>NC_089001.1:1285655-1925983 GCF_963932015.1 Anas acuta | reverse complement strand
CTCCCCGTGGCCATGCACGCACCCGTCCGTTTTCGGCTGTGGCTGCCTTGGCTCCGAGCACGGAGAAGCTGAGATTAAGACAGCAGAGAAGGCTTTTTGTTTCCTGCTTTGGGGGAGACACGGCGCGATCACCAGCCGCAACGAGGGGCTGGAGGCGCGCAGCGAGCGCTGCGGGGCTACAGCAAACACCCACAAACCTCCGAGCAGGCTGGGGCATCACCAGCACGAGGGCGGGTGCAGGAAAATGAAGGAGAAAACAGCCTAATCTACAGAGGCCACCACAAGCGATGTTTGTTTGGGGTGGTTTCATTTGTTTTCTGAGCCCTTAGTAAGTTCTGACACCAACTGTACAAAGTTGGTTTCTCTTATCTGCGCTCTGACAACCATCTCAAACCTAAACAGAGAGGACTGCTAAACCTCTGAATGTTCCTAGGGCAACAATAGATTTTAAAGCTTTAAAGGGGAAAAAAAAAAATTGCTGAGATACTGAACTAGTTCAGTTAAATGGGGAACCACTTGGCAACTAAATTTGATAATGCTTTTGTTTGAGGGTCAGAGGTTAAATATGTTCACACTAATCCCCTTCATCTAGAATTAAAGGACAAGAAAGATTTTTCTGTAGCTTAGCAAGAGGGCTTTTCTCATCGTAGTTTAAATAGTATTTGCACAGGAAAATTAAACGTAGACCATTGGCCATTCATTTTAAACACCAATGCGTAGGTCTTTTACCTTATTTGTTTATTTTAGGTAAATATGTCTGATCACACAAATGCCAATCTCGTTGCATTTCCTGTCCAATTTGATCTTTGGACTATAAATTCTCTTGGAAGGGCAGGGAATTTTTGTTTTTGTTTAATTTAAAGGTTAAGAAAAGAAGCAGTTTGAAAGGCAGCGAGATTCCCGGTTTCAGGAATGTGTGCTCAGACTCAGATTTCAAGCACTGTCACAGAACATTACTGTCAGACAAAGAGGCTCTGTGCTGCATATCCGAGGGCCGAGCAGCTCCACGCCACTGCCACCAAGGGTCCGGGCTGGAAGGGGAGGATGCTGGATGGTCCCCGGGCACCACACAGCTCCGGGTGCACAGCACCCCCTCGGCACCTACACCGCCGGTACCAGGAGGTGCTGGAGGGGCTGGGGGCTGAGCTCGGCTGCCCCCACGTCCTGGTTCTGCGAGCAGAGGTGCTGCAGGAGCCAGGCAGAGCCTGGAGTGTTGGGGCAGGATGCCACCGACCCGAGCCGGGTGCTGGAGGGCACCTACTGTGCTGCATCCCCCCCTGCCCTGCAAGCTCCTGGCACCCGCAGCCTGGGGATCAGGAAGGATGGTGCAGGTGTGAGTGCGCAGGGGTTACTACTCTGAGTTAGGTGCTGTGCTCTGAAGTGGGCTGGTTGTGTTCACCACTAGGCTCCAGACAACGAGGGGATGGCAAAGCGTTTCTGTGACGAGGACAAATGGTTGTTAGCGCTTCGCTGCGGGCTGGCACGTGGAGCTGAAAGCCCACAAGGATCCCAAGTTCAGCTCAGGTAACAGCAGCCTGCCACCGTCACGTGGTGCTGTGCAGATATATTTGGATTAGAGGAGCTGCATCCCAAACCAACTACAACTTTTTTTCCAAGTGCCTTTTGATGTCCTTCCCAGAGCTGAAAACATACAATCAGGGACGTGCGCTCCACTCTGCGCAAAGACCTCTTCCTTTTAACCCTGATCAATCTCTCAGCCTGAGCCAAGAACTTTAAGGACTGATTGCAACTCCCAGCAGAAAAACACGCCTGCAGGATTTCCTAATGGGGAGCCCCTGCGCTCACAGCCACGGCACATGGGCAAAGGGCTGGGCTGGGCAGGAGCACCGTATCCAACAGCCCCATGCCAGAATGTTTGCGTTTGTCAATGTCTGTGCCAGATTTTATTTAGCTCTAATTATACACATTTGTGTGTGGAGCCAATTAAAATCTAACAGACCTTTGAAAGGGTTCTAGGGTGTCTTCAGGGTTTCTTAATTTCTTTGTCTCCTTGGAAGAGGACATCCAGCCAGAAGCACGCTGTACCGAGCCCTGGAAATTGGTCTCAGGGAGTGGTGTCGGAGGATTACGCCGCACCTTTCCAACTCAGCAGCTGACATACTAAGCTGCGTCAAGATAATTCAGGATACTCTGACTCCAAAGCAAGCAATTCATCCGCTCCTATAAACACCAGAGCAGGGAATGTCCCTTTCCAAACAAGGGGATCTGACCCACTGGTACTGCCAAGTGCTGCCAACAACCCCGAACAGAGCTAAACGATGTCCCTGCAGGAACGAGGCAATACAGTGAGAAACAAACTTTTCTAGTTCTTTGTGTGCTTACAAACATCAGTTCTGGAGCAGAACAGCGCTGCGAGGAAGCAGTCCCTGGCAGACTGCTTTGCTACAAGCACACAGAGAACTTTTGGCTCCGCAGCATTAAACACAACACACATCTCAAACTTTTATCTAACATTTTGCTGGCTGGGGCAGCTCTGGGAGATGCGAGATTGTTTGCATGACGAGAATGCTGGGCATCTCCTTGCTAGGAGGAAGCCAAGACACACAGTGAAACGTTTCAGCTGTAAACCACACGGTTCAGATTTCGGCAGGACCCCTGGGGAGGCGAGCTGCGGGACACGCTGTTCTCCAGCACCGCTGCCACCGCTGCCAGGGCCAGATGGGGACAGAGACACTTGTCCCCAGTGCCCCTCGCTGCACCCCGGGGCTGGGAGGTGATGCTTGGCTCCTGGCTCCATTAACGGGCAGCTTAATTGTGGAAAAGCACTGGAGGCTTCGTGCCCTAATTGCGATGTCCCCACATTTCGAGAAAGAGGGGAACAAGCAAACAGGGCAGGCCACGTTCCCGTGCACACAGATGAAATTTGGCTGCTCCGTGCTCGCTGCTGCCTGGCAGCTGGAGACACCAGCTCTGTGCCAGCAGCACCGGGCGCGGGCTCCTGCAGCTGGCGCTGCCACCACCGCCTCCACGCAGCCTGCGCTGGGGCCAGACCCCATGAAAGGAGCGGCCGCTCCATGCCTCTTTTTATCTTTAAAGGCTGCCCGTTTGTTAAACTGTCATTGTGAATTATGCTCCTAAATTAAGAAGGCTTCCGATGGGAAGTTTAGCTGTCACAGGCATTGTTTTTGTAGAAATAAATGTTTGCAAGAAAAGCTTTCCTTTGAAGATGTCAGCTTCCACATCAAGAGCACTTGGGCCAAGAACAGGGAAGCACAGGAGAGGCAAGAGTCTTTAGCTCAATGCTTGTGCTTACCCTTCCTCTATTTGTACAGTGTTCAGTCTTTTTTGCAAATAAACTTTGGAAGGCCTCTCACAGCCCTGCCACGTGAGGCTTGTGTTGCTCAGCAGAACGGTGAAAGGAGACGAATGCAAAGCCCATCCTTGTGCAAGGGGATGGCACGGAAAGTAAAAGGAGTGACCCCCTCTGTGGCTGTTGCTTTTGACAAGGGACACGACTTTCTAAAATCCTAAATGTGCACCAGGAGCAGCCCTGGCTGCTGGCAGCTCCTGGCCCCAGGGCAGAGCCTCTGCTCTTGCGGCCACAGCTGCTCACCAAAAGCAGCTCGGGGTTAATAAGATATCAGCCCATCATGATCTGATTAAGACGGATGCTTTGCCTCTTTATGCTCTTGCAGCTGCCATTTTTAGTTTGGGAAGTGTTTTGAAAGAAAGCTGATCTTTTTTATCTAAAAAAACTTGGGAGTTTGCGTTTTGGATGCTTGCTGACCATTCCACTTCAAACTATGTGGTTTTGTCCTTTCTTGGGTCATCTTTTTTGTCTCATCCTGCCATAGCCAAACATTTGAGCTAGCAAGTCCCTCTCTCTGCTGAACACTGAGAATTAACCATGTACTATTTCTTCCAAGGTTCTTATGAATCTACGTACAAGCAGAGCTCCATGGAAGAGGCCTCACCTGAATTTGGCACACCAGGCTCCCATCAGTGCCCGAACCCAGGAATGTCACCTCCAAGGAGCTGCCACCGTCGGGATCTCCAATCTGCTACCGAAGCGCTGGAGACCTCTCCCTTTTGTTAGACTACCAAAAAACTGTTCAAACACAAGCATGCACCCGCCCAAACCCAGCTTTCAGTTCAGTGACAATATTTCAGATGCTGGACATTCACCTGATCCTATTGGCTCATCAGAAAACATTATTTTGGGTTTTTGGTGCATATTTTGAACGAAGAGTGGAAATAGATGCTGAAAAGAAAAACCACACATGCAGAGGGGGCAAAAACATCTACTCAGCCACAGCCACATATTTATTTTCTCCTCACCCTTAAGCCATGAAAGCATCTTCATGATCGGTGTTTTGTCCTTTCAGAAGTGCCCACGTTACTGAAACAGCAAATCCTGGGAGGTGCCTCTCAGCACCTCCCTTGGGCCAAATGCAGGTTTTCCAGCCTGGAAAACAATTCCTATTTGATCTCCTGGGCACATCAGGCATTTGAGGGTGCCAGGAACATCTTTGCACCCTCCACATGTAGCAGCTAAAACCTCAGCAAAGCAGGCAGAGCTTTGCTGGAAACCCAGTTTATTTTGCTAGTGTAGGGTTTGCAGTTCACCTCCAGCTGAGACAATCGAGCACCCACATTTTCCACCCCCATCTGTTACGCTGCACTCCACCTCTGGTGAGGAATTTTGATGCTCACACACGAATTTTGATGCCCACGAGATCCCCAGCCCAGGCACCGTGGCTTGGCCGGACCGACCCCGTGCCATTCTGTCTTCTCATCACTGCCATACCCCTGTGCTCAAACCTCAAGCTCACATCCAAAAACACAAGCATGTAAAAAAAAAAACAGCTTTGGAGCTAATGTTTTCTCGCATATTTACAGTTTTTCTCTTTGCGCTCCTTTTAGATGTGTTCATAGGGCTCCAGGTCCGTAAAGCACTATGAGAGCTGCCAAAATATTGCAAGACTTGGCAACGGCGTCTGAAACATTCTTTGCTGGCACAAGAGAAGCCCTGGAACAAAAGTTTGCTGCATTATGGAAAAATCCAAAATTTGTGCGCTCTTTGACTTAGCTGCTCGGCCTCTCCTCCACCCTCTCCTGTCGCACTTGTTACTGGAATCGCAGAGCTCTGGCGGGGCGCAGGGCACCCACATTTGTCACCCAACAGCGTCTGCGCCCAGCAGCCATGGACGGGGCGCACCCCTGGGACCAGGGGACATCAGCCCCCCAGGATGGGTCCTCCGTGGGGCACCCTGTCCACACGCACTGCCCTGGCAGGGCCAGCTTCCCAGCTGTAGAGACCTGAAATGCAGTCAGGGAGTTCAAGCACAATAAATTAAGGGTAGCTCCAGAGGAGGTGGTGGCACCACCCAGCTTCCATCTTGGCTCCCAAACAGCTTTGGTCCCACAGCAGGCTCTCACCACTGGTTTTCCCAAAGCAGCATTGCTCATCCCCACTTTGTGATGAAGGGGCAAGCTTACTCATCCCCCTGGACCCATCGCCCTCTGCTCACTCAGACCTGTGCTCTCCCTGCAGCCAGGGCAGCCTCGTCCCTGTCCCGGCACCCCAGGACCCTGGCACAGGGCTCGAGCCCCTGCCCGCACAGTGGGGGCATCCCAGTGGGGGCAGGAGGCAGCCTACTGCTCTGCAGAGACTCCTGTGCTCAGGGAAGTTTTCTCTTCGTAATGAAAAACCAAAATGTTTATTGTTCCCTCGCCTGTATTTGCATCTGAAATTGGAGCTATTACAGGGCAGACATGCCAAGGTTTCGCTCAGTCAGGCAACACACACCGAAGCCTGCAGTACAATTTTAAGTTTAACTGTTTTGTTTGTTTGCTAAATAGTCAACACAACTCTACAACAAAATAAAGGAATGGGAAAGCCCTGATTTGAATGGCTCCGTCCAGGCACAGAGGGGATGGAAACGACGCAGGGGCTGGTGGCGAGGACCTGCTCTGCACCATCCTGGCCACACAGCCTGTCCCCAGAAGTGTTCCTGCTGTTCCCTGCAGCATCCCAAGGCAGACCAGGAGAGCCTGGACACAGCTCAGCTGGGCTCTGACGGCCGCTGGGCTGCTTCACCCGCCTGCACCCTCTCCTCTTCCACTTGGTTTCATGCAACTGAGTACAGGAGGGATAATTACATTTAAACATACTTAATACTACAGTACATTATCTCTATCTATGGAGAAAAATGCTATCTGATGGTATTTTCCCCATAAGCCCAATCAAGATGCTCTCTTAAAGCCCTCTGGAGTACAGTGAAACAGCAATAGAAAGTCGCAGGCAGGCTGGGAGCTGCTGCGTTGGTTTGGCTGGGGAAACAGCGGCTGCTGGGGGTGGGAGCTGCACCCAAACCTCCCATCCCCATCCCCTGGTGGGGGCACCGGGTCTCTGCCTCCTCCCGGCTCTGGGAGGAACCCCACAGGGCTGGGGGTGCTGCGAGGGCTCCACGAGAAGCCAGCGAGGGCCCTGGGGTTTCTGCGGTGGCTCCTGGTGCCAGGCATGGGTAAGGCTGAAGGGGCACTGGAAAAGGGAAAAGGGGCTGATTTCCTCCTTCCTCACAACATTTGGTACCCACCACACTCACTCTGTTCACTCTGAAATCTCAGTCTCCAATATTGAAAAACTAGGCTGATGTGTGCCAACAGCATCACTGATTTTCTTTTAAGCCAGTACCATTTTGAGGCAGAGAAAGCGAAGCAAAAGCAAGGAGATTAGACAAATACGTAATTAAGCGGACTGAGTTGAAATTTGCCAAACACAGAGAGGGTGTGGGGCAGCGGGACAGCACTGCCTTGCCTCAGCCCTGCCTCTTCCCACCGTGCTTCCCAGCCCCGATGGGAGCCCAGAGCCCAACCTTGGGGGGGCTCTCACAGAAAAACGCCAAGTGCTCTGCCTGTCCGGGGCTAAAAAACCTCACTGTGCACCTCAGGGAAAGCAGGAGCTGATTATTATTATTATTATTATTATTATTATTATTATTATTATTATTATTATTATTATTATTATTATTATTATTATTATTATTATTTTGTGCGAAGGGAGGGGCAGAAAAAAAAAAGAAAAAGGATAAAGCCCTGCAAACCCAGAGAGGAAAGGCTGACCTTCCACATGGCTACAGAGGGATGTTCTCCACAGGGCCATGAGCATCGGTGCTGGTGGGCGCATCCTGCAGCCAGCCCCGGGCAGCCCCAGCCCCTGCCAGCTTTTCCTCTCCCCAGACTCCTGCTCTCATGTGCAGGATTTTTTTTCCCTTCGTACCTCCACTTACCACACTACTGTTTTGAATCTCTAAAATAATGTGACAAGTTAATGATGGCACAATTATCTAAATGTTTAACAGACATGTTATCTAAGTGAATCGGATTGAGATTCCATCCCGCTGACAATAAACATCAATGGGAGAGCAGAAAGTGATAGGCAAATTATCGCAAACCCTGCAATTTCAATGCTATTAAATTTGGAGGAATAACAGCCCTGAGGCCTGTAAACTCTGAATAAAATAGACCCTTGTGTTTGTCCAACTATTAAATCAAAATGCTACCAACATCCCAGGAAAAAAAAAAAGGGAGATTTATAGCTTTTCAATTTTCAGTTACACATTGGTTTTATTAACTCCTTTCTGCTGTTTGCACCCCGGTGCCAGGATTGCCATGGAGCTGCGGGTGGGAGAAGGGGACCAGCGGCCCCCAGCACCCAGGAGTCACAGCTCCTGAGAGAGGAGGAGGCGAAACCACGGTGGGATCCTGCTAGTGGGGACAGAACATCTCCTGCTGCCATTTGGTCTCGTGGTGTGTGGGATGCAGACGCTGCTGAGTAATGCAGAGGTGACACCACGGGGGTGGCACCTGCGGGTGCTGCGGGGGCTCCTGTGGCTGGTCCACAAAGTGAGCACCCCCCACACACAAAGGTGGTGCCAGGCACCCAGCACCCTGCACCCAGCCGTGAAATTAGGGTGAGCACAGACCCACGCGGGTGCCCTGACGGTACCAGCAGCAGCGCATGACAGCGGCTCCCCAGCGCGTGTGACTTTGCCCCATCCGTGGCTTTCATGTGTTAAATGCCTTGGCACACCAGGGGAAATTCTATACAAATCACCTCTGATATTTTTAAAAGTCCATGGCTCACAAGCGCCAGGAGCAGCCAAGCCCCAGCCCCATTAGCGCAAACACCAGCAACGGGCTACCAGAGCCCCGCCGGTGAAAGCTTTGCCTGGGGGAACTTGGTTTTCTCCTGAATACATTTCATTTTTCCTCTAAATCTGAGGAGAACAGTAAGTAATTTTCCACACTCTCCCTCCGGCATGGCACTGAGCTTACACTGCTATGAAGATGAGCCAGAACAGTTGCTGCTTTTCCTATTGCTGTAGGACAGAGGCCAAGCAAAGTGAACACCCAGAAAGAACCTCTCAGTCTGGAGCTGCCTGGGCTATAGGCACAGCCACCCCTGTGTTTACAGGCAGAAATGACTTTTTCCTTTAATAGCTTTTACCTTGCAACTGAAAGAAGGGCTTAATTTTTCCACCGTAAGACAGCTGCTCTTTGACAGCGGTCAGTACATGGAAATTTATGCCAAGTTGGCTTAATATTTTGCATTGTCTTGAGCAGTGAAGACAATGAAAAAATGTGAGAGAAAGGAAGGTTCTTACACACTAACCGTTCGCCTGGGAAATGGCTCTGTATGTGGGAAAGAAACCCAGAGTCCTCCACCTTATCCATACATTTCAGAAAACCTCTCAAGCTTAAGGTTTTTTTTCAGAAAAACAGTGACTGTAGGTTGGCTTTTTGCAGACAGGTGCTGCACCCTCTGCTAAACGCTGCATTTCTGAACAAAACAAGCCCATTTGGTAGGCCAGTACCAAATGAGCCCTCTGCAATGATTATTTTTTGAGCTTCTCTCTATGAAACCTCTAAACCATTCTTGAAGCCATCCATCCCAGCATCCACCAAAAAGGACAATTTTTTTTTTTCCTGGGAAAGTGTGAAGGTCTTTCACAAAGTTTGCCAAACAACCTGCTGCTAAGGACGAAAGGAGGACGCTCAAAAACCTTTTCTGGGAGATGTCGTTATTTGGAAAACGAGTTAATTATAGCAACTGTATTGGAGGAATGTTTCTTATGCCACAGGCAGCGCTACTTGAGAGCCGCCCAACAACAGGAAGCTATTAATTTCAGTGAGTGTGGGCTCCTCTGGCCATAAAGCCCATTTCTGACGGGTAACTGAGACGCGTGTGTTTACAGCTCGAGGAGGTGATGATAAACCTGCTTAAACCTGGGTCGCCGTGTTCCACCCTGCTAAGTTCTCATGTCACCCTTTGAGCCTTGGCACGCACGCAGGCTGCCTGGCAGCGTGCGGTGGTCCAGCCCCGAGGTTTCCCATCAGACCGACTCCAACCCGCGAGGAATTTTCAAGGTCACCAGTGAAGGCCGCTCACCGCACCTGGTTTTCAGCAGGGTGGTTTTGGGTGTTTTGTCACCCACCCACCCCACAGTGCTTGGGGCAGGGCTGTGGAGCCCCACCGGCCACATGGAGATGTCTCCCCAGGAGCACGCGATGCTCGGCAGTGCTGAACGGCCGAAATGCTCAGGGTCACCTCCTCGGGGCTGGCCACTGCCCCGGCAGACCCCTGGTCCAGACACGGACTCGCAGGCACAGCACAGGAGGCACGAGCCAAACTCGATCCCTCGCTCTGCTGGCTGCTCCCTTGCGAGAGTCGCTCTCCTCGCTAACCTACAGCGCACACAGTTGCTAAAAAGATTATGATTTGTACGGTCCAGCCTCAAGTAGCATGACTTTGAATATGGAGGGCAATCACTTTAGAATTTATTACCTGCTGCTTGGCCAGCAAAGTTTCCAGATCAAATGACGTGCTGAGCCTATTCCTGCTCAGTGACGCAGCAATTTATATTACTGATCGGTCATTAAAACCTCTGGCACAAAACCGTTCATGTTTTGCATGCCAACATAGTGTCCACGCATCGAATTTCAACCTCTGAGTATAAATGCAGCCATTAATGGCATTTATCAGTTTTTTTCAGCATTGGAAGACTAGCTTGTACTAATTTAAACTGTTCCTAATATAGCACGGAGCAGAGGGGGCTCTTCGCTCCGGTTTTGTTTTTAGGAGCTGCTCAAAGACTCCACCTGGGACCGACTGATGCGAGTCCCTCAGCGTCCCATAACAAAACCAGTCTGGGAAAGGCAGCATTTACAACATGTATTTGTCACCAGGTATCAGGCATAAAGAGCTCCTTGTGCTTACCAAGGGCTGATCACATCTAAACCAAAGAGCTGGAAAGCTCAATAAAAGAAACACGGCAAAAGCCAACTGTTGATAGCTCTTTGGAAAGGACTGGCATTTTCCTTGCAGAGGGAGCAGTCAAATTACCTCGTATTTTCTGCACTATGGTTTCCTACATGCATATTTTAATGCTAAGCAATAAGTGCAATAGGCTTTAGTGAATCAGTGCCCTGTGTCTACGTCTCCCTGGAAGAAGAGCTTGGGCTACCTCACTCTTACAAATCACAGGAGCTAAGACAATGCTGTAATGCTAACTCCTCTGTTTATTAGCCTGGCATATTACACGGTGGTTTGCAGGAGTGACTCACGGTGCACTGATGGTTCTTTATTTGTCTGAACACCGTGTGCTAGTGACAAGCGCTGCCGGCTCAACTCCTGACGGTGGGGTAGCAGATGGGGTTCTGCTCCTGCACAGACAGATTGGTTGGAGCCAGCAGTACCGCATGTGAAAAACAGGCAATTTACTAACAATGCGACCAAAGCCCACGGTCAGCATAGGAGAGCTTGCAACAACAACGAGAGGAAAGCTGGAGGCGCCTGGCAGCCAGACCTCCAAGCACCCCACCAGGGAAGCGGCGCAGTCAATGGCACGAGCCCCTGCCAGAGTGCAGCTGACGATGGCTTGGCCACGGCAAGCACCCGGCTACACGTGAGCATCAGGGGGAGAGGTTTGTGCACGTCTGAGCTCCGTGCTGGGAAAGGGACGGGGGAGCCTGTGCAGCGTGGCTGCAGGCAGGCATCCCCTGTCCCGCGGGAGCTGCTCTCATGCCCCCTCTCAGCATCTCAGCCTGGCAAGAAGCAGCCGTGTGCCTGCTTGTGCTGAACCGCCCAGCACCCAGCAGATACTTGAGCCAATGCATGGACCTCAAGGCAGCAAGAAGGAACCTCCACAGGGCACCAAATACAGTGCAATTATTTGTATAAATGCTTTGAAAACAGGAACAGCCCTGTCAGTGTAGGCTGGGATTCTCAAACAATTTATAACGCATCACTCTTAGGCTCCTGAGAATCAAAACACTCTCGACAACATTATTTATCCCTTGGAAAGCTTCTCTGAAAATCTGAAATGGTGGCCAAGCGCCATCACGCTGGTCAAATTCAGTAAAAGTTTGCTGAGTATTACACCTGAGTTTTAGAGCTGTGTTTACAACATCAGGTCTTTCATCAAGAGAGCAACAAACCAATCGCCTGGAAGGTGGTGAGGAAATTACAGAGGTCTTGGAGTCGCTGGCTTGAACACGCAGAGCGAGCAGGCCGGTACCCAGAAGACGGGTGCAGAGGGATTTAGCAATTCCTGCAGCATGGGAGCTTGCCAACAGCAATTATTTCAAACCCTCGGCTCTTGGGTCTGGCTCAAGGGCAGCGCTGTCCCCAGCCATGCTCCCAGCACCCCACACTTCTCCCACTTTGCTTTTTGTTGATGGAAATAAAGCTGGGAGAGCTGCGTGCTGGGAGTGCCTCCCACCAGCATCCCTGTGGTGGCGGCGGCACCTCTGAGCTGCCTGAGCACACCAAAGTCCTGCTGGAGACATGTGCCCACCATCCTGTATCACCCTTTCCAAAAAGGAGAAGCCTTGATGGGTGACTCTGAATCCTGCCCAGTCTTTTGGTGCACAGGGCTTCAGAAAACAAGGGTGGCCATTCAGCAGTACAAAGGCACTCAGAGTTTAATCACAGGAGCAGGTTGTGCCACTCCTTTCATCAGTATCACCCAGAAAACCATCAGGGGAGGTTTCCCTTTCAAACACCACGCACAAATTTTAACACAAATACAGATATACTTCAAAGAAGGTCAGCCAAAAAAATATTACCTGAATAAAAATAATTTAAAGACAGAAATGGACCTGGGCAGGTCAGAAGCAAGAACTGCAAAGGGTTAATTTCTCAGTTTGGCAAAAACTTACAAAGGAAGCCAAAATATTTATGTCAGAGCTGTGTTTGGTAACAAGGCACTTAGTCAAAGTTTTGTTTCCCAAGCAGTTTGCAACACAGAGCAGTGAGACCAGCACGAAAAACACCTGACGTGGGCAGGCAGCAGAGCGATGCCCTCCTCAGAGCACAGTGACACCAAAACTGCCTCATCCCACCTGCCTCCAACGCACCTTTATCACTACGTGCCCGTGGAAATTCAGCCTAACTTTGAGCAGCCCTGAAACAAAAGGTTGAGCGCTCTCTTTTAGCAAGGATCACTATTTAGGAACAGAATAGGACAAGACCAAATGGAGAGGGTCAACCTCAGCTTGCTCCCTTCTCTGCCATTGGATCCAATAAAAAAAGCTCTTTTCATGTAATTTTGTTTTATGCTTTAACTCTGCAGTCAGAGCTGTGAGTTTGGACACAGACAGGAGATGCTTTGCTGAAGTCATTCTGCATGGAATTGAGAGGAAAGGACACGTAAGTGGCAGATCAAGCAAGGAACACTGCCGTGCTCTTGCTTTGCTGCTTTCCCAGGGGCAGGGTGGTGGGACCCGGGATCAGTTCCTCCCCCAGACATAAGAGCTGCCTGGTGGAGAAGTAACGGGGCCTGGAAAAGGACTCCAGGAAAGCCTCGCTGCCCTGGGTGGGAGGCAGCACACACACTGCTTCCTCCTGCACTGTTTGTTTGGAGAAGGAGTTAAGCAAAAAAAAAGAAAAGTCAACATACCAGTATGTGTCTGCCTGTGTGTCTCCAGGGCATCTTCTTTTGAGAACTGTGCACCGCACTGATCACAGACAAACGCTTTGGCACCCGCTGGAAAGACAAAGGAGAAAACGAGCATTACTCAGATGGCACGCACAGCCAGGGTTGCAGATCAACCAGCAGAAACTGAGGCTAGGAAAATCACCGTGGCAAAAGGTACTGCAGAGCCCTGCTGACTCTGCCAGCATCCTCCCCACCAGGGCAGCTCCCCACCAGCGGGCTCTGGGCAGGCACAGCCGAGCACCCCCAGGACTGAAGCCATTCACGGGGACAGGGCTGGCGCAAGCCATGCTGGCTGGAAGAGGTCGGCAGCAAATATCCAAAATCAAAACTCCTTCTCACCAGCATCCGATAAGAGGATTTACCCAGTCCTGTAGAGAAAATACAATTCTTGCAGAACCAATACAAGCGAGCAGCGTGAAAGTGGTATGAAGAGCACTCCTCTAGGAACGCATGTATTTTTAAAGCCATTCACTTCATAAAACACAGAATCTGTTCAATAGAGGGACTTAATATTTTATAGCCCACACATGGCAGCAAAAAGTAGCTGCCCTTCTCAGTCCCATTGTTTTGCTATTTCCAAATAACAGCGTAACACACAAATATATTATTGACGTTGCGCTGCGCTTTCATTTTAAGCAGTTGCTCGCCAAGAAGAAATTAAATATTTGTTTTCAAAAAATCATTAAACATCAATGAGTTTCATTAGAGTTGTAACTGATCTAATTTGAATCGGTTTCCTGCCCCTTCCTATTGTAGCAGTTGTTACCAGTATCAGAGGATGAGAGGAAAGAGAAGGCAGAACCATCTGATAAGAAACGTGGCAGAAACAACACAATTTAGTGAGAAGCACAGATACTTCTTTGACCGAGAGAGAGATGTGGTATTCAGGGGAATTCTTAGAAAATCACTATCAACATGTGCCGCGTGTGGCGGGTCAGAGGCGCTAGTTAGAACAAGGAAAAAAAACAGGATGTCTAACAGCAGATAAGTAACTTCCAGATAAAACTAGATTAACAATGCGTACTATCTCCGGCGCTTACGCTGCCAGGACAAAGCGGTGAGTGCATTTGTTAGATTTTGAAGCTCGATTCAGCTCTTGCGAGAACCTACGCGTGGACCAGAGCACGAGGAGCAGCCTTCGAGGTGGTGGCAGGAAGGGGAAGAAGCGGAGAGCTGCGCCCCAGGTCCCCCCACATCGCGGCCCAGAACCGAGCCCCTGGCTCCTCCCTGCGTGTGGATGTGCAGTGGTGAAACAAAAGGAGACACAGGAGAGAGACGGAGGTATCACGAGATCCATTAACAAGAGAATTCCTTCGCCTTTAAATTGTCTTAGTAACGGCTGGCTCACAGGCAGAAATATTTGGCAGCAGTGAAATTAAAAGTGATAAATTTTCTCGCCAAGCTTTGATCGATAATAGAGGTCTCATCTGTTAATCAATAAGACAGTCTGCCTGTTTACTGTGCATATGTTGTTCTCTGCTGCCTTCGCTATGATGTCAAGTTTGCATTCAAAACAACTCAAGTGTGCATAAACCACATGGCTGTTCGCAAAAAAATAAATAAGAAGGTGCATTTCCGTGACAGCACGGGGTGACCGCGGCCCCGCTCCCACGTGCTGGGGGCTGTGTGGTGACCGGGCACCCACACCCCACTGCAGGGAACCCCAATGCCAGCTGCCCCCTCCTTTTGCCAAAGGATGGCTTTAATAACGAGCAGGGCTCTATTACCCGCATAATTGGAGAGGTCACCGCTGCTTGGGAGCCATCACCGGCCGTCATGCCAGAGCCAGCTCAGGATGTTTTGTTCCTGGATCAGTGACCCATGAGGCCAGCGGGACCCTGCAACGCTTTTGTTTTTTAATTTCAGTTTTCCTCAGAAGTGTGGGCTGTGCACGACACCCAGGGCCACATGCCTGGGAGGGCGCAGGGCTGGAAGGAAACATGGGACCAGCGCTCCCGTGTGCTGCCCAGCCAAACCGTGCACGGGGATGAGGATGCAGCGCCTCTGGGATGCAGCACCCTGGTTGCTGCCTGAGTGTCCAGCCCTGAAATCCCCACTGGTAAACGATGGGGACTCAAAAGCACACAGAAAGTTTCAAAACCTCATTGCTGAGCCCGTGACCGCAGCCCCCACCAGCCCAGATGCCCGCAGCCTGGCTGATGGGGTGGCCAAGCACCCCGCAGGGCTACGTGCACACAGCAAGAAGGGGAAGCTGGGCAGACCCTGCCCCAGCAGCAGGAGAGGCACAGCCGTACGGGACCACGGGCTCTGCATGCGGGGCAGCCTGCTCGGACACCCACGGGACCCCGATCAATAGGGCCGTGGCCGCCCGCCCCTCCCCAGCAGCTTCCCGGCGCAGATGATGTACAGCAGGCAGTTGCCAAGGCAATGACTCTCCATCGCCACTTTAAGCTCTCCGAGACCCACTGCTGTGAAGCATAATCCATAAGGTTACATCAACCTGATGCAGCAACAAGTTTTCCCCATGTAGAGCAGCTGAACCAGCCGCAGGTGCACCGGCACCGATCCTGCTGCGATGCACCCCGCAGGGCACCGGGGCCGGGGCTGTGCCGAGCGGGGTTTCGGCTTTGCCCTACCCTCCCCAAACGGGGCCAGGACATCGTGGGCACTGCTCCTGCTGCAGCAGAGCCACCGTGGGGACAGCCCAGAGCAGTCCCTGGCTCCAACGTGATGCTGCTGGTGTGGGGACACCGGCCCCATGCACAGGCAAAGCTGGGCAGGGGGGTCCTGGGCTGGTGGGGGGGAGCTGGGGAGGTGCCCGGAGAGCAGAAACAGCCCTGAGAGATGCGAAGCAATGAACCACGAGGCGCTTGCCAGCAGCTGACCGGGGAGTGGGGAGGGCAGGGGGACAGAAAAATTCCTTGAGATTTTAAAATAAACAGGGTGAATGTTCTGATGAGATATGCATGCTTGGTTACATAAGGAAGTACAGAGTGTACCAAAACAGCATACCCAAAAAAAGCATAAGCTGTCAGAACAATAAGTACAGACACGGGGCATTTTACAACAGGCTATGCTGTACAGTTTTATTTACAGTACCTCTTATCAGTCAGGGAACAGCACGCTGCCTGCCAATTTCCAAAGGCCAGGACTGTGTGTTCTTTCACTCAAGTAGATGTGTACTCCAGGCAGGGAATTTTTTTTAATCAACAAAACAAAAACTGATCCTGAGCCAGAATTCCTGTAATGTACACACGCTCAGAGGAGAGGAGGAGGAGAGAGTACGGCGATTGAATATGTAAATAGTTCAAGGTTAATTTTACTATGTGAGTCACCAGGAAAAATGTCATCCAACATCTGAGCTTATTATAACAGGGCTTAGAAAAAACAGTTAGATGTTTGTTAGAGGGAGCATGACATATTTGAAAGCAGTACATCAAGAGGCTGTGTCAGGGCTTTTTTTTTGTTGTTGTTGTTGGCTTTTTTTCTCCCTCTCCTCCCCCCCTCTTTTTAATAACACCCATAGAAACTATTAGTCTATTAAAATGTAAACAGAAGTTTTGGGAGAGTATTTTTAGCAAGTGGCTTGTATTGCCTACAGTACATAGATATCTTCAGATGATCTTCCCAACGGGATGGGACTTAACGTGCTGCCAAGTATCAGCTGTGTTTCGGAGCATGCCTTGTAATTGGCACACAAGTCTCCGCCGTACATTTATATCTGTACGAGCAAATTTATAGCTCCTGCCTAATAAAGGTCTTTGCAGCAAAAGGCTGGCGTAAACACGCGAGGAGCAGCTCACTCACCACCGCACGGCTCGGCACGGAGCAGGGAAGTGGCCAACAGGCGCTTTTGGAGCTTTTTCGGCCCTTCTTGTCCTGGCTGGACAGGTTTTTCCTCCCTGTGGGGCTAAGCCTGCTCGTGCCGTGACATGGGGATGAATGATGCTTACTTTAATGACACAGCATGAATGATGTGCTCAGCTTCTCGGAAATTAGATCCCTGAAACGGCAACCTCGAGAGCTCCTCGCCAGCCCTCTCTCCCCACCAGGCTGGATGCGGCACCCAGGGCTCACAAGCCCAGCTTGGGGCTGTTCCCCCAGCTCTGGGCTTTGCCCCACATCCATCACCCACCGGCCAGCCACAGATGCCATGTATGCAGCACTGCTCTTTGACCCCTTTTTCTGCAGCTTTTTCCCCCAAAAGCCCCAGGCTGCACGTCTACCCTAGCACCAGAACCAGGCAGCATGCCCTGGCCGTGCCGAGCCCGTGGGCACCCTACCTGCTGTGCCAAGGGCACACAGAAGCCGCCGACCCCAGCCCTCGCTATTTTTAATCCATTTAAAAGAAAGAATAGCTTCTTTCAGACTCCCCTGGGCATTTACCCTGCGAAACGTGGAGACAATTGATCAACTGCCAGCTGTCTGGCTCAACTTTTCCTGTGGAATACAGCAAACTGTAAGCCTCAGTGCTGGGCTGCATCTCCTGCGCCTCAAAGGCTCGTCCCGGTGAGGCAATGCCCCAGGATGGCTCTAAGCTGTCAGGAAAAGGCTCGGTGGACCTGAAAACAGAGCTGTTCTATTTTTAGTCACTATCAACCCTCATAATCCTTCCCAACGCCCATTCAGTTTAATTACTTTATTGAGGACAAGAAGTAGGCTCTCCAGTTTTAACGCCTGTGATGTTAGGAAGTAGTAAAATGTTCTAACTGGTTAAAAATGACACTCGTCCGCTTGCCTTTGGTGTTCCCAAGACCGTAATTGTGGCCCGGGCAGCAGGTCTGAAGCTGCTGGGCCGCTCCGAGGCTTTGATTTCCCCCTCCTGTACCGTAATTGAGGTGTTGCGTTACAACAAGTGCAGCGGTGACGTTTCCAGAGTCAGGGAAAAACAAACAGACAGGGACAGACCGGTGTCCCCGCCGCAGCCAGCCCTCACCCCATCCTCCCACTGGCTGCCTCATGCTGCGGAGAGGGTCGTGTGAGGGGCTGGGGGTGCCCCGTTCCCACCCCGCTTTTGGGCACAATCCCTCCACCTCCGAGCACCCCCAGCGAGCCCTTGCTAGGTACTCAGCTACCTACACAAACCTGCCTCTTCTCCGACAGCAGACAAGCCATGCCTCATTAACCTTCCAAACTAATTTTACAATTTACTAAACCACTGTTTTCCTGTGCCCATTTAACCGTCCCTGACTGTGATAAACTTTTATGGGGCTGGTGGCCAAGAGAAAGACGAAAGGAGGCTGAGGCAATGGGGAGAACGGCTTCAAAAATACAAATGGCAACCCACATACTGCCCAAAAACAGAAGGAAGGGGAAAAAGAGGAGGAGGCGTCAATACCCTCCCAAGGAGAACGAGCTGGAGCCATGCCCTGCGGATGCCCCAGCCTCACCCAAAAAGCGTGGTGCGGCCAAAGGATGGGCACAAAGCGGCTCAACCCAAGCAACCACATCACTACTGTTTTGAGGTAGAAAACGGGAAAAGAAATATTTGCCTGCACTGCATCTCCAGGAGGGTCGTCAGACAGGACTGGCACACTGACACGAACCCTTAGACCCTTCCCAGCTGTAACATCTATAACGTGTGGTCTGAAGTGACAACCCCATCGGTATGATACAGAATTTATTCTGGTCCCCTCCCCCCAAGCAAAAAGGGATTAATAAAAATTTGGGATTATATATTATTAAAATGCTGTAATTGGCAAGAAGGTGGAGAGAGGGAAAAATATGGATTAAAAAAAGTGCCAAGTAAATTTATGCACTGTCGTCGCTTTACTACCTAATTAATTCAGTAATTTCAAAAACAATTTTATTTATGTTCCATTTACCACATCAAAAGTGCAAAGAAAAAAAAACACAGTGATGCTAAAATAATACCTCAAGGCATCTATTTTTAATCAGTAAAAAAAAAAAAATAAATAAAAAATCCAAGCCCTGGTTTCTATACAATCTCTCTTGGGCAGACCACCAACTCTAAGAGAGAGAAAACAGCCGAGCCCTCTGTGAGTGCCTTCCTGGCTGCCGAAAACAGAGCTTGTCAAAAAAAAACAAATCCATAATGGCCTGAGGCTCCTCTCCAATCTATTTTCTGCTCAGCTGGTTTTAAATGAAGTTATTATGAGTCATTAAAACACCCGCAAGCCTGTGGAAGTCAGCCAATTACAATTTTAAATTTAGCCTGTTCTCTACCCCATTCTCTTGTTTTCTTCTTTTGCCCACATAAAGCTGCTTTTTTATTATTATTATTATTATTTCCCTTCTCCCCTATTTCACTCAAGTGGAAGAGACAGTTATGAAAATCTCTAGTACTTTCCACTAAAAAAATAAAAGGCATCCAAGAAGGGCCAAAAAAGATCAAGCTGCAAACCAGGCTTGGATTTAGAGAGATGCGAAAGGGTTTTCTTTTCATTCCTTTTTTTTTCTTTTTTTTTTTTTGAAGTGCCATAAAAAGGCAATAATTGAATATGAAAAAAAAAAAAAAAAAAAAAAAGAAAGGAAAAGGTGCAAGTTTTAAAAGGTAAAGACAGTCTTCTAAACTGAGCCTGGATGCACGGATGGCAGCCCCAGCACCGGAGGACAAGCTCATCTCAGCGCACCGGGAAGGTTTATCCCCAGGATAAAACCCGACTATTTTCCATGTTTTTTTTCCAGCTAGCCAGCAAAAAGCAACAAAAGGAGCCCAAGAGCACCCAGGGGTGCTCTGGCAGGATGCTCAGCCACCACAGCTCTTCCTTTGCAGATGCCTCCGAGCTGCAGGGCAGTGCTCTCCTTCCCAAAGCGCAGGGGCGAAAGGGATGGTGTGGCAACCCCAGCGTGGCAGCGAAGGGATGAACCAAAGCTGAACTCTGGGGTTTCTCATTTTGGCACCCAAGCCTTTGGCTCCGGGGGCTGGAGGAGAGGTGGCAGCAGTTGCACCACGTCCACGTTGGGCAGGACGGGGTGAAGGCTGTCCTCCACCAGGGACTTTGCCCAAGTGCTGCTGCGCCACATCACTGACCGAGCCAGCTGCCCGTGGTGGGTGAAGGACGCCCATGGCCACCTGCACCCTGCTGCCCCTGGCACTGCCCAACGCCACCAGCAGCCAGCCCCAACGGGAAGGTTCCCTGGCAGCATCCCCTTCGCATGACTCCCAAAAGCAGAGGGGGAGCTGGGCTGTGGAGGAAGGGCTGCACGAGAGGTGGGGAGAGTTGCCACCAACGTCATCACCCAAACTTCATCAGCCGGCTCCGCAAATCCAAACGCTGCTTGGGGACAAGGGGAGAAGGAAGGGGGAGAAAGGGACATTTTCAGGTTTAAAAAAAATAATAATAATTTCAGCTGAGCAACAATAAAGAAAGGTTATTACATAATTTCCACTTTTCCTCCACCCTTAAAGTAATGTTCTATCTGACAGCCTCCACTCAGAGGGGAAAAAATGACAAATCCAATCCAAAATTCAACAGCCTGTGTTCTGTTCAGAAAGCACACAGTGTACTATACAGCCCATAAAACTCCAAACAGCCTCCAGACACTTCTGCAATCGTCCTCCATCAAAACACTTTGTCTTGCATACAAAAATAAGATACAGTGCTGAACGGAATACGAAATCAGCCCATTACAGTACAGGGAGGCTGCTACTTAGCAACAAGGGGGCTTTAAAGCTGCGATGCTCTACAGGAAACAAAATCTGTCAAGCCTGTTGGGCAAATGATAAACATTAGCAGTATTAAAAAACACAAAAGCCATGTAAATGGATCGTGCGCGGCGCAGGGAGGGATGGGCAGGCGCAGTCTCGGGGCAGGGGGCTGCTCGCCAGCTCGCCCCCAGCCTGTGGGGAGAGGTCTCAGCCCGTCCTCCCCGCGGAGAGGGGCCGGGGGGGCTCCATCCCCATGACCTACAGTGAACTTTCATAACTTTCCCATCTAGCATGCACGCCGAGAAACCTGGAAGCCAACGGGCTGCACTGCGATGATCACATATATTTAGCGGTATTAATGTAGACAGATGTGCGTAAGATTTATTTGCTACAGAGAGCACTATGGTGTAATGGGTCCTGGCATCGCTCTCCGCATAATGCTTAGCAGAACACCTTAAATAACAAAGAGCAGCCAAAAGTGGGGAGAGAGGAGAAGCAGTGACGGGTGAAAAATAAATATATTTTATCAGGTAAGGGGGGAAAAATAAGCTGGCTCTGAATCAGCAGCCGGGTCTAGGAAGCGAGCCAAAACAGGAGCTAAAAAGCAAACCATATTCTTCTGGTCTCAGCTTAGACTCTTGAGGCAGAAAGGATTGGGGGGAGAGGGAGGGGGGGAATGTATTTTTCATCAGCCAGTGTATAATTTATAAACAGCATTAAACAGTTTTTGTTTTCTTTCTTCCTCTCTCCTGTGTGTGCGGGTTGGCCGGCAGTCAAGCCTGCATTAATTTCTGCTGTGGGTACAGTGTGTTCTTGGATGCACATCTGCGGATGATCATAAACGCAGGAATGCTGGCAGAACATCCAGACCTGCCGGCAGGCCGCTGACATCACTCGGGGACCAAGCGCGGGACGGCAGCCAGGGGGGGGGCGGGAAAAATCCCCAAAGAGCCTCAGCGCTTCCCTTTCTGCTCCCTCTTCCATCCAACGCCGTGAACAATGCCCGCGGCCGTGGGGAGGGAGGAGCGAGGCACCGCGGTGAACCCTCTCCTCCATCTCTGATAAAACATCCTCCGGCGCTCGGTGCTTCATCGGGAGGTAACCACCAAAGGCGGAGGGGAAGGGAAGTTTATGTTCGCTACGGGGATACGCAGCGGGGGAACCAGCCGCAGCGCCAGACAGGGCAGGATGAAGCCCATCCTCCGAAATCATGCACCTCACTCCCAGCCAGGTGCCCCGCACCACCACTCCCTGAGCACCCGGCACCCTGCCCCTCGGTGGGGATGGGACCACATGCTGCTCCCAGCACCTCGCACCGAGGTTTGCAGCGCTGCATCAACCCCAGGGCTGCTCCTCCACCGCCTCACAGCTCTCAGAAACCTTGGCCGTGCCACCAGCTGCAGCCCAGCCAAGGCAACGAGGCACAAGGGCAGGGGCACGCTGCCCGAGGCGGGCATTTCGCGAAGGCACCGTCCCTTCGCCAGCCCACCCAGCCACTGCTGCGCCCAGTGCTTCTGCTCCTTGGCGGCGTGGCTCCAGGTTGTCCCCCACGCCAGGCTGCCAAAGCTTGCTCAATGCCCGAGCGTTTCGAAAGCTGCGTGTGAGCTGGGCAGGCGGCTCCAGGGCAGCGTCGGTGGCACCTCAGTTTGCTGCAGAAGGGCACACGCCGCTGCCCACGCACTGCACCTCGCCAGCACGCGTGGCCTTGCCCAGATTTGTCCCCATTTACAGTCTGGAGAAGGGAAAGCCCATGGCATCCATCTCCAAGGCACAGATTCCTGACCATAAGTATAGGCAAAGCAAGCAGGAGGAAAGGAGTAAATCCCCCCTAGCTGGGATTTTCTCATCTCACTTTCCCTGACAATGAATTTTTCTAGGAAAGGAAGCGCTCTGTCATTCTTCTAATGTAATCTTTAAAGTTTTTGCAGGCACATCTCAGCTAGGAGTGGGCAGTGTTAATGTAGCTGCACCACACATACACCGATACTTTGCACTTCATTAAGGGTAAGCCTACACTGAAATGTAAACATTTGGTGGAATATTTATCATGCACCTGAAAGCTGCTGAGATAACACTGCCGAATAACCTCAGCGCTCCATCAAGCACCACAAAACCCCCATTGGGCTGGCTTGGACATTTATAAGGATTGTAATTACTAGCTCCACCTGTATAATATTCACTTATTTCCCATTTCACCATTTTATTTGGCAGGTTGTGTTTCGGAAGAAGCAAAGTGGTCAATAGTCATGAGGATAAAACATGCAAGTCCCTGTTGGGGTTCTTTCAGTTTTGCCTTCTTGTGTTGGAGCATTGGAGCTTGAGAAGAAGGTCATCGCTTCTCCAGTCCCACTCGAGGAAGAGCTTGTTCAGAAACCCAAAATCAGAGAACTGGGATGACCGAGCAGCCATCCAGCTCTGGCAGCTGAGGTTGGAAAGCCAGCAGCACCACTGCTGAAGGCAGCCACCCCATGCAGCAGGACGCACGGGCAGGACCTGTGCACCCCCTGCCCTGCCTCAGAGGGGTGATGGGGACCTGCTCCCTACTTGGTTCATGAGCTTAAGCACACCTTTTATCATCAGGTATCACTCAGAAACACTTGGTTAGTTCAGTTTTAAATGCAAACTGCAATTACATTCAACGTTTACTACCTCCGGCATTTAAGGCCTTTGGAGAGGGGAACAGGGGGCGAGGGGGCCGCAACCCATCCCGGTGCGCCCGTGGTCACGGCAATCTCCTAATTAAATCATCAGCTTGCGCACGAGGCAAACGGACTTGAGATCGCGGCGTCGGCATGCCGGGCGCTGAAAACAAGCCTTGGCGCTGCCGACCCTGCACAGCCTCGCTTCATCCCGGCCGGGGGGAGGCGAGGGGAGAGGTGCAAAGGTCTCATGCTTTAATAAATAACAGCGCTGGAATCCGCCGGGGCTGTTTTCGAGTGCAGGGAGAGCTCACCCTGCCCCCCCCCCCCCCCGCCCTTGCCAGATTAGAGAAAAAATTAATCCTGCGCGATGACAAACTTGGCTCGGCGTGCACTGTACATACTGTACCCACAAGGCTGGCGGCTGGCCAGGGACGGGCTGCGAGCCAAAGCGACAGTAACAAACACAAGCCGCGCACGCCAGAGCTGCGGGGAGGAGGGGGACGCCCGCTCCGCGCCCGGCACCACGAGGCTCCGGACCCACCGGCACCCCGGTCCCTGGCCGGAGCCCACCCTGTGGGTCTGGCCCCCAAAAAGCAGTGAGGCAGCCCCAGAGGGTGGGCAGCGTGCTTCCCCAGGAGGCGATGAGATGAGCACCCACACTGCCACGCACGGGCTGCAGGGAGCAGCATCCCTGGGGAGCCACCCTGCCCGCATGGCTTCATAGCAGGACCGGCTGCCCTCGGTGATTGCCCCTTCAGTAGGGGAGCAGAATCTCCCCACTTTTCAGCAAACAGGTCCAGTGGCTGCCTGTGGTGGTTTTTTTTCTCGTTAATTAAAAAAAAACCCTAGCTGTACATGGGGCTGCATGACCAAGAGGAGCGTTAGGCTACATTGACTTGCAGAACACAAGCCTCCTCACTAGCGCAGCCTTCCAACCTTCCTATATCTATTTAATTAAAGGGCCCGCATAATTTGAACCCGATAGCTGGATTCATTAGACAAAGAATACCTAATTCTGCAATGGTTTTGCTAATGAAACTGTGCTGGGCGCCTGCACGCAAGGAGCTGAGGTGCAGGCACTGCCCGCGGCGCGGGACCTCTGGCAGCGGCGCAAAGCAACAAGCGGTACGTGAAGTTTGTTATTCCAAGCTGCCTAGCCTGGAAAATATTTCCCCAATTAAAGAACTGAAAACAAACTTTAAAAACAAAGTTTTTTAAAAAAATAATACACCTCAAGTTATGGGCACCGGACTGGAAGTTTGCAAATTTGCTGCTCTGAAGAGGATGAAGCCTCCTCCAGACAAGATGCGCAAGCCAGGTGGCTGGAGCATATTTTGGTAGGCACAGGTGGGCACTCTCTGTGCCTCCCCCCGCCCCCAGCACCCCAAATCCAACCCACCTGAGTGAGCCAGTAAGTGCATTCGCAGCCGCAAGCTGTCCAGGAACCGCTTCCCGCACAACTCGCATCCATACGTCTTCATACCGCTGTGCAGCTTCCTAGGGGAAAACAGACGGGTTAGTCCTCCTGGGTGCGGGGAGAGGGGAGGGCACGAGGGGGGAATTTACTCCAAATGTTAACACCAAGAACCTGCTGAATATTTCATGAAATCCACACGTTATCTGTGAATTTTCTCGTTAGCTTGCTGGGAACACAGACAGCAGGAGCGCGTGCCCGGCATGCCGGGGGGGCTGTAAGGAGGCCAGCACGCTGGGGGTGTCCCACTGGGGGTGTCCCACTGGGGTCCCCACAGCATCACCACTGGGTGCTGGCCTCCAGGATGGGAGCAGAGCCCCCCCAGCCTCCATCCCCAGGCCCAAGCCCTGCTGCGTGTGGGTGGGCACGCAGGGTGCTGTAGGCAGGAGCCCCGCAGAAATCAGTTCTAATTTACAAAGTGCTTTAGGAAAGGTCCTGATGGGAGCTCCTGTTTGAGTTTCCAGGATTGATTAGGTGAGCTTCTCCTGTTTAATATTTCTCATCGTTATTACAGGTGGATTCTTTTAATAAATTCAATAAATCTGAAATTATGATAGCGTATGCTGTATTAATTTAATCTACTGAGAGAAATTAAAATGAACTACTCAAATATATTCAAGAAGGGCAAGTTTACTGCTAACATGCTAAAAAAAAAAAAACCAAACCATGAAACCAGACATAGCTCAGTACCAAGAACTGGAGTCTGCTCAAAGGTGCTAACCCAGCCTCTGACGTGGCAGGGGCTGCTGCAGGTGAAGTTGCATTTCTCCGTTTCTGTTCACTCAACTAATGCAGCCTCCAGCTTGGTCATTCAAAGAAAAAAAACAACAGGGAGCTGAAAGCCCAGGCAAGCCTTTTGTTGTTGTTTTTTCCCCTCTCCAGCATAAAAAACATTGCTGCAGAAGACATCTACGAGCTCTGCATGGCCATGGGATACGCACTGGTGAGGAATCAGCCCCTTGTATTCGTTAGTCATTCTTGGTGTTGACACTAAACATTTTTCAGTGAACTTCTTACTATGCATCAAGCCCTTTACAAAATTGTAGCTTTGCTCCAAAAACATTCCTAGAGGTTGTTTGTATGCATTTTTAATTAAATCCTAACTTCTATCCAAATTCAGCCTGACACAAATCACAAGTGAAAAATTAATCATCAGCCAGTGAGCAGGAAGCATGCCTCTCACCATTTCCTGGCACCGCAGCGTATAAAATAAAACCCGCCTAGGCTGAATTGCACAACTGTGTGTCGAAAAGGGCTGGGGCAAATCGCATCTTTGCTGTCAAGACATTTCTTCTCCTTTCGGGTAGCAAACAACCCGCAGCAAATTGGAGCACGCCATCAAACGAAACAACACGTAACAGGCGGTGTTTGCACGGAGCTGGACAGAAGCACTGTCCGTGTTGGACTACAACGAACAAACCAACAGGACGACCACGTTCCTGGGGTTGTTGCTGAAATCCCAGCGTGATGCGGTGCCTGCAGTGGTCCTGCAAGTGCTGCTGGCCAGGAGAAGCCGTCCTGTCCTGGCTGTCCCGTCCCATCCCAGCCCCGCTCCCCAGGCACCTGCCCGTGCCGCCCTGCAGCATCCCAGTGCTCAAGGCAGCAGCAAGGTCCAAGCACATGGGGAAACGCCACGCAGAGCCCCTTGATTATTTGATGATGTCAGCTGCTGCTGAATATATGCTTCTACAAACCAACCAGCTCTGCAGCTGACAGAAGCATTAAAACAAACAAAAAAAAAAAGGAAAAAAAAAAAAAATAACTAATGCTTCCAGCCAAGTTTACTGACTTTTGCCGAAGGGACACACCTCATTTAACATGAACTCTTCATACTGATGGCAGGGAAGAGCTTGCGATAGCAGAAGCACGTGCAAAGTTTCAAAATCAGATTCTGTAAACAGAGAAGCATTTGTATGTGTTTAAGAAGTCGCACACCAAATAGCTACATGCCGACCTCTGATCAAATCCACCATTTACCATCACTTTGCAATAAGACAAATATATTTTTATTGTGTTGTTGCCAAAGACAAAACAGAAATGGTCTTGTGCAAGCCAAGACACTGATTCTTGAAGGCAACCCTGCTCTGGTGATCGGCCCTGAGCAGCACCCACCCTGCACAGCCAAGGAAGAGGCAGCTTTGCCTTTACCTGTGTGCTGAGAGTATGCTCGTGCATGGAGCTGTAAGGGTTTCACTCATGGCCAAAGGCATTTATGAAAGATTTGGGATGGATTTTTTCCCCCTCCTTTTTGCTTGCTCAAAGAACTCAATCATTTCATTTGCACAAAGAATGAAACTCCTTTGCACTTCTCAATGCAAAATGATTGCATCTAAATATTTGTCAACATTACAGATGCTTAATCTGTTAAGACGACCAAAAGAAATTAAATATCTTAAAGTGCCACTCTTAGCAAGATTTTTTTTTTCATATCAAATTAGGACAATTTCATTAATTCAGCTCACAAATTAATGAAAAGCATGTGACTAAACACTCCAGACAGAGACCTGAAAAGGGCTTTCTGTGCCTGCACCAGGAAGGAAAGCTGCCTGCCCAGGACTTGTTTCAAGACAATGCAGCAGCACGATGCACTCTGCAAAAAGTCATCTACCATCACAGATGAATCCTCCAGGTAAGGTGCAGAGAGTCAGCCCCATGTTCTGCCCTGTAAATAAGCTCTGTATGATGTTAAACTGCACCACTTGAAATGCTGGGCTGCAGAAAGAAACCCTGTCAAGTTCTGCACTGAGCAAACACTCGGGGAGAAAAAGAAGATGCAAAAAGCAAAAGAGCAAGTTTATTTAAACTCTTGACTTTGCTGTATAATATAATTATTAATCAAGCTTGTCCTGAATTCACTGTGTCATAGCAGAGGATTAAGAGTCATGCACGAATTCAGGCCAAGGCGGTTTAGAATCCAAAGGATTTATCTGCCTTGCAAAAATAAATAAAACACAAGCCTCCTGACAGATTTCTACTGCCAAGAAGTCAGCTAAATAAGTGACAATCTTCTAATTTTGCATTTTTAATTATGGACATGCCTGTCACACTTCTGTAGCTCAGGCTGAGCTGAGTTCTGCACCTAAAGCAAGGTTTAAACCACTTCGTTAGGAAGAGCACAGCATCTTCGCCAAAAATTACGGCACTCGCCTCTCGGAGGCTAGAATGCATTTTCAGTGAATTAAAATGTAATTGGTTAATTAGTTCAAGTAAAACTTTTTTTTTTAAAGTGAGTGTTAAGAAATGCATTGCTCTGGTTTTGAATTATTACTATGTTTTTTTGGTCAAGCAATCCTGAGAATAAGACCACTCATCTCTGAAAACAAAATATTATATCTAATTACACTGCATTCAAGCATTTTCTTTTGAGGAGGCAACGGCCCTTTTCTGCTGTGGATCCTCCTCCTCTGGATGTTTCTCTACAAGCAAGGATGAACTGCACCTGGCAAGATGAATCCCACTACCCGCTGCCCTCGGGGGCTGCATCCATCCCCCCAGCTCCCTGTCCCCTGGGCACACGGGGCCAGACCTGCCACCGGCCCTGGGCTGTCCCCCTCTGCCACCAGCTCTGCTCGTGCCCAACATCTGCAGGGCAATACCGGTGTGGAGGCAAGGGGGATGTTTTCTGTTGAACGCTGCGGGAGAACTGCTTATCTTCAAGGCGCACAAAAGAGGAAAAAAAAAATCTTTTTGTTTTTTGGCCATCAATAACATTTCCTTCTTGGTTTCTGGAAGGGGCGTCGAGATCGGAGGAGCTGAGCTGGGCAGGAGGAGCGCTCTGGAGGCACCGTGCTCAGCACAGAGCCTTGAGGTGGGGGGACGTGGGACAAGCAGGAAGGGGTGGCAGGACAGCAGAGACACTCACGTGCCCGAGGTCCTGCCCGGAGAGAGCAGGATCTCTCCAGGGCATCACTTTACTTTGTCCCTGTGAAGGTGCCAAGAGGCTTCCCGTGGGTGCTCCCCGCCTCAGGGGGTGGGCAGCTTCCTTCCCTGCCTCGCACGCCCTACAAAACTCACCGCCCCACCCCGGCTCCGATATGAATCCCTATCAGTCAGCTGAACGCAGGACAGAAAGGACAGAAAGGGGGAAAAACACCCGAGCAGGGTGCCACAGACAACAAAAGAGCCTATTAATCTTACGGGTGCCACGGCTCCCAGAAATCTGCATCTGCCATCAAACTTTGGCGTTGGTATTTCCAGTAGTTACATAACCTGCTTATTGTTTTAAAGCGCTCAAGTTCTCACCGAGTAATTTATTTTCAATATCTCTATCAACAAATTTCAGCAGGAACAAAAGTTTTTCATTTGGCGTCTGCTTATAGGACGATCTTATCGCTCACAATCTTATACAGTCTCTTTCAACAAGGTCTTAAAGCGCTTTATCTGCTAGGTTCCTGGTAGCAAAATATGATTGAAATGTTCTATTTATGTTCACTGGATTAAGGAGATGTTGCAAAACTGCACAAAACCTGGCAGATGTAAGCAAGGTATTACAGCTGCTCAGGCTGTTAAGATCTGAGGGGAAAGATCAATATGTGTTTGTGCAGTTTTACTAAAGTTGTGCCTTTAAAAAGGGAGGAAAAAAAAAGTGTGTTAAAGCACATCGCTTCTCAGCCATGTTTCCCAAATTCAAGTACAAAAAGATAAAACCACACTTTCTTATTGATGCTGAAATTATACTCCATATATTTCCAAGCATATTAACCAAGAGGATGCTCATGGGATTGAAAGCGTTGACAATCAGAAAAGTGCCTTTTCCTTTTTCTAACAGTGGAGGAAGACCCACGTGGCTGGGGGACACAGCACCTCCAGCCAAAGGCAAGCTCGTGCTGCAGCACTCAGCGAGCCCACCCTGACTCCTCAGACTGCTGTGGGGAAACGGGGCCGTGCGGGGAAATGAAGGCTGGGAGGAAGAGCTCGTTACCGAACACCTGCCCTAGCAGGGAAATATTTCAAAGCTTTTTTGCTTTCTTTTTTTTTTTTTTTTTTTAAAGATAATTTTCCTCTTAAACTACTGTTCGACAAATTGCTGGATGCACACTTAAGTAGGAAGCCAGCTGCAGCTTCCAGGTCGTGCGATGCTGCTCGTGGATGCGTTGGCACCTGGCAAGAGCTCTCCGTGTGCTGCCCCAGCTGGGTGCGAGGGAGCAGAAAGGAGTTTGCAGGAGGCAGCAGGGGCTGGACCAGGCTTCCCTGGCGTGCAGCCGCGTGCCGAGGGGCAGCGAGACCCCCGCCCGAGCGAGCACCAGGGAGCACGGCCAAACAAAAGCCGGGACGCAGGCAGGCCTCTCGCAAGCTGTAGGCAATTAAAAAGGCCCGTAAATGCCCCGCAAAAAGCACTTCAAAGGGACAGTAATTCCAGGCTCAGCCAGTTGAGACCGCGCAGTGTAAAAATTATGAGTTTTCCCGACGGGGTGCTTTGTGTGAAAAGGCCAGGGCTGGTGGCAAGCGCCGCTGCCCGCTCCGAGGGGCTGCGGGGACGGTGGCACGGCCGGGGCGCAGGGGCACCTGGTGCTGCGTCCCCCCACGGTTCCCATCCTGCCAGGACAGCAGCGATCCTGGGGGACAGGCTGGCATCGGGGACGATGCTCCCACACCTCTAAGCAGCTCCCAAATATTTACTGGGGGGATTTCAGCACCCCTCTCCAGCCCTGCTGCGTGCCAGGTGCTCAGCACACGCCTGCTCTCCTGCCCACCGCGCGCCCCAGGGTGCTGAGGGGCGTAGAAAACACCACCAGCAGCAAGAGGCCTCTTGCCGTTTTCATTTAATGAGTTTCTCTTCCCTGCCCACCCCCCCTCCCCTTCTCAAGAGGAGCAGAAATGACGCCCCCCCTCCCCCAGAAGCCAAACCTGGGGAAACCTCTCCCCACGCACCGTGACCTCCTCCCCACCATGGCACTTCCCATTCAAAGCAAGATGCATGGATTTTGGACATTTGATTACTTTTAAGTATATATTTTTCCCTCAAATAGACTGAATACAATGGTTAGGAAATTTGACAGAAAACTATTCTGAGCCATTTATTGCCTTAATACGCACCTTTGTCCAACAGGCAGTTTTGACAAGAGCGATAAATTCCAAATTTATGTCAACAGAGCATATGTTGAACACCTCATTTCTGAGCTAAAGCGGCATGCTGCCCCATAAATCACAGTTCTGTTTGAAATGAAAGTAGATTACAGGCCTGTGTTATTGAGCAGTTAGAGCTATAGTCATATAAATCAGAACTTTTAACTCTAGGCGATCCGTTGTGCAATTAACTAAAGGGTACTTTGTCATTTCAAGGCTTGTGCACAGACTTGGCAGGACGCACGGCTACCAGGGAAAGGCAGGGAAAAAAAAAAAAGAAGAAGAAAAAAAAAGCCTCATTGGCAAAGAAAAGCTTTAACGGCACAGAGTTTTGCTAAATACCTGTTGAAATAGTTAACTCTGAAACAGAAAACAAAAAAAAACAGACCTAGCTCTGGGCCAGCATCACCAGCCTCAGCAGCTGATGCACAGCCACTGCCTCTGACCGGCACCCCCTGCTCCCGGGGTCACCCCCAACGTGGAAATCAGCACCCGTGGCATGGCAGCACCTTGCATCGGCCGTCACATCCACAGCCCTGGCGCGGGCTCGCTGTACGCGCTGCCGAGTGCCAGGAAACGTTGCCGGAGCCCGGCTAATAAATAAAGGCGAGCTGACATCCACAACAAGGTTAAGCACTCGCTTCCCATGCTGCAGAGTGCAGAGCGGGGCTGTGCGAGGAAGCCTCACCCCAGCCCTCTGTCAGCAGGAGGCATTACCCCAGTGGCCATGCATCTTCTCTGATATTTCAGGATTAGCAGCTGGTGGACGTTTGTGCATAGACCTTTCTGTCATGCTCATCCCAGCCTTTCCATGAGGAAGGACAGCATAACACAGAGGCAAAACCCCTTTTTTTTGGGTCTCCCTGATTCCAGGGTGAAGGGAAGCTGATGCAGCACCCGTCCCAGCACTGCCTGCACCCGAAGTCTTCCCCAGCCAAGCCCTTGGCTGGCTCAGTCAGGGGACTGATTGCTCCAGCAACCTTGACAGCATCCCTCTGCAATGAAAAGCTGCATCAGTTTCCTTCATCCTGGCCGCTGCAAAGGTCAGGCGGTGACAATAACTTCTCAGCAATAAACACAGCGACGCGCGCGTGCGCTCCAGAGCAGCAGGTCTGCCGTCGTGCCCAGCAGTGGAGGGCAGAAAAAAGCAGAAAATGGGGAAAAATGGGAAGATGGTAGCACAAGCCTGCTTCTCACTACAGGTACCCCAGGCTGCAGGGCTAAGCAAAACAGGCACATGTTCCCGTGTGCATATCCAGTGATGGGGCACCTAGCCCACTGAAAAATCAAATGGACTCTACAGGTTGCCATTAAAAAAAAACATTCAGTAATGATCACATGAATGGCACTTTCAGTCGGAAAGACTGAGCTGAGACAACCACTTTTATGAAGTTTCTGGCCATGCCCACAGCACAAAAACACAGCATTTGAGGCATGGGAGGCTGGGCAGGCACCAGCACTGACACAGGAGGTGCTGCCCAGGTGGGAACGCGTGGCTCTGTACTGCTGCAGTGCAGGCTGCCATCAGGAGAGCAAACCCAAAGGCCTGCACAGGTTTGCAGATCACCCCCCCATCCGCCCTAGACTGCATTTTGGCAGCCAGTTAAAACACAACAGGGAGATCAGAAGGCAAGCATAACATGCATGAAATCTCAGAGTCCTGATACGTTAAAAGCAAGATGAAAATATGCACTGAGACACTAAGAAAAAAAAGAAAAAAGGCACAGAAAGAAAACTATCCTTCCAAATTTCACAGCATGTCTGCTTGTATCTCCTTGTGCTTTGCCTGTGCAACAGTCAGAGATCCTTGTACCGCACCTGAAGCAGCACTGAACTTCACCACCCCCGGGTATTTTTCCAGGGAGCCTTTTGGCTTTTCAGAGCAGGTGCTGGGCAGAGCCACCCGTGTCGGTGCTGGGGCACAGCAGAGAGCAAATGCACCCCGGCAGCATCGCCAGACCCTGTGGAGCTTGGGGCATGGGGGGCTGAGCACTGCACGTGTCGGCACCGTGAGAGGTGGAGGGGCTGCTGCCATCGCTTGTGAGCTCTGGAAGGTTACCACCCTTATAAGTAGCAGCACTATAAAAAGATTCAGACACTAAGTATTTCCTTTCCTATAAAATATTCATTGCCGTATGTGAGAGCCAAGTAGCAGAAACCTCAAGCATTTCTAACTTTGTACTGCAGTAATAACAGAGTTTTATAGGAACCTTCTGATTTTATTTATACCGGGCTATAAATACGTTGCTCTGTCAGATACGGAACCGTAGGCTGCTGTGTTCCCTTCCCAGCACATACCACGCGCAGGCATAAAGCACAAGGTGGACAAAATAGGATTGGCGTGGCTTAGCATTTGAAACGTAATCAGGTTAAATAATTCAGAAAAAAAAAAAAAAAGTTGCCAGTTCCGTAACAGGTTCACTCCGAACGGCTGCACATTCCTTCGCACCGCTCGCCGAGAGCCAGGAGCATAAACAATATCTCCGTGGGGTAGGCTCACTTATCCTAATAACACAAATCACCTGTCAGTGCGGACCTGGGACCGAGCGCCCATCTGAGCGCACAGATTTGCTTACAAGAGCAGGCGCAGCGGCTCGCAGAGCGATGCCAGATGTGCCTCCTGGCCCAAAATTGCCATTTTGCTTCTCAGCAACCAGCCCTGGGCTGCTGCCCCCTGCCCACCGCCCGTTCTGCCCAGCAGTGTGTCGGTACCTAATGCCTGCTTTTCACCTGCACCCCTCCTGCCCCAGTAAATCAATATGAAAATCAATTCATCCACTGATATATTTTATCAAGATACATGCGGCAATGCCACATCTCATTTACCGGGGGGGATCTCGTGGAAAACCCAAGGTCACCAGGTGGAAAGCAGCCTGCGAAACCCACAGCGTATATTGGCTGCAAATAGAAAAGGGAATGGAATTGGGAGCAGAGATAAGGAAGGAGCCTGGGGATGCAACAATCGCAGCACGGGGAGAGCACTGCCTTGGTTCAGTGGGGCTGGGGGTGGTGGGGGCCTGAAGCATCCCCCCCAGCCCCGGGCCAGCATCTCCCCACGGTGCGGCACCCACGGCCCCCGCCAGGAGCTGGGACACAGCAGGGAGCGGGGAGGCAGGATCACACGGCTGCTTACAGCCAGTGATAAGGAGAAAACAAGCGCACACACCTCAGATAAGAGTTTGATATCTGTATCTCAGGGAGGGTTTCTTCCCCCCCACACCCGACGTGGTTATTTACGGTGCTCGTGACACCAAACCACACACACCAACGCCTGCTGGAGCCGATGGCACCGGCCACGTACTGCCAGGGACACTCGGTCGCTGCACAGGCGCTGCTCTGCCCTCAGCTCTAAACACAGCAGATTAAAATAGCAGGAAGAGCTATTAAGGGCAGAAGGGAAGGGGGAAGGGAGCAGAGACCTTCCTTTTGGTTTGACAGATTAAAAAAAAAATTGCCCTCAAACCACCGCTATTTCTAAATAAAATCTTGCAGGAGCTGGAAATAAAGATTTTACTATTTCTGAATTAAAAAAAAAAAAAAAGAAGGGTGGAGGATAGCTCTCAATACGGGTCACTAAAACCCTGTGCCTGTACATTATTTATATTTGCCATGAAGCAATTTATAACTGCAGCTTCAAGTAGAATGCTGACATCATTTCACCAACATGCCAATACTTCCCCTTCTTTTTAAAGAAGTGGAGAAACTGATCCCTCTTGTTTTGCCTCACCTTACATAAAAAGGAAGCAAAAAAAAATCTAACAGTATGCTTTTTTGCTTTTTTTTTCCCCAGATCTTGCACATGCAAAAACATTCATAAATGCCATAAAAAGGAAGCAACTATCCCAATCTACTGTATATGCAGGTGACACCTTCCACCCAGCTGCTCTAAGCCTGCCTCCTAGGCAGAAGCATGTTCCAGGCCTTCAGACTGAGACCACTCGCCAGAGGAAAACTGGCAAGAGCACACTGGGCTGCAGAGATTGATCTGGTTTTTAAACGTATTCAAATGCCCTGGATCCAGAAACTTGCTTTGTTCAATATTCGTTACTGCTCACTTGACTGGGAAGGGGGATGCCAAGAGCAGGCAGCACCTCCTGCCCATCGCTGCCAGCCCCCAAGGGCACAAACACAGCCCCCAGACCCTGCCTCCCAGCTGAAGACCTCAGTAAGCCTGTCCTGCTTGTCTCAGAAACCTTCTGGAGGGATGCTTTGGATGGAACTACTGAATGACACCACCTTCACCAAAGGTGCCACGAGCCACAGTAACTGGTTGAAGCAGCTCTGCTCCTACTCAAGCAGGCAATACCTCCTGCATCCCCATTGCACTGCTCCCAACAGCCAGGACTTGAAACCAATGCAAAAAGAACAACAACAAGGCAACCACGTCTATTCTCCACCTAACTGCTAAAGGATTTTGAAATTGGAGACCAACCCCACTTGAGCTCTCAGTACTTTTCCATGCTTGCGTTAGATGTGCTTGGCACTTAATAATATTCACCTTGAAAATCCAATACCCTGGTCCCCCTCCTGGGTTTTACAAAGCGACAAAACTGCACCGACCTCAGCAGCTCCGTGCCAAGCGCCGCTGCGGGACGGGAGGCTCTGTGGAGTGAGCAACCAGCACCACGAGCTGCCTGCACTGCTTCAGTAAAAGCCCTGGGCTGTGGAAATGGGGTCTCAGCACCGTGGTTGCATTTTGTTGGCAGGCTGAAGCGCAAACACCAAGGGGTTAATGTATTCTGATTCATGCAGACCTACTCAGAATAGCCAGCACTAATTCGGCAATCCAAAATCATCATCCATATTCTTCGGGCATCTGGTGACACTGATGTATTGAAAAATAAAAGAATAGTGTTTGCTTTCATGGGTTACATTGACCCTGCAGCACTGCGCTTGGCATAACACTTGTTTTGACTAGTAAGTTGAGCAAACATGACATGGATGTCAGAGGTGTCAAAGAGAGAACCAGGGGAACTTATTTTCAAAAATACAAAATTTAAACAAAAAAGCAAAGTGACCTTACCGCCGAATACATCTGCTACAGCAATGGAGTGATTATTCATATGTTTTGATTCCTAATTCAGAAATAATAAGTGGTTCACGGATTCCAAGTTTAAAAATATATTCATCATCTGGTTTCCTTAGCAGCATGTATCCCATTGGAGTATTAACACAGTCCACAAATTGTGAAGTGTTGGGTTTGTCCTTTCATTACTTTTAACCACAAGCGATGGGAACATGGGGAAAACGTTAAACAGGGCCACTGCAAGCAGCTCCTCTCTCGGAGCAGGCTGGTGCCAACCCGCGCGCTCCTGCCCCGTGTGCCACGGGCAGGAGTGCACAGGGCTGGGGAGGTTTTACCCGTGGCAGCATCGTGTCAGGGCTAACAACCCCGCCAGGGCTAAAACAACCTTCCTGCTGTCGGTATCCAGCTCCAGCCCCCTCCTCCTCTCCCACCCCTGCCCCACGATCTGTCCTCCCCACCGGCCGGCTGGGCAGCTCCGGGCATTTGGAGAGAGAGGCTGAAAGCCCAGCTTGTACGTGAGGGCTGCACGTACTTCAGGTTTTGGAAAAACAGCCGGGAGAGTCCAGTACTACTAACATAAAAGCCCCATAGCTCCTAATTGCCCAGATGTCCCACTTCAGAGGCAGAAGGTAATGGTTCTGGCATGGCTTCAGATGTTTGGAGCAATTAATTATACAGGAGAGCTTGTCCTGCTCGTGTAACGCTTGCAGACTGGGTCCTGGGCTGCCCATGAGGGTGCAATGCTGGGCACTGCCTCGGTGCAGCTCTGCTGGGACCCCCACAGCTAAACTGGTGCTGTGGTCCCGGGCAGGGACCTCCTGGGGTCCGTCCTGGGTCACTGCCATGATGGCCGGGACAGCACTGTCCCGATGCCTGGGGAAGAGGAGCTGGCAAAACTCGTCAGGGACCCAAAAACGGGAAGGAAGGGGAGAATGGAGAAAACAACAAGATGCTGAGCATGGCTGGAACAATGAAGAGACTTAAATAAACATGGGATTTTAGGGTATGGGGATTTTTTTTTATTTCTACTCCCCTTTAGCAAGCCCGGTGCAGGTGGTGTGGTCAACAGACCTGAGCCACAGGGCAGGCAATGTGCCAGAACTGGGGGCTATCCCCCCTCTGCACCGGGTCGGGGGGATGTCCCCAGAAGCCACATCTTGGGGATGTCCCTAAGACCTCTCACCAGGCTACACCCAGCTTTATTTTCCTGCCTTGCCTCTTCTCCTGCGAGCCCCCACCCCACCTCCCACCCCGTCTCCTGCTGGGAGGTGCACGTGCTCCCCCTCCCATCAGCTCACAGCAGCAATCGCGTCCCCTCCCTGCCAGCTCCTCTGGGTCACTCGTGCTGGATGAAATAAACCCATCAAAAGCCCAGCTGCTCTGGCACATCAGGGAGATGCGTGTTTCCCAGCCGCTCGTCTCATTACAGAGATGCTGATGTCCTCCCACCCCGAGCCCCCCATCTCTGATGCATCCTATATAATTGTTTTCTGCCCCCTGCTCCCCTCCCTCAGTAGCAGCCAGGCTGGTGACTTAAAACATTAACTGGAGACGCACAGAAATTATAGGCAAATGTGTTCTTTCAAACGAATGGCCCAGATCCTGAGGATTTTTATAAGGTAATCAAATATGCAATAGATTCAACAAACTAATTTCAAGAACACACCTGGGGTCCTCTGATAATGTCAGTTGTGTCTATACAGCGCAAGGATTAAAATTTCATAGAGTCATGATTTCATCAGTCACTAAACTACAAAGGATTAATTAACAGCAAGGGAAGAGCTCATGGGTTGAAAATACAGTCTTAAGGAAAATATCTATCTCTGCTCTCCAGATGTCAGCACATATATGAATAAAGTACTTTGATGAAAACACTTTCTTATTATTAGGGCCTCCAAAATATTGTTTTTGCAGCTACAAGTAAAGATGCCTAAATTCAATTCCTCCTAAACACTCTTCAGCCATCTGAAAACCCAGCAGCAGACGTGCCTCCCTCCGCCCCCCTCAGATACAAAGCAGAGGGGTCTCCCCATTGCTCCCACAAACTCCTTCTGGGAAGTGCTGGTGGGCACGACATCGAGCTTTTCCCCAGCAGGGCAGCACGGCTGGGAAGAGCGATGGCAAGAGAGGAGGAAAGAAAAGCAACAGCAACCTGCAAGTGCAGTGGAGACTTGCAACCCCAGCCAGAGCAGGGGCCAGGGGCGCTGGGACAGTGCAGGGTGGCAGCCCCACGGGTCCCAACTCCGCACGGGGGCCTGGATGAGCTGGGGATGGCAGATTACAAGAGGCATGTCCGCACTGTGGTTTGGTGCCCGCTGTGCCAAGGGGAAGGAGGGCAGGGGAACCCTTCTGGCTTGGGGTTTGGGCTAACACAGCAAGGCTCGGAGATGTCTCCTGCATAAACGCCACGATGGATGAGCTGCACGTGGGGAATACCATGCCAAAAATCAATGTATTATTTATAATCATCGCTTTTGCGTTTACTAAGTCACAGGAAGAGCCACTCAGCACAATTCTTTCCCTTAAAATACGTATTCACCTAACACAGATTTCTGTTTTCCACCCTTCCTGCTTTCTGATGAAGGCTAGGAACTGGCAAGAGTGACTCCTGCAAACAAGCAGAGCCCTCCCTTTATTTATAGGGATGTTTTGCAGGTGCAGGGGCCGATGCATAACACTTAACTTCATGGAAAACTACACAAAGCATGGGGGCTAAACTTCTAAAATAAACATATCCACTCAGCCACACTGCGCTGAACACAAGCAATTGCTGAAGTTTTTGCAGCACAAGTAGATAGCAGCAGGTTTTTCCCCCCCCCTTCTTCCCGAGGAAGATGAATTAGCAAGCTGTCAGCGAAGGACAGCCAAAGCAGTTGTGTTTCTGTAAAGGGGCAGTGGAAGTGTCTTTGATTAATGAAACCTTAATACTTGGCTGTTATACAGCCTTTCTTCAGAGAGCCCCAAAGAGATAGATACCTTCAGACAGACTTAAAACACAGAGATCTGCAAGGATTCCCCTGAAAGGAATTTTCTCAACCACAGTTTGGTTTTGCTCAGGAATGAATTAATTTTTTCTTCCCTGTTTCTCTGTAGCATGCTTTCAAACAAGAGGAGGAAGGAGGGAGGTGAAGCCGCTATTCCTAGCAGCAGCAACAGGTCCGAGGAGAGAGCGAGGGGCTGCGGGTGCTGAATGCCCAAGAGCAAAGCTCACCTTTGGCAGGTGGCAAAAATCAATGCTTTTGGGGCTTTTGTTAATGTTCCTCTGTTGTGCCCCACATTCACTAGCAGATCAGTTATGCAGAAGTGGGAACGTGGGGAACATCACACTTCATGCTGCTGCCTGTCAGGCTGGAACTGCCCTGCCAGTGCAAGAGATCCCCGCAGCCCAACCAGTGCGCCTTGAACTCACTTTTCTCATCTGCTAAGGAATCTGGTCTGGGAATATTCCGTCCACGCAGCGAAAAGAAAAAAAAAGCAAAATCACAGATTGTTCCAAAATGCCACAAACCAGAACCACAGTTCCTAGCCACTACTCAAATAAGCAGAGCAAATTTGATGTATAATACAACCAGAACCACGTCCTTACAAGGGATGGATGGAGTTCGTATTTTAGATGGGAAATAAGCAGACACGGAGAGGGCCTTCTGCCCCTGCCTGACCTGGCTGGAGAAGCCCTGCACTGTCCCAGCAAAGGTTATGCGGCATTTTCCTGTTATAACCATCAGAAACGTTCCCCTCTACCCCCTTCAGTAGCTAAGGATTTTTCTTTTCCATAGAGTCACCTGCGTGTGATGGAAGATGCTCAGAGGAGGCAAAAAGCAAAAGGGGGGCACGCTGGGGTGTGGACGGTCCTGCTGGGCAGTGCAGACCCCCCCCAGCACTCCCACCAGTGCCACTGCCTTTGCCCACATCCCCTCCGCCACCTCACAAGTTCCAGGGGCTGACAAAGAACTAATTACGTCCAATTAGAAGCTGGGCAATGAGCTAGTAAATTAATGTTTCTGAACTGTGCTGGGCTGGTGAGCGCCTGAACTGCCCGGAGCGAGGAGGTGGCAGCAGGAGGGGCCGGCGGGGTCAGCTGCTGGCAGTGGTACCCGGCGATGCCAGCTTGCACGTGAGGCTGCAGGAGAGTGCCACAGCCCTGGCACACCTTGCTGCTGGAGGACTTTGGGTTTGCTCAGAGCACGCTGCCAGCAGCACCCCTGTGGCAGCAGCAAAGAGGAGCAGAGAAAACAGCAACCGGGAGGACCCCCCCCGCACCGTCCCAGGCACAGCCGAGGGCATCGTCATCAAATGCAACTCGCAGCCATGACAAGGAGAAGCAAAAGCCCCAAACACAGCTCGCAGCCAACTCTGTAACCTTAGCTCCTTCTGTATAGGCTGTTTTTAAGGAGGTATCAGCTGTTCCCCCCCTGTGAAAGCATAAGCTAGAAACATATTCCAACATTTTCAGAGCCAGATGCCTGGAACAGAAGCACCACGCAGAAATCAGTGCTTTGCCCCACCTCTCCTCTCCTCTTTAAAATGCCACGGAGCCTCCCAGGTAGAAGACGGTGAATGCTCTAAAGAGGGCAAAAATCAGGATTGCTGGGGGTGAAAGGTTAGAGAAAAAGCTGTCTCAGAGCAACGAGCATTTTTACTGGGCCTATTTGCAGCCACAAGCCTCCCATTTTCCCAACCAAGTTCCCAAGGTGAAGAAACAAGATGCTTATTATCAGCATTTCATAAGCATGATTTCTGAAAATATTTTTCCTACGGCTAGAAAAAAAAAAGATGTGCACCCGGTCTGGGAGAGAAAGGAGCATTGTTGATGCAGGGCAGTGTCCGTGACTGACAGCAGGAATGAATGGGAAAGCGAGGGCTTGGATCAAGTCCATCAGAAAGTCCATCTGATAGCGAAACTCTCCTAAGTAAAACATACTTTTCGGGAACGGCTATCAAATCCAGAGGTGTCAAAATTGCTTGTATAAACGAACTCCCGGAGGAGCTTTCAATATCGCATGGCACACGGTGGTCTCTGTATCTCATTCATAATGTTTGATTTGGCTTCGGTTCCAAAACCACAAAAACATCTGTACAGAAGGAAGCAAGTGGTTCGGTGAAATCATTCTGGAAACTTTTAGCATATTTCGAGTAATCTCATGGAGGAACAATGCAGGCAGATGTCACACTGGAAGGACACTGCAGCCAGGGGCTCGTGCCAGCACCCAGCACCCACGCGTGAGGACAGGGGCAGGCGAGGGGGGGACACGAGCAAGACAGTTCTTTTCTTTTTTCTTTTTTTTTTTTTTTATTTTTATTTTTTTTAACTGAAAGACCCTCCTCCACGATGCAGCCTGGCATCCGTTTTAACCCTGGTACACAAATACCGAGAGTGTTGTCTTCAGCTCTCTGAAAGCTACAGTGTAATTAGTTTGACTTAGCTTAAAAGACGCTCTGCTTAAAAATAAACAAATACCTTCCGAGTTCGCCAAGTTATGACACAGGCGCAAGCCCTCACGGCATGCTCTGCTCCCTCACGGCCTCAGCCAAAAGCACGCCGTGTACTCCAGCGAAAAGCCCAGTCATCCCTGAGCTGTCCTTGTGCTTCGTGACCTCTTGGAAGAGGCTTTCTCACGATTAATTAATTTATGAACAGTTTCACCCCCCTCCCCAACATGCACAACAGGTTCCATGCAAATTCTGGAGCTTTTAAATTATACTGTTAATGAAAGCAAATAAAGGCAGTTAAAAGGCAATTTGCTCAATTGGTGTTAATATTTAAGCACAGCATGTGTAAAAACAAGATCACAGAATTCAGTTTTTCCTACAGAAAACTTTCAGTCCCAACTTTCCCTCACCAAGGATGAAACGCATCCAAAGCATTCTGCACATCGCTTGCTTTGGCTGCAAAGCCCCTCAGCATCAGGTAATGAGGCTTTTTATTAAGTAAATTTTTCACATTAGCCTCATCAGTTTCTATCGCAGAGAAATTCCAATCTATAAAACGAAATCAGCTTAATCATGGTGAGATTAGATCCCGCGTCCTGGAGGCAAACAGAATTGCTCGCGCTGCCTCTCCCTGCACCCAGCCGCTCGCAGACCCGGCGCCGCAGCCCTGCGCTAGCAAAAGGCTCCACGCTTCCACCCCGAGCTGCCATTCACCTCGCCGCCCAGTTTCCCTGGGACCAGATGTAGCAGGGATGCCTCTAAGCGAGCAGCTCCACGCTAAAATTTCTCCTACTCCCCCACCTCCAGTAACAGCAAGGAACCGCGGGGGCCCCTTTGCTCCGCGAGTGCCGGCACACCGCCCCCCCGGTGCCCAACACCGCGCAGCCAGGGTCTCTCCAGGTGGATCCCAGGGTGCCCACACCCTGTGCTTCACCCCCCAGGGCAGTACACATCTCATCATGCCAGGTTTTTCTGCAGCCCTGTCTCTGCAAGGAAAACAAGACAGCGCTGATACTTGCCCTTGCCATGAACACGCTCGCTGTGAAACACGCACGTAGCAGGCAAGGCAGAGCCCTATGCATTTTGCCTCCCAACCGTGATTGAAACGTTGGCATAAAGCCCCGAGCTCCATCATTTTTATGCCTTTATTTCCTCTTCGCTCCCCAATAGCTGGCGAGCTGCATCCATGGACAGCGTCCAACAGGCGCTCGTTCTGCACTGCCCGGCTCAGCCCCAGAAGGACAAAAGGGGCCAGGGCAGACACCGAGTAGTGCCTGGGAGCTGCCACCAGCTTTGCCAACTCCTGCAACAGCGAGAAACCTGCTCAGTCCCTCCTCTGCACAGGGATGGGGCTTGAACATGACCAGAAATGCTTCCTCCAAAATGCTCTCATCTCCGAAGGGTCCGCTAACGCACCTCACCCATGCACCTGCTCTCAGATGAGGGGTAATTGGAAATTGCACTCCCTGAATATCCCCAGTGAAACCAGACGGAGAACAGAGGAAGGCTGCGCAGCCCCCTGAGTGGCGGTGGCCTGTCCCCGGCCACCCCCAGCACGTCCCGGGTGGCTTTGGCTGTGCCCCCCCCGTACAACAGCACTTGGACCCTGAGCCCCACGGGATGTCAGAGAGGTGGCAAGTCCCTGCTAGGAGCCAGTGATTCCTCCACAGCTGCACCTCTGGCTTTTTAATTACTTTTTACAAAGAAGGATGTTTATAGATGGGCTGAGACCAGCCCCCCCAGCAGCCTGTACCCCACTGGTAGGTGGATTTCTGGGGAAGATGCAGGATCAGTGTCCGAAGCCCTCTTCTCACCAGCATCATGCTGACCCCCAGGGAGAGCCTGCAACGCGGGGGACAGCCAAGGCCAGGGGAATTGGCCCAAACCCTTACAGCAGAGACTGGGCAGCCCATTCAGCCCCTGGGAGGGTGTTGGGGTGCAGGAGAGAGGGGAGGGCAGGGCCCCCGCTGCGCTGCAGGGCACACGGCAGCCACGCGGCCCGGGGCACGCACGGGAGCTGCTGGGGGCACCCGAAGGAGCAAGCGCCGACCCTGTAACACCCCCGCTCAGCACGGCGTCACGGCCACACGGAAAGCCTGACACAAACGCGTCAGGAATGCGGCACAGATGTCTCTGCACCGAGGCTCGCGCAAACAGAACGCACGGCGAGGAGCAGCAGCCGGCCCGAGGTGCCGCGGGATGCAGCAGCCTCGGCACCACGCCGAGTGGTGGTCCTGGGGGCGAGGGGAGCCTTGTCCATGCATCGTCACAAATGTGCCACGGGGCTGGGGAGAGGACCCCCTGCCCTATCCATCCCCAAGCGTGGGTGGTGAATCGTTACAGAAAAACACCCGCCGCGTCCCAGCACTGCTTGGCCCCAGTTCCCAGCACGGAAACCATCACAAGAGCTGCAAAAAGCAATTCTGGGGGTGCTGGGAAAAATATAAAAAAATAAAAATAAAAAATGCTGCCAGCAGGTTTAAGGAAAACTGCCAGTTTACACGGTGAGTGCGATCCAGCGCAAAAACAATACGCAAAACCCACAATTGTTAACTCCTTTTCTAAAACGCAGTGCTGGTCGTGTCAGAGAAAGTCGAGAGTTTTATGTTGTGCAACACAGAGGAAGTATACAGCTAAAGAAATGCTACTCCTCAAGTTTCTGAAGCACAGCTATAAACAAAAATACGGCTAATGTTCGCCTATTAATTAGGTCTGACTCTTGGAAACGTCCTGTTTCTCAAGTTATGACGCTTTTGCATAAATTTACTTTCAAAACAGGCGCTGCCAGTGAATAAGAACTTGATTTCTAATGGTTGGAAATATTTTGTACACTCTGCTGCTCCCTCTGTACCCCTTTGTCGGGGCCAAGGTCTCCGAGCTAAAGCGTGTACCAAAAGACCATCTGTAGCTACCGTCTTTACAGAGAAGTTTAAATAGAAGGATGAATGAACACAGGAATTAATGAATGATAAAGCCGTATGGTCTCAGTCAGCCTCCTACGCTTGTATGTGGTATTCAAACCCTCCCAGCCTTCTGCCACAAAGAGAGGTTTCTAAGCTACAAAAAAAAGGGTGTGTGTGTGCGTGCAGATTTTTAAAAACAAAACCAGCAACTTGTCTCAAAGTTCCCACAAGACTTCCCTGCCTGAATCTGGGGGAAGAAGCACATGTTAATTCAAAGGGGAGAAAAAAAAAATTGGTGTTTTCTCCAGAGCCGGTTGCAAAAAATCCCCTTTGATATCAAAAGAAGCCCAACAGACTCAGCTCTGGTGATTATCACCGCTATCGCACCACGCGCACGTAGCAGCAAGTGTTGCCTGCGAGCCCTGGGCAGGCTGCACGCTCCACTTTGGGCAGATTTTTTCTCGTGTAAGAAATCCAGGTAATGGAAAGAGAAATTTGAGTAATTCAGGAAGCAAAAATTTATCATATAAATCTCAAGCACGTGAAGTAGGCACGTCGCCTTGAAGAAGTCCCTCACATGAAGTCCCCGTGCTGGAGAAGATCCCTCCGGAGAACGAGGATGACTTCAGACAATGGCACTAATTCATGGACTAAAGGCACCACTTTAATCATCTTGGAAGGCAAATGTGGAATTAATTAAGCAGCAAACCCAGTTCCTCGGAGCACAAGATGTTGCGAAGTGTCAGCTGGAAAGTGGCTGGGGTCTCACTGCTGGGTCCAGCTCTGGGTGACCCCTGCGCTGCCGCAGTGCCCTCGCCTCTGCTCAACCACTGCATCTGCTGGAACGTGGGGCTCTGCCCTCAGGTTTATCAATAAACCAGAATTTGTGGTTGGACTGTTACTTACAGCACAGGCTTTGCTTGGACGTGTACCCACACAGCAACAGGAATGCAAATTCAGGGAAACAAGTGCAATATTCGAAAGGTTTTGCACCGGCAAATGCAGGCAGGTTTTTGTTAAGCAGGCTGGACGGATGACGATTCCTTTCCCACCTCCTGCCCTTGGTATTTCCCCTCTTCCCCCTGCCCCAAGTCCATTTGGTAGAGATTAAACATGTCCATTAAAAGCTAACAGACCTTAAAAGGTCCTAATGGGTATTTTAAGCAAGGGGTCGCAGCAAGGGTGTGCTCACGAGTGCATCCATTGTAAAGCACCTCCATAAAAACAAACAACCAAACCAAACCAACAGAAATCCCCACCACACATCGCCAGCACGGAGCAGAGGGATCAGGCTGAGCTTTCCTCCAGGAGCTCAGCGTCGGCTGGTGACTCACAGCTGGAGGTTGCATTTGCTCTGCTCTATGAATGTTAACAACACCGGGCTGATGGCTCCCTTCCTCACCACCAGCGCTTTGAAGAAGGCGCACAGAAATGATAGCTGCTTCCTGGAGCTAGAGGAACTCTGCACCACCACCTCCCCGTGCCCTGCTGCCACAGTCCAGCCCCACTCTTGGAGCAGCACACCGGGACGCACAGTGTGGACCTGGCACCGATGGGGTGCTGCCCATGTACCCAACCTCCCACGTGCTCGTCGCAGCGTGCCCGCGATGGAAACGCCAGCTTCACAGCACAAAACAGGGCCAGCATCACGAAAATTGGTGGCGAGGTGCGAGAACAGCAATGGAGTTTTGCGTCTCACTTTCCTACCCCTGCTCGTCTCTACCCGGAGATCTTTTGTAAGCCATGCAAACCGCTTGTTCTAGTGCTCGGGCCGCAGAAGAAAAGATGATATGGCTCATTATGCTGTTTGCGGGAGATTAAAAGGTGACATTCAGAGAAAGACAAAGAAACAGATGGAATCACCTACTGTTTGCTAAAGGGGAGCTCCCGCCAGTCCAGAAATATTAACAAGGTAAACTGAGGATCAAAAGCTCACAATCTTTCAGATTCCTATTCAAGATCCCCTTTTGTTCCAGGGGCTGTTGGGGGGGATCGTTTCTTTCTAAAATAATCTGCTGCTGCAAAGGTTAATGCATACATGAAAAAGCCCTACGCGATATTAGAATGCTACTTTTATTTTAAAAGCCATCATGTGTAAAGCATTAGTGTTTTTGAAATTGCATTCTTGAGTTAATTAAATGGACAATCTTTTATACATAAAAAGTGAAAGAAAGCAATTAAAAGCTAAACGAAGAGAAACTGCCTTTTCATAGTTGCGCACTACCCCATTCCCTTTGTATTAACTTCTCCTGAACGCAAGCGTCTCAATGGTGCCACTGTCCAAGCGCGGTGTTTATAGCACCCTTGGCGACAGTTTGAGCAGTATTTGTCTTCCTTCTAAGTTTACCTACGAGATTTAGCATAACAAAAAACCTCGCTTGGGCAGCGTTTTGCAAACAAACAAGGAAGACGTGGAGGTTTGCAGAAATGTCGGAATTATTACCCGGCAGCCAAACGCCGTCGAGAGGCTCCGTGGACCTCAAGCTGAGCCGGGGCAGCGGCGTGAGGGCTCCCAGAGCCGTGCGTCCCCATGGGCTGGGGAGGGGGCTCCCACACCTCCCATCCCACGGGACCCCTCGTGGGCACTGCTGCCCAGCCCTGAGTGGGCTCGTGTGAACCACCCCGCGTGTACCTTTAACCACCTGCAATAACGAGCTGGGTTCACTGCGAGTGTCTTTATGGCTACTTAAAAGCAGATTTGTGGTTTCTTTTCTTGAACTAGCTAGGGGGGAGAGAGATGGATAAAGTATAACTTCCCCGTAATAAATGGCAGGCAACAAATTTCCATACACAGAAGCTGTTTGCCAATATTAAGTCTGACAGCGTACCCGACTGCTTTTAACTTCATAAATACTGGCAGCACTCCAGCCTGCAGAAGAAAAGGCAGGGACGGAGCCGAGGGCACAAGCCTGCCGACTGCCTGCCGTGGGACACAGCCAGCAGGGACTGGCCACCTGGGTGACAGCAGGAGCGCAGCGGTGGCTGAGGCTCCCCTGACTGAGGCTAGAAAGCAAACTTTGAGGGAAAGGAGCGATGCTTCCAACTTATTTTTTGCCAAATGTTATATCCAAAAGGGAGCACAGTAAGGAATGGCCAGCAGCCAGGAGCTCTGCTTTTCAGGATTTTTTGATCACTATTACAGTGACGAGTTTGCTAAGGAATCTCACTGCATACAGAGGACAATTGCTTGCCCTGTATAATAAAAAGACACCAACTATATTTAGAGAAATAAGAGGCAGAAACCTTTCCTTTTGCAATTTCACTAATTGCTCACAGTGACACTATCTGAAGACTCCATTTTTTCCCTAGCAGAAAACACACTGCTACGCAGTTCAATAAGAGTTTTCCTCCTCCTTTGAGTTGTACAAGTGTTATGCTGCCCTGCTGATAGCACAGGTCCCCCAGATTAAGGGCTACACTACAGGCTACACTACAGCATGTGTTTATATACGTGTGTGTGTATGCACACAGACAGACTGACAGCAGCTGCAAAGTGCTCCTTGTTCCCGGTGGGAGACAGCACGAGCAGGCACAAGCCAATTTCCAAGAGCACCGAGGTCCATTCCCCCTCCAATATTATGAGCACCCACAGAAATCATACACCCAGTTCACAGATTTTCTACATACAGAGACATTTACTGCTAGCAATGGTGTGAAAGCCAGCAATTGCTATCTTTACTGCAGTAAAAACCTGACCTTCAGTTTTAGGAAGGAGGTAAAGTTCACTATTGATTAGACCCACCGTAAGCTGTTTATAATTACTATTATCTCTGACTTAATCTTGTAAGAGGTCAACAGTTTTACAAAAATCTTGCAAGTCGTGTCTTTTACCTCCCAACTTCATATCTGGGTCAAAAGGTCAATTACTTCAGCTTGCTAACTTTAGATTTGGAAAAAAAAAAAAAAAAAAGTGAGTCATCCAGATTTCCCCTTTAATTCCTGCATTGTTTTTTCCTCTACATTTTTGGCTTCTTAAATGAATGTACCGATGACACTGAGGGCTCTGATTTCATTTCACCTCTGTAGTGCTGCAGGAGGCAGCACCTCCAGTCCCTGCTGGGGGCTTCTGCTTGGTCCAATGCCTCCCTTGGGGCTCAAGCCCAGCACCAAAGCTGGCAGAGCCTCAGCCAGCAGCAGGGCAGGAGCTTCGGGTGGCAGGGGCTCAGGGCACAAGGCTGCCCCATGCTGGGATTTGGGGTCTGGGTCCTCGTTTCTGCACTGAGTGCTGCACCAGCACGCGTCCCTGCCAGCACATCAGGAGATCTCGCTGCCCCACACATCTGCACCACTGCCTCCCCTCCCAGGCATGTTAATGGGGAATTTAAAACCAGGGGTTTGCTCCCCTACCTGCTGCTGGGGGTGGTGAAGGGGAGCGGTGCAAAGACCCACAGGGGCCAGGGAGAAGCCCTGAAGATGAATGAAGATGTGACCCAATCTCTCATCCCGCCAGCCTCCCCTCACTCGGCACGGCTGTGCAGTATAATCAAATATCATCACTCACATTATTTTACCATTCTCCTCTCTCCCCCCTGCAAAAGGAGGCTGCTCAGCGGCTGTCAGGCAGCCCTGTTCTGCGCGTGTAATACCACGCTCAGGGAGCAAAAATCAATAGCTGCTGTTGCACCTTCTCCTGTAAGATCATGACTCTGTTTTAGGAGGATACGAGCCTCCGAAGTGCAGCCTTGGCAAACAGAACATTGCTCAACTGTTCTGCAGGCAGGTGTCATAAACAAGCAGGCACATGGCAAACATATTGATTTCCTGGACCTTATCGCGCAGCAACCAGTGCTCAGTTACCAGGCTACTTTAATATGTAATTTACTGCAAGAAGGGAGAGCTAGACTGAGGGTGTCTGAAATATTTACTGTAGAATCGACAGGAAGGCTGAATGCATAGGGACGTCTGGTTGTGCCATGCTGTAGGCAAACAGGAGGCAAGGTATGGCGGTTGTTGCTCCAAGCAGTTGTCAGTATTTTCTAACTATCAAAAAAAAAAGCCCCTCTCCACCACAACGAACTGTTTACACAGATGCTATTAATCTTCTTCTGCAACTGTTTACGCTATGAAAATATAGTCTCAGCTGCCTGGGTTCTCTGTCTCCTTAATTTAAATTCAGATGCTTAATTTCTGTCAAAACAGAACCCACTGAAATTACCTCCATCCATTTCTTGTACTCAACTTGCCTTGTCATCTGAAAGTCCACACAACAAAGAGGGGAGGGAATCAGAGGAAACTGGAGGAAGATGAAGGATGCTGGATTTGGAAGACTTTTCTGACCTGTTCCAGCCTACCTGGGAACAGCCATGCAAGCAAAGAATGAAATCAGCCCGTTTTAGACATGCTGAAAGCACCCATCTCCAGCTAACGCTATCTCAGCTTTCTCACATTTCTTCACCACGCTGGTGCTAAACTTCACCAGTGTACTCTGACCTTTATGAGCTGTTTCACTACGGTGTCACAATCAACACCACTTGCACCACACTTACCCAGACAGAAAAAAAAAATCCAACAGGTTATGAAAATAAAGCTGTTTAACGCTACTGAGTAAATAGCAAGAGATAACGTAACATTACAGAAACGCTTGTGTAAGGTGCTGCTGCTGCTGAAACCCTCACTTTCAGTTCTTGGGAGCCCAGCGTCGGTTGCAAGCATTAATACAGGATTTGTGGGGTACAGTATGTCTAACGCAACAGCTTAATGGAAGAATTAACATGTTTTAAAAAAGCAATGCCCTTTGTGGAAAGAAAAAAAATACATAAACACATGTTAAAAGGCTAAACTACATCTAGCATAAAATTAAAGCAACTTAAGGCATTAGAGCCCCTGCTATGTCTACGTGCTTTGGGGAAGGAGGCAACCCACAGACGGCACTGGTTGTCCGTCAATCCGGAAAAGGGTCAACACTTTGAACAAGATAGCATCTATTTTAATAGCAAAAGCAGGCTGCTAGAGGATTGAATCTTGAGATAGTTACTTTCAATTAAATAAAAATAAAACTGCCTACAAATAGTTATGTGTGGAATCCAGCAAACCCCACCGGCAGCCCGCCTGCCAAGCCCGCAGGCAGAGTTATGGCAGGAGGAAGGGATGCCTTCCTGCCTGTACTCACACTTTTGGCAATTCCGCATTTGTTTAAGGGTGTTTTGCAGATCTAACATTAACGAAACCTTCGGTTGTACCCATTAGAGGTTTGCATTTTCATAGTACAAACTTTTTAAAAATCCTTTTTATACAGTGTCTTTAAGTAGATCTTTTGGAATTTACAAGATAAATACTGGTAATTTGATTCTTATCTTCTTCAAATCCAATTCTAAGCCAATTCTGTGTAAAGGACACTAATTATAGCCTGCAGGGAAAGAAAAGGTAACCTATCAGTGAGAATACACTTGAAACATTTAAAAGGGTATGGGACATGGAAAAGTTAAATAGATTTCAAATCTGCTCTTGCAAGAACAATAATTTCTTACGTGAGAATTTTTCTCTGCACCATTTCTGCTCCCTAGCATGTATTTTTTTGTGATCATCTCAGTGCTGCACTGAAAATAATTGCAGTCAGTTTTGCATCTAGTTTGCTAGCACTTTGTTTGCAGATCTTAAGACTGTCCAATCTTTCTGAGAGCAAAGCTAAGAAGAGATAACAATAAGAACAATCAGATCTTTATGCAAAGACAGATGCATTAATTTTTACCCCTATTTGCACTCCTCAGAAAAATAGTCTTAAATGAGGTACTGTTTTGTTTTAAAGATAATATTTTTTCAGAGCTATTGCTCTAGCAATATGTGCAACATTTCAGACAAATGTTTACAGCATGGGGGATAGAAAACCGCTACTATGCAATTGCAAGGTAATGTTTTACCCTGGTTGCTGCTCTGTAACGAACAGCCCCGTACAACGCAAACAGACATCTTCAACCAGCCCAAGGAGGAATGCTTTGTGGTTACAACGCTGGATTGAACCGAACACACCTAAATTCAACCCTGTGAACACACCTAAATTCAACCCCATGCTGCTCTGCCTTTTTTTTTCTGGTGACATTGTACTTCTCACCATATAGTGTAATATTTTCAAAAGTTCTGGATACCCCAGGAAGGACAGCCCAAATACATCCCCCAGATAGCCAAACCCTGTTATAGGGAGACGGGGAGAAGCTTCACATGAATGAGTGACTGTGAGGCAAAGCATGAAAAAATCTTGGGTATAAATGAGCAGTCAGGTCATGCAATCAATACTCGTGGCACCCAAGTATTTGGACAAAAAACAAAGCATGAGTCCTCGAACTTCATCAGGGAAAGATGATTTTTTTCTGAAAGGTGCACAAGCCCTTGCTGGGTGTGAATTAGGGACTGCCGCAGAGCAGCGCTGAGCAGCGAGGTGGGGGAGACCCCGCCAGCAGCCGCTGCACAGCATCCTTTGACTGTTACGGCACCTATAAAATAATAAAAGCCCTGCTCCACGGCGCGGGGCCAGGATGTGGAAGATGATGCAGGAAGAATCAAAGGGCCTTGGCAATCCAAACAGAGCGGCGTTTAACCACTCTGCGGGCCGTAACTGCTGGAGCCCAGCCTCACACCATCACATGAGGTCCCATCCCGAGCTTCACGGGACTGGAGCTGCTTCATGCCTGACCTGGCCCACACGGGGCATGAAAGGTGACAAAATTGAAAATAAAAGTACAGAGGCCTGCAGCAAAACCAGGGCTGAAGCGCTGGAGATGCCACCCAAGGAGGTGGCCGTCAGCGTCACCACCACCTCGCAGGGACACCACTGACTGTGAAAGGGGCAGGAAGAGCCCGACCGCCACGGCAGCTGCTCAAACAGCTCTAAAAACATGCCTTTTTTTTTCCCCAAATCATGTAGGCAAACATTTTCTGTCACTCTGCTTCCATGATTCAGCAATTCAAGCCTAAGAAATAAGAAGTGTGGTAATCCACATATTTGTGTGGAATAATGGTAAATTCATGCCTTCAATGACTTATGAGAGCTATGCTATTGAGAAAAGACAGTTCCCCTTTCTCATGTTGAAGGAAAAATACAGTTATTTAAAAATGGCAAAAGAATCAGCTCATTAGCTAATAACAGGGAAAAAAAAATCCTACCCCAGGAAAATGGAGTGGCTGAAGCAAGAACTAAGCCAACATACATTTAAATAAAAGCAACCACGTACAACACACAGCCAGCCCCAAACCGCAATTCCCGTTGAACAGAGGAGACACCTTAAACACGAAGCCCTGCATCAGCCCCACACCATCACCACTGCCACCCAGAGCAATTCCCCAAGCCCTGCATGGCCCTGGAGGGGCAGACGACAGCACCAGGCTCTGACCTGCCCGCCCCGAGGTGGTGCTGCCCCAAAAGCCAGCAGCTGACACAGGACCCGCATGAGCTCTGGGGACACCTCGCTGGGTCCAGCTGCTCTTTGGCTACTGGTTTTTGCCTGGCCTCTTGTTCTGTCACTCGCAGGGATCCCAACGCTGGCTGCCTGCAGGGTGAGTGGCAGCAGCACGGGCACCGGCACGGCCACCGTGTGCTGCAGCTGAACGCGAGGCCAGCCTGGGCTTACCATCAGCAGCTCCTGTTTGAGGAGATTCAGCTCCAGAAGCGACGTTTAACCAAAACCTGCCCTGCTTCCAGGCCTCCATCTAATGCCACTTTCCGCTTTTAAAATATCTGTATTCAAGAGGAGGGCTGGGGGGGGGGAATTGGCGCTGTCCAGGCATTTTGTTCGATTCTTTTCAGTGCAGCTCCATCACAACGTAGCAGGTACTTTCCAAAGGCAAATTTATTTAAAGAGTGAGGAGATGCCAGCCACGGCCTAATTTATCGCAGAGCTAATGGACAGAAAAGCAGCCAAAAAAGACAACGCTCCTCCAATGGCCCATCCATAAGAGATCCCGACATCCCTGGCACTGCACCAGCCCCTTCCCCGCAGTCCCGGCACCGTGCAGGACAGGAGCCTGCTGGCTCTGCTCTCACACCCACCGGGGACTGGACCCACACAGCCGAGTGCCGTGGAGCTGTGTCGGGCCCTGCGGGCAGGTGCTGGCAGCGGAGCAGACATTTAACAGCTGACTTCACACACGGTGGGAAACGCACGGGGCCATGCACACTGAAGATGCAAAAAAAAACCAAAAAACCAAAAAACAATCCACTCATAGCCTACATGAGAGAAATTTCAGCAAGCCAGGACCAACAGCAGGGCACACTGCGCCTGCAAGACACAGCCCTGCTCTATAAACACAATACAACGTGGGTGTTTTTGTTTTTTAATTTTGGCAGGAAGAAAGTCTCCATTACTTGCTGTAGGTCAGTGATTCTTATCTGTCCCCACCAACTGCATTTGTGGGTAGCACTAAACATCCAAGCAAACGAAGGAGGGGGGGGGGGGGAGGAGAGAAAAACAAACTGCATTTGCCTCTTGTCCTTGGCCCACGTTACCTGACCATTGTCACGAGGCGAGCAAACAGGCTGCGGTGCATTAATACCTACGGCTGCACAATGAGGCATTGTGTGCGCTTTTTATGACCCCCTCTCTGACACACGTATCAGTATCGGGAAGCTCGCCACGCACGGCAGCTCCATTCACTTAGCAACAAAGGTGCTAATTAGGGAGCTGTTTTCCACCTCCAGCGGGTGGAGGATGCTGCGCAGCTGCCCGTGGCGGGGCTGGGCAGTGCCCGTCCTCCCAGCGGTCCCCCTCAACCACATCCTGCACCGAGATGCAGCTCTCAGCTGGGCAGGTCCCCCTTCGAAACACGAGGTCGGGGCAGGAGCCAGCTCCAGAGCTGGCCACGGCTGCTGGCCACTGCCCCCAGCCTTGCTTGCACGGAGCACAGCACCCCTGGAGCTCTCTCCCCATGCACGGGGCAAGCCCACAGCAACTCTCACCCCACTAAATAATGCATTGGCCAGCCCTAATTAACGCAAGGGAAGGATGATATACATTTCTTTGTTGCTTTAAGTTACATTTGGTTAGACGCTGAGGGAAGAGCCGCCTCTAGCTAAAGGGTCAGATAAGCCAAAAATCAATACCAGTGACTGCCTCTGCATCCTTAAATCCCGCGCCCCTGCCCCAGTGCTGGGCAGGGCCGGGGCAGCCCCACGCTGCTGACTCAGTGCGGGTTTGGGTTGGGAGCCAGGGGTGCCCCAGTTCCCACCAGGCCGTGACCGCACTGCCCCTGCCCGAGGAGCCACCCTTCCCTCCGCCCCAGAAAACACAAGGCACAGAAACCCCAGCAATCAGCGAGAAACCACCCTTCACCCGAGTTCAAATGAACCAAAATGCCTGGGGACAGCATGTCAAAATGAGAACTCCCCCCCCCATCCCGGCCCCCTGCTCTTGAAAGCAGAAAGAGGCAGGGACCCAGGAAGCAAAACGAGGTTTCTGCTTAAAAAATAACAGCAAGTTTTTGCTTATTTCCCCACGGGAGAGGTTTTGATCCAAGTTAAAAATTTCCTGGAAAAGATCCCTTTGGGAGGGAAGCGGGGCTCCTGCTGGCTGTACAGCCCAGGGCCGGGCTCCCGGCACCACGGGTGGCAGCAAAGCCTCCGTCACCGGCTCCTGCTGCTCCCTGGCAGCACCCCAGAAGCTCACACCGCCACGCAGCAACGTGGCTTTGTGCACCACCAGCCCCCCTAGCAGCCACGTGGCCCCTCTCCTTCGCAGAAGTGCTGTCTTGTGCCTCCTCTCGGCACTTTGGATATATTCTAAGAAAAGGAGGAAGGAAGAAAGAAAAGAGGAAGTCACCGCGTTACTGGTAAAAATAGCAAGAGAGCCAAATAGAAAGGTAAAGAGGGTTTGGGTTCTGAACGCTTCAGCTTTTCGCAGAAAAGGGCCAGGGGGACGGAGAACCTGCACCGCTGCCTGCGACGTGCCGGGGGGCGCGAGGGGCGGCGGCGAGCAGACCACCAGGCAGCGGCACACAACGCCTGCTGCCTTATCACACAGCCCTGTGCGGCGACCGCAGCCCGTGCCCAGCCCGAGATAAGATACCCAGCACCAACACGAGCTGCTCCGTGCCACCAGCAGCAAGCTGTGCGGCTTGGCACAGTGGCCAGCCTCCACGGGCGATCTGTGAGCCATTTGGAGGTGAGGGCTCGTGGCGTGCCTTTGCTTTGAATGCCGTCTTTTGACACCGATAGCCAATGCTGAAGGCTGGAAGGGGAGCACGACCAAGCAGCTCGCATCGTGAGATCTGCCACCAGATCAAAGGCTGTCAGCTGCGGCCATGCATGGCGTGGGGTTGTCCCTCTGCCCTGGCACGGCGCCTGCTACGAATCTGCCCTGCACCAAGCATCTCCTCTCTGCAAGGATGCTGAGGGAACCCAACTCGCAGGCTTTGCACAGGTTTTTCCCCCGTTTACCAGAACAGATGCACAATCAGAGCACCTCTTGCAAGACCATTGGTAAACCCAAGCACATTAATGCTGTAATGAGAAAACAGAGGAGGGAATTCAGAAACCACATTCCCAAATTTGTAACTTGCAACAGGTGAGAGCATCAGGTATCAACAGTGACACCGGACTGATGCTCATCAGCTTCGCATTCATCCCACACTAGGGCAGCCCTGGAAAGCAAGGCAAGACTCACGAGGTCATCACCTTGCCCACTTCCACGCCAGAGCAAGTCCCAGCAAACCCATGAGAAGCCTTAGCCCAGCCGACTGAAAGCCAACGGTACGGAGTAAAATCTGGAAAGCCAGCAGCTGTCCTGAAAGCCTTGCACTTTCACATGTGCACGCTTCCAAGAAGTCTGTGTGGGTTTTCGTTGAATTTTTTTAACGTGTGGTATGCGCTGTGGTTAAATCTAATTTCTTAGATTCATAATGTTCACAGGTTTACTCTGTACACTACAAAATTAGTACAACCTGTCCTTAAATACCATAATAAAAAACACGTAGTAAGCACTTTGCCTTTACTTATGTCATCAATGGTTTCAAGGAGGATGAATCACACTTCCTCCTTAACACTCCTTTCTAATATGATTTACTATAAATAATGCACAGAGAAAAGAATGAGGGAAGGTGACAAAGGGCAAAGCACACTGAGTCCACTGCCAGCACGGTGTCCCCAGGCCTGGTGGCAAGAGCATAAAAACAATTTCAACAGTAGCACTGGATACGCAAACAGAGCACACATGCTGTTACAGTACAGTGTGTACACACAGATCTTAAAGTCATGAGAGGCAGTAGTTATGTATTTTTATGTGTGTGTATATATATATATTCTAATTAACACAAAGGAAATGAGGCTGTACATTTTAGAATGCCTGGAGAAATTACAAATCAACGCAAGTCCTCACCAAGTCAATGGGAAAACGTGATTTTAGCCTTCCCAGGGCCCGCAGCCCTGCAGTGGGAAGGACGAGCTCCCGGGACAGGGTGCCCCATGGCAGCTGGGAACCACACGGGCGTTTTGGTGGCAGGTCGCTTTCTGCTCGCTGCAAACCCCTCTGTGTCTGCTAGCACAACAGCACGGCCGGCAAGGGCCTGCGTGCCTGCCTTGGCACCGGCTCCAGCCGCTTACTTGCTCTCCTTCCGTCCTTCTGAGTAAGCAGGTAATGGAAATGCCCTGGTGTTTGGGGTTTCAGGGTTTTTTAGTTTCTTTCTGTTTTTCCACTCCTTCGATTTCTGCCTGCTTTGTAGGTCACACGCAGGAGCAGAGGCGCCCTGCTCCTACCACACCGCGCCGCCCGGTGTCACCCCATGCGCAGCCGGTGCCCCAGGGTGCCCCGTGGAGCCCCCACAGCCCCTCCTGGGCAGCTCTGCCCAGCCTGGCCACCGCATGTCCCCCCCCCCAGCACCCATCTGGGCGTGAAACCCGCGCTCATCAAGCAACCTGGTCCTTGTGCAGGGCTGAGCAGAGCGTGGGGTTATCGGCTGAGCTGATACACAGACAAACAACATCTCCCGTGCTGACACAGGTAACAAAGCGCTGCGTTTAGCAGGGATTTATTGCAAGCAGTTCTAGTTGCACTAAATAGACATTATGCCACTTTTGCCTAAATAGAGAAATATTTTCTAAATTGCATATTGCAGGCTTGTTTATTAAACAACTTGCCAATAAAACAGCAACAAGATTACGAAGGTCAATGGAAAACTAAACTAGCACAGTGGGACATGTATCCAGCCATAATCTACTTAAAATCAGTTAAGAACACTACAGCGAAAATGATACAGACTGCACTGGCTGCCATCCAGAGCACACAGGCTGGGCCTGACAGGATCAGTCCTACCACCCTTCTCTGCACCCCGGTTTTATTCAAACTGCCCTCACACCACTCTTCAGGTAGAAAGTGACAGAGCTGGTGGATGTTCTCAAAGAAAAGAAAAAGAAATTGTATCTTGATCTGAGAAAGCTAGTGGTCAAGCAGCAGTTATTATCCCCGTAGAGGTATCTGTTACTCTGCACATAAGCTGCGGAAGTTATCCAAAACGTTGCCAATGCAAACTAGTGCTCAAAAATGATGACAACCCTTTCAGAAATACTTCAGTGTAAAGATTATCCGGGGTGAATAAATAAGCAGCGTTTCTGAATGCCCCAAACAGGTCTTTACAATCAGGCTCAAGCCTCAGAATCGAAATAGGTGTCACAAATCAACGGAAAGTACTCGAGCTCACAAGCCCAAATTCGAGGTATCTAAACCTTCCACACTCAGACTGTGCCTGCCTTATTTGCATTCGCTCAGTCAAAATGATGCACAAAGCTTTCTGTATTCCTCCTGTGACGCGAATCCTTCTGTCTTAATTTCTTGTACATTCACATCCCCTGTGTTTCACTGCCTATCTGTCCAAAGGATATTTTTCAATTCCTGGTCTTTGCTGTAGCTGGAGAGAAAACAAACCTCCAGAAAGAGCAGCGAGACCTGTGATGTTCAGCCTTCAAACGAGCACTTCAAACGAGAACACCACAGCCGGTAACGCTGCATGAAATGAGGCCAGCCTGCGGACTCTGCACCTCTCGCATGTTTAACTTTTTCTGGTCAGCCATACAAAACCAAAAAAACAAAACAAAAACAAAAACCAACATCAGCGGCGCTTGCAGCCTGATCATGCCTAGCGGAGGCAGCACCCAAAAGAGCAGCTTTTTGGCTCAAAGCGAGCGGCAGTGTTTTGCTAGCACTCATGCGCGCAGGGCTGTGATCGCTTATCGGCCGTGTGGTTTGCACAGACCGTGATGCACGTTTGAAAATCTTGCTCGAAGGCGATTTCTCTAAGGCGCCTGTGTGCACCCTCTGCCGCAGCCACGCTTCCTCAATTCGAAAAGTAATTCTGGCCAGCAGGACGGATATTTGGGAGATGACACGGCGCTGCTCGAAGCCCCGCAGAGGAGGCAGCAGGACGCTGCGCTGGGCTTTGTTGCAGGAGAAAAGGCTGAGGAGCGGGGACAGACATTCAAACCCCAGCCCACGCATCTGGACACTGCCTCGCCTGCTAAGGTAAAGGCGGGACTGATGCCAAACGAAGAATTAAACCTACTATAAAGCACTTAGCTGCCTAACACCAGGCCAGAGAAAAAAATTGCAAGAAGAATGACACAATCCAGGGCTGCCCAGAAAGAAAGAATGAATGGAATAGGCTAATTTACACAGGAAGTGAGCACTTACCAGACCCTTCATCCTAACACACAAAACCCTCTGCCATATCTGGAAGCAATTACACCCAGTTAACATGATCTGCCTGCCACTAAAATTAACTGCAAACAGAAATATTTTTCACTTTTGCAACAGGAGATGCCATGGCCCCGTGTTTGGCTGCCGGGAAATATTTAGTAATTACTCATTTAAAGTCTCTCTTGAAGCTGTCAAGGGGGGGAAAAAAAAAAGAAGTAGAAGAAAATTCTTGCTAATTATGAGCAAAAAGGAAAATGCAGATCATTTTACTATACAGAAGAAAAACAGATATATGCAGCAGGGTAAGGAAACAGCCGATACCGTGTAGAAGCAGATAAGGCTGCACAGATACCCCGCTGCAAACTGCCTGTGCTGCCTTGCAGCATTTCTGCGCATGAAGGGGAAGAAAAGATTTGATCCTGTCACCCCTGAAACAGCACATTCTCTCTCAGGATTCCTCTATGAAATCAATAAGTGCCATTTTAACAAATACCACTTCGCAAGTTATAACAAGAACTGAAAGGAGTCCATAACGCTTATTGAGCTGCCGTAGATGATCTTAAGTGAAAAGCACGCTCTCAGGAAAAAAAAAATAACAACCAGACAAGCGGCGCTGAGCTCAGGTTGGGCGACAGGCAGCATCCCCAGCCCCACGCACATCGCTCACGTGGAAACCCCTCTGCTGCCCCTGCCTTACAGAAGCCATGAGGCAAACACAGGTAAAAAGAGGACACGCAAACCTTCACCATTGAAGCAAGAGGAGGAAAAAATGAGGAGCGGGTTCCCTCCCCACCTCCCCGAGGAGCCACCACACACGTCAGCCCCGCGCAGGTTCCTGGCTCCCCGGCATCATCGCCACTGCGAGCCTGGGCAGGCAGCCAGAGAGCTGCAAAAACCATCACCGGGCAAGGGGAAAACCAAACTCGTTCTTTTCTGATTGGAATTTCAGACTTCTGCTTTAAAAGGGATCTCCACACCACCAAAAAGATGCGTGATAATTGACTGAATAATACCGAAGCCAAAGAGAGCTGTTCCACCTCCATGCTTCGAGCCATGTATGGAAATGGTTAAGTCCCCCACCGAATAAATCAAAAGTTCAAGGCTGCAACATACCACAATGTATTCCCTCTTTCCTTATGACAAGAACCAGAGAAAGCCCGAAATCCCAAGCATCCTGCGCGGGGTCTCGGCTGGCACTCACAGGTTACACGCTCGGGGTCAGCGCCGCGGACCTTGGCTGCAACATTCATTTCCTGAGCGGGGCAAGTCCCCCTGCCCATAAAGCTAATAAGAGCTTCCTCGCATGGCAGACCCGCACTGACAGAGCTACTTGTCAGCGGCCACGCAGTGGGGGAACGCTGGTTTCCATTAACCGGTTATGATGCCAGGTGCCACTAATAAGGCCCATCAGCAAGAAACAAGAGCTGCCAAGTTGTCTTCAAACTCTGGAAATAATCATGGGCAGAGTTTGGGGGGCTGCTGCTTTTTTTTTTTTTTATTATTATTATTTATTCCTTTTTTTTTTTTTAAAAGTTTCTATTGCAGCCAAGCTTGGTGCAACACAAATTGCTGAACGCTTAAAATAAAATAAAAAACAACTACTGTATCAGGCTACCAAAATTAACACTAATAACATCTCACAAAGCACTTGGGATCTGATTTATCACGTTTATTGCTTTAATGGTATACTGCATCTGTTTCTCACTGTGACATGTTGAGCAGTGCCAATGTGCCTAATGGCATTAGTATTACAATGCTCAGCTAATCCACTCGAAGACAAATGGAGGTGAGGGTGGCAGAGAAGGAGCCAAAAGCAGTACCATTTCCCTATGCAGCTACTTAAGATTTGCTACGGTGCTAATGCTGCAGCTCCACGCAGACAGATCAACAAGCTACCCGCCACAGGAATTGACCTGCCAGCCATCACACGCCGCAGGCAGCCCGTGGCAAGTGGTGTTTTTCCTTCACGGCAGGGTTTGGGGTTGCCACCAGTGCTGGCTCCCAGGCCCCTGGGCACAGGGGAGAGCATTTATTTAGCCCACGAGCTGCGGCCCCAGCTATGCACCCAAGCAGCAGCCAACAGGCCCTTTCAAACCCATGTATTCAGTGAGGTTTGTTCTGGTTTGCTGCACAACATCAAGTAGCTCAAGACTTGCATCCGTATTTTCAGAAGGGCTCATGCGTTTTGGGGACCTAGGTGGTGGCAGACCCCGCTTTGCAAGGCGCTGAGCTCAGCTTCCTGCTGGCACCACACGCTCTTGCAAAAATCAGACGTGGAGATTTGAAGAGAGGCTTCCCAAGGTAGACGCTAACAAAAGCTTCCACCGAGGCAGATTTAAGGATGGCAAGAACAAGAAGAACCTTCCAGCCAAAGCCACTCTAAGTATTTCATCTGGTGCCAGTCCCAACCTGTCTCATGACAATGTTCGCACAGAGCACTTTCATTTTTCAGCCAGGCATCTCCATGTCGCAGAAAGACGCATAAAAAGCTGCCAGAGCACAGCACTAAGGTGATTCTTCAGACAGGACCATGGGTTTGGATGCTTTGCCCTTCAAATCCTTCCATGGTGGAGGAGAAGGATGACACACCAAAGGAAAAAGGGAGCACCGTGCCACTCGTGGGCTTCACTGAATCACAACTCCACCTACAGCTTTCTCGGCAGCTTTCGACATTAAAAATAAAAACAAAACAAAGCACGCGTTTTTTGAAGTTTTAATGCATTTAACTTCATGATGAAAAAATCACTCCAGACTCAGGCAGCAGCTCAGCACAACCCTCGCTTCAGAACTCGAGATTTTTCTTCATACAAACAAACCGGAAAAGGGCCACTGAACTATAGCTTTTTTGTCTGCAATTAGAGGCGACAATCAATACTAACATTAGATTAAGTTTGAACTTTACTGAACCTAGAAGGAAATCTTCTATAAAAAAAAAAAAATTAAAGAGTCACCGACTCAATACACACTCAATTAGTCAAAATCATAAGCTCGGTAAGAAGAAAAACGGATCGCCAAGTGGCTGACAGCTTCCCAACCGCGGCGCTTCGGCAGGGACCCAAAGACCATGGCCAGTGGGTGCAGAGGCTCGTGCCACGAGGCCCCTGCACTGCAGCAGGAGGTGGGGGGGCCCTAACCCGTGGCCCCCCCTCGCTCCGAGCAGGGAGCAGCGGGTGGGTGGGTGCTCACCCAGGTGCCCACCCAGTGCCCGAGCCTGGGCACTCCCCAGAGCTCGGCGGAGAGGCTGCTTCACGCTCTGCTGTCTGTTTTCCTCTGCGCACACATTTCCCATACTAATGAAGAAGGGAGCAACACTCAGAAGGCTCCGAGACTACAAACATATATATTTATACATATATAGGCATGTGTGTGTGTAAACAAACACACACGCCATATGCATTCACTCACTCGTGGAACGTAAACAGACACTGTACATGTTGGGATCCTCTTGGCTCATTAAGTGCACTCCTTACAGAAAGAGTGGTTTGGTCTCTTACTCTCGCTGCTGGGGCTTGCTGGCACTCAGAAGCCATCAGGCTGAGAAGTCGAGCACCCCGTGGTGCCAGCAGCACTGGAGGTGCCCTTCCCGAGCAGCCGCCTTCGCCACGCTTGCTCAGATCACTTGAGAGGCTTGAAAGCATGGGTCTTGAACAAAACTAAGCACACAAAACCACAGAGGGGGATAAGCAGAAACACTCCTTCAGCCAGGGACGCCCTGCTGCCAAAGCCTTGGCTCTGCCTGGAGCAGTGCTGGGGGAGCACACCTGGGTGGCATCCTGGGCAAGCAGAGCAAAGCAAGGGAGGTCCGGCTGCAGCCACAGCTGGGAACGAGGATGCTCCTGGCACCTCCGTGCTCAGGGCTGGGCAAAATTGCCCCAACAGATGCACAACAGGAATGGGTCAACCAAAGCAGTGACTCCACGGGTGACGCTGTGGTCCCTCCAGCATCTCCTGACCCTGACGCAAACCCACAGCTGGCCTCCCCTCGAGCGATGGGTTTTTAAGTGACAGCCGCAGAACCAGAGCCTCAACACAGGCTGCAGGTGATCTCCCCAGAGCCCTCCCCACCAGGCTCTGGATCCACCAGTCTGGGTGGCAGCAGATGCTGGCTCAGGCTGTTGAGACCCGCAGTTTTCTACAGGTCGCTGCCAAGGGAGGCCATCCCAGACCACTGCACCCAGCCCCATCCCACAGCGGGTTCAGGAGCGAGGAGGAGGCAGCATGGTGCAGCTGCCACCACCAGCAGAGCTGCTCCAGCAGAGCGTTATAGAGCCCGGTAGAGTGTGGATGCTGTTTAACAGCTCCATAAATACAATAGGATCCCACAAATCCTCTCGAAATGGTAATTTTCACCATGTATTAGAAAGCAAACACTATAAAAAAGCCACATGAGACCTTGTCTACACACAAACTGCCTTGGATTTAGGCTTCTTTTTTTTTTTAAAGTTCATTTGACTGTTGCCCAATACCTTTCAACGTGGACCGTCTTACAAATCAGTTTAAAAACAGCTCAAAGGATTTGGATTGCTCTGAAAAGTTTATCAGCACAAGGTGATTGCACATACATACAGCCTGAAAGTAAGAACACACAAACGAAGTTTGGCACCGGCTTAAACAATCGGCTTCAAGGCTATGTCTTTAGCAAACCAAGACCTCATCAGAGCGCAACGCATATCGGAGTTCTTGATAAAGATCGTGAATAACGAAGAAATAAGCTACAATTGTAGCTACAGTTGTCAAAATGAACCCTCCAAACACAGGAAGGCGGCTTGAGATGCACGCTCCTTCCTTCAGCAGGCCGGGCTGCTCTCCCTCATCTCCAAATCCTGCCTCGGGGGGAGACCACGGAGCAGCGGCAGGAGCAGCCCCGGCGGCACAATCTCAGACCCTCTCACAGCCTGTCTGAGATGTTTCAGCAGCACACGCAGGGGCATCAGTTGCTACTCTCACCCTCGGGGGGAGAAAGGAGGATGCTGGAGACTATGGCAGAAAGCCACGTTAAAATTCTCACTGAGTGTTCACTGCAGCTCTCCCTCGGTGACGTTCTGCCTGCATCACCCTACGGCAAGCACGGCCACGTCTCTGGCCAGGGAAAAAGCTTTGGGCACGCAGGATTTGCCCCCCTGCATGGTTAGCAAACACAACCCCCAGCTCTGCCACTCGCAATACAGGGGAACAAAGCAGGAACCTTCTGCACGGGTGCACAAAGCAGGAGGGACCCGCCTGAGCTGGGAGGGGTGCTGTCAGCGGGGTCTGCACGGCAGCACACGCAGCGGCTCCGAGTCACTGGCTACGCCGAGACGTGATGCTGAGAGCTGACAAACCTCCGCAGGGCTGAGAGCTGTGGCGTGGCCGCTGCCACCCTGCAGCCGAGAGGCAGTGGCTGAGTCGTGGCTGCTGCCCTGAGGCCCAGCGCTGGCCGTGGGTCACCCCACAGCGTGCGGGGTGGCCGCTGCAGGCAGCGAGCGTGCGGGCAGGACCAGATGCTGCCAGCAGCTCCCACGGGCACCGACACCATCCCTGTGCGTGCACGGCCTCAGCAGCACATTATGCACATCAGGACTAATTAACTTGTTGATTCATTAAAATTCTGAGAAGATGCTCAGTTCGGGCACTTCAGGGACGCTGCCGGGAGCTCTGGCAGCATTTATCCCAGCCTCGCTGCGGGGCTGCCGCACCAGCCGGCACCGCCGTCCCCAGGCAGGGCTGCGGCCACGCTTCCAGCCAGCGCCGTGCTGCACCCGCTGAGGCAGGGCCAGTGCCAGGGGCTTCACCCACACAGAGCAGCACTGGTTTCAGTGCACAGCCACCGTGCCCCTACCCCTGGCTGAAGCTGAGAGCGAGTTCTGGTCCCACAAGCGGGAGGCAGTAAGCAGGGGAGCTCTGAACGCACGTGCCGACAGCAGCCCACATGCTACTGCCCCGCAGCAGCTCCCCGAGGTGCGGGGATTGGTGCAAGCACCACGGTCCCCCCAAAAAAGCAGACCTGCAGCCACCCCAGCTGAAGGTTAAATGCTGAACCCCTCGCTGCAGGGACGGACTCGCGGGTCTGTCGCACCGCAAGTCCTCCGGGCTCACCCCAGCGACACAACAATCCCAGCCTGACCTACATGTTACTTTGGGCAAAGTGCAAATATTTCATGACCCGGGAGGCTGAGCAGCATCACAAAGACGGTGTAAAACTGCAGGATTAGCAAGCCGCAAAACCCAGCAATCCCAAACGTCATCGTCATAGTGGGATATGAGAACCCAGTAGGAATCTCTTCCCTGCAGAAACAAGCCCTGCACAGAGGCACCGGCTACTTGCACAGGAGGCTCTCGGCAGAGGGTGAGACGGAGCTGCCTGACCCCACGGTGTGCTGTCTGCAGGCAGCTGTATGCACACAGATCCTTAAACTCAAACAGCAGCAACCCTAAGATGCTCTGCAGACCCCAGCCAGGGAAACCAGGGGGGCTTGTGCTTGCAAGAAACACCCATACCTCAAGCCTCTCCTGGGCTACGCTCCCCATCCAGCACTTGCTGGAAGGAAGCTTCTGGTATAGCTGCCAGCCCTGAAAAAGTTACAACAGCTGACCCTGCACACCAGGCTGGTAGCGGGCGTGCTGCTCCACATCCCATTTTGGGGACGCAGCAGGAACTTTGCACCAGCCCTTTGCACCGGGGTGCGTGACACCCAGTCAAAAATCAAAATCCGCTATCAGGATCATGCCCAACCGTTACATTTGCCTCAAGAATAAAACACAGTAAGAAACAACGTGGTTTTAAACGGCGTGTAACACCCCAACGATAGCGAAACAAGCAACCGAGGACACGCGGTGCTGGATGCTGCGAAGACTCACCTGTGCTGTTCGACGGTCTCGTTGTCCGGCAGCTCTGCCCCACACACGCTGCACTGCTCGCCCACAGCTCTGCTCTCCGTTTTCATGCCAGCTGCCAACTCCCCGAGCTTACTGAACAGCTCCCTCTGAATAAAGCCTTGGGGCAGGAGCCCTCCGTAAGCGCTGAAGTCCATGGACACGGCAAGGGCTGGCTGCATGTGAAGGGCGGATGGCATGGAGGGTGGCATGCCGAGCATAGAGTCAGTTTTGTGGTTTGGTAGCACGGAGTAGACACCCAGGGGTTTCTCGCTCGCGGCTGTGGACTGCTCCGGCCCCAGTGGCAGCCCCTGGCCAGCCTCGGGAGGCTGCTCTGTGCTCTCATCGCGGACATAGTGCAGTTCACGGGCACTCGTGATAACGCTGCTGCGGGTCGGGGTGCCAGGGCCCTCCTTGCTCTTGTCATCAGCCTTCTCCCCACTGGAAGTGCTGGACTCTGCCGTCTGGGGGCTCTCATGGCTGGAGGCATCTTCCACCTGCATCACTTCAGTTTTGACTTCAGCAAGGCCAGGGTGGCGGCCGCTGGTGGCGTGCGAGTCCTCGGGGGCGTTCTGCTGCAAGGCGCCTTGCAGCAGCGACTGCCCGATGGTCATCAGGCTGTCCACCGCCGCCTTGGTGGGGCTCATGGCAGAGAGGCTGAAGGAAGTGGAGACGGACGGGCTTTGCTCCACCATGGTTCCTGGCACGCTCTGACCGGCCACGCTGGCGTAGCCGCTCTCCTCGCTGGAATGCTTGGAGATGAACAGACCCTTGATGTACCTCGATTTCCTGTCCTCCTCTTCCTCGGCACCTCCGTCCGTCATGGTGACTTCGGCATCGTTTTCGTCGGATGCCTGGATGGTCTCCAAGATCTTCAGGCACTGCTCTTCTAGATACTCTATTTCTAGAATCTCAGCTGCGTAGAGCAGGTCATCCAAGTCTTCAACCTTTGCCTGGAGGGTGGCAGTGTAAGCATACTCCAGTATCTGCTGGAAAGTCTTTGGTGAAAGGAAGTCCAGGGTGTAATGCTGACTGTTGCGGTGGAAGAGGATCTCAAACATTTTACTAGTGCAAGCCAACACTGTCCTGTGAGCATGGAACTCCTGGCTGTCCACCATAATGACCACGTCGCACAGCGTCCCCGCCAGGCGCATCTGGTTGGCTTTGTGCAGCAGCCCCGTGGGGTGGCAGGGGTTCTGGAGCTGTATCATGCCCATCTTAGTCAAATCCATAGCGATCCCGAGGTCCACTCATCAGGGTGCCTTGTCGTCGCTCAAATCTGGGACCAGCTTTGTGTGCCGACTATCTGCGAAAACAAAAGACAGAGGGGGGGGGAGAGGAGAGAGAAAAAAAAAAAAAAAAAAAAAAAAGAGGAGGGACGGGGGAGGAGAGAAGGAGAAGGAGGTTAGCCGGAGCTCGGCGGCGAGTCACGATGCACCGAAAAGTTTGTGCGCTCCGCTCGGGGCCGGCGGCACGGACGGGGCCGCCCCGGGATGCCGAGGAGCCGCAACCCCGCCGCTGCTGCCCGGGGAGGAAGGCGACAGCCTCGGGTGCGCATCGCCGGTGCGCGGAGCCGCCGGCAGCAGCCACCGAGGCGCACGGCTCGGCACGGCTCAGCCCGGCTCGGCTCGGCACAGCGGGCAGCGCCGGCCGCCCCGTCCCGCCCGGGGCGCTCCGGTGCCGCGAGTTTCGGCTGCGCAGCTCCGCAGGGCATCAAATATTCATCAGGTGCACGGCAGCAGCCGCCGCGCAGCGCCGCGCCGCGAGTCCTCGGCGGCCGCCACGGGCACGGCACCGGCACCGACCCCCGGCACCGGAGCGCGGCGGGGAGCGGCGAGCGCCGGAGGAGCCGCGGCGGCGGCGGGGAGCGCGGGGCGGGGGTGAGGAGGTGGAAAAGAGGAGGAGGAGGAGGAGGAGAGGGAGGAAGATGCCGGGGGAGCCCCGCGCCCGCCCGCCCGCTGCCCGCACTCACGGCGGCCGGCGGCTGCTCCGGCAGTTCGCACTGCCCGCTCTCATCGCCGCCGCCGCCGCTCGCCGCGCCGCGCAGCAAATCACCGCGGCGCCGGCCCACGGGCCGCCCCGCGCCCACGTCAGGCCGCCCCCACCCCCGACGCCGCCGCCCGCACCATCTTGACTGCTGGCGCCGCCGCCCCCCCGGCCCCGCCCCGGCCCGCCCCGACGGGGGCCCCGCGCATCCTCCGCGGCCCCGCTCGCCGCTCCGCGGGCGCCGCCGCCCGCTCCCTCGGGGCCGCCGGGGCCCGGCCCCAACGCGGGGCCGCTCCGCCCGGGGGGGCCGCCTTGCAACGGGGGCGACCCGGTGCCCGGCGGCGACCCGGGGGGCTCGGGCGAGCCCGGCGCGGGGCCGCGGCTGCTGGACAGCGCTTGGCTCCGCCGGCCCTGCCAACAACAAACATGGAGGAGCCGGCGGCCGCGGGGAGCCAATGAACCGGAGCCGGCGGCGGCGAGCAGCGCCGACCCCCGGGGGCTGCCCCGGCACGCTGCGGCGGAGATGGGGAGGGGGGCACCGGCCGGCCGCCCCGCCGAGCCCAGCCCGGCCCCGGGCGCAGCCGCTCCCGGAGCTGGCGAGCTCGCAGCGCTGCGCTGCGGGCGGGGGCTGCCCGCCCCCCGACGGCCCCGCGGGGCCGCCTCCCCCCCCCAGCCGGGACCCGCACCCACCCGCGGCCGGCCGCCGGGGAATCCCCGCCTCGGGGCAAAGCGCTCGGAACAAAAGCACGCCCGAGGAAACGGCCCCGCGCCCGCCGCGCCCGAAATCTCCTCCGTTAATAAACTGCGCGCTGTGCAAGCCCGGCCCCTCGGCAGCGAGCGCTAAAGGAGATTAATGCCTGGGCTGAATCGGAGAGGTGGGGACGGCAACAAAAAGACGAGCCGGGGGCTCGGCGCCAGCTCTCGGCTGCGCGCACACCGGGCCGGGGCTCGGGGCTCGGTCCCCGCCGCCGCCTGCCCCGAGCGGCCGCTCCCCGTGCCCGAGGCGCGGCACCGCGAGCTGGGCAGCGATTTTCCTCGGCAGGGAAAGAAAAGGGACGGGGAGAGAAAGGGAACGGGGCCGAGAACCGGCAGCAGCCCCGGAATAGCGGCGGGGCACAAGGCTCCGGCAGAGCGCGGCCGCGGAGCGCCCCGCACCGACGGCGGCTCCCGGCGGGGACCCCCCGGCCCGGCCCGCTCCCGAAGCCCCCGCTCCCCCCCGGCAGAGGAGGGAGACCCTCGGCGGGCGGCAAGGCGCAGGGAGCGGGGGCCACGGTGTTGTCAGCTAAAATAACAAATAAGGACGGTATTAGCACAAAGATACCCTTGGGGTAAAGCAGCGCAAATGTAATCTAAGGAGAACGTTACAGGGAAGTGTGTTTATAATTATAATGGGATTTAATGTACTTTGGGACCAGATGATAGCAGTCATTTAACAGGAACAGCCTAATAACAGAGGCCTTACAATGAAAGGAGATGGTGCTCAGGTTATTAGATACATATTATGATGCAACATTCGCAGTACTAAAGGATAAGGCATCAGCTACCCCGACTTTTGGGGGGCTGTAACTCTGCCCTTTTAATCGGCAGAAAGCTAAAATCGGGAGTGCAGGCAGCCAGCATGAGTACAATATGCTTTTTCTTTTTTAATTGCTTGAGACTACCCACATTCCCCCCCTCCACTTTTAAATCAAAATGACTGAAAGGGGGGGAAATAGCAAGATGATGTGGTTTCAGGTGTTTGTTTACCCTCCTCTAACTTTTAAAAGGCTTGATTTCAGGACTGAAATTTTGCAGACAGTTAGGGGTATGTTTTTAGTGTAGCTTGCATGAAATTAAGCTGCATGAGTCCCATTAGCAATAATGGAAATCCCACGGCTAAATTCCCAGGCAGCATCCTGAAAATTAACCCCCCAGTCCTTCCAGTGAACTGGTGCATTGCACTTTTTGTTGCTCTTTTAATATATATAGTAAAAACTACTGGGTTGTTTAAGAGACTGGTTTCCTACAGCTCCTTTTATCAAAAAGTGCTGGACTGCCGACCCTCAGAGTGGAAATCCTGCACTTCACCACCACGGAGGTGCACCGTAGGTAATGGCACACCTCAGTCCCTCTCAGGCTTCACACCGTGCTGCAGCGTTTGCTGTGGAGGCTCCCAGAGACCAGAGGGAGATCGAGCCCCCTGTTGGACCATGGGCTCAAATAACAGAAACACAGATGCCCTCCCATCTTGGAGGAGCCTGCAGTTCAAGCCACAGTGAATAACCCAACCAACTTCCCAGCAGCCGTATGTATTCTTTTTTTGCCACCTGCACTGCAATAGCACACATCTGGGCACTACACAAGCACTGCAAGAGAGATGAGCCTCTTTCCAAAATGCTTGCATTTGCCAAACATGAGCCTGAAACCAGGAGCTAAGCAGAAGCTTGGCCCCTGTGGGGACTGAGTTTACCATCCCCGATGCCTGGGAAAAGCTCTCTTTTAAACCCATTGTGGTGTTACAGGCATTGTGCTGATGTCTTTGGAGACCTTCCTGGAAAGTGGAGGCTGTGAATTTGAAGGCTGTTTTCTTTTAGAGATGAAAGGCAAAGCATCACGCAAGAGCTAGTTAGACAACTCTCACCAGAACATCTTTCTACAAATCACATTTGTCAGCCAAAACCAAATCAACCCCCTTCACTCGGGGATTTCTTTCCTCACCCACTTCTGTTGCAGAACCGACTGAATGAAAATAAATGCTGAAAACCCCGAGTCCTCCCCAAACCGCAGTGCAGGTCTCTCTTCCTACCACTTCAGTCAAGGCATGCTGAGTCTGTTGGCACACAGGACGCTACTGAAATGTGACTTGCTCTGTTTGCCTGGGCTGTTTCAGTGATGAGATGAGCCAGGCAGCTGAACTCATACTTGTGCAAGTTGTCCAGCTCCAGTAACAGCTTCAGCCCGTGTGCTATGATCTGTTCACACGGCAAGAGCAGACTCACGCCCTGCTCCATCACCCCCTCACGTATTGTCCAAATGCTTTGCTGCCAGGGTTGTACTTTTCTACTGCCCTTCCACACACAGCTGTGTATGTGCACACAAAGCAACTACCTGCACCTTACAGGGCAAGTCCAACACACTTTTATTTGTTCCACAAGCTTTTTGCAATGCAGTGACTCAGAGCATCTTTGAGAATCCCAGCAGAAACAGCTTGTTCCCTCTGAAAGCTCCCACATTAGGGGGATTTATGCTGTTTCCTTCCACACTCTTACAGTTCTCTACACACCTGTGCTCAAAGAGCAGGTAAAGCCCTTGCTAGCGAGGAGACGGAGACATCATAAAATGCATAAACCCAGAAAAAGCCCCAAAGCCTTGTCCATGACCTTAAACAGCACCAAATTTTCTCACAGCAATGCCCCCACACGCTACCTAGAAAAAATACTACAAAAAACAAACAAACAAAAAAACATGAAATCCTATACGATCTTCACCAAAACACCTGTGACTCCCCCTTATATCAAGGGGCTGAATCCAGAAAAGGACAGGACCAATTTGGATGCATTCACAAGTCAAACAGGAGAAGCAGAAGTTACCACTTGCCTGAGTGTCCCAAGCCCTGGAGGACAGAAGGAAAGCCCTCTCCCAGGCTGCTGGGGCAAAGCTGCAGCCTCCAGGCAAGCTGCAAGCCCAGCACCCAGTGGCACCACGAGCAGGAGCTGCCCCAGCAGCTGTGCAGGGCAGGAACAAGGCAGAGCAGCACCTGCAGCCTCCTCCCACCCCCAGAAACACAGCTCAGAAAGCCCCAGCCTTGGCCTTTGGGGTTGCTTCCAGCCCCCCAGCATGGAAATTAATCACCCGTCACTCCCCCCCTCCATTTCACTCCCATCTCTCCCCATCAGTTTCCAATTTATTTACTTTTCTAAACTTAATCCTCACCTTGTAGTGTAACATGTTTATTAGAAAGGAACCAGCACGTTAAATGAAGCCAAGCTGGGTTCTTGTGTTAAATAGCAGTCACGCCCAAGTGGCTCTCCATGTGCCATTACTCCAAGTGATTGAGGCAATTTCTTCCTCTGCCATGAGTTTAAGTTGTAAATCTCTCAACCAGATACGGAGGCAATGATGTGCTGCCTATTGTGATTATTATTAACCTCTAGCATTAAACTCATGAGACTTCCATGATTTCTGTGGAAGGTCCTCACATGAATGGACCATGCAGAATAGCTACATCCTCCCCAGGAAACCTAGGAGCCACGTCAGAGCAACTTTTAGTCTCAAACCACTCGTTTATTTTGGATGGAGAGACACAAGCATTTACTTTACCGACAAGAATAGCTTAGTGAGGGCTCCTGCTTCTCCACCCTGCTGGGCCCTAACGCCCTTTAACACAACTTAGCTGAACTTGTGCCGCTCTGCTCAGCTTTGGGTGCCCCCACTCTGCCTCACCTCTCCTGTGTCCTTGGAGAACTGGCCCGTGCACGCCTGAGTCACATGCAGGGTGAGGAGGCAGTGACTTTCCTAACCTGGAACCAGCCTATTTTCCTCTGGGTAGTTTTGTTTCCCTTATCTTTTGGTGTGTTTGGAGGGTTTTCCAGTCTCACAGTTGTGGAGCTGAGTTATGAAACACTGGAGCAAGGATTTTAAGCATTGCTCAGCATTTTGGGGGCAGGGTGGCATGTGTGTGTGTGTGGAATTTGCAAAATAGGAGCTGGTTTAATGTAAATAAAATCCATGACTTTTGCTGTCACTTAAAAACTGATTTTGGTATTACTCCAGGCTTCGAGGGAAGCTTACAGCATCCGAGCTCTTGCATACACACACGAGACCGGTGTCTGCTGGAGTGCTGCAAGAATTTTGTCAGGCACATTAGCTTTGCTCTGAGATGGGGTATAGTGTGCTGCTCTACTTTTGCATATGAGACGAGCTGACAGCTTATGAAAAGATGATTAAATGTGTTAGACTATTTTAAAAAAAATACACAAAGCTGTTTGTGAGGAGGAGGGAAGAAAACTGCCGAGGGCCCCTGGAAGGCTGCTCAGCGTGCAGCCACGGCACGTTAAGCTTCCTGTGAAATCCATTGATTAGCACAAGTATCCATCTGAGCTGTTCAGATATCGGACCCGAGTGCATTGTGGCTGCATGGGGGAGTGGAGGAATCGTGAACAGTCCCTTTATTGTGCCACCGCTCGCAGCACAAAGGGAACCTGAGAGTCACTGAGAGGATGCAGCTGGTTTGGGGGCTCTGGCGTGGTGCTAGGGGATGCAGCCCTGCTGGCTGCTGCAGGCCGAAGGGCTTCGGGCTTTGGGGGAGTTATCTGCGGTACGATCAACGTCCAAATAAATTGGTGCGGGAGCACAACTGTAACCAAACCTAACAGATTTGTAGGAGCTCTCCTATTGTTCCAGGAAAAGGGAATATTTAAGGTCTGGTAACTCACACAGAGCTAAAGAGAGGAGCATGAGCTGTCATGGGGCCAGCACACAGCTACGGCACAGAAACCCTACTCCATCCTTCTCCTGCCTTTGTCCTTAAGCTGGCCGGTACTGAGCTCCAGGAGAGATATAACTGGGCAAACACTTATGTGAAAAATGCACAGCGGCAAATATAAGGATAACTGCATCACCTACCCCATGGCCACAGTACCCTGGTGTGTAACTTTACACACCCGAGCAGCTCTGCAGGACTGAGCGGGGCTGTTGCACACATGCATTTGTGCGCGACCGGAGGCTCCAGGAGTTACTGGGGCTCCCAGCCGGACCAGTGCTCATTTCCTTCTCTTCTTTCAAGCTGGGCTCCTTTAAGGAGCATCACAGTGAGCAACAAGCAGGGGATAGTAAAACCCTTATGGCTCAGGCTCGCCGTGACATTTCTGTTCGTAAACACCTTTCTGAGTCAGAACTGAAGTCATCCGAACACCGCGGCTCCTATCACCACGCTTGTGCTGCTGAGGGGTGCTGCGAGGGACAGGATCGATGCCGTTAGAGCAAGGGAGCGGGTTAGGTTCCCGTCTGGATTTTTGCAGGATGGCTTTTGAGATACAAAATGCCAGCGAAAGGAAAAGCAGCTGCCATTTGCCCCTTGTAGGCTTTCGCATTTACACAAGCGTTTCCTCAGCTCGCAGATTTCCATTGCGTCCCTCTATTCCTCCCCCTTTGTCCAGGTTATATATACTGTGAAGCCTGTAAGACAATAGGGCTAATTAGTGGCTTATGGCCCTAAGCCTGCAAATACTGTGAGGATCATTGTGAGTTGTGACTCAGGATGGTGGCAGTCCAGGCCAGCCTTCCCACATTCCTCCACTAAATCCCCGACACAAAAGGGAATTTATCCACAGTGACTCAGCTAAGGAGCACAAACTTTATAGCGCTGCAAAACAGGCAGCCGGGCTTTGAACTGTTGTGTTTATGTATTCCCCCCATCAACGCACAGCCTAGTTAGTAATTAAATAAAATGTCTCCCTCTAGCAGGCTATGACCTAATCATTTGTACAGTACCTATTTTTAGCATTACCCTTTCTATGTATTCGAGATAGCTCAGGCCAGAAGCAGCAACTTTTGAAGTCTTAATAAGTGGGGGGTGGGAGGGTGGCGTCTTTGTTTAATTTACTGTGTAATTATTTTTCCTCTTCTCCCCTTCTCTTAACCTAAAATATTTGACATCTTGCATGGGACAAGAAGGAAGATGTGCCAGGGCCTTAAATGTCAGCCCTAACTGTATGGTGCTGAGGAGACCGTACACCTGCTTGGTAAAGTTCATCCTGGAAAAAAACACTTAAATACGGCAGAATCGACACTAGAGCCTCACCAAAGCACTTCTGGGTTGGCTTGCTCTGGCCTCAGAAATATTTGATGGTCTAACAAAATGCGTTTCCAACTTTTCCTCCATCTCCCTAACCTCACTGTGACTTTTGTTCCTTCTCAGAATTAATTCAGTACCAGGGAAGAGTAGTTCCTCTGCAGAAAGATGTTGTCAGTGCTGGCATAGAATCACCCCTTCGGGCAGGAGCCCCCAGCCCCTTAAGGGGATGCTCATTCTCCGTAAGGATTGTGAGCAGGCTTAGCTACTAACAAGGATTGCAGGCTGGTTACATATCTATTGCACACTTTCCTGAGCACAAGATTAACATACTATTAACATTACTTAAACCACTCACTGCATTTAAACAGTGCAATTTTCAAGAGCCTCCAGCTTAGGAGTTTAGATCCCACTTTCTAAACTCACTGAAATATAAATAGCATTGGCCATCCTATGGAAAGCAGCGAGTGCACGACATTGGGATACTTTAAGGTTATTTGCTCGGTTTCATGCTGTAGGGAACAAGCCAATTATCAACTCCCAGTCTCTGAGTGAACACCTTTACCCCTAATTTCATCTTTCCTCTCTAGCAAGGGCAGAGCTCCATATCCCATTTCCAGCTGCATGAGTCATCTGTTCCCCTTTCCAAAGAGATATGTGCCTGTGTGCGCACGCCAGCGTGTGCACAGAGAATGCATTACCGTTTTTGACAGTGCAAACAAAAGCCCACACTTGTGGGAGCCTTTCTTCCCCCCTTCCTTTTCTTACCATATCTGTGCGCTAAAGATTCACACAAAATGCCTACACAGCTGGGGAAACTTCTGTCAAAGGGGCTCCTCCTTGTTTTCTTTCTTGTATCAGGAGAAATCGAGTGGCTGAATCACACACACACACAGATCTTGTTTCCAAAACGCTTCTGAAATGTTTCTAAGACGTTCTAGCCGCATAATGAAGGTATTTTAATCTCAAATGAAATTCCTGTTCATTTATTCAGTCGCTCCTAATACCCCTCCATAAACTATACAACTCCAGGTCTTATAAGTAAGGCAGAATAGAGTCTGAAGCCACATGTTACAGTCTAGGTTCAAGGTTAGATATTAACTGATTTTATTTTCTTAATAATTGCCAGGAGATGCAATAAACCCTTGGTATCTTATCTAGCCAGAAATTCCTAAGTGACCGAAGCCTCAGATAACATTAGTATATCAAGACAGTTTGCAAATGACCCTTTTTAAGAGATATTTATGGATCCCCTGTGAAGGCTAGGAGAAGCATGCACGTTCCCAGTCAGTCACAACGCACTTGTCCCGCAGCCAAGCATCGAGCCGCGTGCTTTGGAGCCAGGCTGAAGGTGCTGCAGCGCCCTTGGACATCGCAGCATTCACGCGGGAGGAAGGCTGGCATGGCCCATGCTCCACCGAAACACATTCCCTGCTGGAACGGCTTGATCAGCCTCCGAAGAATGAAAGTAAACAGTGTTGCAAAGCTCCTCCTGGATAAGAGCTATCTTCTGGGGCCAGAGGTTCAAAAGCTTTTCTGCAAGCAGCAAAGGATGCAGATAGGTCAGGATAGAAAGGCATGCGACCCAGGCAGCTGATGCTGCTGTCACCAGGGCTGTGAGCACCCCAGATTTCCCTAAAGGCACAAAGGATCTCTTCAAGTCCAGACTGTTGCTTCTTACCAGCAAAGCCTCTCCACCACCACTTCTGGTGCATCAGATCCTCCCTGCGTAATATGGAAGACACCAACACCACCACAAATTGACCAGAATATCCTTTGTCTTCCAACCGAACAAAGTTCATTGTCAGGGTTTGTACTGCCAGTCTCACTACAGAAATAAATGTGGCATCACTGCTGGGTCCTTGCTGTGCAGAGGGATCGGCTGGGCAGGCAGGGAACACCTCAGGGAACACCAGCCCCAGGGACCTTTAAAAGGACACATTATTGAAACATCTCCTTTAAGGTATTTTGGGCAGGGGAGAATAATCCCAACTTTCATGAAAACAGTAATCACTTCAAAGATGGGTGAAATGGAATAAGGAAATTCGAAAAGCCTAAAACCAGATAGCTCACCATGAGTAAATCTGTGCCTGAAAGCATTTCTCAGCACTAACATCACTTTTTTTTTTTTCCTTAGTTTTCTCTGCCTTCAGAGGGCAATATTACCACCCTACTAAGCCTCCCACGAGGTCTGCAGGACTTGCACCCTTCGCAAACTGGCCAAGCACATTTTTTCCACCCCAGTAAGAACCTTACTCATGATGAATGTTTCCAAATTGCACGTGGATCACGAGCAGGGCGTGCAGAGCATGCTCTGAGGCTCTCTGCTCCCAGGCTGCTGTGGTTACTGGTGTGGTTAACCCAAGCTAAAGCCAGCAGGGGCTGGCCAGAGCTTGGCTGTAAGGCACCAGTACAGTGGGGACAAGAGGTGCTCAGTAGCAGCAGGGTGTGCAGCCTCTGAAAAGGGGCACTGAGGGCGATATAAAGGGAATTCTCAAATGGCCAGCTGACAGAGACTCAGGGTGCAGAGAGCTTAACCCTGGATGCGGATCAGATGTCAGAGGCAAAGGAATAGCTCAAAGCTTTGGAAACTGGATACAGAAAAGGAAGTTTCACCCTCTCTCCCCATCCAGCTCATCCGTTAACACTACACAGTGGAGTCCTGATCCTCTGCTGTGCAGAGACAGGAATTATTGAGACACGGGCTGCAGAAGGTGGAGCTGCTGCATCAGAGGTTCCTGTATCTCATGGAGGTGAATGGAAGACTCAAAGGACCCCTGCAAAGATGTCCAAGCTTGTTGCACTTCATTTTTTTCCCCCCACGGGGCTTTCAATCTTACAGTGCTGAAAATCCTAACAGTAAAAGAAAAGCTGCTCAGAGGGTGGATTACCAAACCTGTTCTTCAGATCCATGTCCTGATGTAAAAGAAGTTAACTTATCTATTGACAGAGCCGCTCAGTGGAAAAGGAAAAAAAGGATAAAATACCTTAACCTTGAGCCCCATCACTGCCACCACACACATTTGTCTGTCCCACCCTGACATCCCCTGCTCGCTAATGCAGTTTTTCAGGTCAGGAACATCTGACTCCTTTCTCTCATGAGCCGTAAGTACTCTGGACCCCAAATGCCCATGGTGCTCAGCTCCAGGACCCTGTCTTTGGTCACTCATCCTCTGGCCAAGCACTTTGATCCAGGACCTGGCTTCACACTGCACTGCATGCCACATGCTGCAGTAAAACATGCAGAACTGCTGGGACCCCTAAAAAATGGCCTTAATTCAGGCATGAAGAGGCGCTACATTAACCATCAGGTAAAATGCTTCACCAGCACCGCTCAAGAGTTCAGACAAGGTGATCACAAATAGTCCTTTCTTGCTTTAAAGCCTGTAAATTTTACAGTAATGCTGCTCATCATTGCATCCCTTCCAGAGCTGCCTCTCAGCTCAGCCATGGACAGAGCTCTCATCCTGAGATGCACACAGGCTTCTGATCTTCTGTGAAGACCACCAAACAACAAGGCTGAGATCTTACTCTTCCCAGGGTTAGAACACACACCTAGCTTCATATTCCACTATTGACTTGCTCTTTTTCTGCTGGCATAAGTTCACCCCTTACAGGTCATCTTGCAGTGTAAAAAAATCAGTGTTGTGTGAACATGCCAGCATCCGAAGTGCCTTGATGCAGTGCCCAGAACTGTTTTTGCAGGGATGAAGCTTGGATTGTATTAAATGCCAAATCTCAGTAATCAATCCCAGCCCCCCAAAATTACAGAAACCACTTAAAGGTGTTTATTTCCAAAAAGCTAACGCCATTGAAAATCCCCCACCAAGACATGTAAGAAGCTAGTGCCATCAAGAAACAAGGCAAGTCAGATTAAGCACATTTAAATCAAGCTGTAATAAATTATGCTCTTCTTCCAGGTCCCTGGCTGTGTATAAGCCAAGAGATCACCCACATCATCTCCAAAATATTGAAAGCTACAGGACAAGAAGGGGGTGAACAACAAGGGAACAACAGATTGCAAAATCAGACTCTTCCATGATAACCTCTCCTCCTCCTTCCCCAACACTTCAGCTTTTGCCTAGAACTGACAAGTTACCCTCATCCAAATGAGGAAAAGCTGCCACAGATCTCCAGAAGAAACAGAAGGAGGAGGCAGGCCTTCGCCAAGAAGCACCAAACTCCATGGTGCATCTAGCCATCACCCAGCCTGCGGCAGCCAGGGACTGCTTGGGTCCTCTTCCATCGTTTCTCCCCAAAACATTCATGCTCAGAAGGGTAAGAGAAGTGGGGGAAGGAAAGGGGATGAGTGAGAGCACTGCCTACTGCAAATATTGACATAACCATTATGGGCATGTATAAAACTCCCATTTGTGTTATGTGAGCGTTATATTCTTTGAATACTTCTGTCTCGAGGAATTCTTTATTTTGCTATAGAAGAAAAATGTTTTCATATTCTCTCCTGCCGTTCAGACCTGCAACCCAGTGAGCCCTTTTGCCCTTGAGAGCCATAACATTATTTGTTAACATTTTTATGATGCCAAATGGTCTGTGCTAGAACGGGTGCCATTCTTTAGCTGGGAAACCATATGGCATGCCGAGTAATAAATAAGGTATTGTGATAGTTAATGAACCTAATTGCTAGCAAAGGCTTTAATACAGAGAATGTGCTGCTGAGAATTTAGCACCACATTAGAGATGCAGCAGAGCTCCTCTGACTTCTGAGGCTTAATTTAAGTTCTATATTGCAAACTCCAGAAAATAATTCCAAACCCTCCTGCTGGAAAAGCAACCTGCTGGTAGACTGTGATTATACTGAATTACTAAAATCGCAATCAATTTTATACACTCAGTTAACCCTTGCTAGGGAACTCTCCTCTCGATTTGATAGGAAGCCACTTAAAGATGTATTGGAGCCAAATGACTGTAAGCATTATGGTCATCATCATAACCGTTTCTCTCCCTGGCATCTCCCTCTTTGGGACCAACCCCTTTTAAAGCCTCTCCACGTTCCAGCCGAGCTGACTGCAGGCAAAGCAGGGAGTAGAAGCTCTGATTATGAGCGGTCACTGCTGTATGACGCCATGACCAACTTATTACCAGCTGCCATCAAATCACGGCAACCAGACGTGGCACAAAGCACAGACGTTGCATCTGCCTCGCAGCTTACAGGCTCCTGTGAGATGCTCAAAAACTTTGCAAGAGCAGCACAAACTTGCAGAGGCAGTTTTCCTTTTTCTGGTTTCTTCAGCCCTGGAGAAGGGAAGAGCTCTTCTGTGTGAAAGGGACTCAGGAATAGCTACAGAACACATTTTGACATGAGACCTTTCAGCCCATAAAACCTTTGGATTATGCCACACCTGCAGAGGAGAATTTGCTCTTGCCAAAATGCTGCCCCATGGCTACATGTATAGTCTATTGCTGCTGTCTCGCACGGGTGCTTTGTAAAGAAGCAATCTGAGGTCCAGGACACATCCAGGACACCAAATATCCTCTGTTAAACCGATGCAAAGTACACCAAACCCCACACTAAGATATAATGGCTTATGAAAAGCTGTTTTGGAAGAGCTGCAGTCCTCCTGTTGGGGACAGGCACCCACTCACACATGGGGGATGGATGTCGCACATTTAGGGCAATACACAGCATTTGCTGCAGGGCTCTGCTGCGTGCTGCCTGCCCTTCCTGCTTCAGTGTTGCACACCCCAGCAAAACAACACTAGTGCTCGCTAGCAAACAGGCAGAGAAGGTAAATCAGTTCTGCACTGATGCCAGATACAGCACTGAAGTACTGCTAGAGCTCGCTGAGTGGAACCACCGAGCACAAAGCAATCTCAGAGGTAACGGGAGGTTTCCCATTGGGGCTGCCTTGCTCCATCCCTCTGCACCAGCCTCACTGCTCCCCCAGACCCTTTCAGGCACCTACCCTGCCTCACAAGTGACACGGATTCAGCGTGTGCTGATTGCACAGGGCATTACAGCAGAGGCAGAAGGTGGCTGGGGCCAGTGCCCGACAGTAGCATCAAATGAGGAAAGTGCCAAGATAAAGAGTCGCATAGTGTGGATTTAATACTGTACATAAATACACTTTACAATCTCAGGAAAGCTCTGTGCTAAGAGGAAACCATTGGAATATTTTATAGTGATGCAGATCGAGTGAAAAGACTGTGAATAAATAAAAGGGAAGATAATTATTTGATGGAGTTCTCTTAGGATATGCCACAGCGGGGAATACTTACCGAGAATACATATTACTGGAGAGACACAGCTATTCAAGCATCAAACTAACCTATAAATTGTCACAGGAGAAAATTGGAGGAGAGGAATGGATGGGGTTTTGGGCACTGCTCTCATTATTAACGTCGGGTTTCGCTTTCTACCTTCCTCATCGCAATTCCCTGTGCCCAAGGAGTCACAGGCCCTGAAAAAGGGAAGACTGCATCTAATAACTGTCTTTTAGAAATTACGGCCAAACCACTACAGTAAAAAGATGGCATCATTTATCTCTCTGCCATCTGCACGGGATCATCTGGCCAGTAGCAGCAGCCTGCTCCCAGGGCGTTTTGAGCCCACTTGCACAGGGGCAGGTGAGAGGGGCTGGCACGAGGACCCCCGTGCGCACAGGCAGCGCATCCACCCTGCTCCCACCTGCACCAGGCACTACTGCACTGGCTCTCACCTCCTGGCTGGAAGCTGGGAGTACCCTGCCCACAGGACCATTCCCCTCCCTGGTGCTTCAAGGGGATGCCCACTGCTGCGACACGGACATCACAGGAGGATAAGCACACAAAGCGCCTTCCTACCAGACCCCCAGGTGGGGACTGGTTTCCACCTCCTGCCCATCCAGATCTCCAGGGCTGTGCGGGTCTCTGCCTTGTGCTTCATTTCTCATCTTTGCCATCGAGCTGAAAACAAGCTGCAGCTGCATCCTTCCCTGTAACACATCCTTTGTGCACAGCTCTCCCCGCTACCAAGTCTTCTGACCCCAAAAACTCAGAAGCGCTTCCCAAAGACCACAGTGGTTGCACTTCACAGCAAAGCTTAGAGTCCTCTTCCCCATTTTGGAGGCTCTGGCAGGGATTTATCTGGAGCCAGAGTGCTTCCTAGAGGCAGAGCTGGAAAGAGCCCGGCGTCTTTGCAGCGGCACGCGCCAGTGAGCCGCCGGGCTTCCCTCAGTGCCATTTACAGGCTCAGATCTACGAGTTAATAATTAATGCAGGCAGCCAAGTGACTTTACTCACCGATATTCTTAATGGCCACTTGCAGCTTTAAATAAGCCACAAAATCTTGATAGTAAAATGAAGAAATCACAACCAGTTGCAATACACACTGTACATTAACCTCTCGGTTACCCATCGATCCGGAGCGGCTCCAGAAGCGCGCCAGGGACACAGCACCGCTTTGTTACGGAGCCGACCGCTCCCACCAGAAACGTTTGGGATAATCACAGGCAGGCCCGTAATTAATAAAACAGCCATTCCCCTTTTCACACTCTGAATTGAACCCTTGTTGTGGCATGTGGACCCCAAACTTTCCTCGTATACGTGCATTTATTTTCCTTGGAAACAGCAAGATTTAAAGCCTCGGTTCTTGTCGGGGGGGAGACCTGACATTGCCTGGAGTACAAACGTGGCCATGAAATTTCTAAGCAAGTTTAATGAATGTAACAGTAACACAGCAGGTGTTCATTAACCTTTCCCCTCCCAGACAAGTCACAAGTTGAAAAATATAATCCCTGTAGTATTGCTACTATGGGAAAATCCTAACTGGATGTCAAAAATACAATATTACTTGTCCAAAGGCTAACTCAGGAATCCTGTAAAAACGGCACGCACAAAATCAAAACCATGCAGATAGAGAGCCTGTGGGTAACAATACTTTGGTTTATGGCTTATTAAATAAATGCTGTTCCTGTATTTCCCCCTACTCCAGTATTCTGGTGCTTCTGCTCCTCTGCACAGCAGTGCTTTCACCCGCACCTTCCCACTCTTCTGGACAGAACAAATTCACTCCTAAAGGTGTTCAAAGTGCACCTGTGGAAAACCTGCTGGCACAAAGACTGTGTTCATGGGTTGGCTTAGGAGCAGGTTTTGCACCACTTATGCAGAGCTGTGTGGGTTTACACCACTTATGGGGCTGATGCGTTTTGCTCTGAACATCTGCAGTCTCTTCAGGAGCTGAGAGAACCTTTGGCTCTTTAATAGAGAAGGTACAAGAAACACCCTGCACCACAAACAGGTAGCCTGCTGCAATTAGCAGGGGTGCTCGTTATTTTAAGCAAGACTTGCCACTGCTTCAAAAATGCCAAGCAAGAGAAAAGCCAATGCGGAATACCTTTAAGGCTATCTTAGACAATAAAATCAAAGGCAATCTGATCATGACAGGTCTCCTTCCCTCTCTGCCTGTCAGAAGGGAATTGCTCACTCACCTGCACCCAGAATAGGGCTTTGTATCCACCACCATCATTAATTTATTTTCTGTGAATCTGTGTGAATTGGTGGGACCCCAGAGATTCACACAGCCCACCTGTTCGCACTGCCTGCATCCCCACTGCCAGCTTTGACATTTGGAGGCTTGGGAGCAGATATCAGCACTGGCAAATGATGCCATAAACCATCCGGCAGCGCAGGAGCTGCCAGCCCCAGGGCTGTGGGCTGGGAGCATCACGCCCAGCACGTGCCTTCTTTCCCCAAGCCCAGGAAAGCAGGTTTTAAAAACACAGCACAGTTGTGGGGATGCTCAGGGGAATGGGTGAGTGGGAGGTGCCTGGGTTTGGTGACTTACAGTGGGTACCTTACTGCCTGCTCTGCTGGGGTGCAAAAATCTCAACACAAATTTAATTCTTCTGGTGGAGGTCACCCTTCAGTGACTGTTGGTCCATTCACTCCAAATACACAATATTTTAATTGCTGGCATTCTGGACACGCAGCTCTAAACAAGTGGGCTCTAAGTGTGTATTTTGTTAAAAGGGGACAGGGGAAGCATGATTTTTAAAACCGCTATCACAGCAATGTGATGATGATGAAATTACCAGGTAGCATGCAGGGGTCTGAAAGCTGCAGTAAATACCCCTCACCTTTCTGAATCCTTTGTGTCACAACAGCACTGGAAACGAACCTGCAGCAGGGACTGGTTTTCTCTGCTCCTCCTCCCAGACCCACAAAGATGTGGGCTCTGTGCACTGACTCCACTTTCTAGATGTGCAAGCAGAACCACTGTTGGAGTCCACAGCAGACTCAAATTTATTTATTCTACCTCTTCATTTGCCCCTCACATCATGGGAACTGAGAGTAATCAGCCGCATTCCTAATCAAGGGAAAATAGAGCTTTTAGAAAATTAATTGTCAACAATTCCTATTAAAAAGGAAACTTTCCAGCTAAAGGAAGCTATTGAGTGAGAGCAGCTACACAGACAGCTAAACTCTGCTGACTGCAGCTGCTGCTGCCCTGTTGACTTCAGGGCTGATTTGTACCCACCAGGGATTTGGCCCTAAGAATGTATATTTTAGCAAACGGTTCTGCATCTGCAGGCATCAGCCCCCACAAAGAACAGTTTATTCACACGCGTCCCCCAGCTATCTAGTCAGAGGTTAATGCCACCGCTAGTAACAAGCATTTCTTTGCTCTGCTGCCAGCAAAAAGGAAGCAATATGTGAACACACTCAAAAGCTCTTGACAACTCACGTTTCTGGCTGCTGCACCAAACCTTGCAGCTTTGTCTGGAGCTCCGACTGCTGTGCAGATCTGTATTGACTTATTGTGTTGTGAGGGAGTCAAGGATGAATCCTGATAAACAAAGCACGAGGGCACGCTACAACTCCCAGAGACTGTGTCACGTAGCAGCACGTCAAAGGGCAGTTGTACAACTAATTCTGGCTTATTGAGGAAACTGATAAATATTTTTCTCCAGCTCAATGCACAGGGGCTGATTGAATAATGCCAAGGCTCAAGATGATGCAATGAGACAGGGTTTGCAGGGATGCCTGGTTTCGTGAGCCATGCCTGTGGGACAGAGCACTTGCTTTCCTTTTGCAGTTGTGCAGAATGATGTGAGCACCTTTGGAGTTCAGCTGTGCCTTTGTTCGCTGCTTTCTGCTGCACGAGGTGCCGAGCCAACCATGCAATTCTGAGGGCTTTTACCCCCTCTGCTAAGGGGTAAACTGTAGGTCCTGAACTCAGAGATGATGCTGATGCAGAGAGCTGTGCCACTGCAGGTGAGGAAAGAGCAGGACCTTCAGCAGGGTCTGCAGGGCACAGCTGGAGCCAGCACACTCATTTCTGTGCTCCAAGGCTCAACAGACTCCATGCCCAATTCTGGGCAGCCCAAAGCAGCCCCAGCACCGAGACCCAGCTCCTCCAGCTCACCACCAAGCTTTCTGCACTCATCATCCAATTCTAGATCCCATCAGTCTCCCAGCACTAGATCAATTTGCTGGCTGGGGCATTAATAACCCAGCCAAGCGACCTGCTGCTGCCACAGCTCTCAGAGCTCTGCACCACTGGGCCAAGCAAAGGCTGAGGTTTGATATGAATCATGTTGGGATTTCTAGGCAAAGTCCCATTAATGAAACCGCTCAGAGCCTTGCAGTTCTTAGTTGAGTACTGTAGAGATGATAGCCTTATTTATGAGTAAGATATATCTGCAGAGGGAGCAATAAACCGCAAAGCAAAGTATGAAGGTTTGCAGCAAATGTAGTAAAGTTTTATACTCCTGAAAACTAGGAATAAAAGATATAACCATTTAAAACACAGTGGATAGAAAGGGTTTCCACAGGACTGTAAAACACTCTTACAATAGTTAATTGCTAGTTTCTTGTTACAGCACAGAGGAAACTTAAACCAGGAAAAGAACTGCTTCAATCTCCATCAATGAGTAAGAGCAGAAAGAGGAAAAGAAGTGCTTGGAGAGGGAGAGTTTTGTTTCAGGACCCCCTGTGACACATGGAGCATGAGGAACTTTTGGTCCCAGCACACCCACAGTGCCTCCAGCCCCAGCTGCTCCCAGCTCCAAGCAAGTGCCTAGGGTAGGACCCAAGGCGAGGTCCCAGCGACATGCACTGCCCATTTAGAAAGAACATAATTTAGCTAAGAGCATATCAATGTGCATGCAACAGAAAACCAGCCAGGTCCCTGCACCTGCTTGGCAGCAGGAGACTCATCGTGGTCCCACCGAGACCCGCAGCGAGGAGGAGCAGCTCCCAGGCTGCTGCCCACCTCCAGCCCCTGCTCCCAGCATGGGACTTCCAGATACCAAACATAAAACAATAGAAATCCAGATTGCTTGTCCACTTGTTTCTTAAAGCTAGATAAAAGAACACCCAGCTAAACTGCTCAAAGCTTCTCTGTTGAAGCTTTTAAAATGCAGCATTTTTGACCAAGTAAAGAGGTAGACACAGGAGGAAAAAAATGCTGAAAATCCAACAACGTGCTTCCAACCAAATCTATCAAAGATGGAGCATCCTACCTCAGAGCATACCTCTGCAGAATATTTGGGTCACTAGCATATTACCTACCCAGACCCCTTGGCCTCCTGCCAGAAGAACTACCCAGGAACTTCTGCCTGAGGAAGTTTCGCAGTGCTTGAGAGAGAAAGCTGCAGCATTTGTACAAGCCCCCTTGTGTGAAACTTATATTCCAAGAGCTGTTTTAAAGTTATATTTCAGAAAATAAACACATTTTATCATTTAAGAGCACGATTGCCTCTATTTTTTTCAAATAACCCTTTTTCAACAAAAGAATAACTGCTCCCCTTCTCAGTGAATATCTGAAACTAAAAACATTTGCTTTTCAGGCACATTCTTTATGCATTTTCTCGCAGATATAATGAAGGAGAGCATCTAATCTCTGTCTGCTTGAAAGCACATAAAGTACAGAAAAGAAGACTTGTTTCCACTCTCCAGCTCAGTGCACCCATCCCTTCTCCTGGCACTCACCCAGCACCCCTGGGTGCCCTCGGCCAGGTCAGTACCTTGGGGCACTGCATCCCCCTGGGGCCCAGCAGCAGGCATCAGACGCTTCTCAGGTGTGCTGCAGCAGGTAGGTCAGTGAGCACAGGGTGCTGCTGACCAGGGGGTCACAGAGCCTGGACCAGCCCCAGCAGCTCCAGAACTCAAACCCAGACCCCACAAAGAGCCTGGGGCTGAGCCTGCACTCCACAAGCCAAACACAAGCTAGCATGGTTTCAAACACTGTTACACATCACCATGACCTTGTCTCAGAGCAACAGGCTCCAGGCACAGCCCAAATCACCAAAACCCTGAAACACAGCACACACCAAAGGCAAACTGGGGCCTCCTGCACACCTTTTATAACCTCCCTGGCTGCTGCTGCAGCTTAGCCAGGTGGTGAGGTGGGTGCAGGTGCTCCTTGTCGTGCTGATGGGACCAGGACAAGGCACAGAGCTGCCCTATCAGGCCTCCACTCCTCTCCTCCCACCACATTTTCTGCAGGAACTTTTATTTTTTATTTTTTTTTCTCCCTTTAGTGGCAGATTTTGTGCATTATCCAGTAAAGTAACCAGAGAAACACATTCCACTTACCACAGCGTAAATATCGAAATGCTGTTTATATCAATCAGAGAAGCACTTAGGTAGAGATGACAATGGAGCCCACAGAGCCCTAATCACATACTTTGATTGAACTAAAAGTACTGGGGAAAATGGAAATCAGATGTCTAGTACTGAGATTTCAATAGAGATGGAAAACCGGGGAGGCAGAGATGTGCAGGGAGGCTGCAGCAGGCGGGGGGCACGCAGGGAAGGGCCTTGCAGCAGCAGCAGGAGGCACTTTTCTCAGGGGCACAGGCTGAAGCAGCATTGCATTTTCATTTTCAGTATTAGCTTTGCTGTTGGCATCTCCCCTTGGGTGGGAGTTTCTGCTTTGCAGCCTACCATGCATGCCTGGGGGGGAGGGTTAAAGTCTATGGGTACCCCACTGTGTATTTCCCTCTGTTCCTATTTCAGAGCTCAGATTCCAGGTGTCACCGGGATTTGTCCTAGGGCACCGTGCCTGGGCTCTGATGGCAAGGTGGAAGTGCTTGTGGTCTGCTTTGGGGTTGAAATCCCAGCGCAAAGAAGCCCTAAAGGCCAGGAGGGGCCCTTTAGAGACCCCTGCTTCTGGGGGACACGCTGCCGGAGTAGCAGGGAGTGCTTGCTGTTCACTTTGCCCTCTGAGGAAGGCCTCTTTACCGTGTCCATCTTTCAAGCCGACTTTCTTTTCTGCTTCACACCTTTGGCACCTGGCTTGCAGCAGCAGGTTGCAGCGCCGGGACACGAAGCAAAGCCGGGGATGGTGCTTGTTAGCGGGAGGGTGACAGCGGCTCACCCGCCCCTCGCTCCTCGCAGCAGATCATTAACGAAGTAAAGGCCAATTACACAGATCCCGAGCCCGTAATGCTCCCCGGGCCCTCTGAGCAGCCCGGCCCCGCTGCGGGAGGGCTGCGGGGCGAGCGCGGGGCTCTGCTGCCGCTGCGTGGCCGGCACCGCACAGCGCGGGGCTCCCGCTGCTCCCGGCACCGCGGGGCTCGGGGGGGTCCCGCAGGGAGCAAGAGCAGCGAAAGCACTGGGGCAGAGCACAGCAACCCTCCCCGGAATTATTTCAGGCGCTGTTCAGGACGTGGACCCATTCCTCCTCCTCCTCCCAGCTCCGGGAAGAACGGCGCTCACTCTCCGGCCTTAAGCACCCTCGCCACTTTTTCTTGCCAAACACCCCAATTTGGGTTTGCTGTTAAGAAGTAAACGCGTTGGGTGCTCTGATATTGTATACAAAGCCTCTGGGCTGCAAACATCAGCTATACTGATTCGCACCGTACCACGTCGTTGCTGTCAATTGCTGTAAAGCCACGGACACGTAACGTAATCCCAGGGATTGCCAGTAATTACAGTCATCTTTAAAGGGATTGTGTGGCTCAGGGGCTGCCGGTGGGATTGCAGTCACAGGTGGTGTGGGAGAAGTAAAACGATGGGGAAGAAAAGGAAAGCAGCAGAAGGCACTAGGAGGGATATCGGTCCTGAAGGAGGGAGGCAAGCGCAGCAGAGCCACCCAGAGCTGGTGGGAATGCTCGGAGCAGCTGTCCCTGGAGAAGCAAGTGAGTTAAATGGGGGGGAAGGAAGGCAACCCAGTGCTGAGCATGGATCATTCCCTCTGCCACCTACAATACAGAGTGCTACGCTCGGGCTGGGGTTAGCACATGAACAAGTCGAAGGCTGAAACAAGTCATGGGCTGCAAGTATCATAAAAACTCCCCATGACACAAGAGGAGGGGAGGAGTAGAGGGGTTTGTCCACCTCTCTGCTGGTTTTCCTTTCGCTTTCTTGGTAAGAACTTAAGAAAAAGCCCCGGTGACGTTTTTAGGGCTGTGGTGTAACATTTGCACCAGCGCAGACTTTCTGCTGTGCTGGAGAGCGCAGAACCTCTGACACTCGCTACTTAACGCTGAATATAACATAATTGTTTCTATAAAGACCTTTGCGACTGTCACAGAGGCACAGTAAATGCAGGAATTCAGCAGCTGCTGACATGTTCTCTGGAAATAACATGCCCAGGTCTTGTAGTGCGGGTGTCTTTAATCGCTGTTTAACTGTTCGAACATCAGCATTGCTGGAGATTTTTATGGTCTGTTTAAAAAGCACAATGATTCCCTTCATGGAGAAGTTTGTAGCTACAATTACCCTTCTGTTGCAACCTGCCAGGAGTAATTGAAAGTCTTTCTCAGCTAGAAGGCTGGGGTATCCTGCCTGTCTGTGCGCTCTCCGGCAAAAAGCGTGGTGGCACTGGCTCGAGCATCCGCGGTGGGACCAGTGCAGGCAAGGGAAAGGCTGGCGTGGCATCCTGCTTGTAAGGACAGGGGGAAGGAGGGTGGCTGAAGGGAGCGGGTGTCCTTTCACCTTGGAATGAAGAGGTGGGCAGATCATTTGTTAATGTATTTCTAAAAGATCATCAGGGCATGAAATCACAGCACAGAGCAGCAGCAAAAACAGAGAAAACAAGGCAAAACTTCAGTATTTGACTTGCAAAATTTATTAACATAATACAAAATTATCTGAGAAAACACGAAGGGAGGAACCTCTCTCTCAGCCTTCTGCTACTCCGGTCTTCACTTCTTCCTCCCCACTCCAGGCTGAGCTCTGCCTCCTCCATTTGCCAGTTTGACTTCCCCATAACTCACTCTGGGTCTGAATGAGAAGCCAAAGAAATGAACCACAAAAGCCCACGGAAGTTCACTTTATTGCCGTAACTGTAGCTGTTATTTTTATCCATCTGCTTCTCTCCCTCTTTGTACAGGTGTCAGTCACCGACATTCAATGGCCCTAATGAAAATTGCATATAGGGATAAGGTGTGCGGTTATTGTATTAGCTGGTGTGACCCATTCTTTTAGGCTCTCCAGTGAAAGAACTGCCATCTGCGATGGCTTTGTCTGACCGAGCTCTCTGTCATTTGACGTAATTACGGGTACCTGTTTTCTGGTAGGATAGCAGGGCGTGGAGAATTTTCAAGCATTCACTTTCAATTGAACAACCCCATTACCGCAGCACTGAAGAAGATTGTCATCTGTATGGGGAAGTCAGCTGAATAACCTGAGGAGCATGAGTGCAATCAGGCACGAGAGAAGGCACAGCTGACATCTGCAATCAGTGCTGAGGACAGAGGCTGCACTACAGACACGGGACAGACAGACAGACGGACTACAGTCCTGTGGGCTCATGGACTGTCCGACACAGCTGAGGCCAAGGGGAGTTCAGAAATCTGTAGCTAGAGAGTAGCAAACTGTAACACAGGCCAGCACAGAGCCTTAACCAAGGTGCATCCCATCAGAGTTACTGTCTCTACACTGCATTTCCCTGTTACATTTCAGAGCTTCAGTAGAGGGGAATTATTTTACATCCACGCCCTTTCCCAGCCTGTGAGCTGGGACTAGGTGGGAAGATCACGCACGTGCAGCAGCTATCTGAGAACTAATTGCTCTTCTTGCCTCCACTGGTCTGACACGAACACCGCTTTCTCAAGTAGCTGTATCAGGTCAGGATGCAAATGACGCTGGGGAGAAGTGGTGTCTGGTATCTGTGACTTGTGTGTGTCACCTGCAAGACTGACACTGATTTCTTGGGCTCTTTCCTTTGCAATGTAAGAGTAATTGTTAACAATGTTTAGTGGTGGAACAGGAAGACTACTAAGACCCAACACTAAGAGCTGTAATGTTCAAGAACATAAGCTCCTGTATACTAAGAGTGTAAATAGGAAGCTTACAAACATTTTGTGCCCCCAAAACAAATACCTTCGAGGGTTTTATTAAAGAGCAAAATGGGAATAAAGCAACAAAAAAGGCAAAAACCACAACAGGATTGTAAAATAAATCTGAAATTGTTTTCTCATTCCCCTGTTGTGCATTTTTTTTGGGTCTTGGCCATGCAAGACAGCAACAGGCCAGCCTGAGCCCATCACCATGTTCTGTGGGTCCCTCTGAATTCATCCGGCTGCGTACTGCACACCGTGCAAAACTGCAACATCCATCTGAAGATGCCCAGCCCAAGTGAAGAAAGCTGATGATGGTAAAGCTGTCAAATACACTTCCAACCAAACCTACGGGGACCCAGTAAGGAAAAAAAAAACACAGAAGAAAGCAAATGAGGCTCCAGGGAAATTAAGCCAAAGTGGAAGTCCTGGCAGAGTAGGGTAATAATTTCCTTTCTGAATGAGTAACTGTTTAGAATTTAACCAGGCGAACACGATTAAACCAAATGAATATAAATTCTAGGTGCGGTAGTAAGTAATGAACTGGAGAAAATGAACAGGGCCTAATTAACAAGAAAATAGGATATGCCATAATGCATTGAAATCTAATGAAAAATGAGGGTTGAACTTCCCCTTTCAAAAAATTTCCAGATGGAAAATATCCTTGTTTTACATCCAGCGTGTTCCAAAATATCCAGGGGAATTACAGTTGTTGCAAACTGTACTTACCATGCAATCAAACATCATGGGAAAGGGGAGCTATTTCGCAACACGCTGGAGAAGTACCTTAGCTGAGAAATGGGTGTCCAGAACTCTGCTCAAACATAAAAGCAAAAGCGCTGTCTTCACATTAAGAGTAATACAGCTGTTCAGAGGAGGAATGCAAAGCAGCCTGCGTGTGTTTGTGCCATTACAGGAGGCAGTATTTGGGATGGTGGCGAGTATTGCAGCAATAAAAGGGAACGAACCAACGGCTCCACACTCCACTCAGCGCTGTGCTTCCTTTTTATTATTATTACACAAAACAACCGTGCTCATCCTGGTGGCTCACGGCGAAGTTACCTCACCCTGGTCGCGGCTGGGCTCTGGAGCAGGACCTGCAAGAGAGGGAGGCGGTGAGAACAGCGGACACCGAGGGGACACCGAGGGGACACCGAGGGGACACCGAGGGGACACCGAGGGGACACCGAGGGGACACCGAGGGGACACCGAGGGGACACCGAGGGGACACCGAGGGGACACCGAGGGGACACCGAGGGGACACCGAGGCCGCCTCACGGCGGGGCGCGCCGGAGGGAGCCGTTGGCGACTCCGCGCTCCCCCCCCGCAGCCCTCACACCCCCCTCGGCCCCTAATTATGGATTTTTGGCCACCGAATTTCCCGGTTGCTGCCTTTTATCCCCGTCCCCAGCCCTCCCCTCACGCAGCCCCTCAGCCGTTGACGCCGCCCGCGGCCGGGCGGGGCTCCCCGCCCCCCCCACCCCCCCGTGACGTGGCCCCGCGCCGTCCGCGCCTGCGCAGCAGCGAACGGCGGCGGCGGCGGCCCCGGAGGGCGCGGGCGGCCGGGCCTCACGATGGGGGCGGCGGCCGCCGAAGCGGACCGGACGCTGTTCGTGGGGAACCTGGACCCGCGGGTGACGGAGGAGCTGATCTTCGAGCTGTTCCACCAGGTGCCGCCGAGGCTCCGCGGCCGCGGCCCGCTCGTTTTAGCCCCGGCCCCGGCGGGGCGGGGATGGGGCGGGCGGTTGGCGGCGCCATGATGGGGAGGGGCCGGGGCGGCGGACGGCGGCCGCGGGCGGACAAACTTGTGCGGGAGCGGAGCGCCCCCGCGTGGCCGCTTCCTGGGGGCCTCCTCTTTCGTGGTTTAAAACTTTAAAGTCTTAAAACTTTTTTTAAATTTTTTATCTTTTTTAAAGGTTTGGGGAGTTGCTCCGCCCCCGCTTAACGTCTCTCGTGTCTTGATCCGCAGGCAGGGCCGGTGATTAAGGTTAAAATCCCCAAGGACAGGGATGGCAAGCAGAAGCAGTTCGCTTTCGTCAACTTCAAGCACGAGGAATCCGTCCCCTACGGAATGAGCCTGCTCAACGGCATCAAGCTCTACGGGAGGCCCATCAAAATTCAGTTCCGATCAGGTACCCAGGAAAAGAAACACAAAACAACGCAGCTCCCAGGCGGGAAGCGGAGCTGCCGCCTTCCTCCTCCTCCCCAAACCCGGCAGAGGTGCACTGAGTTGGTCAGCGATGGTTGTTGCTCACCCTGCTCATCCAACTGCCGCTCACCTGCTAGCTGATGACGTTGTAGAACAGTTTTGTCACACAGGCATGTGCTTCTGCCCTTGGGTTTTGACCAGGGACCTACCTGCCACTTCAAGGGGCATATAAACCCTGGGCTGAGTCTTCTCTTTTGTCCAATTATTCGTTCTGTACCTGTGAAAGCCCCTCTAAATTATACCAGCAGTGAAAGTTGCTGCTAACTTCAGTTAAGTGAGGCGTTTTGGCCAGAATGTTGCAAGCCTGATTGCGTCTTTCCCAACTGGGCATTCAGACAGATGCGGTATCTTGTTTTGGAAACCAGATTGTATGCTTTTGCAGATCGCTGGTGAAACTTGAGAGCTAATTAAGCATGCGGAAATTGTTAGCATCTTACAAGTTCATTTCATATCCAAGTTAACCTAACTGATGTTTGTCGGTCTCATGAAATGTTTGTTTCTCTTCAGGGAGCAGTCATGCATCTCAGGACGGTAATTCACCTTCTTTACCACATGGAACTGCCAATACCAGCCCATCTGGCACAGCACATCCAGCTTCCAGCAGGTAAGAGTCCGCACTGTAGGTACACTTGTGCAGTTCAAGTTAAAAAACAGCACTGACACACTCAGCTTTCCCAGTTCTCATTCCAAGCACAACTTACTCTTTCTTCCCTGTGGAATCAGTACTCGCATTATTATTACCTTCAGTACCCTGCATTCTTGGTACCTGAATACCTAATGCAAAAAGAAGAGGGTCATCTTGAAAGTGACTTTCCAAAAGATCTGATTGCCAGAGCTTCTGGCTCAAGTCACATTCCTGTTTAAAAACTGTTTTGAGTATGGAAAAGATTCGGTGATGTGGAGAGAGTTCTGCCAAATGCACAATGCAAGCGTCTCCGCACTACTTTCCCACAGCAGTAGTAAGTTGAGGGGAATGCTTGCCCAGTTATTTTTTTCTAATTGTAGCAGTGTGACTGGGCTGCAAGTGCCCCTTAGAGTGGCAATAGCCTATGTTAGAAACATTTAAGACTAAAACTCCTAATCCCTTTTTCTGCAGATACGATAAGAGTCCAGATAATGCGGTAGCAGCAGGATTCTCATCTGTGCAGAGGTCTCTGCCGTCTCCTGATAACCTTCAGAGACAAGGAGTGGTAAGCTGTGCTGTTAATAGTGTCTAAACCTGCAGTCACTCACAGATGACAGATATCTAAGTAATCAAAATTAGAGACAGCTTGTTCACGTTGTGTCCTATAATGATTGTATTAGGTCACAAGAATGTATTTTTGGAGCGTTGAAATAACCGTTCCAAAAGACTGACAGTGCCTGCTACCAAGCTGTGTGATGTCTGGGCGGTCTTGGATCTTTACGAGTCCAGCTGTAGATAAAGCCCTTGGTAGCAGCCGTTCCGTACATCTGCAGTCAGTGTCATATTGTTGATTCATTCTCATTTTCCCTTGTATTTGCAGCATGATTCACGTGGAACTCAGAGGCCAGCACAGGAGATTATTCTATGGCATGGGGTCTTGATAATTTTTAGTTTGAGCGCTCTGCCAGAAGGAAAGTGCATCGAATCCACCGAGCCTTTTTCTCTTCTGTTTTCCAGATGCACGGTGCGATGCGGCAGCAGTCCCAGTATGGTGGGAAGTATGATCACCCTGGCTTTGCTGCCTCCGGGTACCAGCACGGGCACTCGTTTAACCACTCGTCAGCCTCGCAGATGCAGTGGCGCCCAGACGTCGCAGCGCTGCGCAAGACCAGGATGGGCTCCCACCCCTATTACTCGGACAGTCGGCATTTTGGCCGAGAACAGCGTTTTGGGGACCGTGGGCCTGACTATTGCAGGGGCAAAAGGGATGACTACGGGTTTGAAGACAGAGGCCACGACTCTGACCATCATTACCGGGGGAGCAGAGACGACTTTGTCTACGAAGACAGGAATCGTGAAGGCTGGAGCCACGATTATGATAACAGAAGAGAGAACTACAGAGAGGGCAAGTGGCGCCTGTCACGGCATTAACAAGCACTCAGTAGGCTTCAAAGAACTTTATGGGAAACTTTAACCTGTTTCTAACCGAATCTGTGTAAAATAAACCCATCAAAGTTACCATTTAACATTTGTAAAACTACTAGCAGAATGCTCCAAAACTAGCATCTTATTTTTAAACGTGTTAACGGCACCAAACCTGTCTGAATTTAAAAAGCGCTTGGACTGTGCACTTAGTCACAGGGTCTGAACTTTTGGGCAGACCTGTGTGGTGCCAGGAGTTGGACTTGATGATCCTTACGGGTCCCTTCCAACTCGGGATGTTCTCTGATTCTGTGATAACACCTCAGGGCTCTATGCAAGAAAACAAATGTGCCACATTTTAAGAGTTGTTGCTGGGTGCTTGTATTATAACCAAGAGTGTATTTTTGTAGGAGGAGGGCTCTGTCAGGTGCAGGCACACACCCCTTGAAGCAGAGCCCGAGGGCTGTGATGCTTTGTGGCACCTGAAGTGCGTTCCCAACCGTTTTGATACACAAACGATTCCTTTTGAATATTCCTTGTTTTGGAGAAGAACATTAAAAGCCTCCCCGTGGATAAACCATACACGCATGAATGTTTTCACAGCCTGGTTTTATTCGTTCAGTTCACCCCTGTTTGTACCCATTTGGCCTTTGAAATGTGCTTGGGAAAAGCTGTGGTGGTCGGAGAGGTGTGAGAGCAGCCGGTTAGCGCCTGCACCGACCACATTCCTTCTCCTGGGGGTTGGAAACAACGTGTTTTAACCAAAAAGCCACCTTTTAGCCCCAACCCGCTGCCGCCATAGCCCGGGCCGCAGCCCCGCCCGCCACTCCCGGCGCACCCCGCGCGCCCGACTCACTCGGAACTACAACTCCCAGCAGCGCCCGCGCTCGCCGCCCGCGCTCGCCCTGGGGCCGCCGCCGCGGGGCCCGCCGGGAAACGTAGTTCGGCGGCGGCGCTTTGCGGCCTGGCCGGCGATGCTCGGCGGCAGCCGCGGTGGCCTCGGTCGCCTGCGGAGCTGCGCCGGGCGGCTGTGGAGGGGCCGGCGGCGGGCGGCGGCCATGGCCGGCGGCGGCATGGGGCAGCGCATGGTCTGGGTGGACCTGGAGGTGCGGGGGAGGGCGGCGGGAGAGGGGGTGAGGGGGTGCGGGGCGGCGGAGAGGGGGGTCGGGGGGGTCTGGGGGGGTCGGGGAGGGGGTGGCCGCGGTGACGGTGCCCATCCCCTGTGTGGCAGATGACGGGGCTGGACGTGGAGAAGGACCAGATCCTGGAGATGGCCTGCCTCATCACCGACTGCGACCTCAACGTCCTGGCTGAGGTGAGCACGGAGCCGGGAGCGGCCTCACGGAGCCCCCCCCCCCACCCCCCCAGGCCCCATGAGGGCAGCGCTGGCCCCGGGATGCCGAATTGCCCCGAACGATCCCCTCAGGAAGGTTTGGGTTACCTTGTGCTTTCCCTCCCTGCAGGGCCCCAACCTGATCATCAACCAGCCCGACGAGCTGCTGGATGGCATGTCCGAGTGGTGCAAGGAGCACCACGGGAAGGTGAGCAACCCTGCCAGTCCCATGTCTTTGTAGCCATGACGTAACTCAGAGGTACTGGTTGCAGTACAGGCCTCTAAAAAGGGACAACAGAGCTGTGCTGAACGGTTTTTGCAATCAAACAGAGGGGATGAAGAATGGGAGAACAGTAAGTATCATCCTTATATACCAAGGAGCCGCCGTGTAGCATTTTACCCACAGTCACAAGGCATCTGTGGCATAGCCGCACGTTACATCAGTGTATCTGTAATCTCCATCCCCTGTTGGAACCCTCAGATTGTCCTGAGGTATCCTGTGCTTAGTAGCTTGGCTTATAATAAGTTTGAATAGTGCTTGAAGCTACTTTCTGACTTGAGAATCAAAAGTATCAGCAAAAGCTAACAGTGAATGAATCCAAGAGAAGGCTCGAGCAGCAACAGCACACAGGAAAGATGCAGACTGTGAGACCAGCTTTGGTGGGTCATGGAATAGGACCCATCATCCTGATACATGCCACTGATTCCTATGTTCCAAAGTGGACACTCAGCATTGTGCCTTTTGGCGTGAGATTAAGAGCTGGGTTCAGCTCCCTGCTCTGTGTGCTGAGCTCTGCCATGGCTGGACTCTGCAGGAGTCCCAGTCCCTGTATGGCAGTGGGCTGGGTTGCATAGACACCTCTGACAGCTCCTCGTGTTGAAGCCTGTTCTGTGTTGCGTAGAATAATGCAAATAATGATTCCAATACGGAAGAAAACGACGTGGTATAACGTCCCAACTAAAAATAGCTACAGGGTTGGTGTAGAATAGTCCAGAGCCGGCACAATAGAAACTTTGCTGAAAATTAAGGTCCTAGTAGAATTAAACAGATCTATTTACTGTAAACACTGGATTGCTGTTTTTGCCTGTCCCCCTCAGCACTGTAAGCCTACCTTATTTTTTTCACTGAAAACTTAACTTTTGTAAGAGTAGATTAATTTTAGTTTTTAGTCACCAAGGAAAGCTTCCTCCTTGCCCGTAGCAAGAAAGTGAATGGATTTTCCAATCCCTGATTACAAATTTAAATTCAATGTAGTTTTCAATTAAGTGCTGAAGTTTTAAGACACTCACGGCCCCTCCTTCCTCCCCCCCGGTAGCATCTTACTCTCCCTGGGAAGGATTAGTAAGAGTTTGGAAAATGAATATTAATTTACTGCGATGGGAGCTTTTCCCCTTCTGCAGCTGAGGACACAAACTCAACTTCAGTTCACAAGTGAATTGAAGATGGTAGCATTCGTTATCACTGCTCCTGAGGAGCTACTTATTTTTAATTGACTAAGAAAAGAGAAGCAATTAGAATATAGATGAAAATGCAGCCACATAATGAATTTTTTAACCACCACTTGGATCTGTCAAGTAGATTTTTGCAGCACAGTCATGGAAATATATAGCATAGCCAGATGGAAAAAAATCACTGAGAACACTTAGAGCAGATCTGACATTTAACTGTTGAAAAAAAGAAGGATGAAGCTTTTCTGATTTATAGTTATCTTGATAAACACTTCAGTCAGAATTCTGATTATTTCTGTTTGTTTACACATACTACTCTGTGCTGGGGAGGCAAATGCCTCTCGTTAAACAGAAATATAATACTCTCCTGGATCATGTGCGTGCAGGTGTATAAACGAGGCGTGCATAATGTGTCAGTAGTTGAGAGTAACACCCTGTGAAGTATAGCAACAGAGAGGAAAATCACAGGAGAGGCAGTGTCCTTAGGACTGCTCTATGATCGTCTTCACTTGCGATGGTTTGCGTTTTGTGAGTGGTGCCCTGAAAGTCAGCAAGGCCTTATACCTCCTTATGGAGGTATAAAGGCGATTGGGTTCCCCAGAATACCTTAAAACACAAAGTGAATTTGTACTCTTAATACTTCTGGGCATGCTGGGGAGCAAGCAGTACTTTACCGCTTGATCTTTTGCTGTTGAGTATTTCTAGAAATATCTTTGATGGTAGCATATATATAATTTATGACGAATGGCTCTTTTCTTGCAGTCTGGCCTTACTAAGGCGGTGAAGGAGAGTAAAATTTCATTGCAGCAGGCAGAGTATGAGTTTCTGTCCTTTGTACGACAACAAACACCTCCCGGTCTCTGTCCTCTTGCAGGTAAAATGTGTTCTTTCTTAATAATAATAATAATGTCATCCCTCCTGCAGTTCCCAGCTGGATGCTGAAAGGCCACTTGATGCATGTGGCAGGGATGCTTTAGTTTTCTGTGCTGAGATCTAACGTGCGAATCAGAACCTGCTAGTAGAGAAAGGCATCATCTATTCTGCTGATTCCCTAAAGCAAATATTGCACATTGCTACTGAGTTCTTTTTAGCATTAATGTTTCATTGTACAGTTACAATTGGGAAGGGCAACTTAACTGCTGAGAGCAATCTGTGACCGTAAAATTGGAACAGTAAACCGAAGTGTCTTTTCTTCACTATGCGTATCGAATGAAGCACCAAATGCCAATCTGCCAAATATCCTGTTACCTGGAACTAAATTCAGGACATTCACATAGGGCTTTAGGATTATGGCTAAATGAAATTAATACTGATGCCTGTTTTCACTTGGTGAAAAACCCGATGCTTTTACAATTCTTTGATACTTATCTGTGCGATAGAAATTGTAGTAACTGAAGAATTAATATAGGGATTATGTATTTAAACCATGTGTGATCCTGAAATGAAAATCTGACAAACCTTTACAATCATATTTGCTAGAAAATGAATTATATGAGCTGCCTGTGAATAGCTTTTCGTACCCTATGATCTTTTCCAAGCATGCATAGCCTGTTTGTAGTTTAGATGTTCATAGTAGCTTTGCAATGTCTTTGAAGAAACATCTTGTTTTGTGTCTTTGTAGGTAACTCTGTTCATGCAGATAAGAAATTTCTTGACAAATACATGCCTCAATTCATGAGGCATCTTCATTACAGGATCATTGATGTGAGCACTGTCAAAGAACTTTGCAGGTAAATATTCCCCAAATTGAATAGTTGTGTGAAAGATAATCTAGGGAAGCCTGTTAAGTGGCACTAACATGCGCTCTTCTAAAACAAGGTTAAAGGCTGCTGGGAGATGGCTGTATGCAGTTGTCTCATTCTTTCATCTCTTTTGTTCAGGCTGATGGACAGAATGAACCATAAAGTACTCGGGGAGTGATTTACTCTGCCATTCGCAGCACTTTGATTCACGGGGTTGTGGCTTCGCCATAAGCCAGTGAAACTGAACTTCTTTCACCAATTGTAACAAACCCACAGCAGCCACTGGACACGTCAGTGAATCCCAATTTCCTTTTTAAATGGTGGTTTTTTTTTTGTTTTTTCCTGCTTACAGACGCTGGTATCCAGAAGAATATGAATTTGCACCAAAGAAGGCAGCTTCTCACAGGTGAGGTTCCTCGTTATAACAAAGTAGAGCTTGTCATGCAGGAAACATGCTCCTCATGAGCAGAAGCTGGTGCTGCGTGCTTCCTTTGATTCCAGGCATGTTTGTTCTAATGCAGAAGACAGCAGAGGTTGTACGATTCTGCTCCCTGTCATATAGTTTGTATTCTCCAGTCAGAAGCCTGGTTACTGTAAGGGAAGGAGTTATAAACATACACAGAGTCAGAAACTTTCTTATCTGTTCTGATTCACTTTGTTTACTATTCAAGCCGAGATGCTTGTTTGGCAGTGTAGATACATCTATCACTTTTTAGACATAACAGTGAGAAACCACGTGAAAAAGCTTGCTGAACAGTGCTTTTTTTCTGTCCTTGAATTGGGCAAAGTTGTTCATAGACAAACTAAAACTGGAAGACTGCACATGGGGAGATAAGAGTTCTGGTCCTGGCTATTTCCCGAGCTTGTAGTATGTCAGAGAGCTTGTTCTGCTTTCTGTGAAAGGATTTCATTTTGAGTTATGCTCCTGCCGGCATGTAAGACATCCTTAAAAGTTGAAGTTGCTTTGAGGTTTTGGAAGAAAAGGTGCTATGTAGTATTAACAATTTTTAGAAAGCCACGTTTCCTAAGATTTTAAGTTCTTCTGTATAGAGGAGATGGTGGGTCTCACACAAATCCCTTGGGATCCGTAGGCTTTGGTAAGTCCATATGCACAGTAAGTGCATCCATTTTGCTTTTTCATCTGCTCAGACTAAACGTGGGAAAAAAGAGCAACACACCTATGCATTGAAATGTCTACACTGGGCTTTCTGTAGGCATTACTTGGTGCTTCTAGCTATGACATTCCTAAATGACAGTGGAAGGAAGTAACTGCATCTTTACCTCTTTGTTCTGACATGGCCTTGTTAGGCAGGAGAGGAGGTTCTGGTATAAAGAGAAGGGATGTCTTGTAGAGATCTTGGTGGAAATCACAGGCAGGTGTGCTGCACATCTGAAAACGTGCAGTAAGATTCCTACTTCTGCACAGACCTTACATTCCTAGCAGGCAGAACATGGTAACAAAAAGTACTGGGTCAGTCACCCTTGCTCATGTAGCAAGCAGATGACTGGCCAGAGCAGGAGCAACAAACAGGTCTCCTGAGTCCTTGTCTCTTTGTTGTCTCAGATTAATAGCGAATTGTTTTTAGTAGTTGAAGCTGTAGAACCTGTTGGCTTTCAAGAGCTTGTATGTTGCGCAGTGACATAAACTAATAAGCTGTACATTACTCCCTGGCACGTCAGTGCTGGTGGACTTTTATTGCTTTCCACATGCCCAAGAGTAGCGAGGGTTGTTTTTATTTCTGACAGATTTGTGATCCATGCATATCAGAGTTTTATTTCTCACAGCCTGGAATTTCTTAGAAGCATTAGAATCCAGATGTAGTTGAAGATGTGTGCAGGCATTTTGAAGCCCTCCTTAATTCTCTTTCAGAGCACTTGATGACATCAGGGAAAGCATCAAAGAACTTCAGTTCTACAGAGATAGCATCTTCAAGAGGAAAACGGATGAAAAGAAAAGGAAACTAATAGAGAATGGAGAAAGTGATAAAACTGCCAGCTGATTTCTCATCTTACCAAGCCATCCCATAGCACATACTAGATGTATCTCCTGTTTCTTTTCTGTTTGCCAGTCTTTTGAGAAGCTGCACCCTTATGTTACCCTGTTTCTTAGCAGTTGATAAAACGCAGATGGAAGCCTGAGTTACTGCTTCTTTTCTGTTTGAGCAAGAAATCTACTACTCAACTCTCAGCAGCTTCTTTGTTTGTACGTACTAGGTAAAATACGCTGTTTGATACTCCTCTTCCTCTGGTTTTAGATGCAGTCTTTCACTACACAATAAAAACAGTTACGTTGAAGGATGATATTTTCATACAGTCTTTCTTTTGTGTGAGACGTAAGTTGGGTATGTCAAGATGCTAGGTGAACCAGCCTCTTGTAAATTGGCAAAAGAAAATACGATTATTTTCACGATATGGTAATTGTATATTCTTGCTTTGTTTGGGGGTATTTAACGAGAAAGTCCTTTGTGCAACATGTCCATTAAGGAACGGAATGAAAGCTGCACATCAATAGTACAGTCTACTGGGTATCACACACTTTGGCATCAAGGCATTGCCCCTCTCCAGCTAATGCGCTGCAATTCAGGTAACGAATCTGTCTTCAGTTCCAAGGTGAACACTGGTTTGCTTTATAAAACCACCAGGTGGGCAGGATCTGTGTGCAAAGAAGCTGTGTGAGCCACTTGGTTTGTGAGCAAGCAGATGACATTTCAATTTATAAATCACTCTTAAGTGCTTCAGGTCAGGATAGAAGGTAATGATATGGCAGCTGGATCAGCTTTTAATAATCACTTTGAAAACGCCTAGCCTGTAATATTTGCGGCTTTCACAACATATTCACGAGACTAGGGAACATGAAAAGTTTTTTGTATGACCTAAACTGACCTGTGGGCCAGCTTTATGGAGAAGGTATTACTACTCAAATGCTTCTTGGACTGTGGTCCAAGAAAACGTATATAAAAGGAATGTGTGCTGGGAGAGGGACCTGAACTTTTCTTTTTTGGTGCAAGCAACACCATCCAGCAACACTTCAGAACATTAAAATTAAAGCAAAAGCATTTAAAAATACTCTGTTTTATAACAGAACCATAATACACACTGCTCAAGGGGTAAGTTAACTACCCAGCTGCATGCACAGCCCAGGCTCAATGCATTTGACAGGCAAAACTACTGCACTGGGGAGCCCAGGGAGCAGCCAGCCCTGTGCCTCAGCTTCACACTACTCTGGCATCATCTGTTGCATTTCTGAATTGCTATTAACCATCCGAGATGGCAAGTGGAACACTCCAGGCTTCCTGAGGCCGCAAGGTACAGACAGAGCTTCAGCATTCGTGGTGGTAACCACCCCCTACCTCATCCATCTCTAGATGGCCTCAGCAACACCCGAACTGCTGCTCATGCATTGCTGTGAGAGCTGCCTGCAAGTGCAGAATAAAAAAACAGGGCTGCACCTTCACACACTCATGTGCCTGCCTCTTGTTTCCTGCTCGTTTTTTCCTTCTTTTTCCCATTTTCAACGCCATTTATGACATCTGATACTTCCATTACTCCCTTGGCAGTGTGAATGAATAGGTTAAAAGCTTGCTAAGCAGTGTACAAGGTTTACTAGAAGTGCATGAGGAGTCACGTTGATTTAACATGAGCATTATGTGTTCATTAAACCATTTTGTACATTCGTCTTTTTAGGACGGAGCCCAGAGCAGCAGGTTCATGCTCTAATTGACGGGGAGGAACTCCCCCAGTACAGTGTTACCGTACCAGAGAATAAGTGCTGGTCAATTCGATCAAACCAGCAGAACCAATTTGTTTTCAAAAGAAATGTGTCTTCTGAGTTTTATTTGGCCAAATTAAAAAATAAAAAAAAAAATAAAAAAAACAAAGTCATCACCTGTTCTACATTAATTCATCAAGAATGCAAAGGGTATCGTGGAAAAAAAAAGAAGCACATAGCCCCCCAGTGGTTTTGGAAGAGTCGTTTTTCAGAGATCTCCGTTTCCCTGCTGCAGCCTGGCCTTGTACTACAGCCTGTACTGATATGCTGCTGCTGAAATAATACGAGAAGGGAAGATTATCATGTTTACTTTCCCACACAGAACCAAAACCTGTTGCTTTTCTGCTCACACTTTGTAAGCAGCATATGTTTTACATATTGGCCTTTTACAAGATCACGTCTTGAGTCATCTGAATATAAAACCGTCCTTTCATACATCGCAGCCCTACATATAACACCACAAATATCTTATCTCCTATGCATATGGCAAAAATGTCAGATTGCTGCGGAGACGTCCTCTTCGTTTCAGCTAAACATGACTGGCTGCTGATTCCACACCGATACCCACTCACCACTCATTAATATTAACGTGGCACTCGCTCTGTTGCTGTTGGCACAGGGCAGGCACTCCGCTGGTGTCCAGGTCACCGGAGCTGCTCCAGGAAGCCCACGAGAGCTGCACACCCCCACACTGTGCCTGCCTGCTCCCCCTGTGTGCCAGCAAGCTTGGCAGCCCCCCAAATGGAGCAAGAGGTTCCCCCCTGTGCCATCGTAAGGCTGCATCCTCGCTCCCGTGCTCCCGCAGCACCAGAGGGGCACAGGGGCACCTGGAGGTGCCAGCAGTCCCCTTTTCTCCCACACCAAACTGGGATATATGGAGTGGAGCTAAGTACAGGCAGGCAGAGGACTGGTTCATTGAGCACTACCTACTGAGCACTCCCCACTTTACCAATATACTGGCTCAATTAAAAAAAAAAAAAAAAAAAAAAAGGCACCATTTCTGCTGTTTGTCCTGCAGCGACACCACTAATCCTGCTCCTGGTGCCAAAAAAATAAAGCCACCACACCAAATGCTGATTCTCAGAAAAGAAAAAGCTCTCTCCTGACATCCAGTACCTCCACAGCTTGGAGGTGCTGGTGCTGCTGGTTTCAGCGCAGAGAAATTTAGCCTGAAGCTACAATCCCAAAACAAAACACCTTCAATAAACAGCACAGAAATCCTCTGAGAGCCACAATCACAGTGCTCCTCTGCCCGAGGAGGCCAGGGCCAAGCAGTGGCTCCCTGCAGGGCTGGGGGCGAGCACCGACCACAGCACGCCAGCGACCTGCTGCACGTTGTGGCCACCTCCCCGCCTCTCACCGCCACCTGGAATCTCTGCAAGCCTCTGGCAATGTTCTGGACTCGCTTCTGATAGAAGCAGTTGTCAAAGAGATCCTTTTCAAAGTCACTGGGATTCGCGCACAGCTCACGTTAGACCTTAAGCCCCCGGGCACACTCTGAGGCTTAACACAGGGCCACGTTTCCTTGCTGGTCTGGGTGCTCGTGGAATTTAGCGTGGGTCCTCACAGTGAAACCGGGTCCACCCGAGCACCAGCCCACTGTCTGCTCTCTGTCCCTTGCTGGCCACCAGCAGAAAGTCCTCTGCTGGGGCGGGAGAGCAAAGGAGAAACTGCAACCGTGCCCTCATCAAACGGATCCAACTTAAAAGCCCAAAGATTCACTGCTAAAGCTTTTGATTCAGCAAGAAACGTAGCCTTAAGTGTGAATGAATAAATAGCAGCTGTAGAGCAAGAGCTGCCATCTTCTCTTGTAAAGCCTAAGGGCGAGATTAGGCTGAGGCCCCTGGCGTGTCTGCACGCCTTGGAGGTCCACACGAAGCCCCTCTGGAGCTGGTGGGATTGTGCCATGGGGCAGAGCGGGCAGGATGCCTGCAGCTGGTGCACGAGGTGGCTTTTTGCACTGCCAAACACACCGGGCACCTCGCTGCCGTGGCTCATGGTTTGGGCACCTCACTGGCTCTAGTTGGAGGCTGTGGACGTCTTACCAGCCCAGCCCAGCTCCCACCACAGCAATGACAAAATCCACACGGACACCAGTGGCAACAAGATTTGCTTCCAAACACTTCAACGTCTCTGGTAACATGTCAGAATATTGCACCCTCACTCCCCTGGTGCAGGCAGTTACTCATCCTATCCATAATTTAACACCACAGAGCCCAATAACGCACTTGAATTAAAGCTTATCTTCTAGGAACCCATCCAATCTCCACTTGAAGACGATGGTGAATTTATCATTTCCTTTGTTAAAGCGCTCCAGTGTTTAATTACTCTCATTGTTATGAAGGTGTGTGTTATTCCAAAGCTGCGTTTTTCTGTCTCAATTTTCCATCCCCTGGTGGGTTTCGGTCCCCACCCCCTAACAGAAGATCCCCCTGTATCGGGTACATTTTCGGAAGGCAGGCTGTACGTGTTCACCTTGCTCAAGGAATGGGGATGCTGTAAATCATCACTGTTTTTACAAAATGTGTGTTTATTCTTCCCTGAGAAGTAGCAATAGTTTTAAATTAATATCAGATAAATGAACTTTTATTTCCATCACTGGAATCAGTTAAGCAGTAAGTCCTCACTGCAGAGCTTTCACTGTGAGATAATTGACCACGGGTGTTATTTATTCTGCATGGAAAATGAAGGAACAAGCATCTTCAAGCTCACTTTTCACAAGGAAACTCCACTCACATTAGGGGTTGTTGTCATCAGAGCACATCACTCCAACCTTTAAGCCATTTTTAATACTTTTGAAGTGCTAGAAATGTTTTCCTGGAGTGCAAGTTTCCTGCTGAGTGGCACGTAGGGAAATAAAAACTCAAACCGTGGCTGTTCTTGGGAGCTTCCAGCCCACTGTGGCTGCACGCAGCCACGCAAAGACATTACCTGCAACCCCTGCAGGCACCCCTCTGTTCAGGGACCCCACGTTTCTCCTGGGTGAGCTCCTCCTGTGCCCACGAGCTGCTGCGGAGCCCAACACCACACTGAGGGACTTTTCCCTCCTGGCACGGAGTGCTGCCAGCAGGCTGGGCCATCGCAAAACCAGCCCAGCTGTGACCGTCAGTGGCTCCGATTTGCCAAGATGTGCAAATTCACACAATTCGCACAAGAAAATGGCCGTTTTGCTGACGCTTTGCATAAAACAACAATTCAGGGAAAAGGCAGGAAACCAAGCAAAGCAGCAGACCCTGTAGCTGAGAAAAGGAGCCGGAAAGACTTACAAACATCAAGCACTGCTGCTTTACCTTGCGGCGCACTGCGAGCAACACGCTGCTCTAGCATGGCTGTGGTTACTGTGGTAGGAAGTTTCAGCACAGCTGATCCTTGCCCGGCGAACTAAAACTAAGAAGGTTGCAAATGCACCTCATTACAGCCTTTATGAGCACAGCCTGGCAAGCAAAACACTCCGTTTAGACCAGGCCAAAGCAGCGTATTTTCATAATTGCTGAGCACGTTCAGCCAGCAGCATCCATCCTCTCACCGTCTTCCCGCCTCCCGCCACGGTTACTGCCTGCCCTCCCCTGAGATAGCCCAGATAAAAAACCTACCAGTCTATAAAACAAAAGGGTATAAAAGAGCACGCAGGGTGTATGCATCCCTGTTTCATTTTTATTATCAGTATTAATAATAATGGCCATCCAAGGCTTTTCAATCGCTCTTATTATTTGAACACCTGCTCTTCTCAACGTTGGAATGATTGTTATTTGAGAGAGGCAGTTAAAATGGTTAATGGTGCAAATAAATGAGTCTTTCAAATGTCTCTCTCCTTTGTCACCAATTCCTGGGTAATTTCTAGGTGATGTAACTGTTCTGTTTATTTACTGTACACCGGTACAGATGACCTGCAGTCGGGCTCGGACACCTCCAGCATCACAGCTCTGGTGCTGCTGGCCCTGGAGCCCTGGCAGGGCAGGGACCCTGGCACCTGCAGCTCCTGCTCTGCGAGGGATGCTGGGGGGATGCTGCTGACATCCCCGTGACGACCGCATGCTGCTGGAATATGCTCTATCTTTGATTTTCATTTTGTTAGTTTTCCCTTTCCTTACTTTGACTTATTTTATTGTGACCTACTTCTCCTTCTTTTCATATTTTATTCTATTTAAAGAGGCTTTTATTTTTTCTTGAAACATTTTTTTTTAAGGAAAATATACCATCTGTGTTTATACATTTTTAAATATTGTTTATTCTAGCTTCTGAAGTAACGGTAGTGTATAAAGGATTTTTATCCCATTTTCTTGTATTATGCAATAGCTTTCCTGTTTTTAAACACTGGCATCTTTTGAGGTTCTGATTTAGCTCAAATTTGTTATGCATCTTGGCAAACCAGCGATAAAACCCACCAAAGCACTCAATTCTCTCTTCACAGCGGGCCTGATCCCCTCAGCCCAATGTTTCCCTGTCCCCGGTGAGAGGCGGGGGAGTCCCGCATCCCCCCCGGCGCAGGACGGGCTGCTGAGCTGCCGCCTGCTCGTCCTGGGAATTTGAAGACACCAAATATCAAACGCATCGGCTTCAAACAAGGTAACAGCAGCTCTCGCTGGAACACCGACTCTGGAGCGCCTTGATAACGTCTGTGGCTTTCACACTCATCATTCTCCTATTGAAAATGCATCTCTCTCCTCTGACTGCACAGCTTCCATGCAGGAACAGGAGAAGGAAACGGCGTGAGCCACCTCTCCGCACACACCTGCCTGAGAGCTGCTCTCCTTTTCTGAATGGCACATTTATTTTGATAGTATTAGTTACACGAGCGTTTATGTGCATAACGCTCTGAAAGCTCAATCAATATAACCCTTATGATTGCAGAGGTTTTGAATAATAAAACAACATTTTGCACTCGCAATCTCATTATTTATTTAATCAAAGTGCTTTATGAAAAATTACCAACTGGTTGGAACATTTACTTGCTTGTAAATGACCAACAAATGAGATGCAACCAAGCCCTGTGCAAGCTGCCATTAAAATATTTCTACCAAAGGGAAACTTTCTGGGCTATTTGGCATTGTGTGTCCATCCAAGAACCTACATTAGTTTTAAATTATTCTGGCGTAAATGAAGGTAAGAATCGAGTTGAAATGAGCGTGGTGCACTATTTCTGCTCTTCCCCTGGTCTTTCATGCTGTATGGAAGTTTAATCACACGGCGTTACTTGCAGAAGCCCAACACTTCAGTGCAGAGGCTCTTTTGTAGAGATGATAGGGAACGCCATCAAACATTCCTTTTCATCTTTCTCTCTCATTTCTTTAAAAGGCAAATGGAACGCAAATGACATAATATATAATGCATCCCTTTGGTTCCTGCCAACGTATTTTAGGTGTAAGAAATGATAAGGATTTCTGTTTGTTTACTTCCAAGCGAATTCAGAAAAGTACATCTATGACTTTGCCTGGAGACATGAAATGCAGAATGAGGACCCTGCCCAAGAGCACAGGAGCCAGGCTGCGGACTTCAAATCACAGCAAAATTGTCTGCTGCTTCATTTGAAACAAATCTTTATCTGTCCTACACTGATTGCAGCTGAGGCTTCTTAAGAGACTCAGCACTGAGGCTGTCTCACGGTCCATGAAAGGTGCCAAGCTGCCACATTGGCATTCCAGCCCAAGTTCAGAGCCTCTGGATATGGCAACGTGAATAACAGGGTATTTTTGGACGTGGTAGTTAAAAAAAATTACTTGAAGGCAAATATAGAGTGTCTGGGTTTTTCAATTTAATTTAATAAATTATCTTGGTTCCAGTAATTATTTATTTGAAATAGGAATTTGCTGAGAGGCCTCAAGTCCTTTTAATACTATATTAATAATGTAACCGTGGATTACTGATACAATTCTAAAGCAAGTTTAAAAGAAATGCATCACTTGTTCTGTTGAGGCTTTAAAGCAATTCTTGCCCTGAATGTACAATTGTTCCAGATGGAAACGCGCCCCCCCCCCCCCCTTAATGTCACCAAAAATGCAACAGAAGTACGATCCTGTTCTTAAACCAGCTCTCTGCCCGCTTCAATAACAGCATCACCTTCCTTCTCAAACATCACCAAATTCAAGTTTTATCAGACACTTCAGCTGAACATTTTTCTTCACGGTTTTCTCAATCAACACATCAGCATCTCCACAGAGCTGACGGCAGTGACGCAGTTTCCATTAGCTGGGTTTTATGGGGAGCAAACGCTGAGGATGCAGTGCACGAGACATCCATAACAGCCCCTCTGCTCCATCCAGGCCCTGGCTGCCTTATGATGCTGCCCTGAACACCACCAGGGGACCCTGCCCATGCCTTCATGGCATGTCCCATGTCCTGATGTCCTGCCAAGCATGTCACACATCAGGGGACCTGTGAACATGAGCGCTTGTGCCACGAACGCCTCCTCCCCCCAGGATAACTGACCTCTCCCTGCCTATGTCAAAGAGCACAGGCTAAAAATTGCTGTCCATCAGCATTACTTTCATTTCATTTTGAATGGAAAGCCTCTTTTCAATGCTGTCTTCTAGCCCGACAAAAGAAAAAATGAAAACTACAAAACGTGCATTTTTTCCTTTTAGCTTTCATTTTTGCCCCCTTAGCCCTACTCTTCTCCTCTCCTTTCTTCCTGCTGCAGTTCACTGTTGCAAATGAAAGGAAGGGTGAGAGAAAGGAAGAAAGTGGAAAAAAATCGTTTCAGTGTTTGGGGAAGCATTGGTCATGAGTACTTCAGTTTTTAAAAGCGGTTTTGGCCTTTTTTTATTTTATTTTATCCTTGCTGGCTCTTGGAGCTGCAGCGCTCTGAGCAGAGATGCTGATGGTGCTTCTCTGGAGCAAGGCGGCAGCTTTGCCAGCACTGCTCTGCCACTGCTCAGCTCCCACCTGAGACCACATCATCGCCCCGGTGCAGGGAAACCTGCTGCCTGCTCGCACAGCGCCTGCAGATGATGGAAGGATCGGAACTGGCACGAGTCTGGCACCAGCCAGCAGCAGATAACCAGCGACAGGGGAGCAGCAAGAGGCCACGCCAGCCCCGTGATGCTGAGCGAGCAGCCAGGCAGGGCATCCATCACCTGGCACTGTGACAGGGGCGCTGATAAGCTGATGTCCCCATCCAGCATCAGAACAAGGTCTTCCTCTGCCTGTTGGTGATGCTCTGGGTCTTTGTGCTGCATGGGATTTCCATCAGTGAGGGCACAGGAAAATTCCCACGTAGAGGAGAAGGGAGGAGAACTCCACGGGAAAACAACCTCCAGCTTTCCCGGGAGCACAGGCAAGTGACAGAGAGCATGTGCCCTGCTGGGTTAAAGCAGTGCTGCTCCCAGGTTTGTTGGGACAACATCGTTTCATCTTTTTAGGACCTGTTGCAAATATTTACCATTTATGTTGCAACACGCATGCAAATAGTAAGTTCCACTCTGCCTTTCAAAGCGAATGTGGCAGCAGGAATGGCATGAATAAATACACACCAGGTGGCCAAGGCCCACAGACCAAGAGGGAAACTTAATGTGTCATCAGCAGAGAGAAACAAAACTATTTTTATTTTGACTGACTCCATGTTGCAAATAACACTGCTACGATTCCCCTCTGAATTCCTTGTTTTCCCTTGCTTGACATGCCCCTGGCCTCCCACTCTAGCTCATCTCCTCTTTTATTTGCTTCTGCACTTGGAACAAATATTTTATGCATGTTTATACAATATTTTTTTATGATCCAGTCTGTCACTGTATTTCCAAAGTAAATGAAATATGGCACAGCAGTTTTATGTACCAGGGTGAAATCCATTTAATACGTATGTAAGGCCACCTCCTTGGACAGCAAGTCATATAAATATAGTTAACGGCACATTAAAACTTGTTTACTGCAGAAGGCAAGTTTGTTTTCCAGTTCAGTGTTCAGAAAAAGAGTCCCTGCAGCTAAAGGTAGCACCATGCCAGTGACTTCTTCACTTGGGAGCTCCTTTACAAGGCAGCTGAATTTCCCCTGCCAGCACACAATGGTTTTCTGTCCATCCACCCCCCATCATTTCTCCTCCACCTTTCCATGTTCCTTTCCACACTGCTATTTGGGTGTAAACCGTAGATAGGTGCAAATGAGAGCAAACATCTTGTGCTACAGCAAAGCAAACGAAGAGAGAACAAGACCTTTGATTGTCTCACTTTTAGCTTTGCCTGAGGCTGGCCCATTCACATTTTTTGTTCCCCCAGAAATCTCTGTGACCCATTTCCCCTTCCAAGCACAGCAACCAGCTCAGCCCTGACTTTCATGAAGTCCTTGCTGCACGCCGACAACCTGCAGCATCGGAGTGGCACCACCCTTGTTAAGACAGGCTAAGAAATGGCAAAGTCCTGAGTAAAATCCCTGGGAGCTCATGTAGGCAAGGCTGGATGGCTGCACAGGGCTGCTGCAGCCCAGCCCCGGGCACCACAGCTGGCACTGCCCCCCAGCTCTGGGCACTGCTGCAGAGATAACGGGGTCTGCAGTCAGGGCTCGAGCCTGGCTGCAGAGAACCTGGAATATAAAACCTTCAGCTCCCCCCCTCCTCCTGCTGCTGTTGATGATAGCCTTTTACTGGAATAACTCACTGATGCTGACAGATAAGCTTTTAGGCTAGTGAAATCTCAGTGACACTTTAAGTGCCCTAAATGACAAAACAAGGACGTGCAAAATTATCCTGCCCATCCTTGACAAAACACACTTGTCAGGCACTCGCATGCCGTTTCAGATGTATGACCCCGACGAGGACGGGCCACCCCACACCCTGCACGGCCACAGCATCCCCAGAGCCTCCTGCAGGAGGGAGGAGGAGGACACCCGGCTCCTCCTGGGGCGCTGTGACCGTGGTGGTCCCAGCGGTGGGCAGAGGGGTGGCAGGGGAACAGCACAACCCCTCCTTGCATCTGCTGGTACTGCCAGGTCCCGATGGGGAAGCCTCCATTTATCCGGTCATCAGATCCAATTAAATTCCCATGACTTGGACTGCCGATGAGCGGTACCAGTTCTCACTAATTAAACCAGGCAAGATTTAAAAATGCCCTGATGCTTTGTCCTCACAGGGGAAGGGAACGCAGAGTAGGGCGGGCAGAAGGAAGAGAGGGGAGTACAAAACACAGAAGCGGCGAGCCCCATTGTCTGCAAACAGCCCATTGCCCTCGGGTAACCCATCACCAAGGGACCAGCACTGCCCTGGGAGGCTGGAGCACCGTAACCTGCCCACCAACACTGCTGTGGCAAGGAGCAACACGGCTCTGATCATTGCCAGGGTGTTCTGCACAGAGCAGAGGAGATGGAGGCTCTCTCTGGCATAAGGGAACCATCGCTGCTGCCAGGCAGAGCTGCCTCTCCGTGCTGTTTCCTGAGTGATGGATGAGAACAAAATGGCTATAAATTGCTGGGTACTGAAGCAATGTTTTATCTGTTGTGCTGGAGGAGCCACGAACGGTGGGCTTCGCGCTCTGTGCAGGGCGCCAGCTGCCAATCAAGTGTCAAGTGGCATCGCGAGGGAGAGGTGATGGAGATCAGCAATGAGCACGAAGGGAGGCACGGCTCAGGAGACAGATGTGCGCCCGTCCGGGCACTCAGCTCGCGAGGGTGGCAGGCAATAAAATCGCAGATAAGTCCCAGTGCCTGCTGTATGCTCCATCCCCAGATGCTTTGGTTGCTGTTAGGTACTCAGAGATTGCACCTGAACGCTCCCAGCTGTTTGGGGAGATCACTGGGCCATGTCCATCCCAACACGGAGTCAGGGAGCGGCTGCTCCCCAGCACCGGCGGGTGGAAGACAATCAATGGGTGTCATTAGCGAGACAGACGGTGTGGTACAGACTAAAGGAGCACATCTTTTGAAAAAGAAACCAATTAGCTAGTGAGCTAAGTGGCACGTAATTATCTCCGCAGCACTCCGTGCTGAGGGAAGGTTGCTGTAAACGGCCAGGAAAACTAACAAATAATTCATATGAAATACCTTTTGTTGCCCTAAGACAAAGATAAAGCGGGTGCCTTCAGCTGGTATCACGTACCACAGAAATCCCTCTTGCTGAGCAGCTCCTGGAGAGCCAGGGGGGCTCTGAGGGGCCTCCCCCCGCTCGCAGTGTTGCACCCACCCAGTCTTGTGTTTTTCTGAGGGAGCCCCGAGACGAAGCCCCTCTGTTCTCCCCTCCTCTCTTTAAGAACAAAGCTGTTTAAGGAGGTTTTGCATTCCTCTTAAAATACAATCGTGATGCCATGGAGACTGGAGCTTCTGAATAGCAGTCCCCAAACCTTACTCGTACTCCAAAGATTACAGTGAAAGGTATTCTGTTCATTTCATGTGGCGCTTTTTTTTTTTTTTTTTTTTTTTTGCATTTAATCACAGAAGTCAATGTTTTATTTGCTTGATAAAACCAGCCGGGGTGGGAAGAATTCCCTTCAATCAGGAAAAAAATCAGCAAGAGAAAAACATGAACGTTTGCAGGTTTTTCTTCCCCAGTACACCTGGAAGCAGTGCCTGGGCTGAGGACACGAATCCTGTCTGTGTGCAGAGCAGCCCGGGTGCCCTGAGAGCGTGGAGCATTCGGGGAGCTCCCATGTCCCTGCTGCAGCCCCTGGCACAGCACTGCCCACAGCATAAACCCATCAGGCTCTTCTGATAACACGTGCATTTGGCCAAGGCAGCATTTGACACGTATATAACTTTCTGTTACTGTAAGGCCAATGGTTTCAGAGCAAACAGACAGACAGATACAGAAGGGCAAACAACAACAGAGATCATCTACGTGGTCCTCCCTACACACCCCAGCCCAGGCGTTTTCTGGCACACAGAGCAGGAGCAGTGCCTGCCCCCAAGCTGCCAGCGCAGGCAGCGGGGAGGAGAGCTCTCTCCAAACTTTGCAGAGGGGAAATGAAGCGCAAAGAGATTAAGTGACCTGCTTAGGGTCACATGGGGAATTGGTGGCAGAGCTAAGAATTGAGCTGGGATCTCCAGGGTCTGAGCACAAGCTACTGCTTCCCCTTTCCCTTCAGCTAGCCAGGTTAAAAATAAAACCATGTTTCCTTTCTGCTCAGCAGAAATGTGACTTTTCAGCAGAGAAGCCAGTTCTGTTAACTGCCTGGACTGCGGCATCACCAAACGCTGCCTGTTTCTCCGCAGTGCTCTCATTCTCTGTGTTTTAAGGGATGCGTGTGAGTATATAAATACATGTATATACGTGTGTATGTTAATTAGGTTACTTGGCATTTTCCTCCCCATAATTAAAGTGGAACCTCTTCACAGGCCCCTTTGAAGGGAACCTCTGTTGGCTAAGAGAAACTTTTCATCGTCAGCCAGTGCTCCGCAGCGCCTGCTCGCATTGTTCACTTCAGTCAGAATAAAACTCCTTCTGATAATGAAGGAGAAAAGGCTTTCACTTCTGCGTGCTGTCACACAAGCAGCCTGCCAGTGCTAGGGATATGAGCGAGCAGACTGCTAGCCACAGCTCGGGATGGGAAGAGTAAGATCATGATGGCTTTGATTGCTTGGTTTAATCCATCCTGCGCCAGCCGGACACGAGCTCCCTTTGGGGACAGCTCGTGGCGAGTTGCAACTTCAGGCTGACATTGTTTGTAGAGGAAACAATAGGCTCTGATTGCTTTGGGCCCAATTAAGTGCTCTCCGATGTACAAAGGTAGGTATGTGTTATGTGTAGCACTACCTCCTCTGGGATAAAGCATTCCATGCAGAAAAAAACAAAACAAAAAACCCTTCTGGGGGCTCTGTGTTTTAGTTCTACCTCCCCCACTAGCCGCAGCCATGTCAGATCTCATTGCACACAGGCAAGCATACCTGGACATGAGCTTGTTTGCAGGGCAGATGCCAAACCCTTTTTTGGATGGGATATGTCTGAATTGATATCTGCAACAAACCTTCAAAAAAACCCAGAGGACTGGAGAACAGCTGGTGGAAGGCTCCTGTGCTTTGCCTGCTGCTTATTCAGACAATTTGTATCAGCTCATTGTCCCCCTGAGTTTTCCAACCTGTTGTGTCCTTCTGTTTTCTCTTGTCTGCTAACTAAGATCTTTGGGGCAGGAGCTGTCTTTTTTGTTTTTATTTTTTTTTCCCTGCCAGGGCTGCATGACTGTGAGCTCTGCCCACCAGCAGCCCCAGACCACAGCCAAGATGGACAAGCATGATGGATGAGGGAGGACTGAAGGACAAAAAATACAGCTTGGGTGAGAAGTGAGACAACACTGACCACCTGGGGTTCCCACCTGAGAGAAGCTAACTGTGATGGCAGGAGAAAAGGGATGGGGCAGGAGTTCCCATGACCTGTTTGTTGCTGTGATCAGCGCTGCCCATCCAGCATCTCCTGCTCCAGTTGCTGTACAGGGCTAAGGCGAGCACAGCACATCCAGCACATCAACAGGTCTGGCACGGAAAACACATGAGCCCACTGATGGGAGGTGCACAGACGGCTGTCAGATTTTAGCTGCAATCACAGCTTTAAACACTCCTGCCTTTCCTCCACCTGAGGTTTGATACTCGAACCACTGCTCATGAACAGACCCCGAAAACAGCAGCCACACACTGAAGCGAGCGGTGCCATCAGCCCTGAGCTAACGGAGCCGCTGCTGTTGCTGCGTTTGGTCTTGAGGTGTCTCCCAAATACAAATATCTGCAGCGCTGCGAGCAGAGCGAGCGTAAAGAAAAGCAGCTCCGAGTCTTTTCAGGAACCATGGCAATGAAGCCAGGACTGAAACACCACTCAGAGCCCACAGCTTTCTCTTTGGCAGCTATTTTAAGAACGCAGAGCTCCTGCGGTCAAAGGGAAGTGTTAAAGGTACATATTGTCTTTACAGGTATAATCCCTTTGTTTCAAAAAGGAAAGAGAATCTCCTGCAGAAGCGAGCACTGTTTGGTTCCTCATTCGCAAAGGGAAGGAGAGGCCGCAGCTCAGGCCACAAGCACAGTGAGGTTGGCACCTGCTCTGCCTGGAAATGGCTGGGGGAGAGAGAAACCTTCAGCCTCATGCTGCTAGGACACCTTGGTCTTCCAGCTAGTGGGGGCTTGGGCTGGGACCCGTAGCCTGCTCACCACCCACAGCCAGCTTCTGGCCCTTCCCCTGCCCTCCTGGCCAGGACCAACACAAGGATGGGATGGGCAGCTAGACAAAATCCCCTTCTCTTTCACCAGCAGGCACACACACCAGTGGTGTTTGGCGAAATGCAGATGGCTGAGAATAGACGGGAAGCACATTTACATGGTGTTCACCAGCACTGCAGGGATGGGGCGGCACCTCCAGGGTCTGCTCCCAGCTCCTGGGGCCACTGGGCTTCATTGCTCCTCGGGGGGGGGGGGGGGAGACAAGCAGGACAGGCAGTCAGCAAGACAAACAGCCATGCTGGAGCCATTTGTTCAAAGGACTATTCAGCCCAGAACGTGGCGATTTATCTCCCATGCTTTCTAAAATATTTCATCTCTGGCTTCTTGGCTCCATCATCCAGTGTAGTACCTACCCCGTGCCTGGTGTCCCTTCTCCCTGCAGGGAATTGGCTGGGGAAAAATGAGCAAAGCGTGTTTACATCTTCCCACTGAAAGGGGATTCCCTCCATTTTCACACTTGTAGCTATCAGGAATGTAAAAATCTGGATACAGCGCTTGGCCAGCACAGGCAGAAGATACCTGCTGAGAAGCCAAGCCTACAGCTCTGTAGTGATGTCCCCTGAAGAAATGTGCTGCAGACATAATCCTATTTGTAACCCGTTCTCACACCCACAAGAATCCACCTAGTCAAATATCACAGGCAGCTTTTAAAAGGTCTGCGCAATTTTCTAATCATCAATAATATGAGTAGATAAACTAAGGCTAATCAAATCACCCGCTTCAGAACAAAAGGTTATCAGTTAAAAAAAAAAAAAAAAAGAAGAGGGGAAATGTATTCCTTTCATGTACAGCTTTACAGAATTAGCCAGGAGTGCTCAGTGCGCGTTTGATAGACTCAGAGCCACTGAGGTGTGCACCAGCCTCCGCAGAGCCGGGATGCTGCTGTGCTCTGCCGTGCCTGACTGCACCAAAATCCCCAAATGCTCTGCATTACCTAAGGAGATCCTGGGGCCAGCCGTGGGGTTCGACCTCTGCATGCAATTCCCAGGAGCACGATGCAAACGCAGCCTGAGATTTCCATGCCCCGTCCCTGCCTGTCCCTCGGCACAGGCGCCTCCGGCCGGCCTCTCCTCCGCACCCGCTGCGGTGGGATCTGGAGCCAGCTGGAGGGCTTTCAGATAAGCTCGGATGAGTCTTCCTAGAAAAACCATCTCTCTCTAATGCATCAACTTCAATTTCAGGCAGCAAAAATGCAGACAACATATCTGGGGACAATTATTTCCCTTGCCAGAGGGCACAAAGTTGCTTGGCCTGGGGTCTTCACCGTGTCCTCTGCTGTTTGTTCTCGCTGCCCTGAGATGCTCTACCTGGAGTGAGCCTTAGTACATAATTATATACCATTAGCAATGAGAATAACATGACAACTGCTTTGGATAATCACACAGAGCACAATTTCTGCCAGTCTCCTAGATACCATAGACGCATAAGTATTGGTCTCGTTTTTATGAGAGAATGTTTTGGAAGAATTATTTAAAGCTGGAAATAAAAGCTGCAGACACACAGCCCTGGTTTCACGGTGCTCAGATGAAAACCAAAGGGAAAATTCACTACAAATCCCAGTCAACTGGCAGGATTTTTATTCCTCCTAATTAAAAGCAGAGTTAACATTGTAGAAACGAAGGCAGCCTCCAGAAATTGCCTCATGCTCTCTGCCCATCCTCGGGGCTGGGGTGGGCCAGGCAGATCCCTGCGTGCTGGGAGGGTTCCTCCTGAGAACTCATGGGGAGAGGACAGGATGGGGGGCAACGCAGTCCAGACAGAAGGGATCACAACCATTCAGACTGCTGGTTTTGAGCACAGATAAGCACAGGTACGTGACTTCGAGAGGCAGAGTCCCTGGAGCTCTGCCAGGAGAGGGGCAGCCAGAGTGGGAGATGGAGAGACCATGGGTTTGAGGGAAATCTGCCTTCCAGCCACAGAAAGTGTACAATTCAGTGAAATCTTATAGGGTTTTGCAAGGCAACAGTAAATAATTTCTAATTAAAGCCAAATGTATGCTACTTAACTGATAGAATAAGAATTAGAAGTGTACGTTATTCACATACACATTTAAACGCATACACCTTCCCTTCCATAAATTACCCCTTGCTCAGGGCATTCCTGCACGGGGAGATGGCCAGACGAAGTCACCCCAGGATTTCACAAATAGCTGATTATCTCGCCTTGCATTTCACACCAGCTAGCACCAGATGCTCTGGAAGAAGCACTGGGATCTTCAGGTCAGAAGGGAGCATTTTGATCATTTAATCTGACCCTCTGCATAACACACGGGCCAAAAATGCAGAAATATCTGCACTGAGCACTGTGGCTTCTGCCTGAATTATGGCCAATCTTTGAAATGGATATCTAGTGCAGATTTACAGACTTCAGGAAGCTGCACTGCCATCCCTGGGTAAACTGTTCCTGTGTTTTATGACCTTGCTGCTAAGAGTTTGTACCGTATTTCTAGTCTGAATTTGTCCAGGTTCTGTTTCTAACCACTTGATATAATTTTGCCTTTTCCTATTCCGCTAAAGAGCCATCTACTGTCAGAAATCTCCTTCTCCTTTAGGTAGCTGTAGAAAATGCAAGTGATCCCTTAGTGAATCATTACAGAACACCTTGCCCCTTGCTTTGCTTTTCTTCTTCCAAGTCGTTTTTCAACACAGAAAGACTCAGATGAGTCCAGACTTTTCCGGAGCAATTTATCACTGCTTTCTGGAAGCTACTGCTACAATTCCACCATGCAAAAATTGCAGAGTCACAGGAGAATACAAGTGAAAAACGTTCTCCTACAGCTGTGGCTCCACCTGAAGATATCCTCCTTGCCACGAGATATTTTAGAGGCCCTGCTGGCTGCAGGGAGTGGGTCACCCCTGGGTTCCTTGCTCAGTGCCGTGGCCCCTGGGCTGTGCTTCCCTGCAACACTTCTGATGTGGGAAAACAGCAAACAGTGCATAGCAGGGACCTGCAGGCATCCCATCCATCCCTGTGTGGCATGGGCTGGCCCACCCCACGTGTGCCTAGTGATTTTACCTGCCCTGTCACACTTCTCCAACTTCTTTCCTTTGAAGTATTTTTCAAACTGAAGAATGTCACTGTCAACCAGCCCCTGGTGAATAAAAAAAGCAAACAAACCTTCATAGGTGCTGAGAGCCCCAAGGACAAGGCTGGCTGCTGCCAAGGTCACATGCATGATGATATTCATCTTCATTCCTCACCATCACCATACAGTCTTAGTGAGCTGCCTTGGAGAACTGAGCGATTTCTGGGCTGTGCATTTTTAAAGGATGAGGGAGCACAGAATGGTTCAATAGGAGATTGCTTCGTAAGACAATGGCTGAGCTGATAATGCCAGCTAAAGTCGTACCACTGGGGACCTCTTACAATTTTAAGATCCAATCAACTTTAAAATATTACTGTTTCAGGTAGGCTGCAAGTCTTGGAATAGAAAACAAGTGATCCTGTTTTATTTACAGGAAAAAGCATGCTCTCCCTTTCCTCACCCACGTATTGAAATATTAATAGCGTTTGTGTGCATCGCTGTGTTAACATCACATTACCAGGGCTCAATCTATACAACTTCTGCTAAAAACATCTAATGCCACGCGACAAGCTGCACACGAGAAGCAGATCAAAGAGGTGAAGAGGGCAGGGAGAGCAAGGACAGGGAAGAAAGACTTAAGGGGGAGGCTGCAACCAAGCTGATCTGCATCTTGTTCCCCCTGTCCTCCAAAGCGAGGACCTTTCCCTGGCTGCAGGTGCCGCAGCTCTGGCCCACTTGGGCCACATCCACCAGCACAGTGCTGGTGCACCCCAATCTAGGTTTGGTGAATCTATTTGGAAATTCCACACTATTCAGGTTCCTCTGACCTTTTCACTCCTCTTAATTACCATTCGATCACCTAAGAGTAAAGTCCTGCTTGCAGAAATTTGGCTTAGGAACAACAGCACGGTAACAGCCCCGTTTCTGCATCTCCATCGTGTCGTGCTGAAATTGCCCATATGCTGCCGATCTATTGCAATGGCGTTATGCAGCACAGGAGTCTCTTTGCGATGTATCTGTGCACTATATACCTCTGTTACTATCTTGGAAGTGCTTACATGACACATCATTATTTTGCCTTACCCGGTCGCCACAGTGGGAAGGCAATGGTGATGACTGCATTATATATTTTATCATAAAAACAAAGGCAACTACTACAAAAGGTTCTTAATAAAAACACATCCCTCTCGCTGGTGCAGAGCGTGAGTTAAACACTGTGTAACATAAAGCAATTTGTAGCACATGCACATGCTATCATGCGAACGTCCCCAAAGTGCCCCATGAAAAAGTCAATAACATCAATAAAATCAACAACAAATAAAAAGCAGCCTGGCTCAGCTGCAAGCTATATTCTAAGGAAAACATTTCAGCTGCCTTTTAACCAGGCTTAGTGAACGAAGCAACCTCACCAGCGGGGCGGGGGAGGACGAGCACTCCCTGCCGTGAGCAGCACACTACAGGGGAAATTAATAAATAAGCACATAGAGAGGAGCATCGCCCTGTGCCTACACTCACAACCAACACCAGTCACAAGCATCTCACCACCTCCCCAGGGCTTGCTGTTTGGTGTGTGGCATCACAGCCACCTCCAAGGTCCCTGCATCATCCCGGGTGTCTGCAGCAGCACGCCTGGAAGCTACAGCGACACCAGCACCAAGAGCTGTCCCTGAGGTGTGCTGCTTTTTGCTGGGGTTAAAAGCCCTACTAAATCTCTTACCCCTTGATGCGAGCCCTGGGGGTGGCCTGGCTCCAGCAAGCCCCCGAAAACATGCACACACACGAGCACCATGAGCTCTTTTTGGGAGGAAGAGCAGGCATGGGGACAGCCTTCAAGGCGCTGGTGGCACCGTGCTAGCAAGACATGATCTGGGGAGGCTGAGACCTGCGCTTCACTACCTGGGACTTGGAGCAGAATTTGGCTTTGGTGCAGGATGCTGAGGAGGAGATGGGGCTATGAGGAGAGCAGGACCCTTGGCTTGCAGAGAGCAGCAGAGCCCTCCTGCAGGGGCCTCCCCCAGGGAGGACATCCCTGACCCACGGTGGTCCTGTGCCAGGGTGAACGTGTCCTGCCCTGCCCTCCCCGCCTCTCAGAACCCGAGCACACCGCATTATTTTTCTTCCTTTATTATGTATCCATTCATCCATCCCTGCGATTCAAATTCGTCCTCCTTTATGAAGAATTAACTTGTTTCAGCTGATTTATGAAGACTGGCAGGCACCTGTGCTGAAGCAACGCTCTAATACGTTCATCATGAAGTCCTGTAGTTATTCCTAAAAGAGCTCATGTTAATGCTTCACATTAAAATTCATATTTTATTTCTACATAACTAAATGTCTCTCTGCAATCTTTAAAATCTGCCCTTCAGAACCTGTATATACATATATATGCATTTTTTTTTTTGGTCTTTTTTTTTTGGTTTGATTGAAGCTACAAAGGTGACAGTTTCATATAAACAAGCGATGGCATTGGCAGGCGCTAACAGGTCGTGCATCTGCCATGTGTTATATGCTTCTGCTTTGACTGACAGCTAGGACTTGTCTTGTCAAATTACATCTTCAGTCAAATGTGACTAACTTTTGTTAATGCAGATAACAAAATGATTTTGCTCAAAAATACAACCTTTTCTAATCCAACTTTTACTAACAGTAGCCAGATTTCACTGAAAAAAAAAAAAAAAGAAGAAAAAACCAGAGGTTTTAGTTTTGCATTCTTCTAAAAGACTTTTCAATTTGCTCCTGGTGAATTGAATGCTAGTCCACGAGCGAGCTGAAGGAGCAGCTTCAAGGGAGCCTTTCATGTGAACCAACTCAGGGAGGAAGTAATCGTCATGAAAGCAAAGCTATAGGAGGTAAAGTCTTGAATAGTTTGGTGGGAATATTTTTTCCTCTTTCAATCCAGGCATATTTCATTCCCCTAAGTCCTTGGTAGAAATGAATCCACTGGAACCCATTGAATTTGGCACAAATTCCGTGCAAAACTTAATTGGCCTGAGTTCACACAAATTGGCTCAATAGAGCAGCCCAGCACCACGTCTCCCCGCTCCCCCGCCTGCTCGTGCATTTTCTTGACGCGTTTCCCTTTGAATACCAAATGTACACGTGACTGGTAGCCAGATTGTGCTTTTGCTCTGGTTAGGGCTGCAGTAGGTGTCTGAAGCCCTGCCCGGGAGAAGAAAGCTTCTCCGTGAGCTCAGAGCAAAGCCACTCGGGCATCCTGGCCAGCTGGCTGCCAGGGACCGCTGCTGGCCACGAGCAGCTCTTCTCACCATCCTCTCGTGTTCCCCCACATACGTTTAAAAGCCAAATTGAACAACAATCGATGCAAATAGCAGGAAGGCAGCATACATGCTTTTCTGGCAAGGCGTCAGCCCTTGCATTGTGCTTTCTCCCTCCTCCTGCACAATCCTGTTTTCTGTTTGGCCAGCAGCACGGTATCAGACTCGCTTCAAATGTCCTCTTCTCCTTGTTACTCCCTGGGTTGTCCTTCACATTTTGTAGCTGCAACGTTCATGTTTCACCACCCTCATTCCCTCACAGTCCAGCACCCAGCTGCAGAAGGCTCCATCAGCCCCTGCTGGGTGACTGCAATAGCTGAGCTGGCCCTCAACCTCTGGGGCACCTTTTCTGCCCTGACTTGAATTCTCCTTCCCTTCCCCTCCACTTTCTTTTCTGATTTGATGCCTTCTTTCTTGACCTGAGTCTTTCGACAGATAGAAATCTTAACCTCACCTCCCGCTTCACTGCGTGGCTCCTTTCGCATGGATGCGAGATAGGGACAGATAAGGGGATGGGAGCAGGCAGAGGGAAGGAGGACAACGTGCCACAGGGACCTGCTGGCTGCTGCCTGCAGACTCTCTTGTGCCAGCCAGGACCAGAACAAGGCACACAGGCAGCACAGGGACCTGGCTGGCATGGGACTTTGTGCAATAGCACAGGCTGGAAGCGGGCAGGCACCATTTTCATTTCCACCACAGAAACCTATCGCGTTCTGCATCTCACAGACACGGCACCATCCTAGGAGGTGTCAGAGAATAAGGGGATGTCAGAGTAGGTGCACCCACACCTTGACAAGCCAGGACCAGAGGCTTGAAGCTGGCTTACAGCCGGACCTCTAAACTGAATCTGACACCGCAGAGCAAGAGGAAGGATTATTAGCTGGGCCAGTGGCCTCACGCAGCACACGGGTGGTAGGCTGGTGACTTGGTCTGGTGGAAAAGGGGAAGGGGGGCAGGCGAGATGGAGTGATTATTGGATCCAGAGCGACAGCCCTCTTTCTGCCATTAAAACCCAGGCTATTTGGAACCATAACGAAGTCACGCAGGCTGTCGCCAAGCCCCGTGAAGGGAATTACTCAGTGCAAATCCTCCACAGCGCATGCATGAGGTGCGCTCCCAGCCGAGGAAGCAGAGCAGCAGCACAGGGACGTGAGCGCAGGCTGCAGACAGGGGGGAGAGGAGCAGAGCAGCTCCACGGCTCCCTACGAAGCCCCAGGTGAGCAGCAGGGGCCGGCAGCATCGGGGCAGGAGCTGGTGGCATCTCCTCAGGGGCTCCCGCAGCACGCACGGGTTGGCCGGGGCCCCACAGGAAACTGTCAGCAGAAACAAAGCACCGCCAGCTCCTAACCAAATTCCAGAGTGCTGTTGTTGATCATAATTGACCACTTAAAGCCTTAGCTACAGTACTAATTTGAAAGGACTGTAATCAGTTGTGTTTCTCGCTCTCAGACGCAGAGAAAGAAAGAAAAGAAAAGGAGTGGGAAAGTTAATCAGATTTTTTGGCCTACCACTGTGTCCCTGCAGCAGAAAAGAAAAAAAAAATCATCCTTTTCTTGTTATTTATGAGGAGCAGATTGCTTCATTGGAAACACTCAAGGCATGAAGGCAGCCAGCCTGCACTCTGAAGGTGGCCCATCCTAAGCAAGGTAGAAACAAGGCTGTGCACACACAGCCAGGACAAGAAGGGTGCCGGCACCGCTCCCAGCTCACACGGGGAGTGCAGTGCTCGCAGGGGTGGCTCTGAGCAGAGCGGTGTCCTTAGGGACGGCCACCACTTGGGTCAGCACGGGGCCGAGCGGATGTCTTCATCCCACTCCCGTGCCTGGATTTGGTCCAAAGCAGACTGAAGTCTGTGGAAATCTTTCCATCGACTCCGCTGGGCTTGGAGCCAAACAGCACTGTACTGAGCGCCTAGGACACAAGGCAGAAAGACAGCGCGGCCCCATGCCAACACACAAGAGATTTCTCTCGGCGTCCAGGAGGGCACTGACACAGCCGCTGACAGGGTCCCCATGGCAGAGGAAGCTCTCGAGACGTTCCCGTGGAAGTGCCAAGGCCAGCTCAGCGGTGCCAGGCTGGCTGCCAGCCCACGCGCCGTCCCAGCACCATCCCTCTGCTCATGGGGAGGCAATGCCCAGCTCCGTGGATCAGGACAGGATGGGATGGGATGGAAGGGGATGGGACACACATCCCAGTGCCAGCCCTGCCACCTCGCAAGGCACTGGGAGCACCCATAACGATGGGCAAGGAGAGCAGCAGGAGAAGGGAAAGCAGCGAGCAGCAGCGATGCTGGCTGCTGCGGGACGTCAGCACTGAGCAGGGCTCATCCTTGCGTTTGTTTATTTTCACAGGATAGGACAGAAAATGACAGCTAATAAACTGCCTGCCAGCGACCTCCTTCTCCCCTGTCCTTTGAAGCTAAACTAACTGTTGGCTTTGAACACCTTCTATTTGTTACGTGCAGCAAAGCTTATGTACTTCTCGGCTGCCGTAAATTATAGAGAATTAGTAAAAAGAAAAGAAGAACAATAATGCAACGTGCCCTCCCAACTAACTTTGCTAATTAAACCACCTCTGAATCATTCCCAAATATTCCTGTGTTACGACAATGAGAATAGCACGTTCCAGTGAAACTATTAAATTTATATTGTGCAGATAAAATTCAAATGAGACAATTATTACTTTGTAATGGTGGTTGAGCCAGTGTTGCACCAGGCACGAACAGTACTTTATTCATAGCCTAGGGATGGACTTCTCAAAAAAAAAATAAAAAAATCACAAACCATCTAACCTCCTCCCCCAATCTGTGTGAAAGTACTAACAAAAGACAACCAAACTATTTTTTTCCAATTATTGAGACTTTTAATTGCTTCAGTAAATATCTGGAAGGATCTGCTTTTTGGAGGGCCAGCCTTTCCTACTTGCACAAGCATCTCCTGCTTGTTAGAGACATTTCTCAGACGTGTGCCCAAATCTCCCTGGTTATTCACAGCTTGACCGGTGAGCAGCCTTTATTCTGAGCCAAATCTGTGCTCTGCAGAAAGTCTCTTCCTTAAAGATTTAAAAACTTTTTAAACACTGCAATGCGCTTCCATTGTATCTACTCAAAACATCCAGGCTTTCAAGCCTGTTTCCTATGCTGCAGGAGGACAATTTATTTCCTTTGTCATATTTCTTTTTTTAAAGACTGAAGACAACAGTTTCCAGTAAGCAGACGAGTTGTCCCTGGGTAGAATTCTGCTCTTTATCCCACTTCTGAGGAGGGAATTGATAACATGCTTATCCATCAAGGATTTGAAAGCGACTCCACCTTCCTCTAGAGCAGAATAAAAATGTCACTCGCTGGCACTTAGCAAGTATCCTCCATTTACTTTCTATTACCCTTATGACAAAGAGAGTGATCCTTTAAGACATCCTAAAGGAAGAGGAATCCCTCTGAGCCTAGGTCATTTCTCCTTCTGCCATGCTCACGCCAAGATACCTACAACACAGATCAAATACATCTCCACTGTATTTTTCCACTAGGTTATAGTGAGCAGCAGCAAATCTTCAGACTGTGACATTACAGAACGTAAAACAGGAATTGATTGTCATGACAAGAATAATATTCATTGTGCAGGTTTGTGTGCTCTTGCAATTAAGTTATGAAACACAATGAGCGCCGTGAGAATTAGGTGGACTTTGTAGGAGCTGCTCTTTTTTGCAGAGCATTTTATTGTCTTTAGCTGAAATAACCTTTCTGGAAACTGGAATAAGCCTCCTCCCCCTCAGCCCTCCAGTCACGGCTGTCCTCTGCTAAACACTGATTTTCCCAATACTCCTCATCCTTCCTGCAACTTGAAATGAATCTGACTGCTTATTTCTGCGGAGATGGCAAGAAAAGAGATAGTAAAGTCAGAGAGTTCTGTGTCTGTGAGGTCAAACAGGTCCAGCTTTTAGGAGTCCTTAAAAGAGGCTTAAAGACTGAGTGTCCTAGGCAGTTTAAACTCAAGACACCAACAACTGGGAAAAAAAAAAGAGGCTTCATGCTTATCTTATAAATACTTAAGCAGAATAAGAAAGTCCCCATGTCAAGGAGCAGGCTGCCTGAAGAGACCAGTGGTGGGTTAGACATGAGCAGCTGTCCCTACAGAAAGAGAATTCAGCTGGGGGTGATGCCACCTCCACAAAGTGGCACGGCACCAACACCCTGGTCTCAGCACTGCAACACCGTCAGTCCGTGGCTGGCTCTGGCTGCTGCCTTCTCAGTTTTGGCTTTGAGACATCATTACTAGCTCTAAATAGAAAGATCTCTGAGGGGAGAGCCTCCTGCATCTCCACCACCCTCTCCATACCCATTAGCTGTGACGAAGGCCAGTGCTGGCACCTCAGAGCAAACCTGATTTCTCACTACCATTCTTGGGACAATAACCGATGTCACACCACCACAGCTATTTGCATTATACAGAAACAGAGAGAGCTTTTTTCACCGCTTTCTTGCAGACTCTGGGTGGGGTATTTGGGAAGACTCTCTCAGGTTTACAGGAAGAATATGCTTTTGTGCCACACACACTAACAGAAACGCATCACGAAACCTGCAATTAGTTACAGCGTTATTTCTGTAGAATGGCTCTCACGTTCGAAACGTGAAAGGTAATCATCTGACGTACCACTACCAAGGCTAAAAATAGAGGAGCCTAGCACACCGGCACCCACCCGCCACTGGTACTGCTCCATCTCCTCGTAGTCATTAAGGGAAACCAAGATCACGGAGCCCTTTGATCCTCACTCCTCCTCTGCTCTGGGGTAATTGCTATGCTCATCACAGAGAAAGGCACGCCAGGAAGGATAACATAAACCTCACAAAGCAACCGCACCAACCTGGTGGTTAGCATCAAAGAGGTATAATCACAGGTTTCATCGGTTATCTGCAAGTGACACCCACCAGTGCCACGGTAATTCTTGTGGGATGCTCACTCAAGGCTCAGATCAGAATCCCCAGCTCCACGACTGCTGTAAATCAGAATTTGGGTCCTCCTCAGTGCTGGTGCGGGTTGGGAGGGAGGGCAGCTTCAGCTGGCAAACAAAGACTCCAGAGCAGTGAGCAGCGGTGATTTACACAGTGCCGGACAGAGGGGGATGCTTTATAGCATCCCTTCAGGAAGATGCCATCCCATGCAGAGAAAGCCTCAGCTAAGCAGAATACAGCCCATCCGCATTGCCCCTTGAGATGACCTATTCCCCTAAAAACCAGATAAGCACAGTACAGCATATTTATATGATCCTGGGGGAAGTGGTCCCAGAGTGCACTGCTCCCTGCTAAATGGTGCTTTCAGATCATCCCCCCGAGATAAATGGTGCCATACAGATTAATTCCTATCTAAGCACAGTGCTGCACATTCATCTTATCCCCTGAGATACATCATCTGCAAAGTAGAAAGTCCCAGGTAAGCCAGCTACAGCATTTTCACACTATCCCCCTAGGATGTACAAACCCATAAAGGGACTTTCCTAGTTCCATTCTTATAAAAATACCCTGCAGAAGCCAGCTGAAATGGTCCAGGAGATTAACACTCGGGCTGGTATAACACCGTGGGCTGCTGTCCCTGCATGCTTAGGAAGATTTGTGAGCAAAGAGAAGAGAAGAAAATATACCAAACAAACAAACAAAAAAACAAGATGCCCTTTGCAACAGAACGGAGCCCACTAGAAAGCAGGGACAAGACAGGCTGGCGGCAGAAACCATGCCTTAACTGTGGGCACAGGGCTCAGCTGTGCTCCAGACTTCACTCCCACCAGGGCTAGAGTAACAAGCACCAGGCCGTAAATATTTTGGTTCACCGTGGGCAGTACGAGCCTTTGTTCCCCGTGCCAAAACTTGGCATCGCAAAGCCTGTAGTTAAGTGGTGCTGGAGACAGCAGAATTGGCCCCGAACAGATCGTATGCTGGAAGATGTTCCGGGCATGCTGTAGGAGATTTATTTCACTGTCTTTCTGCTCTTTGTAAGCATGGAGGGGGGTTACTGAGAACAGGAGGGATGGTTTCAGGGGGCCGTTTTGCTATTTTGATTTGTCAGCTGGCTGAGTTAATCCATTATTTGTGGATTATTTTTTTTTACTGACAGGTGGTCATCATTTGCAACTGTAAGACTAATTAACTGTAAGACCCCTGGAGCTTTTTGTCTGGCTGTACTTTTAATCATTATTCCATCTAAACAAACAAACAACTTTCCTTAAATAAGACGGAATGAGAGTTTTCACTCAAAACACCAATGAAAGGCTAAGCTGAAGGTACCTTTTTACAAGGATGAGATGTTTAGATAACTTTGTATACATTCCAATGCATGTATGCGTTTATATATGCACATATATTTACAGTAGCCTCGCTGCCTCAGATCCCAGGTGATGCCAGAAGCATCTGAAAATTGTAAGCGATGCCACAAAGCAGACACTCCAAAGGAAAAAAACAAAAAACTGTTCTTGTGCAACTTTTGCCTCCAGGTCTAGATCTTGCAAGGCCTGAACGCATGATAAATTCTGCTGCGGAAAGACATCTCTTCAGCTTCTGTATTTACAGGTGGAGATGCTTTGGTGAGGAATCAAACAAAACTCTGGATGTTTAATGTTATTTGGCCGTTCTATTTTAATGGTGCCAAGAGGCCCTAGATACAGCTCAAAGCCCAGTGCTACCCAACCAAAGCTGGCATTTTACCATTGCAGGGGGTCATCCCCCCAAAGGACTCCTCGGACAGAGCAGCAACCAGGGCCAGGCAGTGGGATGGAGACCCCTGAGCCTCACCCCCAGCAGCACGGGCTCTCCAGCCACAAGCCCTGCCTGCAGTTCTTGCAGCAGGCGTCTGGGGACAGCATGCGACATGTAAATAACTGCACGAGGTGCAGGAGCCACAGCACGTGCCACCAAGGTCATGGTCTAATATCGGGTAATTTCCTGTTGCAGACAAGCCCAGAGAAGGGATTATTTCACAGGAGGAGACCCTGCCTTGGCTCTTGACTGGGGACTGCCGGGCTGCCCTTTCTTCTGAAATGTCTTGGCTTCCTCCGTGTCCCAGCTTTGTTTAAAGCCTGCCTGCCTTTTACAGGAGTGTTTGCTTCATGCCTTGCATCATAAAATTTCCCCCAAAACATAAAAGTTTTTTTTTTTTTTTTAAATATATATAAAAAAAGAGAATACAGATACATTACCACAGGATGAGCTCACCCTAAAAAATTATATGTAACTATAAAGGGATTTAACTCTGGGCTTGAATGATTAATTTCATGGCTCTGTTTTTATTCTCCGGCAGTCCCTTTCTTGCCTCCTTCTCACCAAGGCTCCTTGTAGGAGGGGGGCATCTGGAGGAAAACAAGATCTTTCAATTTAGATCTTTCTGGGTAATGTTCACACAAATGTAATCGTTAGCGAACAGTGCCGAAGATGCAGAACTACAGAACGCAACATTTCTGAATATCAAACAGGAAATGGAGGGGAGTTTCAGAGATCAGACTCCACTCTGATCTGGCTTGGATCTCTCCATTTCAAAATCTTAATTGAAATGCTACTTGAAAGCCTCCTGCTCTTCTCCTAATATAAGGATGGGAGATAAACCTGTGTGCTTGCCCAGAATGCCAAAACAAATGACAACAAAATCAAAGTGCTGTTTCGCTCAAAATAAAATTGTCTTACTAAAGAAACCAGCCTCGACTCCCCTACTCCCCACCTGCACTCTGCCCCTCCGGAGGGACAGAAGGGTGTAGGAAAATCCTCTACCAAACCCCACACAGGCGGCTCGCTCGCATTTCTGTCAAGTGCCAGAGAGGCGTCAGCTCCAGATACATCGACTCAGAGCAGAAGTGCTGCTGCTGCTCTAATTGGAGCCTCTCAGGTTTGGAAAGAGGGAGGGAGAGATGAGATGAAGAGAGACACGTGAGAGATTAGGGTGCAGATCCCTGCAGTCCTGCGCTGCTCGCGACACCTCGGCGCTCGCTGCTTCCCTACGTGGCTCGTGCGCTCTGTCCCCGTCCCTCTCCCTCCCTTCAGCGCTTTTAAAAATAGTTTAAATAAGAGAAGCCAAACACAGAGAAAGAGAGGGTTTCCAGGACCTGCGAGTCTCTAGCAAATGTAAACACAGAGCATATATATTTAATAAGGAGTAATCCCATATCACACTGCTCAGCCTCACAGCAAACAGATGTAGCAATTTGCCAAGCCCCTCTGAATGCTGCTTGCTCTGCTCTCCTCTGATCTGTCACTCAGTTCATTTCAAGAGACCAGAAGAGATTGAAGATAAGTATTGATTTTGGAGAGAATAAAGCTTCCAGGCCTCATTTTCAATGTGCATCTGGGACTCACATCACAGCCAGGGCCTGCACAGGCCAGGGGTGCCCGTACCAGCACTGTGACGGCAGCAGGGACCCCACAGCGCCGGCAGGGGCTGCAGCAGGAGCACCCCCAGCACCTACACCCCTGTGCTGGGCATCTCCCTTCACCCAGCCCGGCTTCCCCTGCCTGAGCAATCTTCAGTGGATGATGGGAGGGAAAAAAAAACAACAAAATAATAAAACCAACCCAACCAACCAAATAATAAAATAAAGAATACCAGAAACTGATTAGCTGGTAATTACATTTTGCTACATCTGCTGCTTGATACCATTTGTTTTATTATTTCTATGTTGAAAATCAGAATACATTGAATTTTTGCTGTCTGGTGCTGCTGAACTGTCTTGAAAAATCTGACAGTTTCCTGCTCATCAATGGCTGGCAAAGCAAGGCAGCAGGAGATGCTGAGGCTCATAACCTTCATGCACCCTAAACAGGGTTTCTCTTTCCAAATCTGGATACTTAAAATGAATTCAGCGATTCTTAAAAAGCACTTCACAGCTTTCTTGCCCTCCAAGTTGCCTAATGCTAAAATACTGCAGTCTTTACCATGCTGTAGAGCTGATTTTTTCCCTGCAAGAAAATGGAAAACCTTTGAGAATTTTCCCTTCACATTAAGCAATGACCAAAGATCACGGCCCCTTCCTACAGTCCCTTGCCATACATGTGGTATGGCTGACCAGAAGGTAATGGGAGGAAAAAAAACAATCCCTTTGCCATCATGGAAAAGCTTTCATCATGGCCAGAGCTGGTGTGGCGAGGAGCCTGGGGAGTTGGTGGTTGGTGCTACTGAGAGCTGAAAAGTAAGCAAGGTACAAAGACTGCTCTGGAGCAAAGCGTCCGTTCCACTTATTTATTTATTTAGGGTGCAGCAGACAAACTGTTTGTTCATTTAGGTACAACAAAGTTTAAAAACAAATGAGGTGTTAAAAGGAGTGAACTAAAAAGTAGGGCTTTCATCTGAAGGCTGCAGTGTGGCTTTGATAGGACTCAGAGAAAAGCTCTTTTCTCAGGGGGATAATAATTATTTTTTTTGCTTTGAGAAGTCCAGTCAGTTGAATCTTCACAGGCTTTCATTCCTCCCCTCCCCTATCTCCTCAGATTTCTACTTCAATAAAAAAAAAAAAAAAGAAAAGAAAAAAAGGAAAAAAGGGGAAGAAGTTCCAAATAGCATCATTTTGTTGATCAAAACCCTGTACTAAATGATGGACCAGATGAAGAAAACGGATTTGAGCTTTTCATTATCACTAGATGAAAACAACACCTAACTCAGCTTTCACAAGCAGAGAGTGACTACAATGGGCTTCAAAACCCAGGCAGCGCAGTGGCCTACGGAGGAGCACCACACGCGACCAGGCAACTACAGGGACAGGGAGCCCCCAGCTCCGTCAGCGAGCATCATTCTGCAGGATGCGTCCCTGCACACTGCCGGACACAGCCTCTGGCTCATGGGCTGGAAGAGCATAGGATGCCGCTGGTATCCCACAAGCAAATCCCTAGCAAATTCTTCTGGGCTGCTCCCAAGAAGAATTTTCCCCCATCCAAGCTAGATTTGCCTTCTGCCATGCCCAAGTAGCTATATTTTATAAGAAAAGGAGCTATATGCACATCCCTGGCCTTCTGCATAGTTAGAGAAAACCATATTATCTAGCTCTGGGCACAGGCATTTAGAAGAAAATGGTTTTCTTTCATCTGTCCAAGTAAATCTCTTCCCAACACTTGTAAGTCTGATTGCTGCCAATTTCCACTGCAGAAACATACCCATTTGGAGGGGAAGGCATTAGTAACTAAAAGATGCTCATAACATTTAAAACGAAGCCCTCTTTGTTACTTCTTTTCTCCATTCCACCTGGGGCTGTGTATCTTTGAGTTTCGCTATCTGTTCCTTGAGAAAAGCAGATGTCCCTGTGTGAGCTCCGTGCTGCCCAGCCCATGCCAGGCAGGGAGATGTTGCTGCTGGAGGCTGAGCCCCCCTGGCTGCCAGCAGGTAACCTCGCCGTGCCGTGCATGCCACCAGGCTGGGACCTGCCCGGAGCCTGTCCACAAGGATGGTGCTCCAGTGGCCAGGGCCCCGGGCTTTGCAGAACTTCACCCAACTCCAGGATTTCACAATCCTATCTCAGACACCATACCGTGGCATCTCACAGTATTTATTTTAAATCTGGAAAGTACATAAAAAATAGCTTCCGTCATTCAGCACTCCAGTATTCTTCCTCATGTGAAAATCTGGCTAATGCATTAAGGTGTTTGCTGCTCCTCAGATGGTTTCTCTCTTCTGCCTAAAACCACCTGGCAGAAGACACCACCCGACACTGGAAGCAAAGCAGCAGCAGCTAGGGCATGACCTTTCTTATGGGGATAGTCTGGTTGTTCAACCGAGCCCTTTTTACTGGGATCTTCCTGTGCTCTCAGGCAGCATGGGAACACCAATTTTTCCCCCTGGTCTCAGCACTGAGCACCTTTGATTGGTGCTCAGGAGGGACTGAGTAGCCTATCATGGCAATATTTGGGGCTCGAAGCATTTCCCCCCTGGTGCTATTTAGAGCTACGGTCTTTCAGGGTGCATATGGGCATGAGGCTACAATGACAGCATTTCCAGCTTGTCCCTCTGTGCCGGAGCGTTGCCACACGTATGTTATGAAAAATTACCCGCTGTTTGGAGAGCTCGGCAATACAATAAGCTCCACATCAACATTAATGAACCCCTGTCTCTCCTGTGAGAGAAAGTTAATGTAATAACAATGTTATATTCAGCAAACAAATGCTTGAGACAATTTTTTTAAGCACCAGACAGTAAACAGGACCTAAAATATCCTCATGAATTACAAGAGTCTAAAATCCTCTACTGAGAAATTAATTTAATAGCAGTAAATACTGGAGCAATTTCCCCCATGTGAAATGCCACTGCAATGTTCAGTTAAAAGCTTTGTTTAAATGGCACATGGGCACTTGCAGAGGGATGTAAATATATTTCATCACATAATGATACTTTAGCTACGCCGGAGAGGGAAACTTTCCTTCCTCCCACACCAGCACCGGGGCGGGGGACGCCCCTTCCTCGTGGAGGGGATGCACAGCAAAAAACCTGCTCTTCACGGCCAACCCATAGCACATCAGTGGTCATCAGAGACCTGACCTTGTGTTTTCCATCAGCCACGCTGGCTGCAGATCCATGTTGTCCTATTTGTGCTGCGATTCCTTCCTTTCCTTTATTACAGTTGCAGATGTGTCATAAAGCAGAGAGCAACAGAGAAATGAGAGGAAGTAAAAAATGTTTCCAAAACTACGGAACAAAATGCAGGTTTACAGATTTTTTTAAAACTCGGCCTCTCTGGCTACAAAATGGACGTCGCTGTTCAGAAGCAACTTTCATCTGGCCACAGAAGAAGGGAAAAGCAGCGCTAGGATTGTTAATTTCAATTGATTTTTTGATAAGGTTTCATATCCTGAAGGGGCTTCATATCTGAGAAGTGACATCTGCTGAGATCACCGATCAGTGTCTGAATTCTCCTGAACGTAATTAGATCTGAGAGAGGATAGAGGAGTTGGTGTGGTGGCCTTTAGGGAGGAAATGGTCTTTGAAAAGAATTATGTTAATCAGACTAGCCTTCTCCCCGCATCTGTTCTGCTGTTATTCTGGGTAAAATTAATAGGTCTAAGGAAAGATCTGATCATAATGACAATCTGGTCTTCACAGCAGGAGATTTTATAAAGGAGTTGAACTGTGGCTCATTGAAAACACTTAAAGTAATTAGTTACAGGGCTACTCACTTTCTTTCCTTTTTAATAATAATAATGGTTATTAATGTTTACAAATTACAGCGACTCACTGGAAATGAAAGGACGGCTGGAACGGTTACCCAGGGAAAGCAGGCGCTTCCTCCCAGCTCTCAGGAACTCGGCATCCACGCTCCCTTGGAGACAGATTTTCTCCCACCCAGCTCAAGTAGCCACTGGAAACAACCTCTCCTCGCAAGACTACAGACATGTTGAGACCGAGCACTTGTAGATATAAATCAGTTCATAATTATAAACCTAATTATTCAGATTCAAAAGAATAAAGGAGAACGTGTTTGCCTGGAGCCTTTGAGTCCTTAAAACACAGTGCCACAGAAAGGACTCGCGGGAGCTTGAAAGGAGTCCCCCAGAGGTGAGCAGACAGCGAGGCACCTCCAAAGCACTCTGTTTCCCCAAGCGCCTGCTGCACCCCTGGCACAGGGCTCGCAGCATCTGGCACACATCAGCCCTGGGGTCTGTGGGTCGCTTCTGAGGGCAACACCAAAAATAACAATGCTGAGGTTACTGGGAGATCTGTTTGCCACCCACACCTGGAAATGTTTCAGGGATTTCAGGGTCTGAAGGTGGGGTCTGGCTGCTGAGATGGGGCAGGGGTGCAGTCACTGTGCACCAGGGCGCAGAGGCAGCAGCCACATCTCGCAGAAAAGCAGAGCCTCGCCTGTAAAATGCCTAGGAAAGGCAAAGGGAGAACCACTCAATTTATAAATATGTAGAAGAAGCTCAAATCAACCTGAACTTTAGGAAAGAAGAGAAAAGATAATTAAAATATAAATAGACATGTTTGTTTCAAAGATTTATGGCAGGCGCTTGACTCAGTCTGAAGATTAATCAGGGAAGTATAATTATGTCTTTGCACAAAAAAAATTATTAGAACTCCTCCCCACCCCAAGCATTCACACAGAAGTGGAGAAGGGAAGCAGGCGATGTTCCTGCAGTCACCAAATTGCACGTGAGGCTCGTTTCTGAGCTCTGGCTCCAATCCAGGCACCCCACATGCCCACTTTTCCTATATAAAAAGACAACACCACCACACCGGCTATGCCAGGAAAGGGGGGGACAGGTATGCTATGGAAGGAGGACCAATGGTCCCCCGTGAGGATCCTCCAATTGTTCTATTAGCTTGGTACTACGGCAAAAACACAAATAACTGACTTGTGCCTGAAAGCATTTCATCCAACCTTTCCCTCCTCTTGGGGTTCCTTGGCCTGCCTCTCTCGAATGAAGGAACCGGCTCCTTGTAGAGGGTTGCACAGTGCCAAGCACTCGCCTGGGGATCTGCAGTAGCTGTCGGGGGCAGCACACAGTAAATATTCATATCTTTTAAGGCTGCTAATATTCCCACCAAAGTGTGTAGCGGCAACAGAGTGCATGAAGGATGCTTGACTAAATGTTTAATTTAGATTTAATGAGACCTTTAAGGTATGTTAATTCATTTCCAACTAGCTGGGCAATGCAAAAATGACAATAGCTGCAGTTTGGAGCTGTTTTGCCCTAACCTAGGCAGAGGTGCTGGAGGAGGGCAGTGCTGTGGCTATGGTGCATGGTTCAGGGGGCCCAGGCCATCCTCCAGCATCCCCCCGGTGCTGCACCAACCCCTCCGTGCCGTCCTCTCCTTGCACATCTGGCTCCTCTCCCTGCTCAGGGATATTTCCGAGCACCTGGCGGATGCTTCTGCTTCCCAGTGCTCTCGGTGGCTTATGGAGAAGCGGGGAGCAGCCGGGTGTCACAGCACGTTTCCTCGCTCACGAGCCCCACGTCCCCAGCGACACCGCTGTCGCGTCAGGCAGAGCGTGCCGAGAGCCCGGCGTGGCAGCAGCAGCTGCACCAGCAGCGGTAACCGTCTCTCCGATGACAAGGGGGAAAAACTCATCTCGACTTGTTTCCACTGGGGACTCGGTGGAGAAAATCGGTAGAGGAGGGCTCGGGGGGCATTTGGAAGGCTGCACTGTGCTCGCGGGGCTGCGACTAACAGCTCGCCGCTAAGTAATAAAATAACAACAGCTTTTCCCAAAAGGAAGAAGGTAAAGCCCAGCAACAAAACAAGCAACCTACTCGCACAAACACAGAAATCTTGGTTTGCTTTTAGATACTCTTCACCAGCCCTGAACTGTACTTCCCGTTTCATCTAACAGGGATTTTCCTCTCCAGCACACAACCCCAGGGCACAGCGGAGCCTCCTGCTCTTGGTGCCACGGGATGGAGCCAGGAGCAGGGACAGGATGGGGTGCAGGGACCCCCACCCCTCTCCCTGCTATGTTACAGATATGGGGCACGGGCATTTGCTGATGTGCTGAGGGGAATGCTTGGTCCTGCAGAGCTTTCAGTGCTGTGTATATAGTGTGTTTTGCCAGCACTTAAATCATCCCAGGAATGGACAAAGACTTTCTGTTTCTTTTTAATTAACCTCTTTCTATTCCCAAGAGAAAAAAAAATCCTTTTATCCTTGTATGTTTGACACCGTCCTAGTTTCACCGTTTGCTTAAAATTGTTTGGATGCATCCCAATAAAGGAAATATTATAGCTGAAGCTGGTAGCGCTGCCTAATGTCAAAGCAGCTCATCCCTTCCCATTACAAACCCATTTTCAATCACTTACAATATTGCCAAACTAACTGTCTGAGCTGAAATGTTACACAGGAGGGCTAAGTTCAGCTTAAGAAAAGCACTCAAATTTGCAGAGTGCTAGATTTTGCAACATTTCTGTTGCACAGGGATATGGCAATATATGTTTATAGTACAGTGCATATATTTAAAATCATTTTTTCCTCCTGTGTGTGCAGTCTGAAGCTTGAGACAGCAGCACGGGGAGGATTTTAACCCAAACGCAGATCATTGCAGTTCAGTAGCACGGCTGTCTCTCTCGCTGTTTGTTTATATACCATCCTGCGCTTGTAAAGCCTCTGAACGCTGCTGCACCGTAAATAATGCCTGACGAGAAGTGCCTTGCCACAGTCAAACCACATGGAAGTGAGGGAGATGAGCCAGCTCTTCATTGTGCCTGCTTGCTATGAGCCCGTCCTTCGCCTTTAGGTGGGGTTTTGAGGGCAAAGCCTGGGAGCAGCGACTGCTCTCAGCCCCCCAGCCAGGAACTCTGATGCCCTGCTCTTCCCCACAGCCACTTGAGCCATTTCAGGGAGGTTTGGTCCAGCCCTACAAGGGGCAGGCCGTGTGATACTGCACAAGGTGATTTTTCACCCCACACCTCTGCACCACACCGCCTGTGGAAGCCGCAACGCCCCGAGGATGACGTTTTCTCTTCCCAAACCCGAGTCCAGTGTAACAGCACAGAGATCTCACTTGGGACACCAGCTACCGTAATACAAAATAATAAATAATCAGCGGTGGCTAGGCACCTTTGCCATTAATTAAAAAAATACAATACCCTGAAATCGATACGACATCCAAACAACATCACTCCTGCCCTCCCACATACAGAGCAGCTGTCAGCAGACATCCTAAATCAGCTCTCCTCCCCAGACACCCCCGAGCCGGTGGGCCCCCCCAGCCTGGCCGGGAGGGCTGGAGCCTCTACATTTCATCTCCTCGCGGCATAATTCAGCCAGCAGAGCCTCACGGCACCGTGGACTCGCATTAGAGCGACTTCGTAGGCAAGATGTTAACAGCGGGGGCAGGTGGGGTCAGGGAAGCGGAGCGGTTCGCGCGTTGCCATGGCGTTTGTTGGATTAGACACCGAACACGGAGCTGCAGGTAAATGAGCTGACCCCGGCGAGCCCCACAGCACCCGCCCCAGGGAGCTCTCGTGGGCAGATGCTGTGTGGATGGCTGTCTGTCCGTCCGTCTGTCCTTCCCCTGCCTTAAACCTCCACTCCTTGCAGTGCTGGGAAGCGAGGCATCGGCCCTGATTGCTCACTTTGCTTCGTGCCCACACAGCCTGGAGCCCTGCCTTGGCCTCACCACCCCATTTCCACTCAATTCCCCACGGGGTGTCCGGTAGCACCCTCGTTACCCAGCCCCCCAGCCTTGCTCTGCTCAAACCTCACCACATGAGGCTTCTCCTCGCTCCTCCACACACATCCACCGGGCCGGTCCCTTCCCTGTCCACACTGCTACAGCCTCACCATGCAGGGCACCTGGTGTGGGTTCAGCCTAGGGCTCCTCTTTGGCCCTTGTCACCCAAAACCCCATCGTCTCCCCCACGGGGCAGCCAGCATGCTGTCCGCACTGACCCCCAGCCCTAACCCCACTTTCAGGATGATGCTCGAGCAGACAGTCCGGCCCCATACGGAAAGCAGCCCTTTTGTCTGCTCTCCTCCCTTTTCTTGTAGCCTCTGCAGATTCTCCAAGGACGTTTCAAGGCATAATTATAGCGCTAAATATTATTGCCAGAGCTTGTCTGACCGTCTCATAATCCTGTGGGTGCTGCTCAGTGAAGCTTCTCCGTAACCCCATTACAGCTCAAGGCTCTCGGGATGGCAGGGGCGGAGGGGGAGGAGGTGGGACAGAAATGTCGCACCACCGGCCTCGCATCCCTCCCCAGGAAAGGATCAAGCAGCCGGCCCAAGGAAAGAGATTGATTTGTGTGGAACTTTGTGTGTCAAACCATGTGTGACGAGCACAGAGATTTGTTTGACATCTCTTTCCCAGCAAGGTCAAGTTGTGCTTTGTGGCTGCTGACTCAGGCAGCCGGGGTGCTGCCAGCCTCCTGGGAGGGCAGACACTGCCTAACACGCTCACCACCACACCGAGGGGTTCACTGCTGACCACGGGGATGAAGTCTCACTCCCTGACGTCTCTGGCTGCCCAGTTCCATGCCAACTGCATCCCAGCATCTGCAGCAACAGCACGCAATGTGCCTGCTTCAGCCAATGCGCTTCTATTTGCCAGACCAGTAAGTGTTTCCCCACCCTCTCCCCCATCATTTATTCATGCAGCAGCATTCGCTCAGAGTTGGGAAAGTTTTCTGCATGGACCCCTCCGGAATAAAACACCACAGAGCCATTTGCCAACTGGAGACATAAAAGGAGGAAATATCATGCAAGTAGCGAACGTTTTTACAGCCTCTGAGTTGCTCCCTCAGGGTGCTTCCCTTCACTGGGACATCTTCCAGCCATGGATGGAGCAGCACGGTTGCCCAAATGGGTTTCTTATTTACCTTTGGGTTCAAGGTCCCTGTGGGAGTGCTCCATCACAAGGCAGCGAGCACTCATCTCACATGCCAGCTGGAAAACGGGCCTCTGCTCTTAACATTATTTTTTATAGACAAAGCTGTGGCCCTGGACTTTTTTTTAATTAAAAAAAAAAAAAAAAAAAAGGAAAAAGCTTATCCATCATGTACTTCTATCCTGCCAGTAATCAAGCCAAGAGGAGAATGGTCTGTTGGGACAGAGGCAGAATTTATTCTGTAGCCTCGGTGTTGAAGTGACAGGCTGGTGGTGGGAGATCCCAGCCTGTTCCTACCCGCAAAGGCCAGGAGGGGCTGCACCCTGCAGATCTTTTCCCCATGGCTGGGTGCCTGCAGCTGCTGGGGGCACACCAGCCCCAAGGGGCGCATGGCATGGGACTTCTCAATGGCACCGAACGCCCCATCCTCTGGTGACTGCAAAGAGCACCTGGGGAGAAGCAAGCACTGAAGCCATCTCCCCTGTGCCCAGCAAGCCCAGGGGCATTTTCATCATTTTTCATAGCCTTCATGTTTTCTGCATATTTCCCTATTCAGCATTCAGAGAGCAAGACCAATGTGAGAGGACGCACGCACCCCCTCTGCAAAATTCAAGAGATGAGCAAACAGAAAGCAAGAAACACTGGATTTCTCCTCGTCCCTGGAATCAAAAAGAACATGCCATCATTGTGTACCAAGCTAAGCCAGAGAGCCTTAAGTACATCAAGTGTTTTATTTAGTGTATCTGGAGAGAGAACAACTAAAATAACTGAGTTCAGGGATAAGGCCAAGATTCCTGCGGATTCAGAGAGCTGAAACTATCAATACAAGAGCTCAGAGTGATTTTCATGAATCAGACTAGCAATGTCAGATCCTCTCCTCTCAGTTGGAAAGAGAGGACTGAGAAAGCTTTTTTCCTTTTTTTTTTTTTTCCTTTCTTTTTCCCCAAATGACTCTCCATCTCCGAAAGAGCCTGCATTGCCCCCAGGCTCTCAGCCATCACGCTGAGCCCACTCCGCCTGGTGCTGGCAGGAGTTACCAGCTGCCCTCCCCACTGCAGCCCCCATTACTGTGGGGCCAAGGACCGTCTGTGGTCAAACACCTGTGCACAATGACCAGCCTGCATGCTGAACCCAGGTGCACACCTACAGGAATGGCAATTTCCACCCAGCCTCAGATCCACGCGTGGCCACGGACACACAGGATGGCGAGCAGAGGCGCACACCCCCACATCCTGCCAGCAGCCAACTGCGTGCTTGTGGTTACACTGCTCGTGGCTGAGAAAAAGGCATCGCCTCGTTTTAGCACAGCATTAAGTTTCAGACATACTAATCTGTCATTGTCTTTTCTTCTTTGATCTCAGAGCAAACCTCAGAGCCATTATGTCTTTGCAAGGAAAGGAACAGAAACACTCTAGGCTACCGAGGTAGATTTTTGCTTTGTTGAGCTTTTCCTCCTCTGTAAGGATGTTGGAAAACAAAGTTAGATATAAAATCCCTTAAATTATTTGAAGAATAAAAAGGCCTCCATGCATGCCAGGCAGGCATTAGGGGAGTGGGGGGGAAGAGCCAGCTAAAAAGCTACCGCTGAGCATATTAAAGAATGGCATTATCAAGTGGAACAGACAAGACATGTATATAATGCGTAAGTAGTGTTTGCTGCTTCTCCAAACAACTCATAGATCACTAGGACACGAGCTCCTAGGAAGAGCAAAGAGAAAAGAGAGAGGAACGCGTGATAGCATCAGAAGGGACGTGCCTGGTGCTGAGAAACAGAAAAAGACTTATCAAAGCCTGGGATCTAGATGCGGTTTGGTGATGCTTGCTGACGGCTGGATTAAGTGTGCAGACCCCGAGGACCAGCGTGGCGGGAGGAAGCACCTGTCCTGCAGGGCAGTGGCAGCTCGGCAGAGACCTCCAGAGCTTTTCCCCCAGATCCATGGGACACATCTGGTGGCAGAGAGCTGGGACGAGGCTTTTGCATGCTTGTCTTGGACATAAACAAACAAATCTCAACCTGAGCATTGCTTCGGCAGTTTCTATCCCCCCAAGCACAGTTGTAGGTTCCAGTTCAGGAATGGGGTTGCAACAGCCAGCAAGCAAAGGCTGATGAAGCTGCACTTATGTGAAGCGTAAAAGGGATTAAAATTCATTAATACCCTACAAATTAAGTACTAACGATAGCACCGGAGTTTAAATGAGAACCTGAGATATGAATTGCCACATTCGCCCAGGCCTTTTAGCTTTCTCCCACCTAGCAGCATTGTTGTCACTGTTCCAAGCCAGCACTTTTTAATATGCGATGACAGCAGCAGCGCTGACCCCAGACAATGAATAGGGCCTAATAGTTAAGCATTAATCTGCCAAAAGAATGACCTTCAACCACTAAAGAAGAGATGTTTTTAAAAACTCATAAGTGTGAGAAAGGTTCATTTGCTTTCTCATTTAGCATATTAAAAGGGTATTATTGCTACAAACAAGAAATCTAAATGAGCCCCCAGTTGAAGCTTTGGATAACACTTCAGATTAAAGGTGCAGGGCAATGATTAACATGCAGTGTATAAACCATTTATCGTTCATAAACAAGGCAAGACACATTTTCTCTTATCACAAGTGATGGAAGGTCCATAGCGACGCTGCACAGAGACAAAGGAGTAATACAGAGAGGTGGACAGCACGGGGGAAAACGCATGGATCTGGCGGGCTGTGGTGGCCACCAGCCCCAGCAGAATGCAGAGCTCAGCAGGAGGTGGTGGATCTCCACACAGCCTCTCCTGTGCAGAAACCCCAGGGAGAGCAGAGCACCCTGAGAGCAGCTCCAAAGTTGGCCTGATCCACATATGCTAGCAGCCCTGAAAAGGCTGCCTTGCTCCTTCTACCTTTATCGGGGTTTTCTCTTCTCCTTGTGAATTTGCAAAACCCTCTTAGCCAGAAAGCCCGAGTTGTGTGACTTTCATATCTCACCTTCTAAATAGATTTGTCAGCCATGCTGTAGCTATGACAGCTCCCGACTCCTGCTCCCTGGATTTTGGAAAGCATAAAAACAGCTAAGGGCAAAAACTCACAAGTCAACTTAGAGCTGTGAATCCCTCCCCCACGCTAGTTTTGTGACAGAGAAGGGAGAAAAGGAGATGGAAAAGGTCTTGCTAATACAACCTAGGAGAGAAACAAGATTGTTATTATTTGTGGGTTTTAGATTAATGTTTTCAGACTTCCCGTGCTTCCTTTAAGTACATCTGATTAAAGGTTACTGCACAGAGAGAGGCAAGGTCCTCTCAGAGATGGCTGTCCCCATCCTGAACGATGCAGACCTGCGCTGCCCTGAAACGCACTGGCTCCCTTCCTTCCTTCCCCATTTGAATGCAAGGATGCTATGGCAAGTGGAGCCTTGGAAAGCTCCTACGACTGAGAAATCCGTCACTTTAATTACCCTCTTACACTGTATTTATCTCAATGAAAGGTCCCTTGCTCCTTTGTCACTGACTGGCAGGGTTAGCAAAAAGAACTGGGGATGATCTATATGTTTATTTATTTCCACAGCCCCACCACAGGAAACAGAGCCTCCCCCGAGCTTTTACCATGGCTCACGAGGTTACAAATCCTGCTCATCCCTGACAGATGGAGGATGCAAGGAGTGAAAGCAAAGCAAAAGGGCTCTCTGGTTCCAACGCTCCAGGATGGTCCAGGTTTCCTGCCTGGCCTTTAGCTCACCATTCCTGGGTCACAGGCAAGATGCAATGAGCTGGAGGGAAATCCCTTTTCTTGTATTAAAACTGGACTCAGCTGAACAGGAAAGATGCAAAATCCTCCCCTTGTTCCTAACCCAGCCCACTAAATGTCTCTGAAGTTATTTTCTTCCCTTCTGTGTTTTCCAGCTGGAAGGAGAGGTATCATTTCCATGTGAATTTGCCATATTTTTGTCACCACTTAGGTGGTGTCCAGTGTGGGTCCCACCACGCAGTGGGGCTCATGAAAAAGGGCAGAAGAGCCCCTGAAACGGCCCTGGGCTGGTCTAGGAGCTCAGCCAGGACAGACTGGGAGGCGATGGATCAGGCACTGGGATGAGTGCTGGCCTCCCTTTGCAGAGGAGTAAGCAAGGAAGAGCTGCATGCGCAGAAAGCAGCGAGGAGCAGCAGAGGGCAGGGAGGGCAGCGTGGCTCTTTCTCAGTCCCCGGAGTGCTGCTGTCTGTGGCAGCCCCAGCAGCCGAGAAGCACTTTCTGCTGTGACAGGGTTTTTTCTGTGATTGACCCCAATTACAGAAGTCAGACCACATGGGCTGAGTGCGTCACTCACGTCAGCCCAGCAGCTGCTCAGCGCCTGAAAACCCAGCTACCCAAATACATGTGAAATGAAGGGCACTGCCAGCAGCAGGAGCTGGGCAAGTGCTGGCAGGGAGCAGGCTCTGCCTGGCCGTGGGCACCAGCTATGGTGCAGCATCTCTGACAGACCCAGTGCCCCGACCTGCCCGCATCCCTGCCCACCCACATCCACCAGGCTCGGAGACCCATCAAGCAGGGCAGGCAGGGACACCTACTTGTTTGAAGCTTTTCCATTAACTTAACACAGTTCGATTATTTTCACCGTGACATCGCAAAAGCAGAACATCAGAAGTGTAGAAAGGCAATGTTCACGGCAATTAAGGACCCCACAGCCCGTCAGACCTGGCTGCCTGCCTCCGAGCACAGCCCTGCTCGCTCCATGCATTGCAAGGGAGCTCAGAAACCACCACATGAGCCCCATGGAGCACTGTGCCTGCAGCCCACCTGAGGCTGCTTCGGTGCAGCACACAGCTGGCAGCACGTCTGTGCTCTTTGCAAATGCAGAGTGGTGGAAAAAGTAGAAGTTTTTGTTTTGCTTTCAAATCTTCAGTGCAGCTGAGTCATTTAGGAGCATGGGTTATGCAAGGCATCGGTAGGTGCATTCCCCAGAGGCCTTGCTCATAAACACAGAAGGCTTGTTTGTATGCAAAGAGTCTCTAGACCACCACCAAAAGTCATCCAGAACATGCATCTCCTAACAAACACGTTAAATAAATGCCTGCCCAGACAATATTTATCAACAGTCCTAAGCCAACTGTTCTGCACTGTACCACAATATCGTACCATGCCAAATGCAGTGTACTCACAAGCAAATTAATCTGTTTCTCCTAACATTTAAGTGCAACAACAAATCAGTCTGTGTAGCAAATTGCTTTATAAACATTTGGGGATAAATACACTTTCTCAGCTTCAATCCTAGTGTGTTTCAGAGCAGTAACCTACCCTTTGATGGGCAAAGAGCAAATGATAAATCCTGGAGACTTAAATAAACCTGCATGACCAACTCTTGAAATGCTGTAGAAGCTATCTGCATGCCCAGCTGGAGCATGAGCTCCTGGACATTGAGAAACAGACAAAAATAAATCCAACCAACCAAACAACTCTACATTGAACACCTTTTTTGTTTTACTTCTACAGGCCTCAAGCTTCTAAACAAGGCCAACAACAGACAGTATTAGGGACTGCATGCACATGGACTGAAGGCACACTTTAAAGAACCACAAAAATCACATTTCTGCTGTATAAATGGAAAATAAAGACAAAGAGACTCACCAAAATTCACAGAAGTCCCTGGAAGGGCACAATGTTGCACCCAGCTCTGAAAGCAAGCTCTGATGAGTTAGATTAGTCCATGACAAGAGGACTTAAGTAACCTCACCTGCCCCCAAGTAAGGCAGCCTCATTGCTCATTTTGTCATCTGCCCCTCATTACTTAGCTTCAAGCAACTGGGGTCCTGCTGTCTTTCTCATGTTGCTCATGGAATAACACAACCTAGACACCCTCATCTCCTTTCTTCCTTGTCCCTCTCACTTCTTCCCACTTTGTACTACTTTTCTGTGTCACTCTACTTTATCTGCATTTTCTGTAAAGCAGAAATTATACTCTGCTAAAAGACACTTTTTTATTATAATTTCATTCCGCTGTTATTAATACCTGATTTGATTTCATTTGTTCCATTTTACAGCTTGTCTCCTGCAATTGCCTGGCTTTAGAAACAGTTTTATCTGAGCAGGTGAGGCAGATTATAAATAAATTTGGTATTGCACCTTGTATTTTAAGCAAATTTGAGACTTTCCTGATTAGGTGCCTTGCACGGGAGAACCTTGTTCAGTCAGATAATTGCAACCTCGATTCTTTATCCTCTTCTTTTGTTCTCATCCCCCCTTGGCAAAGCTGCAATCTTGCACGAGAACATTAGCAGACAAAACCCGTTGAAAATAACTCTCCAGAAAAAATCTAATTTACTTTTTAATCTGGTTCGGAAATTTGCCAGCAAAACTTCCACAGACAAGCACAGCCTTTTATTACTACTTATCATACTGGCTGGATTTTCACTCCTGATTTGGATAATGTAGCGGGGACTGTGGAGAGTGTGTGTGTGAAGAGATGAAGGGAGAAATCTTTTGATATATTATTTATTTGATACAATCTTTCCTCGATAAGATCAGTAAGCAGAGGACAAAACTGTGACCTTATCCACTTCAACTGCTTATGTTATGAAACAACAGGCATATATATTTTCATTTCACCTATTTTGTAGGTTCTTTTTCTAATTTATTTTCACGTATATATACACACATTTATGTATGTATATAATATTCCTGCCGGGGAAAGAACTTATTGCACTTGTTTCCTCATGAAGCCCGTCTGGACAAAGAGGATTTGATTGCATTTGTGATTCAAAGATTGTCTTGTCAGCAGAAGGAACACGTGGCTGTGGCACTCCGTAAGTAGCCGATACTGAAAACATTGCTTGCTGAGGCCATTACAGGGTTCGTTTAACAATACGGCTAATAAGCACCCACCACAAAGGCTGAGAGCGTGTTCCATGCATCATCTTTCTGGACAAACCAGAGAGAAGGCAAGCATATGCTTGAATGCACGGTGCCCATAGTTTACAGTTAAATCATTAGGCTGAAGTTCATAAGATCTGCAGCAATCCTGGCTCTGCCATAACATTTATTTTATAGAAGTAGACAAGTAGCATTAATGCCCTGTGCTCCTACACCTGGTCTGTATGCCAAAGGCATCCTATTTTTCACCCTTTTTCCTTACAGCCTGGTTTAATCAGTCAGCACCAAGGGGCAGGGTCTGTTTCTCCTCATCCACCCAAAGCTTTGCATGAGGGGCTGTGGGTTCTCGGCTGGCCTCAGGGCCCGGCTGTCACACCACACACCCTGTGCAGCTCAGTCTGGCTTCTTTAATTAGGTGGATTCTCTGGTCAAACCTAGCTCAGATGCTGAAGTTTATGCATAAAAGTTTTTTTTTTTTTCCCCTCTCTTTTGCTTTTCAGAACTATGCCTCCTGTGGGAAGTGTAAATATAGAAAGATGACAACATGTGCATTAATGCTCGTTAGAATGTCATCATTATATTCTGCAAAGTGTCTGCTGAAGGGATCCCTAAAGGACACTTAGAAATGAAGCAGCTGCTCCGGATTTGTTCCAGCTCACATCTCGAAGAAAATGACATTGAGATAAATACAGCATTGTGAGCGTCTTCTGAGCAGAAGGGGAGAAACGAGAGGGGAAGATTTCCTTTTGTAACAGGCCCAAAGCAGGACTGCAGCGTACTCCAGACTTCCTCACCCTCTGCCTTTGTAACATGAATTGGGTGCTGCAGTGTTTGTGGTGGTACCGACGGACCCACCCTTCTGGATGGTGCAAGGGGGGGTGCAGCTTCCCAAGGCAGCTCTCATCCAGACCCTGATGTGTGGAGGTTGGTGGGAGCTCAGGCACCACAACCGGCCAGTCGCTGCTCTACAGCCAGGAAAGCTGAAGGGAGAGCTGCTTGAGCCCAGCACGTATGGTTGTCTTTACAACAGCTTGAATCCACGTGAGAGAGGCTTCTCCTACAGCCTGTTCTTGTCTGTCACACGTGAATCATGGTGTGCTCCTTGTCTTAAGAAGATGGATAAGGAGAAACCCAGAAAAAGTAAAATGGTTTCTGTGAAATACGTCTCTGACTTCATTATCTGTGGTCATAAGCTTTTCTTCTGCTGTCAGAACTAAGGAGACAATGGCGTGAAGCAGAACGTTAGTTGCAACAAAACATTGTGCTCTATTTCTTTCCAACCTTTTCAAGGTTTTGAAACTCCAGCCACAAAAGGCTCAAGCTTCACATACACGGAAATGCTGTAAGACAACAGAGCCTTTGGGGATTTCACATTCTTTGGAAAAAAATATAAAAATAAAAATTTAAAAGATAGCATATACGTGACCAAACTCTCATATGTATTTTAAGCCAGATTTTTATCTGGTGTGAACCAGAACAATCTCACTGACTTCACTGGAGTAAGCAGATTTTTACAACAAAACCTTTGAAACTACAATACTTACAGATGAGCCCCAAATCCCCCAGATCATAGGACGGTGCCATTTTGTACCCTGCCCTTGTCTGCATGATGCCATGAGAAGGGAATTCAGAGAGCGCTCTGCACGATAATCTCCCCCTCACGCCTGTTTGCATTCACAGAGAAAGCCTTGAAATAAAAATGTACAGTCCCAAGGGCACTTACTGCAGAAAAGAGAAAGGTTAAGAACTGTGATTGACCATGAGAAGATCCAGTCTTACATTACCTAGAGACCTTGCTCGCTTTCTCTGTATTAATGCCCAGCAAATAAAGAAAAAAAACATTGTCTTCAATTTCCCCATCTCCTAAGAACCCGTATCGTGTCAAGTATCATATTCACAAAGCAGAGTTTTTCTATTCAAAAATAACAAATAGATCATTTTCTTGGAGCAGATTTATTGAAGCTCACAGAGGGAGAGGCACCCCCTTTCACAGATAACAGAATCGTCTTTTTCACTTTTTCACCCAAGAAAACAGGGAAGACAGGAAAGATCAAGTAACACGAGAAGCATTATCAGTTAACCATTAGGAACCATTTCTCGTTCTGTGTTAGTACTGAAATGATGCTTCAGCATGCCATTAAAAGGGGATGAATACATGCTGCAGAAATGGGAAATAAAGAGACAGGGTCCCCAAGGCAACAGATGATCCTCCTGTCCTTTTTTCCAAAATGAACAACTAATGCTGATCCTGAATTCGTGGTCCTATTCCAATTGGTCGAATTGCCTCCTGTGCCTCCAGATTTGTTTTCTCATCCATAAAAAGAGAATACAGAATTCTTTGCTGCTTCTTCAAAATTGCTATGTGGAGTTTTTGGACGTAGATTAAGCAGCCAATGTGTTTCCTGCCACAGGTGGCTGCATTTCAGTAATAGGTTCATTGTATTTCTATAGGAGTTGCATTTTATTTTCAATTTTTAATTGCAGAACATCAGTGTGAGATTGCCACATGATAGATATATTAAGATTGCAAAGTGCCCAGCAAAGTCCTTCAGCTGAATGACAAACACATGAGTTCATTTCCATTATTATTTACCACTGAAGCCTGGAAATGGCATTCTAAATCCTATAAAACTGTGTTCAGATTTACCACTTTCTCATCTTCAAGATCTTTTGCTGGCAGATCCTATTAGCAATGTGCTGACTTTTGGGACATTTTTTCCTCAAAATAAAATTATCCACAAGTCTCTATCTTGCTAGCACCACCTACTTCAAGATTTAAGTAAATACATTACATACCCTATCTGCATTTGGTTTTATGGGTTCTAGCCCAATTATTATTTTTTTATTATTTTTTTCTCCTTCTCTGCCAAAAGAAAAAATTGCTTTGAAAATAACCTTCCATATTCTTATGCCATTGGCTGTCAATCTGCTTAGTAACTTGCACATCACTAAGTTGAATATAGTTTGTTTAAGAAGTGTCTCTCACTCAAGAAATGGCCCTTTGGCACTATTCAGACCTGACAGCTCTGTTCCAGCACTGAGGAACTGCGGGGTTTGCAGCCCTGCCCTGGAACAAGCTCTCCCACAAAATGAAACCAGAGGAGCCAGTCCTCAGAAGGAAATGCAGATGCTGTGCTCCAGCCCCACGAGCCACGGATGTGGTCACATCCATGGTGTTTGCAGAGGCACAGGGGGAACAGCAAAGGCTGCTAGGAGCAGGAGCAGCAACGGTGCCCAGCAGATGCTGAAAGGGTGCACGTGCTGTGACATCGTGTTGCTTGGGGACGAGGCTAGAGGGCAGAGGAGGCCAAAAAGTTTTCAGGAAACCTTATCCCTGACCAAAAAAATTTACATTTGATCAAAACACACACTTAAAAACACATGAATTTACATCCTGCTTTGGAGAAGTGCAGACCAGCATTCATCGTGGGTTTTGGCACTCTGGGGTCATGCTCTTGGGTGAGGACGTCAAGGACCACCACAAGGCAGGTAGCTGCAACGGCTCCAAGCCCCCAGCAGCAGCAGCATGGTGCTGTGGTGGTACCGGGCTTCAGGAGTAAGATCTGGGGCTTGCTGGGACAGGCAAAGAGAAAAGCTTAGCAAGCAGCCTGAGACAGAGCAGAGGAGAGAGCAGAGAGCATTGATTAGTGGCTGTAAGCATAAAGGGTGGAAAGGGCCAAAAGAAGAAAGGAATAAAGAATAAAGGAAGAAGGGGTCTTTGAAGGAAAAAGAGTGGATGCAGATTAGGGAGGAATAAAAAAAAAAAAAAAAGAAGAAAAGAAGAAGAAATCAAAGAGCACCATCATTAATGCATCTTACCCAGGAAGAAACATCCAGCCAAAGACACTATCTTTTCCTCCCTTTACATCAAGTAAACAATTCCCTTTAATTAGAAAACATGTATTTTGGACACATCCCCAGTAGCCTGCCCTTGAAAAGGACTGAGCTCCAGAGGAAATGGAAATGAACAGTGGTGATGCTACAGCAGCAGAGCGGTTACGGGAAATACTGCCACCAAAACACAGCAAGCGGAGAGGCAAAGCTCCTGCCAGGCTCTGGGCTTGCTCTGCTGTAGTGGTATTGCATCAGTCATCGGGACAGGCTGGAAGCACCACAGCTCAGTCTTTCTGGATTACTGACTGCTGTATTCCAATCTGGATTGCAGGTAACCCTGCTCATTTAGAAATGAGCTGCAGTCACAGGAAAAACATTTCATACATGTTAAATAATTATTTATATGTATGCATACACATATAGACACAGGAACAGATCATCCAGTCAAGACTCATCCGTAATAACTAACACTGGTGGTGTTTCCTTACATACAAATACAATCTCACCAGGTTGCGGAGGGACCAGAACCATTCAACCTGATTTCACATCGCTCAAGGTGTGAGGGGGGTAAAAAGACCTGCCCTCAGCACGCACTGTGTTAGTACTTGTGAGCATAGGATAGACACTGAGAGCAGTTCTCCCATGCTGAAATTTGTCTTTGTTACAAGTTGGAAATGAGGTATTTCAAAATTCTTTGTGGAAAAAAGTTACCCTTCCAACAGATGCTTTCCAGCTATCAAAACATTGGAGTTTCCTGGTTGACATACACCATTTAACAAATTTCAAGTGAAAAATCTATTTCCAAATGAAATATTGCCATGCTGTAATCCAGTACTGTTGAAACTTTTCAATACTGCTGGAACATTTCTTCCTCTTTTATTTCTTGCTTAAAATGAAATGATCAAAAATGTTTTTTTTTTTTTCTTTCCTTCTATTTCTTAAACAACATTGTGTTCCTGGAGATCGGGCACCAGAGGAGCCTCTGCCTGCCTCTCCTCCCTCCCTTTTTTCAGCCTCCTCCTGGGAGCCTGACTCGGTCACGTTTCTTGTCACACAGACGGTAAGTACATGAGTGACAGGCACGTCACCGTGTGAGTGACAGGCAGCTCAGCAGTTAACAGCTCAAAGATATAGAGGAATGCAGCGAGTGCCAGACCGGATCAGACCTGAGGTCCAGCTAATCCAAAAACACCGATCCACCAACAGTCAGTCCCCGCCGCTCCGGAGGCGGACAGGGAAGCCAAGCAAGAGGCACAGAGCTAGCTGCTGTCAGGGCAGGAACGGCTGCGGGAGGTGATGAGGAACCAGGCGGTCAAAATACCTTAAAATGAAGGATGTGACTCAAGGCAAAACTGTATGACAGCCAGAACACCGCGCGTGTGAGCTGGCTGGCAGGGCACTGCTGATCGGGCTGGGGAACGGAGCAGCACCAGGAAATGAGGAAAGGTTTGGCTAGGGCAGGTGCCCCCAAAGCCCCTGGGTATGTGTCTTAGTGTCTTTAGTCCCCTTCCCTTCCAAACCTGAGAGCGCTTCTCATTCAGTGGTCTTTCGGTCATTTCCTGGGTGAAAACCCCTAACTGCTGGAGCAGTCCTCATGCTGTCACCGCGATGACAGGAGGCGGAGAGCCTGGCACCCCTCTGTCACTGCACTTAGCCGTTCCTCCCCTTTGCCCTCAGCAACACCGGGCAGCTCGGCTGCACAGCAAGGGGTGCAGCTCTGAAAAATTGGGGAATATTGCTACAAAAGGCTCCAGCTGGTAGCACCCCGCTACCACTGGGGTCTCTTGCGAGCGCAGAAGCGCCTGTTTGTCAGCCTGAGAGCTCTGCCAGGCGAAGGCTTTCACGCCGCAGCAGGCAGGCGGGGAGGAGTGAGCCTAATTAGATGTCTCCAGATTGATGATTATACCTCTGCTCAGAGCGTGTAGCCAGAGACAGAAGACTTCTGACAGCTGCAAGGAGAAAATCAAAGGTCCTAACCTCTCACAAGCCATTGCTTCCTCCCTCCCAGATTCTGATGTCATTTAGATAAAAACAAAACAGAGCAATTTATATTAAACACAACAGTAATAACAAATTAAAAAGTAGGGTATTTAAAAAGATAACACATTTGCCACTGGCAGTCAAAGGAATTCAGAAGGCAAAAAAACCAGACTGCTTCTCAATTCTCTCTCTCACACACAACCTCCCTAAAAGCTTGTTAAAATGTCTTGCTAGCAAGGGCAGGACCCTCTGATTTACTGGTCATAGGCATCAAAACCCCCAAATGATAGATATTCCTCTGAACGGATGACATGTACACGATACAGGAATCAAAACTGTGTGTTTTTGATTGGGGGTGAGGGGACAACAATGAAAATTAACTGGCTGTTTACATTGCTTCTGGGCAAACCTCAGTCAGACATTAGAAGGTTTAGTAGCCAAACATCCTTTGAGTAAAATCTTTCCCCTGTTGGAAGGGATCATGCATAGGATGGGCAGCTGGGGGAGAACAAAAGGCTGAGCTGAAAATATATAGTTGCTGCGGTACAGAAACCCAGTCTGGCCATATGCCCGAGGTGCCTGGGGCAGCACCCCAGCTGGCTCCTGATGCCTTTGCTTGGCATCCCCTCCCGGTCGCTTTCTCCCTTCCACCTCTGCAGTCCCATGTTTCGCCAAAGCAGTCACACAGAACTGCATGAGAAGATTTTTCTGCTGATGTGCAATATCTGAGTCCAAGGAATCGCCTACACATGTTTACCCAGTTTGACTTAAAATACGGCTTGGTTAAGATACAAGAAGAATCTGTCCAGACAGCTATTTTGACGGAAACTGCCCTGTTTGGGTTTTGTTTAAGGACTAGGAACTAGTTTAAGCGAAATGAACTGAATAAAACCAGATGAAAGATGTAATCTGACATGGTTTATGTCATATCTACACTGGGTTAAGGGTGCGTACACAGTTACTTAACAGCACAGCTGACAAACAGCGACTTGTTAAGCTGCAGTAACTGGATGATACATCTGAGACTTAAAAGCATAAACAGAGATTCACACCAGCGTTCCTTAAATGAATGTCATTCGCTGTATAGATAAGGCCTCATATTCCATACTCTTTGCCTTTATATACTGCTGACAAATCAGATCTCCCTCCACGGGCAGAGCAGTGCAGCATCTGACTCCTACTTGGTCCTACCATAAACGACCATGCCAGTGAAAGCAGAATCTACCTACATTTTTCCATCAAAAACAATTATTTTTTTAAAGTGCATGTTTGGCTCAGCACCTACAATCTCACATCTACAGAGCAGAGTTGCTACCTCTCTGAATGGCTGTAATTTCTTTTTAGTTCAATTATTTCTGCACCATACTGTTTGCAACAGCTGAAGCCAACAGTGCTGTTCAGCATATTATGTACTCTATGTCAATGCACCATGAAATATTAAGACTACAATAGGTCTGAAGTCACAGAATCATAATCCTTTAATAGCTTTTTTCATTTCTGCTGCTGGAAGATGGCATAATATTTCTATTTTTAAACAAATGGCATTCGTTCTAACGAAGCTTGGGCTCATCTTGATACCATTGCAGCTGCAAGACCTTTTTTTGCACCATGGTTTTGAAACTCACAGTTCATCAAGGAGGGAGTTGCTGAGAACTTTCAACAGCATTAACCATGTTGCTAAACCTGGATTTATGTGTTTGTTTACAAATGGGTGTGCAGAGGTTTATTTACAGGGATAAGACTCTTTTGTCTTCTTCAAGCCACTAAATTGACCAGACTGAGGAATCCAGAAAACAATTAAACACATCTCTGCGACTGCCATCGTGGCATTCCCCTGCAGTGGCTGGGACCACAGGACCTGTTAGAGCAACCACAGACCTCCAGCACATCATTGCTATAGGGCTGCACACTGCAGTTTTAACCAAGCTATAAACATATCCTGGTGCTTACTTTTTACTTTTTTTTTTTTTAATATTATCTAAATTAACACTGTTAAATTTCTACCTCTTGAGCACTTTTTGCTCAGCCTTGGCTGGCACTCAGGTTGCAGGGGAACGTGCCCAACGCTTCCAGAGTGGGCAGCACACAGTGGGGCTCGGATGCGATGGACGCAGAGCATCGAGTGGCAGCAGTGGCCTGGCTCTTGTTCCAGCAGCTCGTCCCTGGAAGCGCTGCCCCGTCCCCAGGAGGGCACGGCAGCCGAGCGGGTGCCATCGGGCTCACTCCTCGGGCGCAGCACGGCTGGCAGGCTCGCACCTCATCGCCTGGCAACAGGTGCAGAGCAATACATCAGGCAGAGAAAATGTCACTCGGCAGGGATCCTTCATCTCCAGAGACACAGCATTTCTCTCAGCTCCTGCGTCTGGATGTCAGGGAAGGCTGGAGCCAGCTTTGCTGCCTGTGTCACTGATCAGTAGGGTCTGCCACCTTCCAGGACAAGTATGCCATCAACACATAGTCTTGACTGAAAAATATCATGACTTAAAAACACGAACGTGAAATGGATGAGAACAGAGCATTTACGAGGAGGGAGAACATGGTAGTTTCCCAGAGAGAATCTCACCACCAGCAACCCTGGTAAATCCCTTTTTAGGGACACTCTTTCAATGTCTTGAGGGATGCACGCTTGCACATTTTTCTTAATAAAAGTGACTTTAAAAAGCTTTCTGGCAAATTTGCATATTGCTCCTCTTCTTCTTCCATGGATAACCTCCTGAAATATAATAAAGATTTCACTTTCCAATCTAGATTCATTAAAGGATGCCCAGAAGGGAGAAATAATAAGGTATCACTTTACAGCCCAAATAAAACACAGAAAGATATGCACTATAATGTATATTTCAAGCTTTAGGTTGAGATAATTCATACATCACTCCCAGTTAAGAAACAGAGATGGTGCTGCGTCAGCACATTGCCTGAAAAATATCTTCTTACAATATTTTATGCCTTCTGCTGCTGTATCCCAGTTATCATAGGTCACCGAGTGCTGGAGCATGCCTCCCAGCTGCCCTGCAAGTCATCCCCCTCCCCAGCGGCTGGGCAGAGCACCAGCAGGGAAAAGGGTTTCAGACTGCACCAGGGCTGGAGGACACGCAGACCTTCTCTCTATTCACTGCCAAACCCAAGTTAGAATAATCAAAAGTCAACAGAAGTACCCACATGATATAATAGCTTTTTCCCCACCTTTAAGAGACTTTGGCATCTGAGATGCTTGCAGCTCTGCGCAGCTAATGCCAACCAAGTTTTTGAAAGGTATTTTGGAGTCAATTCCCACACATACACACATAAGACAAAAAATGGGGAATGAGGAAAGAGCAGAGCAAGACCGTGCCCGGGAAGCAGACCCTGTCACTGTGTGGAGGGCACAGCTTGGGGCACGGCCACCTGATGCAAATCGGGTCCCCAGGAGGGCTTTGCAGCCTGGGCTGCTCGCCAGCATCGCCCACGAGCCAGCCCACGGCTGGAGCTGTGGCGCAGAGCACGCAGGAACCCAGACAGGCTGGAGAAGCAGCTGCCTCTGCGGAGCGAAGAGCAGGGATGTTTCACCTCCTCCCTCAACCTGGCGCTGCACTGATGAAAAGAGAAAGCAGCCACCCACCAGCACTTTTTTCTGCTGTGTTTTCTTACTGAAGGTGTATTTTTTGCTAAGGCTGCAGAGCTGAGCAGCAGCAGGGCTGCGCAAGTTGCTGAGCGGGACAGGAGAGCGCCTGTGACAGGCTGCAGAGTGCTCATTTATCATAAGAGCGATTTCCCTACTAATAAAGTGACCTTGTGTAAATAGCTCAACTTTTCAAAGCTATCACATCATTAGTATAGGACACACGTTGACAGATAGAGACCACATGGACTGCTGATCCAGGATGAACTACCACAGCCAGAGAGTTATTTTTGACTCGGCTGAATCACTCTATCATTTAAAGACAGAAGGTGTCAGTGAGTAATATGCCTGGCTGAAGGACCATTTTCACCCGTTGATAGTGCAGAGGGAGGCAGCACTGGTCAGGGCTCACTTTGGTTGTCCTCTGCAACAGAGGGGCTCAGCCCCCAACAGCTCTGCCCAGAGGAGCTGACATCTCCAAATCGCTGTCTCCTTGGCAAACCAAGACCTGCAGCAAGAATTGCATCTGCTGGAGTGCCCCTGTGTTTTCCAGGATGCTACAGGATGAAGCCCTGCAGTGCCCACTGCAAGCATGTGGGATCTCTGCCTTCAGACTCCAGCACCCACGAGCCACAGGTGGCTCCTTGGACACCAGCAGCAGAGCACCCCGCCTTTCTCAAGGCTTGCTTGGACACCTCAGATCTGCAGTGAGCAAAAGAGATCCACTGGGTGGGAAGGGGCAGAGGAAAGGGATGAGCTGTGTGGTTACACGGCACGTAAAATACTGGTAGCTTTTCTGTTGTTGTTATTCTTACTCTCACATCTCTTCTATACTCCTGGCTAATCCAGTAATCTATTATTTATGTGTAGCCTAATTAAGGTTGTGAGTAGCTTGATCTTTGTTTACTTAAGTATATAGCGGAAGATTGCCAAGATTAAATAAAATTATCTCCAGGCAGGCAGAGCTAGCTGTGAGCAGCACTCGGAAGGATGGCTGCAGGGCTGGTGAGCTGCCCCTTGCCAATTCAGATGGAGATCACGTCGGATATTGCATCATACACCAGTGTTGCCAATTCAAGCTTATCTAATAAAGATTCAGATAAACCAGACCAAACAAAACCCAGTGAAGTCTGAAACTAGCTAATCAAATTTGATTAGCTCTCTTCAGTTTCTGCTTTTACCTTTTACCTGTTAAACCTGAGCATCCATTCTTGTTTAGATACCAGGGCTGTGCATTTAATGAAATACACAAGGGGCAGGGAAGAGATTTTTTAAAATTATGACATTAAAGACAATTCAGGAATAAGACATTTTTGCAGCAAGACGTATTCTCTTCTAGGCCAGCTCTGATGTGTCACAGCACTTGACCAAGTCTGGACATTTGTTAGAAGGCAGCAGAACACGGTGCCCCCAGAAAGACACCAAGCTATGGATACATCAGGCAGGTGAGCTACAACACCACAACCTGGACAGCGAGGAGCATTCCAGCTGTTCTGCCTGGAGATGCTTGTCGTGGCTTCCCCTAATGCCCCTGAGGTGTATAAACCCGCAGCTGGATCCACAGCCACCCTGAAATCACAGCTCATATGTCCACGAACCTGCTCCTTCCCTGCTGCCCACGGGGAGCAGAGACACTGTCACCCCGCAGGGCTGCGTGGTTTGGAGGAGCCCACGAGTCACTGATGTCCTGAGTTATTGCAATGAAGTCGATGGCACTGTTCATGTGAGTAACTACTTGCAGACAGGAATAAGAGGTTTGCAAGCCGCCCCTCGTGATTTACACCAACACAAAGGAAACAGATGAAGTATCTGCTGATGTCGATTCCCATTTGCTCAACCACTTTGTCTTAAAGGAGGCTGTGGATAATGTTGCCTTTTCTGAGCCTCACAGATGAAATGTGCTCATAAAATTGCATATATTATGATTTTTATACTTAACAAGCTGGATAGCTTTTTTCCTCCCATCAAACCTATGGCAGGAACAGATCCCACGAACGGAAAGAGATAACAAGACTATTACATTCTCAATGTGCACTGCCACCCTACGTGTTTCCAACACTCGCCAAATTGATCTGTTTGGACCCATTTTAAATATAAATATTGTTAGGCTCTGTGTTAAATGTGTATGCAATGCATTTTATGAAACCTTTAACAAATTCTGTGCAAAAGAATATGTTTTCCCATATGGGCTGCTTAAAGAAAGGCAGATGTGAGGTAATCCAAATCCTTCATATGCTGCTTCTTCCTTTCCCTTCCTTTTGGCAAACTATTTCAGGCAAAGACAAATATTGTATCAAAGAGTTATGGAAATAAACATGAATATAGCTCAAGGGCATAAGTAAATTTCTGGAATATTTTCTGAGTGCAATTAATAGGTAATGTTGGAGGGGGGGAGAAGCACCAAAAATATGCCCGAGGAAGCTAATTTTATTGTGCAGACTGTGCTCTGGGAACCAGGGAGTGGGAGCTGCGCTAAGCAACATTAGTCAGGATGGAGTCTTAATAGGCTGCAGAAAAAGACAAAGAAACCCAAGTCAGGAGTTCAGGGGAGAATGTTTAACACTCCTGCAGCGAGCTGAAGCCAGCCAGGGGCTCCCTCCTTCCGCTGCTTGAGGCGGGTGGGATGGCTCAGCCCCCAGCTGGCACAGACCAGGCTCTCTATGCTCAGTTCTGTGCTTTCCCCTGCACTGCTCAGAGCCAGGCTCTTAGAATTATTCAGGAACAGAGGGTCTGGCCTCAGCAGCTGCTGACTGCGCACTCATAAGGGCCCAGGACTCCGGGACACAACTTGCTCAAAGTCAGATGGAAAGACCCCGTGCAAGAGGAGGAGGTGAGGACCTCATCTCACCAGCAGCACGTACAGGCAGTGGATGGCCACCTCCTGAGCGTAAAGAAACATCTGGAGGCTGCAACGTTTGTTCTGGACCCTGCTCACATGAATGATGCACTAAGACAATTTTCTGCCTTATCATAAATTCTGCAGACTCATGAACTTTACAGTCTATGAAGCACGCACTATATGGGAACTACTTATCTTGTGCTGAAAGCAATATAAAAACAGATGGCAAAGATTGTATCCAGAGATAAATCAACAGTGCTTCTGCCACTTTGTCCACAGACATCTCTGATACAGCAGGACTCCCTGACACCCGGGGCACTCAGCTGGCGAGCGCACTGCCAGGGCAACTGAACCAGAGCAAGGAACAACTCTGCTGTGAAAGCAGCCCGGTCCCTTCCCTTCTAGAGGGAACCAACAGTGGGCCCACCGCCCACCCACATGCTTCCACCCTCCAGAAAACCACAGCGTAAACAGAAGAAAAGCCCTGCTGCCCACAGGGGGCCTTGCACAGCCCTACCTCTAACTCCCAGAGCAAAAAAAACAAGTGCCAGAAGCAGAAGAGAAAACACCAGTACCTAGCAGCACTCTCAAAAATGGATGTTCTTACAAGAAAAATAAATAAATATATTGCTCACCTGCCTGGTTACGCAGTTCATTAATAGCCTGCAAACATTAAACCAGATGTTGTGTTTTATCACTTGACTCAGATCATTATGACTTTATTTCTGATGGGCCCTGAATAAATGAAATGCAGTTATAAAGGTTATTTAACTATTAAAACAGCTATTAATTAAAGTTCGCCAAATCTTGGGGACTCTGAGGACAAGAAGCAGCTAGGTAAATGTCAGTCATTATTTAGTAAGTCATTGTTATTGAAATATGCAGCACACGAGCTGCATTTCCAGAAGGAGCTGGGTTCTAGCTGGTCCCCACTATAAATATTTTGCACAGGCTTTGTGGGGTGGGTGAAAGGTGAGAGGGTGACTTTGCATCAGACCCGATACCACCAGAGACCAAAGCCTCACTCAGCAGAGAACCAGGAGCTGCAAGGTGGGCATCCCATGGGATCTCTGGATCCCATGGGATCATGAGATGCCCACCTGCATGGATGTGGCAGGCAGCTGCTGCAAGGATTGCTGCTGCCTCTGCCTCGTGCCCTGGTACAAGTGTTATTCAGCATTTAAGCCTGACTTTGCTGCTTGCTCTGACCTCGTCCTCAGCAGGAGGCACCGTGCATCAGCTCCGCCGCGTGCTTTCTGTCTACGTAGCAGCTGCTGCCAGGCTTGGCTTCGGCTGGGCCTCTTAGGGGACGAGAGAAGGCAATAAATCATCGTAGTAACAGCTCCGGCCTCATCCAGGATTTCTAGAAACTGTTCTAATGCCAATAATTAACAGAAATAATGCTGAATAAGCCTCCAATGTGTAGGAGCTTTAAGAGTAAAGCAGTTCAGTGAGCTGAAACCCCGGAGAAAGAAATATGGAGCTGCTCTTGCATATTATTCTGTAATTAGGGCCTGCTGCAACTTCATCTCCACCCCCCTGCATAACGGAGCACACCCGTGTGTGTGTGTTTTTCCTTCCAGTGATAGGAATCAAGGGGAACAGACACCTCAGAAGTCCCATCCCTGTTTTATACACTAAATAACAATAAAACAATAATTGGATTCCTTTAAGCATGAGGGGGAAAAAGAGAGGAAGAGAGAAATGAATATGGAGCAGAGAACCCAAGCATTAAATCAGGGGATGAAATGCCTGCCAATGTTTTTTTAAAAACAAACCAAGGAAATGAAAGGGCTGCAAGCAACTGCCATACAGAGACAATAATCACTAATCAAGTCAAAGTTTCATTCTAATCAGTTCAGTTGTTAAGGGGAAAAAAATAGAGCAATGGCTGGGCTTGAAGAATTACCATTCGTTACTGTCTCACGCCTGAAGATTTCATCATCAGGGCCAAGCACAAGGCTCATTAGGGCCCTGCTGGCCAGCCCCAGCCTCCTCTGACATGCTCTGGCTAGGATCAAGCCTGAGGGAGAGGAGGAGGATGCAGTGACCGGGGTGACACCGCCACCTGGGCCAGCCTCCTGCCTGGCTGCAGAGACCCATGCTCCAAGGAGGGAGGTGTGCAATGCTCAGCACCCCTCTTCTGGGGCAGAATGGGGGAAAGCAAAGCACACTGCAGGCTGCTGGACACCTCCTATCCCACAGAAATGTGCCATGGGACCAAGGAAGCTGTGACCACCAAGGGAGGTGGCCAAGCATCAGTAGACCCCCAGATGTTGTTGCTAAGAGCTGAGTGTTTTTTCCTGACTTTCAGGACTCAGGCACCAGCCAGCCCTTGGCCATTGAAGTCTAGGCTATGCAGAAGAATGGGAGACAACTAGGAACATGGGTGCCACTGCCTTCCCATCGTCTGCTTCAATTTCTTGAAAAATCCCACTTACAGTGTTTTCTCTAGTAAATACACATTCATTTAACAAGAGATGCAGATGCTTTCAGTGCTGAATCCCATATTCTTGGAAACTCAACTGTAAACTTGCAGGAGTAACTTAAACTGGGCATTTCTTCTCAAAAAAGACTATTCGTAGTACAGACCAGCACAGGAAAGGGGTCTAGCTAATGTAAAGACTTCCTACAAAATAAGAGGCATAAGCTGAGGGAGAGGACATTAACACGTGGCAGAGCTGCAGCCTGTCCCTGTGCTCCTGGATTGCTCCAAGCACCCGCAGAGTGCTGTGCAAACAGTAAGGGTATGGTTTTCAAAACCACTTGGCAGTGTGAGCGGTTCAGTTGAAGGCCGTGCAAGCTTTGTCATCAATTTGAAGGGAAGAAAAGCTAATCCAACAGAGAGTGCTTTTTAACATATTAATCCTGTCCTGTCCCATGAGCAATGTCCCAACAATTATCTCTGCTGCACAGACAGTGACAGGGGCAGGGAGACTTGCCCACACAAGGAAAGGAACAATTTTCAGAATGGTAATTTTAATACATATAGTTCCAACCCCCAGCTCTGTGCTTAGAGCAGCATCTGTGCCGTGCTTGATTGCAAACAATAATATTGACAATGAGAGTGTTCTCTCGAAACAAAGGTTTGTATGGATATAATGGCACAGATCCTGATCTCATTCTCACTCCTACAAATGTGGCATAAATTCCATCAGAGCCACTCAGGTCCAGCTAAGACTGGAAACTCTTCCAGGACCAGAGAATATCACTGGGGCCAAGGACCCTTTTGTTGTCCAGTGGCCAGACAGAAGCAGCAAAATGTGCTTCCCAGCCCTGGGCCGAGGGGAGAAATTAAAACCCAGGCTGATGGGGTGATGTTGGAAGAGTAGGAATCAGAACGAGAGGAGGGCAAAGAAACAATGAGAAGATTATGAGAGCAAAAGCAAAAGGGGAGGGTAAGGGTGAGAGGAATGAAGAGAAAACAGTGTTATATATGCTGACAGCTATCAATGCACAGTAAATTGAGTTGTTTCAGCTCAATATCTGGTACATACCTTCCCTGATTATGACACCACATTTCCAAACCAAAGAAACTAACTCAGATGATTGCCTGTGCAGATGGAGAAAGCTCTGTCCGCACGGAGCTGGCGAGCAGCCCTGGACCGAAGCGCAGACTGTTCCAAAAGGAATTTTGCTGGTTGATTTATAATTTTATCAAGTCCAAGAGGATGCGGGAAGCCCTGCAGGACTTGGCATACTAATGACTCTGTAGACTGTAAGAGTTTGCCTCGGTTGCTTTTAAACACTGTCCCTTCCCCAAGCCCCTAAGGCTGAGCTGTAAGTACACAATTTTCCACATTCAGCTCTGTCTTTGGGGCATGCTTTACTCCCTTTGATATTGCATGGAAACAAGCTTCAGTTCCATAATGATGTGGTTAAGTCAGAACCAACTACTGAAATTGCTTTTCATCTTTTCTCTACCTGCTATGCGGATGTGTGGGCCCATGCTAACAGCGAGGCTCTCCTCCAAGCATCACCCTTGGCTCTCCTGCAACTCCCTGGAGAAGTCACTTAACTTCCCAGTGTCTCCATCTGCAAACTGGGCTATAATTATTACCTACAAGGATACAGCTTAGAATTGCTTGGGTTAGCTTTGAAGTCCTTAGCGAAAGGGGATGAAGATCCCTCGGTATCCAGGTTGTGTACCAAAGAGTCCAGAGGAAGTTGGGATCACTGATAACCTACCAGGTGCCTCCTCATGGGAAGGTGCCTGTTCCGCAGGGCAAGCTTCCTGAGCTATCATGCACCAGCAGAGGTGGGCCACTACAATGGGGTGCAGTGCTGGGACACAAAGCAAAGATGGCATAGGGGCCTGAAACTGCAAACAGGGGCTGCTGCAGGGCAAGGAAAAAGTATGTCATACATACCATGCTGGAAAATAGAGTTTTGAGCTCTTCAAGAGTGACTGATGGGCTGGGGAAGCATGCTAAAAATTCATGGGTGAATGCTCAGATATCCGCCACGTAGACTTGCCTTGCCTTTAAATGTTACATTTTCCTCAAATGTCCACACGTGAAAGCTTACCCCTCTTTTTTCCTGCTGGCCACCATATCAAACAGTCTGTTTGAGAATGCAGAGGACAAGTTTTGAGATGTGGCTTGATTTATAAGTAAGAAATGATTATACTCTCTGTGATTTACCTTCTTTGTGTTTTACAACTAGAATAAATTGCAATTCTGAATGTTGCTCTGGAATTATTAGTTATTGGGGGAGAAGCAATACCATGAATCTTGTGAGCTGGTAACTTATCCCCGTGGCACATCTTAGACACACTGGACCGGAGGTTTAATTGGGGGCACTGCAGTTTTGGGAGGGAGGAAAGCAGCAATGTCACAGGTTGTGAGCAGTAAGGGAATTGGAGCTCAAGTCAGGCAAACTGATACTTCGTCCACCTGCTGTAATTCTCTACTTTGCCAGTCTCCAGGGGGACATTTTGTCCTTCTCCTTCCTTCCATCTTTCTCTTCCTGTGTATCTAGACCAGGATGGAGACACCAGGGTGGAAGATTTGTAGTCAAGCAAATCACTCTGGCCTAGGGCCAGACTTGGTTCTTTTCTGAGTTCAGTTACAGAAGAAGAACGGGACAAATAGGAGGCTTCTACCAGGAGATGCCCTGGAATTACTGCATTACCTGGCAGCCCCCCAAGTATTTCCTTCACCTATCCTATCAAGTACACCAGCTAAAGGCAAGCCCACACCAAGAAAGCCCAAATCATCTGTAGCTGGTTCAGCCCAGCCCACGTGCAGCTCAGCACTTCCCACACTACGGCCACCTTCCACCCAGCACCGAGAGGCATCCGCGCATCCCAGTACCCCACCTGCACAACCGCCACCTCCAGCTGCTCTAGGAGCATAATGCAAAAGTCCTTGGAATAGATATTTATGAAATCAGAGGAACTTATTCTGGAGCTCTGTGAGCACAAGGTTTGCATTTTATCCTGATGAACAAAGGTTCATTTCCTTTATGCAATTTATCTTAAGCAGAGATACTTGAAACTGGGCAGAAAAAAAAATGAAAGACTTTATGACAAAGGTGCTGCGGAGTGCAGCACGCTGAACTTTGAGACCAATAAGGTATCTTCTAATCTATTTTTCTATGAATTCTGCCAAGCACTTTGAAATCAGTAATAACTTGTTGCAGGGAATTTCACAGAGCAATTATATTTTATTCAGAAAAGTATTACCATCATTTTTTATTTCTTCTGAATCTTGGAGGTAACTCAGTCAGAACTCAACACACATTTCTGGGTGAGAATAAGCCATTGCGTTAGAGCATCATATTTCTAGGGCTGTTTTTTTGTTGCTGTTGTTGTTTTTCCACCTGCTATATGCTTCAAAGAACACTATATTTCTTGTCTTTTCAGGTGATAGGTGCAGAGTTTTTCTCCAACATAAACATATGCATGCTTCCTGAAATTACAGTGTTAGCTTAGAATAAAGAAATACATGCAAATAGCTCAGATAATTGCAACCAGCGTTCATCATTTTACATTGGTCAAACTGAAAGTCATTTACAAGCCAGCGCCTCTTTGCCAGGCTTTGGTAGACATCCTTACAATTTCTCTCCGTTCTCCAAACTTGCCTGTTCTAAATAGCTGTGCGTCATCTACAAATTTTGTTACTTCACTGCTCATTGTTTTTCTAGATCATTAATGACTATACAGCCTAGTCCTGGATCTGGTACAAATCCCTGAGGCACACTACCCTTAATTGTCTGCAGCCACAATTTATCTGCTATTCTCTTTGCTGACATGGCCAGCAAAGACGCAATGAAAGCGGTGTCCCAACAGAGGGCCCTTCCTCCAGGCTCACAGTAACTGCAAAAACAATGCAGAGGCAAAGAGCTGCATTCCCTACAAAATCCTTCAGCAAGACAGATGATCAGCTGCTTTCAGAGAACTCAGCAGAAACACACAGGGCTTTGAAATACAAGAGACAATACGAAGCATCGTGGGCTTTCAGAAACCCATCGCTGATGGTAGCAGCATCAGTACCCCAACTCACAGAGGGCAGAGCAGGCTCAGCAGGCACAGCAGCTGCCAGCCAGCATGCAAGGCTGGGAGTAGGTGGACAGCTGGAGCTGCAGCTCAAACCCTGCCAGTCAGGGCAGAAAAAGGGAGTGAGCAGGTGGAAAGACTGGCAAGAGGGCATTAGGACAACCAGCACAACAAAACAGGGGATGCACCCAGCACACAAAAACCCAAAACAGCAAGATAATGCTGCTCTCTAGCCAGGAGACCAGCCTGTCTGTGCTTACCTGGACCAGCATGGACACCTCAAGCCATACACAGCACCATCCTAAAGCCCACACCAGGGCTCAGGGCCTTAAATAAGGTCTGAGTGGGCCAAGGGCTTGCAGCTGGTGCCCCACACCTGGCCACAGTCACGGCTGAATGAGGGAGATCCCTGGCAAGCTCTGCCCCAGGCCACTAACCCCATCCCCAGGAGGGGAGGGACACCAGGAATAGTCCCTGGATGGACAGGGTGAGGGAGGGCTATGGGGCAAGGGAGGACATCAGATAACTAACTGAAGAGCCCATAAAAATCAGAAGTGCGTGCGAATATTCCCAGCGTGCTTTAAAGATCCCAATGTTTTGCTGTTTGGCTTGTGTTCTCCAGAGCAGTGTAAAAGTTCTCTGATAAAAACATGATAATTTCCAGCCAGTAATTGTTTTACCAAGTCTCTGTTTCAGTAGTCACGCGCCAACCATGGTTTCCTCAGACAATTAGCTCCTTGCCATTGCTGCTGACTTTGCGGATCGTTTTGGAGCCATCCTGAGCTCCGAGCGGGGTGTTTAATTGTGCTGACCGGTCACACGGTATTGCTCTTACTTCTTGGCTGGTTCAGCAAAACCAAGATTCAGTTTGCAACGCGGTTAATATAGGCTACATCTTTATATGGATTTTTAATAGCTTTTCCCCAGCGCAGCCTTCAGCACAGGTGGTGTGTGCTAAAGCCAGCGCCGGGAGCTTTCTGCCTGCAAGGACGACGGGAGATGCTTTGTAGCTCTCTGCTGTCCTTGTGCTGCAGTGATGGAAATACAGATCGCAGCCACTGCCCAAATGTCCTTTCACCTCTGGTTTTGACTTTGGCAAAACCAGCAGTGAACAATATTGTACAATGATTTGAACACTGGGACGAACACTACCTGACAGCTGCTGCAACACCACCAGCCAGGCTTCCTCAGCACCCGCAGAGACTGTCAGTGCAGGAGGTACACCAAACCCCGGCTGTATGCCAGTGACTCACTCACATGCTGATTGGGAAAAAAATATATATTTTTTTCCCCTTTTGAGTGATGATTACAGTCAAGAGAGTGACTTAGAAGTGACATGTGAGTTTGTATGATGAGTTTTTTTCGATACCTTCCAGGCTGAAAGCAGCCAGTTCACGCATCACGGCACAGAGGCATTCTCCAAAAACCAGCACAGAAGTTACTGGAGGTCTGGAAAATCAAGTAGCCTTCCATACTGCTTTCTATACCATCACCAGCAGTAAAAATTATACTGACAGTAACTGGCCTGTCTTGATGTGCTAACATCTAACAACCTCAGTGAGACCAGGAGGAGACCATGCAGCTGCCGCCAGCCTCATCATAACCCCTTGCCATACAAGTGTTTGGGGCTGTTTGAGGATGGAAAACTCAGGAGAAAAGGAGCTCTTCCCTCCCACTCCCGCCAAGGAGAGGGGACTCGAGTGCCACCCTATTGCAGCCCGCAGGAGCTGGTGCTTGCAGCAAGCCCTGCCAAACAGCGGCAGGCAGCTGGAGCACGTCCCTGGGGATGCCTGGACATGGGCTGAGTGCTGGCCTTGCAGCCTCTGCTGTGCTCTCACATCTGCCCCATCATCTCCTGCAATTCACACAGACATTTAAGCCTCCTCCCTGGGAAAGCCTATCAGGTTCCTCCTCTGTCAAAGTCAAGTGGATTTAATTAAGTCAATCCAATCCAGGCTAGGACTGGTCAAGTTCTCCCCAAAGGTACACGATGGAGTTACCAATGTTTTCACAGGAATTAAACTTATAATACAATAGACAAAAATAAAGCAGGCTTTGTACGTGCCGTTACAGCTACCTTTTTTGCATACAATTGAATAAATTACCTTTTGTTATGAAACATTAATCCTCTTTGCTAAATGGCATAATTCCCCCCTCGGATGCGTTGCGAGCGCTGGAGTGCCCTCGGAGCAGGCTCGGAGACACCCTCACACGCAGTGCAATTACTGAAAGAGCACGGAAGTGTGCGTGCCCTGCGAGGAGACCGTGCACCTTGTGAAGAGGTCACGAAGTTACGTGTTACATCCTCATCAAGGGCAGCCAGAGCTATTAGATGGGCACAGATCAACCTGCAAAGGAAAGAGAGGTGGGGGAGACCTCAAGAGCGAGAGGGAAGTCTACAGGAAAAGGAGCTCATGGCTGATAATCGTTATTTGTATTACAGGAGTGCTCCAGCCTAAGATCTCACTGGAGCAGTGCAGCACAGAAGTCTCTGCCCTGCCAAGCTCCTGGTTCAGATGGGTGAGATGTGTAAAGGAAGAGCTGCACAAAGGCAGGGGCTGGAGCACACTGGTGAGCCTGGGCACTCAGCAAAATCCATGGCACGGTTCAGCCCCGATGCTTCTTCTCCTGTCTGAAGCTTGTCCTCAGCTATCTGCCTCCAGGAGCAGAGTCATCCTTCCTGTGCAATTACACATTGGAGTTAATAATTATCAGTTTAGAGGAGAGGTTTTCCTATGTCTCTGTTTCCCTGCTATTTGCACTCCCCTAACAAACACACACACCGGTGTCCAGAACCGAATCCATTAGAGGGAAAACTCCACAAATCTGTATGAAACGACAGCTCCTGACAAAATGAAAGCAAGTATCTGGTTCAGATCTGCACTTAAAACAATCCAGAGACCTATTAGTATTCATCCCGCATGATCCAGATGGAGTAATAGCGGCTCTATGAATAAAATTAAAATCAGAGAGCTGATGCTGCCTCACACTTAGGAAGATGCTGCCGAGTGAAGACCACATTACAAGTGTGATGACTACTGCTTCAGTGAAAGGCTTGGCCCTCCATCCCTTTGGGTAGCCACTTATTTTAGGAATGTCTCTTTGCTCACCACCTCTCAAGGTGAGCGGTGAGCATACCACTGGCTTGAGCCTGGGTCTGATGGGGTACCACACCGCTCAACGACTCAAAGGAAATGGAGAATTTAAGGCTGTGCTGTGCCTGGCAGCCACGGGGCTCCAGGGAGCAGGGTGAAAGACTGCAGCAGCAACACGAACTCTTCGGCGTTGCCTCTCCCTGAAGGATGCAGGTTGAAGCTTAATCTTGGCAGCCCCAGCAGCCTGCAGAGAGCATGTGGGGGACAACAGAAATCCTCTTTGAGCGGCAGGCGGGTGAAATCTATAATGTTTTTAACCAGGTTGCAAGTTTCAGGCTGTAGTTCATTAATTCAGAAAGATAAAATTGATATTCCCTCTCACCCTGTCGATGGAATCGAAGGGTCTCTCTGTGTCTCCTAATGTGGCCATTGTATTCCAATAGCTCCAACTGCATCTGCAGCACTGGATCATTGTTTCCCTGAGAGATCTGTTGGAGAAGCCCGTAACCAAACCACCTACACCACTCCACACAAACCTCAGCCACCTGGATGTTATTTCTGTAGCCTTTCCATCTCCCTGCTTGACAGCCCACAGTGTTTCTAGCCTGTCCTCCGAGGAAACGAATCAGAGAGGAAACTGCTGTGCAAGGAGTCTCTACTTTGATTTTAACGACATGGTGGCTATGTTATTCAAAACACCTTTTTTTTGCCAAGAGTCCCTAAGCACTATTATTCATGGTTGCTTATGAAACCCCTCATTAGCTCGAGAGGCTAATTGTTGTTGTTGAAAAAATGAGCAGTGAATCTTCAGGTCTGGCGCTCTGCCATTGCAGGAACCTGTGCTTATTTATTGCAAGGCTTGACATCTTTTTCTTTTACAGTCAGAAAAATAATCCCCAACAAACCCACATTTTTCCCCTATACTACCAATTGTCTTTTTGCCTTTCCTCCCCTCACCCCCCCCCCCCTCCTTTTCTTTTCATGATTTTAATGCACAAGAACATTTAGGATTGCCAGTGGATCCAAACCTGTGCTTTGTGACTCATTTCAGATAAACTCTTCTGGACAATAGCAAGATTACCTCTAAAGTGCCAATACCGGGGAAATAAAATTTCTGTATCAAAGGATTCTTCAAACCAACAGAGGTGCAAGAAGCTCCAGTAACTGGAATACGAATTTAGACAAAATAACAAAATGACAGACGTAAGAAGCATGTAATGGTGTATTCCAGACTGAATGCCCATCACTGCAGCTGCTGGCCCTAAGACAAAAGCCAGGCACTGGCCTTTCAGCTCAGGCAGTCAAAACTCACTGGTATTCTGCTGAAAGAGCATCCTTGGGTGAAATTTCTATTCTGTCAGCAGTGCATAGCTGGCTTTTATCTGTGCTCTACGTGTCTTTGCATGAAGACAGTTTTGATTCTTCAGAACTGACATGAGAAATCATGACAACACTAATGTAGAAAAATGTAAGGCAAAATCTCTAAACTCCCAAACACCTCAGCTGTTGTCTCTATTCTACGGATAGGTGAATGGGAAAATCTGCAGACATGTGGCCTACTAAAATAGAAGGTAATAGAAATACAACAATGCAACGCCTTAGCCCTGTGATCCTCACAAGCTCATCCCACGCAGTTGCAAAAGGCAGAAAAATTCTCAGGTTTTACTGGGATGGACAAAGTTCTTGTTTCTGGTACATTTCTTAAAGTATTTCCAGAGGAACATGCCCTTTGTTGAGTCTTCTCTTACTTTCTTTCATTGTTACTTGTGATAAAACCATTGAAAAAATTTGAGTAGCAAAGAAAATGGTGGCCATAACTTGGCTGTTATTCCTTCCCCGTTTCGATGTCTCAGTTGTTTTCCTCGTTTGAAAAATGCCATCCAGTTCCATCCATGCAATATGTGATGGGGCGGATCCCTTACATCCCCCAGTCAGCTAAGCCTTGCATTGCAAGAAGGCATCACTTTGGGGTCAGAAGGGGCAGTCAGCCCTGTACTAGTTAATAAATTGTCCCTCCTTTCTGGCTGCTAGGAGAAATGAGGCTTCAGTTGGGAGGAAATTATTTTGCGGGTATTGTTTTGCTAACAATAGCAATTCCTGCTTCTGAGAATGCTATTTTGCTTAATACCTTTTTCTGTAGAGTGGTAACATGTGACAGAGTAATAGCCCTGGGAGCAGTACGAAGGGTTCGGGTTTGTGACAAGAAAAACAGACAACTGCTTCCACCAGAAAAGAAAGAGAAAATAAATGCAAAGAAAATAAGTGTTCCACATAAGAATCCCCTGACAACATAAGGTTTTAATCTTCAGGATTAAATGCTGTTTTGATTCCTTACCGCACAATAAATGTATTTACAGGGGAAAAGGTGCCTATTTTGTTCTCTGGAAAGAGAAAAGGTAGCCAGGCCTAACCAATACCCTGCTTGTTTGAAATAAAATGCAAGTGCGTTTTGAAAAGGAGAAGTTTTCTGTCAGAGGAGGAAATAGAAGCAAACCCCACAGATTGGGACAGGACTGGAGCGGATGGCCCAGGGAACACCCTGGCTCACTGCAGCTGACCTGCCAGCCCGGCGTGTGGGAAGGGGAGCAGAGCAGTTCCCGGTGCCTTGTGTCAGCTTTCTGCTCATATGGGTGTTGATGAGACCGCTCAGAGTGCACAAGCACTGAAAATTAACTGACAATACAGCAGGAGGCAGGACACTGGCAGCCGGTGCTGCAGCAAAGGGAGAGGCTGTTCTGACCAAGGCATGGAGGCTCCCCAGGCAGTCGCAGTCTTCACTTCCTGAAGAAACTCTTGCTTGATGAGTTCATGTGCAGGCCTGAGCTTGCTAAAAGGCTACGAGAAGCTTGTCCTTCCTCATACGGGCATGGAAGCAGAGGCAGATGGAGCAGCAGGCACAGGGCTTCTGTGGGAAATCCCTGCCTATCACAGTGAAGACACAGCCTGATGCCCTTAAAAATGACTTCCAAAAATTGTCCAGTGACCCAAGAAAGCTAATTATTCATTAACTTTTTTTGTTAATTTTTTGTTTGGTTTCATTTTACAGAAAGCATGGCTGTATTCTTGGCACAAAGTGTTTACGCTGATGAATTATTCAATTTCTGTAAAACTAGATATCATTATTCTCATGTGAGATAAAGGAGCAGTTGCACATATACATGGATGTAGATATAATACAGGCTTTAAAAAGAAGTACAATTATTGGTATTCTCCACCCAAGGAAAAAAAAAAAAAAAAGGACAAAATGCTCTTTTTTTTCTTTTATTTATAAGAAAAGAAACAAATACCAAGCCCTGCCACACGTGCTTACAATAGGATGCCGGTGTGCCCTTCATAGTCCTCTGATGGTAACTGATCCCTTGCCCACCTGCATCAGCAACCATAAATAACGAACCCATGTGAGCAGTCTCAGAGAGGAGACACAACCCTATGGAAGCTGTGGAGGGAGAAGGGAAGGAGCTGCCCCAGGCTTTCCTGCTTCTCTTGGCTCTTCCACCAGGCTGAACTGAGGCTTTTTCTCCCTCTTCCTTCACGAGCAACCTTACAACAGCAAGCCCACATGCACATCTGCAGCTCCCTTAGCAACCTGCCAGCTACGGGCATGTGCAGCACCACAAGCAAAGCACCTCTGACAATAAACCAGCACAGAATACCTGCGGCCTGTGGAACCCCACAGAGACAAGCCAGTGCTTGTTGTTGCAGTGCCACCAGCACCATTAATTGAGCAAGCCACAGCTGACAGCCACAGTGCCCAGAGCATTCCTGTGAAAGCAAACCTGCACGACTGCAGGGAGCAAAGCTCCCAGTCCCCCCTCCAAAAAAATAAATAAATAAAATAAAACACTTACAGCCTCCCATTTAAACCTCTCAATTAGCCAGGCTGCTCGTCAGAGGGCTAAGCTTCATAATAAAAAGAAAATAACAAGAGACTTCTAACAGTGCATGATAAAAAGAGTGCAAAGCAAAGAGCTTATTTAAAAAAAAAATGTAAGAAATCTTTTAGCTGATGTCCTTTTCCCCTCTCCAGAGGAGTGATGGAGGGGGCTTGTGTTCTTATTGATCTGACCTGCAACACCCCTAGCATAGCTTGTTAAAAAAAAGAAAAACAATGTTTAGCAACACAACATCTTGTTAACTTGGTAAGCCAGGGTAGCCTTCCTGCTTCTCAGCAATCATTCAGGCATTGCCTGCTTAAAAAGAGCCGAACAGTATTGCTCTTAATAGGGTTATTAATAACTGTCACATTCCAAGAAGGTGAAATAATGTGTTTTCTTTCTTTCATAGATTAAAGCAAACCTGTAGGGAATTGTCTGAGTCCTCCTGCCCCCACCCTTTGTATCCTTAAGCCAGTGTGGAAGAACAGTGAAGCGAGTCCACCAGCAAAAATGCTTCATCAACGTGATATATTTAAAGGGAAATATCAGCCAAGAACCTAACCCTAACCCAAAACCTAACCCTAAGCCTAACCGTAACCCTAACCCTATCCCAACCCTAACCCTAATTCCTAACCGGTTATATATAATATAATATATATATATATATATATATAATATAATTATATATATATATATATATAATATAATACCTGCTTCTCCAGCAGGTCAACAGACTTTGAGGCTCAGAGCACCCTGCCTCTCTTGGGGGAGCTGTAGGAGCACGCCTCCCTGCCTAGCTACCACAAACAGCCTGCTGACAGACTGCCATCATTCTAGCCTTATCATTAGATTTTAAAACCACTGGCAGGTCCTCAAGGTTTTGATCACAGGCATCAGCAGGGAAATCACAGTCTGTAATTGCGTTAGCCATTTGGGATGGCCGCACTGAATTGCCTCAGCCAGAACCCACACTTTCAGAAGAGACTCGAGGCTTGCTCTGTGGCAACAAGCACTGTTTAATGATGCCTCAACTTTTGCTCTGAAAAATGTGCTTGTGGCTTTATTGTAGTTACAGCTTTAGACCTAAATATAACTAAAAGCCAGGGGGAGGAGAGTTGTTTAAGATTGTTTGACTGCAGGCAAAAATCTCAATCCCTACATGTTAATTTAAAGTTTGAGGTTTTTCTTTGGATGCTGCTGAGACAGACATAGCTATGAGTAAATATGTCAAAATAATCTATCAAGGGGAAATCTGGTCCCTGAGCTGTTCAATGAAAGAGGTAAATTACACAAAGATTATTACTTGATTTCCAAAATATATTCAAAAAAAAAAAAAAAAGAGATAAAGAGAAGAATAGGACAAGCGACAAGCTTTGGGGCTCTTTAATAACTTTTAGACAGATTCCATCCCTTTTTTTTTGCTTTGAAATCAGCAAGATTTGGACACATTCATTACTAACTGCAGTTCCCAACCTTTTTCAGCCTAGTTCAAACTAATGTGGAGCTACAAGGCTGATTTGGAGCTCTGAATTACACCGGAGCCTGACTGTCTTTCATCTCTATCACTGCCACTGTTGCCAGATGACTGCGTGCTGCAAAGTGCTTACATCTTCCTTCAAGACTCCAGCTCCTAGGTGGAAGTAAGCATGGAAGAAAGCTGTTGTTGCTGCTGCACAGAAAAGCTTGAGAAATAAGACCCAGCCGTACCCAATAAACTTCGACAAGAAGGTTGGGGAAACAAACAAACAAACAAACAAAAACAGACAAAACCTTCAGCATTTAATTGAAAAGCAAACAAAAGTATTTCTTCAGTGGTGGAAAACTCCTTCATGGTTTTCATTGGAAGGAGGCTGCTGAGATGACTTTGCAGACGAGGTTGCCACAAACGGGGGAAGGAATTGTCACAACACGCAGAAGCCAGGTGCAGATCTGGCCCACGCACCCACACGTACACACGCAGATGCAGAGCACAGGAGCCAAGGCTCTCAGCAGTACCTGTCCCAGACTCTGTCAGTCAAAGGGCTGGGGGTCTGTGAGCTCAGCCTGGGAGCCGGACTGGCCCCGATCCCCAGGGCATGCTGCACGCACCCGCCTGCTGCTCCAGCCCCTGGGCGTCATCCTTCTGAGTGCTCTGAGTCTAAATAAACCTTGTGCTTGGAAAGCCTGGGTAAAAGTTGACCACCGTGCTAGAAGGCTGTTGCTCACGAGTAGAAGTGTTGCATTAATCCATGCAATAAGGAAAGAACTTGTCTTAAAAAAAAATAATAAAAAATATTAAAAAGCCTAACTGAATAGTATTCCCCTTGAGGCTTATCAATGCTTCATTTTCCATCGCAAAAATAACGTACTGTAAAAGACTGATTAGTCAACTGATAATTGAGTTCTTAAATGTCAAAAACAATATAGTATGAATATTCAACAGATCATGACACTGAAACTTACCTGTTCAATCAACAGTGACTAACATTTTTTTTATTCCCATTGTTCTTTTCCAGATATTATGTTAATTTGACTTTTCTGAGGTACTGAACAAGGTTCTCTTAAAACATGTCGTCTTGCAGGTTAATGTATAACGGGCTGCTTAAAAGAAAACTGTTTGGAAGTCGTGCCTGATTTATATCCCTTTGCATTAGCTTCATCTCACAGTTCAGGTAAAGGGGCAATTGAAACAAAATTGTGTTGAAACAGATATAGTTAATATTTCAGCTTCCAAGAAGGAGAAAATTCAGCATGTAGTTTGAAAAAAAATGTGATATTTTCCTGCTGTTTGAGGTTAAATGCAGCCCAAGGTTCAAAGTCACAACACATTTCAGACATCATTTAATTTAACAGGGGAAAACACAGGCCAAATTTAATTAAAGGATGTATCTGTGGTTTTTAAATGAATGCAGTGTTATCAGAGCAGCCCAAACAGCCGGGTGCTCCTCTTCGGGCAGGAGAGCTGGGTGGGAAGCTGCAGGAGCCAACGCTTTGCCCATGTCCTCTTGAAACCCCTGTCTGCCACACGCTGCAAGCAGCACTGCAAGCCTGGCGGTCCCAGGCTGTGGCAGCAGGAGACATGGAGCTGCTGCAGGTCCTCCTGCATGCCAGAGAATGAGCTACAGGAGATAGCGACCATCATCCCAGTACTTCTGCTGTCTCCTAGCTGCCTGAGATATGGTCTCCTCCATGTGCCAAATACCCAAAAGGAGCACATGCTCCTTTTGAAATTAATTTATATTTTTAAATAATTTGAAATTAATGTGGACAAGGTCCTCAGTGGTGGACTGTACAGAAACACCTTTGCATTATCTGGAGATAATCAGGTGGCAGGCTCAATCTCTCCTCTCATTGTTTGTCTCCGTTGTTTCATTTTATATTATTCCGCTGTTCAAAATCTAAATGTATTTATCTATTCCCTTCATCTTTCTCTCTTCAGATTTTCTTTGCAGTTTAGCTTCAAAGAACATACCTTCCAGGAAAGAATATTTCTGGAAATAGCAGAGGAGCTCAAGGATCGTTGCAGTCATGCCACAGGGCACCATTAAATAAAGCAACCTTCTCTGTCGTCATAATCATGATGGAATGACTTGGAAGGAAAACAAACCACGGCTGTAGATGCAGTAGCTGCAAGCACCAAATCTCCAAAGACATCTTCAAAATAAGGGCAGATATATCACAGCAAGGAACAAAACGCCTCAGTACTTGTTTGGGACCATTTGTTTTGCCGAGCCCCTGCAGGTGGTCATTGTGCTGCTCGGGATAATTTGCATCGCTCTCAGCTGCTGAGGACAGAAACCCAACACCCAGACCCTGCTCCAGCACAGCAAACAGCCACACGTTTAAAGACTGAAGGATTACATCTTCCTAAGCATGTTTTTAATTAACACACAAATGTGTCATCCTAAAAGGGAGCTCAGAAGCCTGGCTCTCAGTTACCCCAAACCAGATTTATGGGCTGTATGTGAAGTGGTTAGCAAAGACATTTAAAAACAATTAGGCTCTTGGAGAGGCAGATTCAAGCAGCCCAGACTGCTCTCATTATGCTGGAGAACGGGAAAATAAAGCCATTAGGCTCACCAGACAACTAGGTTATTTGTACTATTTTTTTTAATGATTAGTTTCCTTAATAATGCCTTCTGCCTGCAGTGGGAGAAACTCTCTTGCGCGCTCTTGCACACCAAGTCACTGATGGATGACGCTCCCATGTGACCAACCAAATCCGATTTTAATGTTTCATGATGCTATTGAAATGAATAAAAAGGCAATTATCACTTTCCTTCAGCAAAGCATCAGATGCTGTTGAACGCTGAGGTGCTGCCAGGAGCAGGGGCCCGGAGGGAAGGCAGAGGCAGCCAGCGGGATCGGGGTGCTGCAGCCCTTGCTGCTCTCCCAGGAGTGCCCGCAGCCTAAATGACAACTCACTTTGCTTTTGAGGAAGGTCCAGCCACCTAGCATCATTTCTGACGTGTTTTCTACACTTTTGCTTCACGTTTTGCCTTCAAACTTCCTCTACAGATCGCTGCCTGGATTTTCAACTAGTTTTCCAGAGACCCCAGCATACCAAGGCTAGGTGGCCTGAAGGTTGGGACACATGGCTCCAAAGCCGACTGCATTACCCTTGAAAGCCAGCCCTGTTAGGATTTCTTTGTTGCAGACCATCACGCTTGACTTGTCCCCAATAGCTCAGCCAAGTTCAAGCTCGTTTGTACCCTGTGCTGCACAAGCAGGACATGAGAAAGTCCTTGACCCAGAACAGCACGGAGGGGAGCTTGCAAGCACCTTCTCCTTTCAAAGTGCTTTTCTGTCGCTAGCATTTCACTTTAGAAAATCAGAAAATAACTTGCAGCATGCAATTCAAGACAAAATGATTTTTCCTTTGTAAGGAAAACTTTTCTTCACACAGGGAGAATTTCATGTATATGAGATATCCGAAATTTCAATGTTCTAGGAAAAGAAGAACGCAAGAAGCTTGGAGCATTTTTCCCCCTCAGCTCTCCCTAAGCCTTACCTACTCACACAGGTACATCTAAGTCTGAGTCAGGTCCATGCTCCAGCCGCCCTCAGCATCCTGCAAACATATTCATAAACTCTCCAGCAAGCTGAAAGCAATGGGCAGGGAGTCCCACCTCCCAGAGCCCCAGCCCCAGCCCTTTCCCACCCAAATTGTTCTCCTCCGCTGCCTGCTCTGCCTCACATTCATGGAGCTGGGCTCCACAGCCCACGGGCACGGTGCTGTGCGTGTCTGGGTGGTGACTTCACTACGGCAGGGACTGATTTCAGGAGCCATTACAGTGTCTTGTATGTCAAAGCCCTCCTGAGCAGCTTCCTCTGATGTGAGCCCGAAACTGCTGGGGGCGGGGGCAGTCTTTTTTAACGCCATCATTTTAGAAAATCCATCTATAGAAATAGAATTTAAAATACTGTTAAAATAGCATTAATATTCCATCTGAGAGAAGTCAGAAATTCAGGGGAATTTCTTTCCCCTCTTTTCAGGCCTGCCATCTCTTACAGCGTTCTGCACATTGTTATGGATATTGCCCTGCCACTCATTTAGTTCCAGGAGATTTTAGGGAAAAGAGAGATGGACTTCTTTCTTCCATGCCAGGGTGAGGAAAGGTGACCTCACACACACTTACATTAATCACCACCATGCCTTTCATTTGCTGCCCGGACCAGTATCCATAATTATACTAACATATATTTCACGAGTACAATGAGAAAGTGTTTCAGAGCAACAGAGCTCCAACAGGGAAAAATTAACCGCCTTCCTTGTGCTGAGACATAATGGTTGTTTATTCCTCCTGGTGGCACAGTAATTCTCAGCAGAACTGCCCTGAGAACAGAAGTAATATATAGTGTGAGTAAGGGGTGGCAGAATCCGTCCCACAAATACGAGCTATTAAGTTAATTCCTTTCCCTTCCTTATTCAGGCTCTGCAATGACAGCCGGATATTTTACCAGGCTTCCTTCCAGCCCGCAGTAGCTGCAGGAAAAGCAGGACTTTGGCTGGCTTGTGCTCCAAATATTCCTGTTTCTTCGCTCTTGCACCTCTAAAGGCTGCCGCCAGTGACAGACAAGTCTCATTACAGAAATATTCAGTATTTTGCTCTTCTCCAGGATGCTTCTGTCACCCAAAAGAATCCCCAGGCTCCAGGCACACACACAACCTAAACAAATAAAAGACAACTGCATCTATATGCAACTCCATGGCTGTTTCCATGGGTCACCCTTGGAATTGGGAGCTGGCCTCTTTGCAAATACCTGTGAACTTCATCAGTGTGCTGTCTGGTCCTTGCATTACTCTTGAGTGAAAATCTCTAAAAACCACTGGGTAACGATCATGTGCTAGGAAGAAGTTCTATACACTCATCCATGAAGCATATTTCAATTACAAAGGCAATTGAAATTTTAATTAGTAACATCACAGAAGTGTTTCTAACTCAGTCAGCTATGTAAAAAACATACAAATAAGAAAATGAAACCCTTCATCACTCCAACAGATACCACCTTAAAAGCCAGAAGAGGACAGACATTTTTATAAAAGCCTTTTCAAGACACACTGGTTTCTAAACTCCGTAGCAGAGAGTAACCCAATCAGTCTTGATTTTGATTGCCACTTATGCAAAGCTGCTCAGCTCTGGAAGGCTCGCAGTCTCAGGGCACCTGCAGGACCGGGGCTCGAGCAGCCTGTGAACCCCGAGAGCTGCACCAAGCCCCTTCCTGCCCTTTGAGAGACGCTCCCTCCCTTTAGTTCCCCACAAAAGTTGGCACATCACACAGGGGAGCATCCAGGTTTGTGAGTGCTCTTGTTTGCGAGCACATCTCTCTTTTTTTTTTTTTTTGTCTGCTTTGATTTTGCTGGATTTATTTATTTTGCCCGGATATTTCATTGATCGACTCACCCCAGGTTCTTTTCAACATTCTCTATTGACATAATGGGAGCTCTGCATTTGTTTTCGCCTTCCACAGGTCTGCACACTGCCACATTTGTACCACAGGAAGCAGAAAACTAGTTTAACATCTCATTTATTTCATAGATGAGAAAGTAATTCCCTGCTGAATGATTGTCCTGAACCAACAATTCAGAAAGCAGGAATTTACAGTGCCTGCCAGAGACGGGAGTGCATTACTGTAGTGCTGTTATATAATGGAGCTGAAATATGTTTTTTTCCCCTCCTGTTAGCCTGAAGAGAAAAGCCATTAAATATGATTAAGGTTAAGAGATTGCTAAAATTACAAACAGCCGCCATTCAATTATTTTGCTCTATAAAATGCAACACAGATTGGAGTTATTTCTCCGAAATGTGTTTTTAGAAAATAACATAACACAACTAATGTGGTTTGATGTAGCAAATCAGGTTTCAGATACTTCTTGTAACGCAAAACTAAAAGGTTCATAATTTAACTCAAAGTTCGTAACTTAAAGTCATCAGGTGCTTGCTGCATAAGAAAGTGTGTGTGGGGGATCAATCCCGCCCCAACTAATATTCTGTGGAGTCATCTAAAGCCGGAGAGTCAATCAGTTTTAGCACCCATTAAAGAAAAAGACAGGAAAACGCAACAACTTGGCATAACCGTCACACATTTTTTATGGAGAGTAAATCTCTTGAATAGTTTCTGTAATTTTTAATGTGACCTAAGGTGGGTGCTACGGATTTATCTGGGCTAAGAGAGCTCTGGAGAAACACAAGTAGCTAATCAAAACGCCTGCCAAGCCTGTGGAGTTTCACTGCAGGTTATGGTCATTGGGAGCGTGGGCTGCGTATTCGTCACTGTGCCTGCACCGGTATTTAATGCACTGGGAGGCTCGTCGCGCACTGAGCAAGCTAACTATGCTAAAATGTGTTTTCTGTCAGCTGTACAAGGAGCTGAAATAATTGGAAAGTCAGGAAAAAATCCGTATGTGGCTATATTAATGGTTAGAGAGTCGTGGTTATTACGGTTAATAAAATATGCGGAACTGCATTATTCTGCTGAAAGCAACACAAACCTTTTGGGGTCCCTGGAGGCAGGGCCCGAAGCTTTTCCATAAGCAAACTCAGAGCGAGCTCAGCACAGAGCCACCTCTGCGTGCAGGTCAGTGGCTGCAATGAGCAAAGTGCCAGCTCAGGGTGCTGGACAGGCCGTGCACAGCCCCCTTGTTTCTGCCCTGGGAGCCTCTGCGGTTTAGGGCCAGCAATTTCAATGGGAATCACACATGCCAGGAGGATTTGTGACTTTACAGATGCTAATTATTCACCTGTTGGCGTTTGTGTCCCTGCAGAAGTCACACATTTTCACTATAGCTAACATGAGATCTAAAGGGGAGCGCGTGACTTCAGTAAAAACATTTACCTCGACTTGTCACAGCTTACCCAGAAAATCCCTTTGCAAGAAGGTCGCAAGGGGTTAACAAAGGAGCAATAGATCATTTGATGACTAATTGCATGATTAGAACCCAACAGATCAATAATTTCTTATAACCGTATACATAATTCATTCCACTAATGTGCTTATAATTATCTAACACGCACCCACTTATATCCTGCAACAGCTATTCATTCATTTATCAGCGTTACATAAACTGAAGTATGACAGAGGAAATAAACATGAAGGACATTTTTGAACCTACGCTAAGGCTCAGATGAGCAAGCAACTTTATCACAAGACCCCAGAAAACTTGAACACACAGTGCCCCGACCCACCACCTTCATGAAGGCTAGTGCTGGCCCTTGGGGGCTCCTCAGGCTGGGCTGGCTGCAGCTCAGCATCCCGAGCCCCGTGGAGGGTACGTTGCAAGTGCAACCTTCTCAGTCACCAAGTCAGAGGGAGAGGCTCTCCTTCCCACATCCTCCTCCCCCACTGTTCCCATAGTTATTTCTCCCCAAGCCGCCAGACTTGAAGATGCCAGCTCCTGTCTAAACAGCAGGGAATGGAAATGTAGACAGCACCTCTGTGTGGCCCCCACAAAATGTTAAATCGTCTTTGCCTGCTGTGCACAGAGGGTTCGGAGCTGATGGAGTACTAAATGAAGGCGCTCTCTGAATACCATTCATCAAAGATGAGCATGAGAGATAGGTCCAGAGTTACTGGAACTGGTTCTGCTACATCCATCCTCTGCCTACAGTTCCCTTTGTCCTGCCTCCTACAATGTTCCCCACATTAACGTGTCTGGGAGATTAATAATTTTGTCCTGAATCAATGAATTACTGATGGCTAGCGAGATACCTCCCCTGGTAGTAAAGATAATACCATTCCTTGTATAGCACACAAATCACACCACCATAATCAGAGCAATTGGGCTTTCTATAGCTGCTGCTACTTAAATCACGGCCGTGCATCTAATCCTTCAGTGTACCAGAGCATTTCCGTGGTGCAAGGGTTTGGTGCAGTGCCTGGTTCTGGGTTTTGCCTGAGATATTCATGTTTGCATGGAGTTGGCTGGATCCTTTGGGATACCATCGCTATGGAACATGAATTTCCTCACTGCACGTGCATTGCAAGCAGAGTTGTTCCAGGCTGAGGACACCAGGCAGCCACGAGGACTGCTGTCTGCTGTGCAGCTCATCCAACAGTTCTCAGAACGTTAATATCCAGTTTTCAAGCCCAAACAAAAATTTCCCTTACTTACCAGAATGGTGCCAGGAAGAAAACTAGAACAATAGCACCAGCTAGAAGGGGAGCTTAGTCTTGGACTGAAAACCAGCAACAGCCAGTTGGTATGTGAGAGTGACTTGGGTGCCCTGAGAGGTTTGCCCAGGCCGAGCGAGCACTGCACAAATAATGCCATGCTCAGTAATGTCCATCCCTGAGAAAGCAAGACCACTCTGAAAGCAAGCTGCATCTCTGCTCCCTCTTGCTAACTACCTAAGCAGCTATTCAGTGCACATGAAACAGTAGATAACTCTTTATCTGACAGGTAATTAGCTGTAGAAAAAAAAAATCAAATTAAAAACAGAGACCATATTAATAACAATGCACAAGCACAAATTTGTCTGGAGATGCACAATGAATTACTTCAATTTACAAAAAAAAACTGTTTTCTCTGCGAATGGGAGAGAATACATCTTCATTTTAGCTCTCATTTGTGTGTCAGGCTTTTAGCAGCAGCCGGGCAGGAAGGCGAGGTCGCAGCCAGCCCCTGCCCCTCCCACCTCATCCACTTTTGCCAGAAATCCCCATACCTGCAGTGAGATCCCAACTGCTGGGCTACGTGTGCCTCAGTAATGCACACAGCTAGTGCTATCTGGTGAGCCTGGAACACAGGCTGAATTAATTAATGGTCTAATACAGGGTCTAGGAGTCACAGACATGCCCCAAAACACCTCTAAGAACAAAGACTCAATTTCACTCAATTTCTGTTGCCAGTCAATGAGGAATGGGTATAACCATCTCTGAAAAATCCCAGAAGAAAATTAAGTAATTTAGATCCCAAATGACAAAATCTAGAACGAGGACTCCACTTGAAGAAGTGAGACAGGACAGTTTCAGGCACTTTGACACGGCGCATGCAGGGATGAGGAGACCCTGATGGCTAGGGGATGGGAAGGGAGCTGGGGGCAGGGGGTGCTTGGCCCCTTCCACACCACCCACCCGCAGCTGAGCCTCAGGGACAAGTTCCAACCATGGGCAGGCACCCACACAGCTGAAGCTGGCATGCTGCTGCTCTGTTTTCTTGGAGCTGGATTACGGAAAAGGGCACAGTGCATCAACAAATAAGCACGCACAGAGCCCTGGGATGGAGGAATTAGAGCTAAAGGCCCAGGGTAGGATTTTGCTGGGGCAAGCAACTCCTCCTCACTAGGGTGGCAGAAACAAGGCAGGAGCTTAGGTGATCACTGCAATTTCCTTCAAGGCTCATTGCTTTTCAGTTTAATATTTAATGTCGAATTTCAATTACATGACCAGTAATATTCACTTAATTAAAAGTACCATCCTAGCCTGGCGGGCTACAGCTGGAAGAAAGGAGGCTAAAAGGAAGGATTGGGCATCACTCCCACGAGACAAGGCCTGCCTGCATCCCGAGGCACAGCATCCCGAGGCACAGCATCCCTCCTCTGCCACTTTCCTGGCCTCCCTTCCAGGCAGCAGGGACAGCACTGTGTCAGTTGTGAGCCCTGGTGTGGGTGATGCAATCTGAGGAGGTGGACGTGGTTTTGGGTTTGGTCACACAGGCCAAAGCAGCACTTCTGATGACTTGAGCTCTCCTCCAGCAGCCAGGGGAGCAGACTGAGCTGTCCTGGGGCACACAAACCGCAGCCTGAAAGCAATTTCTGACTTGGCTTGTGCTGTTTGCAAAGCGTTTTTTTTTTTTTTTTCCTTCTCTTCCCACATCAAACAAGTGCAAAAAAAGAAAACAGGAGAGGCCAAAAAAAGAAACCTCCCACAAAACCAAAGGAGATCTAGAAAGCCCAAACAGCTGCCCCATGGCAACAGCAGAGCCCCAGGGAAGGCTGCAGGAGGCCAAGCACAGGGGCAGGAGTTGGTGGCACAAGACAACCTTTAATGTCTTCTCGCCCCGGGGCGTGTGGTTAGCAGGCAGCACCCCGCCCCCTCCAGCTTTTGATTGCTTAAGCATCTCTTTGCAAAGTGTTTATATCTTTTGCATGAATGTTTAATCAGATACCACAGCACTCTTCACAGCAGCTTTCCCCTGGGAAGCAGCCAGAGTCGAAGCGACAGCTTCTTCCTGAATTGTTTGGAAGGTTTCTCTGAAAGGGAGACCGCGATCTGCCCTCGCACCCAGCCAAACCCCAGCAGTCCTGTGGGGCTGGGGGGCTCGGGGCAGCCACCACTGCATTTTGGCCCCTGTTTGCTCTAAGCCCACAGCTCCAGCTGCAACCTGTCCCAGGCTGGATGCTGCCCCGCCAGGCAATGCTGGAAAATGAGGCAACAGATGTCCCATCCCTGAGCAGGACGGAGGTGTTAATTAACACCCCACAGGGCAGGGCTGAGACATCCATCCTAATGAAGCTGTGTAAGGTCCGGAGGCGGAGGAGTGCGGCTTCCCTTCCAGCTCGCCTCCACACGCAGCTCTCATCTGCCCCTCTTTGCCCCGAGGCCTTCCTGGCTTATGGTAAAAGCCATTACTTTAGGATTAGGCTTCAGTTTGATTCCCATCAAAGGCTCTGGTCACTGCGTATTTGCTTAACACTAGACCTTTCAGGTGCCATCAAATTTAACAAGGCTTGACAGGTTCGGGATTAACCACAAAAGCCAGACAAATCCATACTTTCATAGGAGGCCCCAGTGGATGCAACAGGACAGGCAGGATTAGGAGAAGAAAAAAAGAAAGAAGAGAACAGAGAGACACTGAAACTGGCTGCTTCTGCTTGCAGCAGGAGGTGGTGGCCATGGCCCTGCACGCTCCCCTCCTCACGATGGCCCCCACGAGTCCCTGCCTGGGGCTCCCTGGGGGGCGAGGACAGGCACCTCCAGACCCTCGCTGTTTTTTTTAAACAAAGCTCTTATTTTATGCAACATTATTCTGTTTTAGTCAAACATAAGCTCAGAACAAGTCTGTCTGATTGAATTGCATGTGTACTATTTAGCAGACTAGGCTAGATTATCAGATAGTGCCTTCAGGCTTAAAATTATTCACATAATCTATGGGAAAATGTAATGGAAGATATCCATTCTTCAGTTTTGCTTTCACAAGCTTAGACGAGGATTTCTTGATGGCAAGGAGATAAGGAACTGGTTAACTATTCCATAAGGATGAAGGCTTTTTAGTGCCTTTATAAACTAGATGCCATCTAAAATGTGCTTCATTATTAAATGAACATTTCTCAATATTTTCTGGAAAGTTTTCAAATCTACAGTTCTTCTCTTAACTTTTTGTTTCACATGTGTTCATTGGACTATCAAAATGGAAAATGTGAGTTTCATCTGGAAACTGTTGAAAATGGACATACAGTTATGAAACTTAAAAAAAAAATTAAATGAAAAATGCAATGAAACCAACCATACTGCAAATAGCTTTCACTTTGACAGACTGAAAGAAACATCAGCCCAGCAGATCCTGAATTAGACTTAGAGTCCTAAAAATAAATAAAATCAATAAAATCTTACAGTGTTCCACCTGCACCAGTGGCGATCACCGCTGCCAGCAGCAGTGCTGTCAGCCTCACTTAGGGCTTCGGAGGAGACCGTCAGCCCACTACGAGCCACGAGCTCCGAGCACCGCGCATGTTCGTGCAGTCCTGAGAGGCTCTTTTCCAGCTCTGCCCTGAATTAAACAAACACAGCGCTCCTCCAGCTGAGCTGGGACTAATGATGCAGTACATTAGTGAGGCTTTGCCAGTTTTACCATGTATCTAGATTATTCATGCAAATCCCCCAAATGCTTTTGCAGCATAAGCAAGGGTCCCATTGCCGCAGAGAAGCCTGTTCTTGGTTACTTGGCAGCTCTTCCCGTGCCTGGTGCTTTTTGTATTGTAAGAAATCCCCTGTGGGGTAAAGCAAAAACTCAGCTGTCTTTCATTATTTGCAACTGGCTGCTCACATTTTTGGCTCCGGTGGCAGCTGCTGTTTTTCAGCTCCGCAGAGCTGCTCGCGTTCCCCTCCATCACTTCGTGCCTTACTTCCAAGCAGCAGCTCCTCACACTGCTCGGGCAGGCACTAGATCGCCCAGCACCCATTGCAAGCCCACCCCAACCCTGCTCCCACCACAAATCCTGGGGCCTTACATACCCAGGAAAACCTCGCAGCACGGTAGGTCCAGCTTCTGGTGACACCGATAAAGCACAAACCCCACCACTTGCCCTTTGCTCCTGGCACAAGTCACCCAAAATCCAGCCCCTGGTGGTTTTCCTTTCACTCCCAGCCTCTCTACAGGCACAGGAGCTCAGCTGAGCTCACCTGCGGCCAAAACCCTCCTGTGTTCACACCCCAATACCCCCAGGGATTTTGGGGTGCTATGAGAGGAGTCAAGGTGCAGCCAGGGAAGAGGGAGCTGGTTGTGGAGGGGCTTCCCACAGCCAGCAGGACCCAGAGGGGCAGCCGATGGAAATGAGTGGGTTTATTTATACTTGTAAACAAGGGTGTCCATTCTGAGAGCAAATTGGAGCAACAGCCAGTAACTGATAGTAATTTCCAGTAATTAAATACTAATTAATTGATTTAGAGAGAGATGCACTTGCTTTATATATGGCATTTTTATTAAGTAACTAAGGTTTACTAAGTAATTTCCAAGGCATATTTATTAGCATTGCTTAAATCTCAGTAAACAAGTTATTTTTGTTTTCATTGTGGGAATAATTAAGAATTACTGTGTATTTTATGCAAGAGAATTTCCATCCTGGGCTGCTCTTCACGAGCATCTCTCCCTCCCTCTACCCTGTGCTGAAACCCACGGGGCAGCCCCCCCAGTGCCAATCCATAGGGATGTTACCCAGTTTCTCCTGCCCTTAGGAGAGCACGGTGCTCACAGTCCTCTTGCCCTGCAGCCAGGCAGCACCTCCAGACACTGCTTGGTTCCTGACCCATGCAGATTCTCCACCCCACTCCCCAGGCTCATCCTCATGGGGGTGGCACAGCACAGTGCGTACCACCACTCTCAGAGGTCCCTGACATCCTTTATTTCCCACTTTCCTCCCAGAGAACGACAGCTCTCAGTCAGCACTGACAGCACAGCGTAAGGACCTCTCACGCTGCTTTCCCACGGACCACACGCCACGGTCCTGCCCCAAGCACTGGCAGAGGCACTGCTGGTGGAGCAGCCGCCCCCCGCGTCCCTCTGCACCACCCATCACCTCCCCAGTGCGCAAAGAAAATCTGAAGGAATTTTTTTTTTGGTCTCACGATTAAAAAATTGGCTCTGCAATGCTTTATGCATGCATCTGTTATGCTAAAATAACCATCCTTCCTAACCATGCCCACCTGCTGTCTTTTTCAATTTTAAGTATTTCTAAGTAGCAATCAAATCAGTATAATTTGTTCTTTATCTCAGAAAAACCATTGTGAAAGAAAAATGTGACCATTATGTTACATCAGGGAAAAATACAAGCCCTTTATTTTCAGCCTTCTCTATATTCTATCAGATCTCACAGTCGTCATTATGCCAGTTGTATTTAATATTGCTCAAATGAACAGAGCTTTCTTTAATCACCACAACCTCCCTCTCTTCCCTTAACCCACCCCTCCCCAAGGTTAAGACTTTTTTTTTTTTTTTTAATTCAAATACATAAATACTCCTATTACGAATATGTTAAGGGTTTCCAGGAGACAGCTCTGTGGATTTGTTTCAGGAGCTCGCTATCAGTAGCATTAACATCAGTTGCTATTGTGTGAGGATCAAGTCGCTGGATCCTAGAAGAAGTAGGATGCACCAGACGTAACCACCACCCACCGGCTGTTCTAGAGAGATCAAAATAAAGCTGGGCAAATATTGACTTTATAATCAATTTCAAGATTAGGACTGACTGCTGAAATGCACCAAGCTTGATGTAAAAACATTCAATTCCATAACTTTCAATAAAGTCTGCAAATTAGAGGTCAACGATAAATTATTATTTATAGACTTGGTGCAAACATAAGGACTGCGAGTCCATTATAGCTTAGATTAATGCTTTTACATAAATGCTGTTTGCAATGCAAGCATCAGGGCAGGCTTTAGGAAGACATTTCTTTGATTTAACTAATGGGGCAGTGGAACCTTTCATCCATAAAAGAACTACTCACACATGGAACAGAGTAGATAATTTTCAACAATCCAATTTTTTTTCATGTTTTTCAGCCCAACGGATAACCCCGTGCTTATTTAGATTTCTTTCAGTTTATTGATTATTCAAACATCTTCCACTTCCTCAGCATCTCTGCAGATTGACTGTAAGTACGCTGATCTCCAGGAGCGCTGCTTTTTGGCAAGAGCCCAGCGATGCTGCGCTGAAGCTGAGCCCCTGATTCCCTCCCTTGCTCGGCAGGAGCCCTCCCAGACCAGGCGACAGGTCTGACACGTGTGGGCACGATGCAGCTGGAGCCAGCGTCTGGAGAGCAGACAGCAAGATGGGAAAAATCTGTCCTGCCCTCTGTGCGATCCGTGTGTACCAGGCTGTTTCACCTCCTGGACTTACAGCCCCTGTGCCTCAGGTTAACCATAACTCTTCTTTTCTGCCCCAAACTCCCCCCTTGCAGACCTGACAGAGCTGGTGGCAGCCCAGATCTTGGCAGAGCTGGGGGACAACTCAATTCCCAAGGCTCCTTCCAGTCGGCACCCCTACCAGCAATAGACAGACACTGACGCAGAGCTGGGGGTTTCAGTACCTCAGCCCATTAAATCCCCTACACGTGGAGGCTCGATCCTCGCTCCATGCTCCCCTCCCACTGCAGACCCATCTGCGATGGTGCTGGCACAGCACATCCCATTCCCCCCTCAGGCAAACGCAGGCTTGTTCACACTGACCGGGGCTGCTGTGCAAGGACACAATCATCCCTCAAGCCCTCTCAGATCCATACAGAATAAGCAAAGATTTGCTCAGCCAGCTAACCAGTTCAGTGTCTTCCCTTTGGAAGAGGTAAGAAAAGGGGGAGTGCAATTAGATACGCTGTCTACCAAGGCAATTCCAGCTGATTTGCTATTTTTGCTCTTTTAAATGTTAAGTAGCTTTGAGAGAAGCTGCAATAGCTGTGGAAAGAGTTACTGCAGCTTTCCTGTAAAGGTTACCAGACTTTTCTTGCCCACAGCGTGGGCAGCCTGCTGGGGTGGTGGCCGCTTCTCGGAGGGGGTCTGATCGGCCCCATCCCAGCAGACCTGTCCTGGTGAAGGGCTGTGGGGCCTCGTTTCCATCAGTACAGACACAACGCCTTTACAGCATCCCAGCACAGGGGTCTCCAAGGAACTGGATCTTGGAGAAACTTCTCCTCCAGCCTAAAGACCTCAGAGCAGCATCAGTAAGGATGTGTTCTTGCCAGGCGGGAGTACAGCCCCTCCAAGCCAGAAACAAAGCAGTCACTACCCAAGCTGCCTCAGAGAACAACTGCACCCCTTATCTGCATATCCACCACACTAAAAATACATTACCGTCCTTCCCTTCCCTTCTCTCCCCAGGGCCGATTCTAAAAATAAAAGCTGTTTTCTGGAAAATCCCCCATTATAAAAAGCTCCTCTCTCTCAGGAACACAATGTTATCGCCCTTTAAGTGAGCTGTGAGCACATCTTCAATAGATGAGAAGAATGGCACACAAGGTTCAGATCATTAAACAGTAATCCAGGGCTGGGGGGTCAAGCATTTCTATTTAACAATGTGCTCCAGTTGCCAGCTCTTTAGTCCACTGAGAGATCAGTGCAAACTCCACTTCTGAAGGCAGAGATGTTTTGCTGGTAGTCCTGCTTCCCTCCACAGCACGCACGCCAGCCCTGCAACATACTGTGCCCCTCTGAGCAGCTGCTGGAGAAAAACTCCACTATTTTCCTTTGCTCAAGTTTCGAAAAACATTACCTTTGGCTTTGGCTGTGGAGGGGTGCATTTCGGCTTGCTCCAGCTCTGCTTGGTTTGGAGTCAAAAGAGACGTGGAGAGCAACCGCTCATCCCAAAGCCTGACATTTTGGCCCACCCAAAGCAGAGAGATGCTTTCTGCAGCACAAAACACCCGTGTCTGAGCCCAGACTCACTTCAGGAAACATCACCTCAGTCCAGAGGTTTCCAAATCTGAACTCAGACCTTGTTTGTCTCTGAGGCTGCCGAAGCAGACAACTTTGGCATTTTGTCCCTGCAATTGCCATGCACAACACCGCTGCTGGCTGAAATCAGGGGGGTATTTCTGCATGACAGCAGGAGGGCTGCGACCCCCCCAGCACACAGCAGCGAGCACGTGAGCAGCAACGAGAGGACAGAGATCATGTTTTATTCAGTTCCTTGCTAATTCCTTCCCTAATCTTCCTTCCAAGCGTGAGGTGCTTTTTACAAAGTAAATGGCAGCTTGATTCATACATTGGTGTTTATATATTACAGACATCTATCCTGAGAGTGGCAGAAGGCCTAGACCTCTGCTGAGGCTAGCAGCTCCTGGCCTCACCCCTTTCCCACACAACGCCGTTCAAGGCCACAGAAATGACCAGCAGGTAGCCCAGAACAAGCCTTCCCCCCTCCTCCTTTTATTTTTTCCCCTTCAAACTCAGCTGCAGCAGAGCACTGCTCCCCGAGCAGACCCCTGGGAGCGGCAGTGAACGCAGCCGAGCCCCTGCCGCCAGCAAACGCAGCCGCTGCCATATGGAAGCGAGCTGCTGATCCACTGTGCCTGGTGCTGCGCCATTGGCAGCGCCTGCTGCCCAGTGCTGCTCACATCTCCCTGCCAGTTCTGCAGCTTCGTACAGCAAAATGAAAACCCTGAACTCCCCAGCCCCTCCAGTAGCACTTTGTGCCTGGACGATGCTGGTGCAGGGCATCAGGAGGGCCAATTCAATGTCCTCGGTATCACAGACCCTCTATGGCTCAAAGCAAACCACTTAATTCCTCTGCACCTCTGCTCAGCACAGCAAGGGGAATAACGTTCCTAATTGTTTTTTTTAAACTGAAGCTTTTGGACAGGACAGTCCTAGCGATCCATGTGCACACAGCAGCGTAGCTCTGACCAAATGTTGGTCCCGGTAAGGTTGCCTGAACACTAACCATGTCTGAGGCCTCTTTCAATGCATAGGGCTGTGAAATCGTGGATCAGGAAGTTTCCCAGATACGTTTGTAGCATCAGCTGCCGGGTGACTCAGCACGCAGCCCAAATTCAGCAGGCTAACCTTTGTCACGGACAGAGGGGCTGCTTCTCTCTGCTCTGCCTGCCGCCGCTAATCCCACCAAGCCAGGCTGGTTCTTCGTGGCGCGGAAGAGAAATTAAGCCTGTGTTAGCTGTGACTAACGCCCCATGTCAGGGAGCTGCACAGCAATCCGCTGGCTGCTTTGGCTTCCTATCCCAACACGTCTTTCGCACATGTTCTCACATCCAGCTCAGCTACACTTAGCAGATTCTAGTTTCCATAAATAAAAATTAAACAAACACTTAACGAGCGTCATGCATATTAATACCCTCCAGGTGAAGGTTAGCATGAGCTGTGATTGTAGCAAATCCGCATTTGATTAGATTGACTTGAAAACAGGGGAGATAAACAACTCACAAAAGCCTAAAAATTATAGTAATTTATTCTTTTGACCTCTGCAAGTTTCCAGATTTATGCAACTTCAGCCTCCTTCATACAACAGGATTTTTTCCTACTCAGTGTGCTTCAAAGAAGCAGGTGCTGGCATATTAAAAGTGACTATTCCCCTCGCCTCTCGAATTGCTAACCACATGTACAGTATGGCATCTGTATAACAAGTTGGCGCTTTTGACTCAGCCGTCTAATAAAAAGCTCCTCGTGAAAGCGAGAGACTCGTTACCAGTTCCTCCTCTGAGTCCCGGGCGAGAATCCGAAGCTGTTGGATGAGCAGGAGGTGTCAGGGACGGGAGTACCTGGAATCTGACACTAGAGCTGCCTTCTTAACAAATTAGCTGGGTTTATTTTTAACTGGCAGCTGAAGGCTGCCGCAGCACTGCTGGGGAGCACGCTCAGCGCCGTGCGATGGAGCTGGCTTGGGAAGTCGCAGCAGGAGAGCCCCAGCTCTCGCTCTGGATGAGCCCCTAATTTAAAATAATGTGAATGCTGCAATTATCTGCAGGGCTGACAAGGCGGCAGCCTCGGGATGGACCGCAGGGAAGCGTGGGCAGATCGGCACATGCACCGGGAAAGCTGCAGCAGCTGCGATCTGCATTTGCTGCCTGAAACTCGGGCATTTGGCTGCTGCTGGGTCCTGGGCGCACACCGGGGTGCTCAGCCAGTGCCTCACAACCATGGTCTGAAGGGGTCTGCAAGGTAAATAGGGGGGAGGTTCGGCCTGCCTGCCCGCAGGCTGGGCATTTGCGTCCAAACCAATGGTCTAAGCCGACTTTTTTAATTAACAGAGAAACGCCCATGTTGTATTTTAGATGCCTACATTGAAACAAGATGATTTGCACCCTGAAAACATCCCTTTCTCCTCACTCCCACGGTAATGTCATCTGGCCAGCACGTTCAGATGTAGGTCTGTATTTCGTGCACCTCTAACCCCTTGGCCCAAAGAGCTTCCATCCCCACAAGGCACACACGATGCTGGCTGCAGAAGCACAGTCACAGGAAGGATCATGTCCTCATCTGTTCCAGGTTATCATTATTATTTTTAAATGAGCTGCAGAATTCGTGAGGCTGAAACAGTGGTTGGTAGGGAGCCTTGCTTTCAGGGACCAAGACCTCTTTAGAGTTTAGGTAAAGCCTGCCCATTCGGTATTCCCAGTGTTAATTCATTCTGCCCTCCCCCCTGAAAAGGGGACAGTCTCTAACAAGTGCACACTTTTTGGACACCTTCCTATAACCCGGCCTGCCCGTTTAGGGCAGCTCAGCCCAACTGCACACCTGGAGTGGTGCAGATGTTTCACGAGACTTCTCTCTCTATGGACAAAGAGCCCTCAGGGTGTTACCGGAGTCTTTATCCAGCACAGCAGTCATTAATTCTAATATTCCTGCTCAGTCCCGAGCCAAAAGGACTTTCCCTCCATGGATCAATAGTCAACAGCTGGTTAATAAATACTAATAAAGGCAACCTGGAAGCATCTAACCTGCAGCTTGAAGTTCTCCATGGGGTCCCTACTCTGCTGCTCAGCAAAAGGTGCAATCACTGTAGGAACACCGGTAACATTTTCAAATAGATGGGCAATTATTTTTCATTCATTTCCTGTTTATGGTGACAATGTTAATCACAGCGGTCTCTGGGAGAAGGATGCTAATGAAGATGTGATGCGGGCAGCGCAGTCCTAAGCAAATTCCACAGCCATTTCTCAATTCATTAGCATCCTGTCATTCTGAGGGGCAGCTGCAGAGACCCGTGTTCCCACCTTTCACCAAAACATGACAGGATAATAAAGCAACGCTATTTTCAGTCCTGGGGAAAAGCTGAAAGCACTCCTTAAGCTCAGTGGTTGTTACAACAAGTCCCTAAAACAGAAAACAAAACACCAGAACAAAACCCAGGCACCCAAACGAGCATCAACAAAACCAGAACTGTGAAACAAACCCAAGCGGCTCAGCCTGGACAGCTGCACGAGTCCTGCCCCAGCTGGAGGGCAGGGAAGGGTTTTCCCCATTCCCAAGCCAGATGGGAGAACTGATCTCGTTCCCCTCTATTTTACACTCTTACTTGTACAGAAGAGGCCTCGCAGGCCCACACCCCGGTGCAAAGCTCAGCTATAGCTGCGGTGATGAACAAGCAATTGCACAGAACAAGCCTGCAAAATCTGCGTGGGTGTCCAAGCAAAGGACAAATCCTGGAGGCTGACATCTGGGACAGCTCATGGCAGCAGCTGATGCCCTTGCACCATCAAAAACTCTTTATTCATCAGGAAAGACACAGAAAAGAGAACAGGCAGCAATTCATAACAGGAGAACCTTCAACCTGCCAAGGGGATCTATCCTGCATGGCATTTCAGTATTTTCTATTAGCTACCTTACATAGCTAGCTACAAAGAAAATATGATCAAATGTCTTTTTTAAAAAAAAAATAATAAAAAAAATTAGTGCCTGATAAAATATTCCATGTCTCAGGAACTTTCTGAGGGATCAGAAACACCATTTTTACTTTATTTAAAAGGAAAAAAACAAACACACCCTATAATAAAAACTAATACCAATGCTTCCATTTTTGTATTTTATAAAAACTAAGTATTTTAATACAGTTGACACCTCAGCCACATAGGTTACATGCGTTAACAGTTCTCTGAGGACACTGGTCGCTCTCCCTTGACCATGCAGAAGGGAATGCTTCCTGCTGTAGGTGTTCCCCATCATGCCTGATGAATGCCACCTTTTAAATACAGCAGGTTTACTCCAGCAGCTTGACATAATAAACATGCCCATTTCAATGCTGAATTCAGAGCTGGCAATAGCAACGTATTTTCAGAAAAGATGGAGCATTTCATAACCAGCTTTTAGGTTAGAAAATACAGTCCTCCAAATGATTTTAGAGCCTGCAGAGTTAATGTGATAATAGATACTAGCTTTTTTTTTTTTTTTTTTTGACTTAATAGCAAGCATCCTGCTTTGCTGTGTTCAGATTTCTATACTATTTAGATCATCATATCTAAACTCAACTTCTATATCCCGATCGGTTGCCATATGTTACCAGCAAATAGTCAGATGAGCCTTGGAAACTCATAAAAGTATTTGCTAAATCTATGGGGATGCATTTTTTTGCTGATTTCCATTCTCTTGACAGTGGTTTCATCTTCCAGCCAGGGAATAACAACAGGGCAATACGAGTGATCACAGGCTACAAAGCTGCAGATAGCAAACAGCTGGCACAGTTTGTAAAATATACACGATCCACCCGCAAAATTGTTTGTCTGGTGGATACCTATAAAACAAGAAAATAAATGCATTTACAGATATTTGAAAGGAGTAATCTGATTTCCTGTTTGGGGCTCATTTTCACCTAGCTCTACTGACCCTTTGCAGGTAGAAGGAATGAGTCATTTCTCAATAGCTGCAACAGAACAAAGGTGCACATATCCTTCCAATGGATTTTTTTTTTTTGAGACTTTCAGAGGCTGCCACAATCAGGAAGATAACAAACATAAGGCCCTTAGAAAGCAGATCAAGCCTGCTAGGGTAATGACACGGGTCAGTATGAACCCATATGTACACCAAGTAGAGTGTTCTCGATAGGAAAATAAATCTTGGTTTTTGAACAGAGAACGACATGCCCACATTTAAAAAGTGTCACCTGCTTTGTGCAAGATGCTCACAAGCTTTAGATTTTGCAGATGCTGGTGCAACAGGGTAGATCGGAGGTCCCTAGCCACAGCATCTTCTAGTTTCCAAAATAAATCATGTTGTTTCTTTCCCTGTTAACGGGTTGAAAAGCTTCCAGCAAAATGTGGTCAGTTTTAAGGGCTCCCTAGCAAAAGGGCAGGCTCAGTGGCAGAGCAAGACAGGAAAGTGCCGGCACTGCCCAGACAGCACTGTGCATCTCTCCCAGAGATCTCACACTTCTATTATTAAATTTCACTCCCTCTCTCTTGGATACAGCCTCGTTTCACTTTCAGCCTCAGCTGCAACACAATATAATTTGAGCTGTGAAAATGCAGTCAGCACATCTAGCTGCTGTTGCCTGAACCATCCATGATTTTGTCAGCTCTCCATGGTTGACAGAGTTTCCTGATGTTAAATAGGTTTTGCAGATGAGTGGGGGCAAGCTACTAGGATAAGAAATCATAAAAGGGAGAGGAAGACAGAGCAAGATGCAGAGTGAGCAAGAAAGCGAGCAGAAAAGGAGTGCGTTCTGTAAGCCAGAGCATCGTGAATACATGGCAGTGCAGAGACCTGCATGGAGATGCCATCCCCGTACATCAGTGCATAATCTCCCAACACCCAGAGTGATCCAACAAGGATGGATGCAGGAGGAGAACGTTTCCTGAAGTGGTTGCCCTCGCTGTTACAAGAAAAATGCTTTTCCTCTCCTTTCAGGGGGCCTGGCCAGTCCCACTGCAGGTGCAGGGAGACCTTTTCCTGTGCAAGGTGGTCCTTCCAAGCCCCAAAGCAAGGCAGCGATGCAGCTGAGAACTGCAGCTGGAGCCTTTGGTAGCCCCCGCTGGGTTTGGGAAGGGGTCTGCTGGCATGGGACGGGCAGCATGAAGCAGGGGCTGCTGTGCCCACAGGGACGGGCTCACAGCATCAAGGGTGCTGCACAGCTGCTTCCAAGCTTGCTTCACATCAGGGCACATCTAATGTTTGAGAGCAGTGTGTGCTGTTCCAGTAATGCTATATGCAGCCTAGCAAATCACAGCAGCTTTCCAATCTTTATTTTTTTTCCCTATTCAGCCTATGAGGGGGAAAAATATACCAACTGTATTTGATAAGACTTACTTCCCCTAGAGAGGACTGTGGGGAAAAGTATTCTAATGAAGGAACAAACACAACTCCCATTCCTTGTTTATCTTCATATTTTAAGCAAGGGTTGAGGAAAATGGAGTAATATTTGGCTGAATTCCCTCTGTCTGTCAGAAACCAACACTTCATAAATATTTAATTGTGCCTATCTATCACCTGCTGGAGTCAGGGAATCATCACTAGCTTATTCAGCGAGCTCAGTAATAAGCATGTGGTAAAGTTTAGCCTTTCTTGATATTACTGCCCCAAGGATCCAAATTGCTCTCAAGAAGCTGGGAATACTGGGGATTTAGGATGTGGGCAGAAATTCAGTTTCAGCAAGTAAAATAAAACAGACCTGTTCTGCTTTCCTTCAGCACTTCAGGTAGCAATGATCGGATCCTTAAGTGACCAAAACACTTTGCACTAATGCACAGATGTTGCTTTTTTCTTTGTCCCCAGAGTTTTTGGGTGCTTCTGTGTTTTCATCTAGTCACCCCATCACCCTGTCTGTTTCACACATGAGGAAACCAAGTCATGGGAAGGGAAGACTCCCAGCTGCAGCGTTTCCATGGCAGCCATAAAGTTAACTCAGAGAAGTCTAGATGGATGTTATGACCTAGGGAGAAATAGTTTTTCTGACCTCTGAGAGACAGGCAGGAGTTTGGAAAGGGGCTGAGGTCGCCCAGATCTCCCTGCCTGCCGTCTCAGTTTCTCTAGAGAATTGCCTTCATGCTTTAGTGCACCAAAGGGAGACTTCACAAGGTGACCAGTCCGTTCTCCTCAAATATTATCTGGTTGGCTATGCGGTTTGATATACCTCTGTTCCACCAGCTGTTTTACAGCCTACCTCATTAAAATGCCAGCAGGGAATATGAAGAAACTAATTTTTCCTTTAAGCCCTTCATTCCTAATATAAAGCTGGTGAGGATGAAACCTCTCTCCATTTACATCTCTGAAAATTGAGCTGCTGCTTTCACCTGGGCCAAGGCACCACGCAGCAAGTTGTTTGCCTTTCTTCCTCCTGTCTCTGGAGACCTCACCCCGGAGGTCCTCCCGAGCAGATATCACTAAAGCAAGGCCCTCTCACCCACCTGCACCTCCACAAAGTGCAGGGAGGCCACAGCACCCATCGCTGTGCTCCGTGCACCAGGCTGCTTCCTGACTGCTCATGCAGAGGGGACGAAAGAAAGGATGGTCTCAGCACACGCTCTCCTGCTCTGATGCATGCTCCTCCTTAACACTAAAAAAAAAAAAATTAAAAAAAAAATCTCACTGCCCCCATCCTCCTCCTGCTAAGCAAAGCTGTACAATGGCTCGGGTTGTTTTTGATGTACTTTAAAAGACCATACACTTACATTTAATTAAAAGTATCTACATAGGAATGAAATTAATTAATTCTCCTTCTACCCAAGAGCCCTCTCATTGTGTTCACTTAAATGAGGTTTTTAAATGTTGTCTCTGCCATATCTGGACTAGCTCTCTCCAGACAACACTTGGGCCATTATTTGAGCTCATGCTATGCCACCCAGGCTCTCTTAAAAGAAAACAAAGTGTGTATGGCCATCCCACGGTCTGCTCTGGAGGATACTGAGCACAAAGCTTAGAACACAAATGAATCGAGTTTGGGAGATCTGAGATGCACAAAGAGGATCTGCTCAGCCCACCCGCAGCCCTTGTAGCCTGGGATGCTGACAGCCTCCGCTCACCACACGCAGCCCGAAATGCTTGACCCGCTGTCGGCACAAACAAGAGGACGCCACGCGTTTGAAGCTTTGTGGGGTCAGAAGGCTGCAGCAAGCGGGCGTGCTGAGGATGAAGACCTGAAGTGCAAGGAGAGAGCTGCAAAAGGCTTCAAAGCCCGGCGCGAAGCCCTGCAGGGGAAGTGCTGCAGCCCAGACAGGGCTGTGGTGTCCCGCGGGAGAGATCAGGATCGGTGCGAGGAGCCCTGCAGGGGTGCTGAGGAGGCATCCAGCTGCCAACCATCGCCTTCACCCCAGCCCCAGCCGCTAAATGCGATGCAAATCGGTAACTCAACAGCCTGGAAAACACCCGCTCTTCAAACTGCCATTTTTCTGCGATGCCTGTCCATTTCTCCACGCAGGTCAATCGCAAAGACTTTCAACAGTGACAGCTGACAGGAGAACTTAGCATTTAACCCTCCGAAATGAAAGGAAAGGAACAAAGCAGAAGAACAGGCTCTCCACATTTGGACAGGGAGGATGCAGAGAGGTGACCTAAAACAGCGCTACAGGAACGGACCCGGCTATTACACACGAGGGGTAACACACCGCTTCTTCAAGCCCTTGCTCTTCTTTGTGTCCAACTTTTCACCTGGCAGAGGAAATGTATTCCTTCTAATTTAATTTCAGGTCGAGACCAGGGCACGCTGCACTCCTGAGCGAGCACTGCTTCCCGTGGACACCAAAGTGGGAAGAAAGTTATCTGTGTTACTGCCAGCAGCGAGGCAGGGGTTAGCCCCCAGCAGGAGCAGTCCCAGGGCTTGCCTTACTATTTGTGGCACCCAGCCCGGGGCAGTTTTCCCAGCGGGGCACTGCAGATGGAGAAAGTGAAGGCAGCAGAGGGGAAACCCCCCCAGCACCACAGCAGCTCAGAGCCACCCCAAGGCAGAGCTGCTGGCGAGCTGCAGAGCCCACAGAAGACCAGAGCCAGGCGTGGAGTGCTTTGCCTTGGGTTCAGTAATAAAAGCACAAGTCCATGGGTTACCAGGGGATCAGGAGAAAGGAAGAAATACCCCACAAATGGCACACCAGAACCACCTCCAGCTCGTCTGCCTTCAGGCAGCAGCACTGAGCCACCTGCATAAGCTGCGCTATGATTTACACCGCGCCTGGAGCCATGTAAAACTGATGTCCTGATGTCTCTCTGCTCTGACTTGGGTGTTTAGGAACCACAGAAGATGGGATGAATAGGGAGTGCGTTATGGTGTGACCTGCTCCTGCAAAGCCTTGCAGGGAAAGGGTCGTGGATGCCATCAAGTCCCACCTCTCTTCGACACAACAGCCTTCCCCTTTCGCCTCACCGACTGCTTCATTTATTTCTCTTTTCTTCAAGCTGCCAATCTTCCCATTGATACGTGAGCTCCAGGCTCCTGCAGCCAAAGATTAATTGATGGGGGAACAAGAGATTTCTCCTCCCAAACAATGAGCTTCTCAGGCAGTTTCAACGGTACACCAATTAGGCTATTTACATTTTCAGTTAAATGTAAGTCACCTGGAGATTCCCTGAGGCTCATAAAGGTGATCAGAGTAATCTTCAAGATCTGTGCCAAAAGCAGGGAGCCAAACTTTGTTGGCTGAAAGGAAGGGGACTACTCATGCCACTGGGTTGTGACCCGGAGAAACCGTGCACCTGGGTGGCACCCGAGGCAGTGCAGGCAGCCACAACGCCCTGATGGGACAATACCGCTACTTGCGCACTGGTTGGGTTATATCACAAAGCAAGAAAACACATCTGTAACAGTTACCTGCTCAGAAAACATCCCATGCTGCCTGGGTTGTACCCACATCCTGTCCTCTCCCCCTCCTTTCATCTCCCACAGCACCCGGCCGGGCTGTGTGCCTTGCAGAAGATGCCCCCCACTCGGACCTGTGCCCACGGGCGGGTGCCTGCGGCACTGCTGAGACCTTGCTGGGGAGCCCCACTCCTCCTTGCAAACAATCGCACGGCTCCCCCAGGCTGCTCCCATTTTAAAACAACACATTTGCATCACGCTTCCAGAGGCAGTTTATATTTCACCTGAGTTTCCGATGATAAATCCTTATCAAGAACGCCCATGGCAAGTCTATGGTGACTTTGTTCATTCTTATTAGCTCTGCGCAGATTAGCTCTTCACAGCGCTTAGCCAGTTTATACAGATTTCTGATAAATGTTTTGACAGATTTTCCTGACTTTGGGAAAAAAAAAATATGGGGGGAGGGAGAATCTTTGCCTTTCCACACTTCAGATACTGTTAATACATGAAATATTCATTGCCTTTCTACAGTGCACGGTCTACAAACCAGTAAACACTTCTACATCCCCAATTCATAATTGTTCCTTCCAAGTCCCTATGCTTGTAGCAGCCTCTGGGTCTTGCTTCATCCCCCGAGCTGCCGACCCACAGGGCAAGTCCTCTGTAGGTTGTTTCTCCATGCACTCTTCTTGGAGTTCCTTTGCACTGCAAGAACCAGAGGCTATTGGGGGAATCCTAAAAACAGATCTTGGATGTCTAGGGAACACTTTTCTCCTTCAAATTTACATCTCTGCAGCACCTGTAGTAAATTCTGTAGACCCCTGTTACCTTTAGTGCTGTCTCTCCCCCGTAATACTGATCTTTTATTCAGCTGAATTCTAAGTGAAAGCTTTTTACATAGTGAAGATGACAATGAGAGCACTGGGTATTTCACCTTGGAGTCAGATATTGGGACTTTCAAAGCTCTGAACTTTTTTTTTTTTTTTTTGGAAACCCAGAATCCTTGCCTGCCACCCACAGGCTCATACTGGACAAGACCCCCACTCCAGACAGGCTGGAGGAAGCCGTGGCTGTACTGATAGCGATGTGGGCTTTTGAGTTAAAGCTTCTCTGATATCCTAATCTTTCACTGCGAAAAACATGGTTATGCAAATAGAGGAGTGTCACAGCCTGACCCGGGCCATGGATTGCAATCTTCCTGTCCTCTCCCGATACTGTGGCTGAGGATGGAAATTTCCAACATCCCCTTCATGCAACCATTTACTTTCTGCCAGATTTATCTTCCTGCTATTAGCCTTCAGAGCTCTGATTTGTTTGCCTGTCATTTGGACAAATGTTGACGGGCAGAAACAAGCAGGGCTTTTTTTTTTCTACCCCTCCCTTCCCCCCCCTCCAGAATCCAGCTCCAGCAAGAACATCAAGAAAAAAGGATGAACAAGTGACCCATAAAATAAATACAAGGCTTACAGTTTCTGATAAAGATTAAATATTGTAGGAGTCATTTCAAATGACTAGATAAAAGCCAGGGGAAGGAAAAGCCTTAGACCTCGACAGAGTAGGGGAAAAAAAAATAGAAACACATACATACACATACAGAAAAAGATGCCTTTTAAGCTTTATGTGGTGTTTGGTAACCTGAATAAGTTTTGCTCCAAGCAGACCAGCCTCGCAACTGCATCTCAAATATGTCCCTGAGAAATCTTGGGGGAAAAAAATTAAAAAAAAATCAAGAAGCTGAACACTAACATGGTATTATGCTGACCTGGGAGATGTCAGCTTTCTGCCTATTCAGCTGCAGCCTAGAGATAACCCACAGGTCCTCTGAACTCAAGCAGCATCCCCAGAGCCCGCAGACCATGGGGGACTCTGATCCACGCCTGCCATCAGGCTGTTTCGCTCACCTATGCATAAACAAGAAGGCAGTGCTTGGGAGGAGGAAATCCATGTTACAGATCGTCTCTCTGCTCCCGAACCAGCCGAGAGCTCTGCATGAGAGGGGCTGGGACATCCCCAGGCTGCTGGAGGATCGCCCGTACTGCAGTGGATGCTGCTGTGAGGCTGCCACACAGTTTCAGGCAAGCTCTGTTTATGCTAAGGCAAGATGAGAGTGCTTGTCCTGCTTGACCATAGGAGCATGTACAGAACATATGAGACACATTGCTAAAATGTTCTTTTATGTCCAGGTTAGAGAATTCTGGTTTAGAGAGTGTTTTGTCCCACACTTTCTGGAGCAGGCATCCTTGCTCTTCCCAGTCCCCACCTGCAACTCACTTCAGCTACCCATGAGTTTTGACAAGACACCTATAGACAAATAACTGTAATCTGTAAGTGCCACAAACGGGCTGAGTTAGATGGGTGTGAACACATTCATTTCCGTGGCTCTGTGTACTAAACAAGCCTTTCAAACCTCGCAGCCTTTTGACCAACGTGCCCACTACAACGAAGCCGAATGTGAGCGTGCTACTCAGACAACACCCACCACACATAAAACGCAGGTTTCACAGTAAAACCATGGCAATACCCACAGCCCCCGAGGAAGGCACATCCAGATACACCCCAAAGCCCCCCTTACCTGCAGAGCAGTCCCAAACAGCCACACCACCAGCCCAGTACAGAGGGCAATAACACCCACAGCTGGCTGCAGGCACGCAGGCTGCTGCTGAGTTTTCTCAGATGGGGCAGAGAAGTGGCCACAGCTGGGAGCACAGGTGAGGTGGGAGGGCAATGCCCAGCATCCCCAGTATGCTGGGGGCTGCCAGTTACAGCAGTGACACTGGGCTGCTTGGGGTGAGTGGGGATGATGGTGGGGAGCAGAGGAAGAGCCATCAGGGACTGCCAGGGCTGGGCTGGGGGCTCCTGGGGACAGGTGCTGCCTGAGCAGCCTTGGAAGGGTCAGAGCGAGTCTGGGCGCTTGGGAACAAACCCGTGAGGTTTGGTGAAACCATCCCCACCTCCTGCCTTGCCGTGGGCTGCAGGAGGCTTCATGCCAGCGCTGGCAGCATGGCCCAGGCACCGCACGCCTGCTCCAGCCAGCCAAGGGCTGGGGAGCCTGCTCTTGGCATGGGGGAAAGCCTTGCTTGACAGCAGCCTGCTGGCTGTGGTGTGAGCAAAGCAGGTAGTCTCCCAAAGCACCGAGGTGTTTGCTTGGACAATGATGCTGGGAAGTCTCTGCCCTCCGGTTAGCTTCTCTCCCCCTCCCTCTCTCCGAAGGATCAGGTGCAGTCAGGTCTCTCCATCCAAGCAGACAAGCAATTGGGCAAACACAAGGCAGAGAGTTAAAACGGCGGCACAGAGAGAATTGGAGCTGCACTCGGCAGCAAATTAGACATTTAAAAACTGAGGAGAGTGACTGCTGAAGATTAAATGCATTATAGATTTGCTGGAGGAGAGGCGAGTGAAAGAAAAGGTGGATCATTGACACCCCTCAGGCACCAGGCTGAAGATTTGTTTACGTACCAGTGTGTAATCAAGTAGGAATGAATGCAAGACACGGGGCCTTAATTTTTCATTTGCAATCAAGGCCACGTACACCTTTTCTTAGTCACAGAAAAACACTGCCACTCTCCTTGCTCCTTCTTAACGGCAGCATTACCCAGAGCAGGGAAAATCAGCCAGGCGTGGGGGGCCGGTTATGCCCCAGGGCAGCTGCGGGGGCTGCAGCCTGGGTGCGGGGGGGTTGGGATGTGGTTTGAGGTGTTCTCCTGCTTTCTGACACCAAAAAAATCCCAGCTGACACAAAGTCTCACATGTGAAGCGTGGCTCTGCTAGACTTGTTGAAAGGACTCTGGTAAGTGTTGATGCCAGGGTCCGGGCTGGGAGATGTAGAACAGCCTGAAACATGAGAAAGCTGGAGCATGGCATTGGTAAGGGGCACGCTGGAAGAAACAGAAGGAGATTGGACACCAGCTTTTGCTATAATTGTAGGGACGTGCTCTCAGCTCCTGAGGCTGCCTCTGAGATAAGTGGCTGAGCAGCTCCTGTTTCTTATGAATGAGGCAAAATACCTGGACCCTGTCTTCATGTAGTGATAACAGCAGCACTCATGTTGCCTGCTGCTGAAGTCATTAGGATGACCAAGAATCAGGATTCAGAGGTTTCACTGATCTCAGAATACAAAGGCCTGGGAAGACTCAGAAAAAGACTCCCAAACCTCTTGGAGTGTCCTTTAAACCTGCCAGTGATGAGCTGTGGTCTTCTGCAAGTAGTCTGCTGCTCCTGAAGATTGCTGGCTTTCACCAGGCTGTTTGGAGGGGATGGTTCATCTAGGGCAAGGCAAGAGATGCTCCAGGCACCCCATCCCTGCCTGCTGTGCCCACCGAGCACCCTGCCCGAGGCCATCCTGGGGAGCACAGGGACCAGGGCTGGGGAAGAGAGGATGGAAAACACAAAGCAGCACAGAGGCGATGGCAGTGGAAAGAGCGAGAATGCAAGGGAGCAGGGAAGGCAGGCATGTGCAGGACTGCAGGCTGGAGATCACCTTCCCTCCTCATTGCTATTCCTGTGCCGCTGCCATCTCGAGGAGCTGCCGCCAGCCTGCCGGCTCGGCGCAGACACGAGCAGGGCGGCAAGGTGCCGGCCCCGGGGGAGGCTGCCGAGCTGAGTACAGAGGAGAGAGGAGGGCGTGTGATCAAATATTCCTTTTACTCCTGGCAGTCTTCATATCTCGGGTTGCTTGTTTCATGTGCGCTGCTCCAGGTGCTCTCCGCGGGCGAGGTGACACCGGTGCTTGTTGCAGCAAGGAGGCGGTGGCACCGGCTGTATGAGGGGGACAGAGCTGCCGTGCCTGGAGGAAAGGGGACAGCAGCCCTGGGGGAAGTCCTGGTGGGACGCTTAGCCCAGGGTACCATGGTGGTGGATGTACACCCCAAATACAAACTGCTCGTCAGCAGCCATCAACACCCAGTCACACAGGCGGAGAGCCAAAGTCTGCAAGGAAATCCTGCTCATCCCAAAGGATGCTGAGAGCAAGCACGTGGGGCTTGGAGGAAAGGTGAAGGACAACACTGTTACTGGTGGGACACGAAGCAAGTCTTTATTTAAGTAATTCAAAGGAAAACAGGATTTCCAGAAAGCAATCGTGGCTATAACAGAGCGCTCCAAACAGCCAGCAGAACTTTAAAATAGCTCCTGCTCTGACCAGGCACTTCAAGTCTCAGGATCTTTTTAAACACCAGGGACTCCTTCCCTCTTTGTACTCGGAGACGTCTAAAATGTTCCTGATTTCAGAGGGAGCGAAATGGAAGTGGAACAGACAGACGGCAGTCCAGCAGAGTACTGACGGGCACGAGGAGCCTCTGTGACCATTTAGCTATTAAAGTGGAGCAGGGGCTTTCCTGCTCCTGGGGCCAGGGCACAGGACCCCTCCAGCAGCTCTGCAAAGCACTGAGCTGGGAAGGAGCAGGGGGCAGGCAGGAGCGGGTCTGCTCCTAGCACAGCCCTAGGACAGGGAGGAAGGCTCACGCAGGGCCGAACACCCTCATTGCTCTGAAGGCACACAATCCCCTCCTTATCTGGAGGTCAGAGTTTCACCAGACTAAACCCAGGCTGTCAAGCACTGATAGATCCTGCCTGCCTTTGATTTTCTCCCACTGGTGGTTGAGGAAATCCTGAACTGTACCCATCCCTATCCTTTCTATCTACATTCAGTATCCCTCTTGTGCCTGTACTCCTCTACACCCATGGTTTACAGCGCTCCGGCTGCCATCCTGCAGAACGGGGTAAGAAATAAGAGGGAGGGAGCAGGGGTTGTGTGGCAGATAGGCAGACACACCGGTTAAAACGGGTATTAATTTAGCTAGGCCTGGCTGACAGGGAGAACGGATGGCAAGCCCTGCAGTCAGCGTCTGTCTGTCCACACGGGCACGGCACTGACAAGTTCTTCGGAGCAGAAAGGATTCGATCAGCCTGGCCATGTCCTGGCAGGCAGCGTGGCGAGGCAATTAATGGGAGTGAAATGGCATAACGAAGGGGACGGGGCGGCTGAGGATAGGACCTTACAGGGGACAGGACCACATCCTGGCCGCACTGGGCGCAAGGAGTCCGTGCCAGCAGCGTGTACACGGGAAGGTCTCTGCTCCTGTTTCTTACATTTTTTTTTTTTTGTTTGCCTTCCTCAGTGTGAGGACAGTTCTGCACCAAGCACCTGCCTGTCCAAACTGGAAGCCATCACCCGCTGCTGAGCTGCCCCCTTTGTTTAACCAAAGCTTGCCAAGGAGCAGTCTGCAAGACAGCAGCAGGGCACGCAGAGCTTTGCCCATCTGCAGAATTACTTTTCCCTTTCTTTCCCTACAAGCATCATTTAAAAACCCACCATCCTGCTACCTGTATATTCACATTTTTCCAGGAAAGACCTTCAACGTGGAGTAGGAAATGTCTCCATGAGTGTTCCTTGAAATAGGACGAAGCTAGTTTAAACTTTTATTGGCCATTAGACTTAAATTATTTTCTCTGTTTTACTAACTCCCATGTTTAAATATTAGCCTGAGCGTTGCTTTTTAGTTGGAATTTGTTTTTCCCCCTTCACTGAAATTATACGTCCAGATACGGTAGGGTTCATTTAAAATCTGAAGAGGATAATGTGTGCAAGGGAGATAATCTTCTGCAAATGGTTGGCAAATTGGAACTACCAGAATTATGGTCTCGTACAGTGCGGAGGACTGAATTGCTCTGCCTAGGCTCACAGGATTCAACTAAAGCTCATTTCCACTCGTATACTGTAAATATTGTCTACATGCTGTGTTTACAGCCCTCTGCTTTCCTGCTCGCTGATGGGGCCCTCCAAGGGGCCCACCTTTCCCTTTAACCTCACCTTTTCCTTTTGCTGGCCCACCCGAGGGATGCTGCCGTGTGTGACAGGTACAAGTTGGGGTTCTCAGGGGCTGTGCAGTGCTCTGAGCAGCTGATCTGGAGTCACGCAGAGCTCTCCTGTCACTGAAGCATGCATGGAGATGAGGCATCGTGCTCGGAGGAGTTTTTCCACTTACCGGTGGGAGTCCACACACGGTCAGGATGTGCAGAGCAAGGCTGCTGTGCCCAAATCTCAGCATCCCTCGGGGCTGCAGCTGAGCTCGGGCTTCTGCAGGAAAACAGCCAGAAAAGTTGAGCAAGGTCCACCAGCACCAGCAGGACCTCCCATACCGCTCGCTCTGCACTCGAAGCCCAGAGACCAGCCCCTTCTCCTATTCCTGAACAGCTCTGAGCCCTGGAAAATCCCCCTGCACCTGGTCCTGTAGGTCAGCACAGCTCAGCGTTGGCCCCATGAATGTCACCTCCTTGTCCCTGTCCTCCTGGGGCAGAGGCAGTGTCCTTGCTGCTGCAATGGGCTCCTGCCCACGCCTGGAGCCCCAAAAGGGCCTTTCTTGCCTCGCAACCCCATGTAATTTTGGGGGCAGCAGGTTAATGCAGCACTGTGCACTTCCTTAGACTCTTGCAACAGGGCAGCCTCATCTGCTGGAGCATGGCTCCAGCCCAGTCCTTGCTGCTGCTCCTCTAAGTGCAGGGCTGGAAGAGCTCCTCACACTGCAAGCAGCAGTAACCTCCTGAACAGGGTAATGCAGAGTCAGCCCATAAACACACGGCTGCTCCATTTGTTACCGAAATTGCACCGGGGGCACGGGCAGTGAGAGTTCCTCCGCTATTTGGGAATTATTAATTTGTTGTTGTTGTATGATTATTGCAAACCAAAGCTCCTCCATAGCACCTTTCTCTCTCCAGAGAGAAAAATAGAGTAACATAAAGCAAGAGAGGCAGGATGCTGCTAGGGCTGGCACTAGCCTAGCAAGGGCAGCGAGGAGCGGAGCCTCCACAGCTGCAGACCAGCTCCCAGCCTGCTCTTACAATATTCCTTTCAACCCAGACACAATGCGAAGCAGAGGGGAGGAAGAGGAGGGAGCGCATGCCCTAGGCCGATCAATACGGTGTGGAGCAGGTATGATCCCACGTGGCACACCGTGAGACACTGCCTGGAAGATCTGACTGGATCTTCAGAAAAACCTATTAGTCTGTTGTCAGGGCTTCTGATGATAACTGACTGGCCAGCTCGGATCAATGCCACGGACTTGTACAGTCACACTTCACCCCAGCTCCTCGCTTTTTTTTTAACAGCAAGTATATTTCAATCTCTGAGCTCAGAATTCAGGTACATTTTACCCGATATAATCTAAAGTATCATGTATCTCTGCTTACTTAATGTAGCATAAGCTACCTCGACTTCTAGCAGCATCAGCCTGGCAGAAGAGGCAGTAATTATGCAAATCAGAATTGTTTATGAAGTTAAAATAATTCCTCATTGTACTTGGTAAAAAATAAATAAATTAAGAATTGTATTTCTTACCTAATAAAATAATCATGCAATTAGTGCCAAATTACTTATGCAACTTGTAAAAACATTAAGTTCAGGGCAAACACTACACTTTTATTTTAAGCAATGATCATTTTCTTCAATTTCATGAAATCTAGAAATGTCCTTCGATCCTTTTAATTAAAAGCACTTAACAGCAATAGTTGTACAGCCGAAGAGCTGAGAGGAACAGCAGCCTCGGGCAGCAGGCTGTGAGCAGAGGAGATGATCGGGGGCCAAGGGGAGGCGAGAGGCACGGGAGATGGGCTGGGAGCAAGGAGGAAACAATCCCCAATCATCTGGGGATATGACACTGATTATAAATTGAAGAATTTGTTATTTTCTGTTCTGAAAACTGCTGGGGTCATACAGGGCTTGCTAGAAGTCGAGATCTGCTTGGATGTTCGACAATAAAGCGCACTTGGCTGGTGAGGTCTAAATAGCCAAGGAATAAAGGAGGGATGTAGGGTGTGCAATCTGGGCAGTGTGGAAAATTGCTGCAACTTCTTAAGCCTTAGCAAACGAAATCAAGAAGGTTTCTGTGCAGAGTTAGTTCTCTGCGTGACACTAAATGGCTGGACAAATGAATAATGCAATCACTTGCTGTATAACTTTAAAGTAAGATATTGGACGTTGACAGAAGTCTACTGGAGTCATCTAAGAGTAAGGATTAAGCTCCAGTTGTCCGAGGCAGATCTCCTTATTCCCTGGGATGTAATGAGGTATAAATAAGAACCTTTTGAAGCTGCAGCTAAGTAAATCTGTGATCATTTCAAGCAGCACTTTCTGTTTGGGTTTCTTTTTCCAAACAGATGGATGCTGCAGCCTGAAATTGCCAAGATTAAAGGGAGCAGTAGTTTAATACACATGACTGGGGAAATAACTGGGCCATTTGAGGAGTTGAATCCGAAGTCTTGGCAAAGACCCTGCTCAACATTCACAGAAGGTAAACAGCCTGAGAGCAAGCAACTGCATTTCCTTCCCAGCACAGAGTCGCTGGCAAGCGCAAAAATAATGAGAAACGTCCTGATTTGGGGCATGGTATGAATGAGCCACACATGTCCATAAATAAATCATGAACTCTGCAACAGGCAGCTTATTTGTTCTCACAAAAGCTGTGGCTGGCAGCATTCTTACTGGGCAATGTTCACAACTGGATTCTTAATAGGCTATTAATGTTCAATCAAACTTTTATCAGTTTTGCTCTGGAAACTGAGACGTGGCCATAACCAAATGGCTCCGTCCCTTCCCCATTTCTTGCTGCAGCCTTGCTGTGCTCTTGCAGGCTTCGCTTTTCCACAGCATTCGGTAGATTGCCTTTGTGCTTACTAAATTATTGAAAATTACCGCAACTAGCAGCAGCAGCAGGGCTGCATTTAAAGGCAGACCACAGCATTAATCACAGCTCAGCGCCCTCGGGGAAGAGCGCCGGCTCGAGCAGATTGAGAGGCAAACAGCACGTCATGTTAGGAACGATGAAAAACCTCTCCCCATTGCAACATACAGAGACAGACACTTCAGGCATCTCATGGCAACACAAGTGCAGAATAAATCAGGTTGTGGTGTTCATGAAGTACTCACCCGGTGTTGTATTTGTATGTGCATCACCTCGATGAGAGATGCAGGCCAGCTGCAGCTACCACGGCACTGAGCGGCGCCACATCTTCTGCAATGATGAACAGCAGGCAGACACCGGCCTTTTCTCCCCATGGGCGTGTGAATCAACAGCCTCGTGGCATGGCTTAAAATGCTACTGAAATGAATCCATGAGGTCCCAGGCAGATTTTAAGAGTCAGGTTATGTTAACGTGTTAGCTGCCTCGTTTCTCAGATGAGTGAGAGCGCCTGGGCAGCCTCGGCCCAGGAGCTGCACAGCTGCCACCCATGAGGGATTTTATCTGGCACAAAATGCCATCCCGGATCCCCTGATGGTTGTTATTTTCAGGCAAAATAAATAAGATGCCATTACTGAATGCAGCTAAACAATAATCTGCTAAATTCATGCGATAATAGCGTCACTCTGTGATTTGTTATTCTTCGCTGTCTTTATAGTATTTTAATGGAGTTATTCTGCCCGATGGAGAAGTCTCTAGACAGGGTGGCACTGGAAGATGATGAGATGTCAGTGCTGAGCTCCCTCTCACTTGGCAGTTGGGAACGCATTAGGTATTTCTGAGTTGATGGGCTTGTAATAAAACATATCATGACTGCCTGCCAAGGAGCTTTATGGCACAAACATGAAGAGCAGCACTATAATGCAGCTCTGGTGGTTTGGAAGTGAGCGTTTCCACCGCGGTGCCTCAGACGGCTCATGTAGTGCTTTCAACTCTTCCTCGTTGGAAGCAATGCCAAGTGCTTGCTGTATTTTTCACATTTCTCTTGTGCCTTCTTCTTTTACTCCACATTTTTTTTTTTCCCCCAGTGGAATAAAGATTCCCAAATTTTTCTTTCACCTGTTCTATCGACATTGTGCCAGACAGGAATGCTACCACCTGAATTATAATGACCATAAAGTGTTCGGAGAAAGGGGAACAAGAACAGGTGGGAAAGGAATTCAATTGCCTATCTAACTCCATAACCTTGCATTTGACACCACAAGTGTGTGCTGCAGTTAGTTTTGTCTTGAAGAGGAAAAAAACAAAAAACAAAGCATTACGAGCTGGCATCAGACATATGATATTAAAATCTCTTGTAAATTGAAATAATTAGAAAATAGCCATGTTAATGATCAAAGAACATATGTTCACACTCATTTTGTATAAGAAAAGGAATAGCTCCTTTTTCTGGTTTGCCCTAAAGCTTTTTGCTCGGTGTCATAATTTCTCTAAGAAAAATGTTGTTTCTCAGAGAACTGTATTAAATGCACCAAGTGCTCGACAGTGCTGAATACCAGCCTTCAAGCATCAGCAGCCCTCGGCACGTGAGCCCAAATATGTAAAGCTACTCGCAAGTGTAGTAGTTGGTTTATGTATGGACATTATGATGGTGTATCTCTCACTAGTATCTATTCAGTGGAAAACAATTGTTTTTCTCCTCCTTCTTTGTCCAAAACATAAAAGATTGATGCTCCTAATTTCAATGCTGCAGCTGCCTCATAACCTGATTTCAGGAGATGCGGCTAAGGGAAACGTTAGAGGAGAAACAAACACTGGCTTCATCACTAGCTACGCTGAGACTGATCAGTGGTGAAACATATTCTTTGTGGCAGCACTTTTTATTTGAGTTTGGTGTTCTGAGGCAAGCAGGCATTACGTATCACAGTCCTGAAATCCTGAGTGTTTTAAAGGGAGATGCAAGCAAATCTGGCAGTAATCAGAACTGAGTCTGGGATAGCTGCTCAGTGAAGAAAGCTGCGTATTTCAACACTCACCTGCCATTACAGGATTTACATATTTGTCTGTTATTAAACGTTTGTGCACTGGGCTGCCCAACATCAGCTCTGGAAGATTGAAATATCAGTTACAGATCAATTTTCTCCTTAAGTAAACACTAATGCAGGATAAACAGTATTAGAAGATGCAATCGTAACATTGCTGACTGCAGGCTGGACTTCCTGCTGCTCACAGCAAGTTTAAGCCTAGAGATTAATTAACCTGAGAAGATATCACTTAAGGAAGATTTAAGGCTCTCGCGTTGGGAATATGAGTGAATGAGAAGTCGTGCGTGCTAACAGGGAGGCAGCAGAGACCGAGGAAGGCGTAATGCTCTTTGATCTTCCCATGGCTACCTTTTGTTTTGCTCAGCGCCGACTCTGTACGGCTTTACGGATTAGGTTTGTGAAACTGGGAGAGTTTTTCTTTCATGGCTAAATGGCTGTAAAACCGCAGACTGCCAAAGAAATTCCCAGCCGTGGCTGGAGGAATGGGGCAGTTCCCAGAGCCAGCACCTGCGCGCGGGCATTGCTGCTAACAAATCACCCCCGCGGTCCTGGTGTTGCATGCGCTGCAGACCAGGTGTGATCAAAAAAAAAATTAAAAAGTTGTGCTTAAAATCAGCACAACTTGAGGCTCCCAGGGTTGTCACTTCTCACTCACCTGTGTTTCAACCAGTCCTTACCTTCTGTGAACTTTTTTGTTTTATGAGCTGTGCTGCAGTTGCTCTTCAGAGCAAAGGATGGTGCTTTGTGTTTAGGAAGCAGGTATTACTTAGCAAGCACTGTCATAAATAAATAATGACTGTGTAACTCTGAAGCTGACTTCACTCAAGGAATAAAGTGCCATGGGAGTTATACTCTGGTTTTGAACATCTAAGTGTCATGTAGAAGACAACATCCTGTATAAGACCTGGAGATCTGAACTCGCATGTGAGCTAAATTGCAAGCTCCCTTTTTTTCAACACACGACTTGAAGGTAAGCTCTATTTGCTACTCTGAGTTTGTGATCGGCAAAGACCAGTCTCAGAACAGTGACTGCCAGATCAACGGATATCGCTCTGGGGTTTCAGTAATCTCTGGAATCCAACATTATGTGACCGATTTGGAATAACAATTTAATTCCATAGACAGATAGAAGTAACTCTATACAACATAACATTTTGTATTGACACAACCTGTCCCTACAGAGGAAGAGCACATCCCTCGCACTGATGAAACACAACCGGACCCCGAGCAGAGGACAAGAGCTCAGCGTGAAGCTGTGCGACTCCTTCGGGCAGCAAGCACCGAGGCTACGCGCTCTCAACGCCAACGGGCACCACGAGGCTGAGCGCAGGTGCGTGGAGCACCCTGCCAAGTGCTTCTCATCTCGGGATTAGCCTCCTCCGTCCAGGAGCTGTAAAAACAGGCCTCTCAGCAGGGCAACTGCATGCAGCAGGCCAACATTTTGCTGTGCTCAGTAACCATCACATTATGCTGAAACTCAAATTAAATACTTTACTTATGCAAGGTAGCGATCCTTCCTTAAAAAAATAAAATCTTTTTAATGTCAGCCACCAGCCTAACGAAGCAACTAGAAATACTCCGTCCAAGCAGTACTAGTGGCTTTTATTTTTTCTCCTCCCCATTTGGCCCTTCAGAAAATACTGCTCACACTGCTACAATGGATTAGGAACGAGGGCGTGATGTGGATTTAGCAGTCTGGGAAATCGCATCAATGATTTCTCAAAGGAGTAAACCTCTTGTAAAGAGCAAGTCTCCCTTCTTAGACTTGTGGCAGACACTGGAAGGGAGCATCAGGGCTCTTGCCCAACATACCATGGGAAGTTTACCAACGCCGACCTTTTCCACAGCACTCCCTCTGGCTCGGACCGGCCCCGTCCTTGCCCCCGCGCCTCCGCTGTGACCACGGCCTCCAGAGCAGCGGGAGATAAAGAGCGCAGAATGAGAAGTGAAGATAGTTTTGTAACATTAATTTTTTTTTATTAAGAAGACAGATATTTTATAGTACTTCTTTTTCTTTGTAAAAATGGTATACATGAACCAATACAAAATGTGAATGGGAACATATGGATATGTATTTTCTTACATTGTAACATCTTCCATGGACACCTTAAAACAGAACTGGCCTAAGGGGAAAAAATAAAAAGGCTGGGTGAACAAAGAACAAGGTTGTTTAGCATCAGTCACGCATCCTTCATTTGTAATACTCCTTTAAACAAGTTTGTTCTTTCTCCACACTTAAAAATCCTAATGACCTAAAGCTGTACAAAGTAATACTCAACAATACATTTCAAACAGTGCACTGTATACTGAAGAAAAAATACATAAACCAATATACAACTAAAATTCGTAATTTCCTGTTTTTTTACTCTTTTTTTTTTTCCAATGTGTGGGGCCGAAATTTTGCAATCTACCTGAGACGGAAAACACCAATCAAAACACATGAACCTGAGACATGTCAACATTTTAAGTCAAAGTTACATCGGTAACACTGCACTACTGTACACTTTCAAAACAAAGATGGGCTGTTCAAAAACAGGATGCCAATTCCGTGATCGATGAGTAAAAAAGCCCCCCCGAACTCTAACATGCTGAATGCTTCTCACCATGGTGTGATTTGGCAATGGTGCTGAAGGCTCAGAAAAGAGCTGCGCTCCACAAAATTTGCTCAGAAAAAAGCTATTCCTGTGAGTTTCTTTTTCTCGTATAAAGGGGAAAGACAGACTACTGCTTGAGAATGGGCTTCTCTGCTCTCATGCCGTCCCATTCCCAACAGACTCCTGCGTCATAATGGTTCTGCCAAAAACAATTAAAAAAACACACACAAAAATGATCCTCCCAACCCCCTAAAAAAAAGTTGACGCTAAGATTAATGTTTCCCTTAAATAAATCAGCATACATGTTCCACATAAACACAGTAAAAAAAAGTATCTCTCAAAATCCAAGATTACTCACCAAAAACAAGTCAGCATATATAATTTTAAAACCGTCTTCTCATTGTGATTTGCTATCTGTCACAATTCTAATTTACCTAAATTCTTCTTTTTTTACCTATGGCTTTATAAGTCAGTTAGCACACTAATTTTTAATGCAAATTCCCACGTTTTACTTATCTGATAAAAAAAAGGCAGTTGCACCTGTCCAGTTGCTCCAGGTTTCGGATCTAACACATGCGGAAGGTGAGGTGTCGTCAGTCGCTGTGCCCCACGGCTGCTGCCGTGCAGGGACAGGGACGGGGACAGGGACAGGGGTGCGTGGCTGGCAGCTTTGAGGCAGGAGCAGGGGTGGGAGGCAGCCGGGCATCGGCCAGCACAGCCCGGCCCTGGCTGCCTGCACCCGGACCAGGCTGGGGGCTGGGAGCTCGCAGCTCCCAAAGGACAAACGCGCCTGAGCACCGGTCCCTGCTGCCTTCCCTGGCACAGGGCAAACGGAGGGGAAAAGAATACAAAAACCGCTCGTTTGCAGCCTTCTGCTCCCCAGGGGGGGCTTTTCCTTTTCTAGCAATTTAGGGAGAAGTCAGGCCAATCGGGACAGCGCGACGGAACGGTTTGCAACAAAAATAAGCCCAGAGAAATCCCACCTCTGCCCCTCCGCGGACCAGATCCTGCCACCCTGGAGCCACCCGGGCGGCAGGAGGAGCCCTGGCTGGGAGCAGGACACGGGCACGGGCACACGGGTTGGGGTCACGCCGCGACACATCGGGCACACGGAGCCCGGTGTCACGCTGCTCCGCAGTTTTTCTGGGTTGCAGGCTATTTTCTAGTCTCCACCATCTAAAGCATTTGGAACATGGGCAGCCACAAACAGGTTCTCATTGTTTGTTTATCCAAGCCTTTACGACAATAGAGAAAATGGAATATGGGTACACTGAATTGCAAACTATGAGATCTAAAATGTGCTGGTTCTCCTCCGATGAGACCGAGTTCCAAACAGAAAACAGTGAGGATAAAAAGAAAGAAAAATACCTTAAAAAGAAACCAACCTATTCCAAGGGGTCCCAGCAGGCAACTCCAGAAACAGAGGACAAAAGGGGAAACAAAGAACCACAGAAATCCGAAGGGAACTAACGCACAGAAGCCCCTCTTCTTCCCAGCCTCCCCCCCAACCCAAACAAACAGAAATAAAACAAGGCACAGAATCTTCTGCAAATGACTTCACTAAACTAAATCCAAGCCGGACTTGGCCAAAAAAATAAAACCCAAACAAATTGAGGTGTCAAACAGCAGAGTGTACTTTACGAAGAATATTTTTACACAGCAAATCCCGGACCCTCCCAGTCTCACAACTCTCCACCCATTTGCGTTTTTCTTTAAAAAAAAGACACAAGCTGGTTGCAACTTCCAATATCACTGTCTCTTTAGCGTTTAAATAGGGCCAGTAACCGTCCACGGTTGGACACCTCATTGAAACCAAGGCTGCTCTAGATGAAGTACTCTTTCTTTTCTTCAGAGTTGTTTTGTCCTCCTTCTGCATTGATGATAGCTGTGTCTGCGTCGGCTGCATCGTCTGCTCCTTTGGCTTCATGAGTGAAGTATGTACCTGAAAGCGAAGCGGCAAGGTCTGTGACATCGCGAGCGAGAGAGCCACAAAGCCATGAGCAGGAGGGGAAATCAATGCCACGGGAAAGAAATGGAGCCTGAGAGCAGGTCCCACGCAGCTGCGGCTCGGGACTGTGCAGCTGTGATGTTACCAAGGAGCACGACACCACAGACCCCACGGCACAGGGACAGAGTTTTCTCCAGTCCTGCCTGAGGCACCCAGATGTGCAACTCCTTCAAGAGGAGCTGGGCATTTTTAACCTGCATTTCCCATGGAAGTGCAAGCAGAGGGCACAGGAAAGCAGTGCCGGGGCAAGCAGTGGGGCTGATGCTGCCCCACGTCCCACCGCAGCGTTCCCTGCCACCAGCTGCAGGCTGGGCAGTCACGTCCCCGTGCAGACGTGATGGTGTGCTGTTCTCCATGGTGTTGTAGTACAGAGAAGAAACTAGGTCACGCAGTGATTTTACCCTTCAAATGTCAGTAAAATTGTGTTTTAAACACTTAAAGGAAAGGCATCTTTCATCTTCCTGTTCTCTCTCCCCTAATGTGCCTTGTAGTTTTTTTTTCTCACTGCTTTCTCCTCTCTTCTCTGCGTTATTCCTTCCACCCTGGCTGGGGTCTCAATCAGCTCGTCATTATTCTGACACCTTTCCCAAATCCACTAAATAAAAGCTGCTAACAGAGAATCCTTTTGTGCAAACACCTGCCCGTATACACAGGGACTGGAATGGTCACGTCACTGTGGGTGGGTTCAGCCTTACTCTGGAGGTTGTAACAAGCTCCCAGGATGGACATTTACATTTTACAATGTAAACCACAAAACCAAGACACTGGCATGTATGTACCAGCTCAGGTCAATTAGGTTTTGTAGTAAGACTTCCAAATTTCAGTTTTAGCCTGTGTTCGGAGTACACCTAGAGCGGCAGTGCTGACTGCAAGCTTCAGAAGTGACAGCTGTACCAAATCCCTTCATTTTTCAGTTTCAGTCTTTGCCTTACCTTTATGCCTTGCAAAATATCGCCCTAAAATGATGAGCAGGCAAAGCATGGCAAATACGACCACGGCCACAACACCACCGACGACTGCATGGTCCACGCTCCTTATTGACCCCTCCTCACCTGCACGAGAATCTGTTGAGATTAGAAGAGGAATAAGAATTCGGGACTTATTACGACACAATCTGAAGGTTTTGGCTGCAGCTGCCCTCAGGATTGGAAAAGCCACCCTTTTGCTTTCCAAAGGAAAAGGGATAAAGCATCAAGCTATCTCGACAGATGAGTTCAGGCAGAGGAGCAAGCGGGCTGCCCAAGGCTGAACTGATCTGGCCGATCAACTTGCAAGGTATCGTCCGCTATAAGCAGCAGCACTACTGCTATGCACGGGGAAGACAGCTAGGATAGGGAATGGGAGAGGAGAAGAGATGTGGAATCATTGGTGGACACGTGTTTTTGGAAATTTCCCTAGAACACTCCCCAAATTTCAATCCTCCTGGGGAGCAGGGGGGCACAGAGAATAGCAGTAGAATGCTATATGGAAATACGAATCATTAGCTTTGGAGAAACATCATTAAACAAGTGCCCTGGTGACACATTTTAATATCAGCCCCAAAACCTCTACAACCACAAAACAATCAACCAAGCTTTGTAAATGTTTGCAGCCGTCTTCTCCCCCAACCCAAGAACTCAAAGATTACATAATTAAACACAACCTTTTCTGTTCATTACAGTTCATGACGTCCTAAGATGCAAAACTCTTAACCCAAACTATAAAAACCTCTTCAAAAGCAGACAGTAAGCAATAATTGTGCATTGCCTCCAACTGCTTTATTTTATTTATTAAACACCTCACCATGCAATTAGTTTTCTTTTATAAGCATCTCTCCCTTAGGATGCCGTCACTGGGAGAGGAATGACTTATTTGGCTGAGGAACAACTCTGAAATGAACCCAGAATGAGCTATGGCCATGTAAAAAGAATGTATAGCAGTGTAAACAATTTTAATTTAAGAACACAGCTACATCAACCCTTGCTGCAATTCTAATGGCAACTGAGATTTATAACATAGTAAAAAACAATTATTCTCCCGTTGATTAATACATTAACATTTTGGAATAGAAGCTAAACCATTGTCTCTATTTATTTATTTATTTATTTTTTATTGAGTCAAGCGCGACACCTCCATTAAAATGATTTACTAGCCATACCTTACAATTTAAGCATAGCAGCAACAGAAACGGTAAAAATCTTTTAACTTTACATGATTTGTGAAGTCATATGTGAAGGATTTACCATTTAAATCTTTCACTACAAGAAGCACATGGCCTATAAATCTGCCCTGCATGCAGTTGCCCAGACACCTAAGAGAAATGCATTTTACTAGGAAGACTGAGAGTGCAAATTCAAGTCAATTTTTAAGAAAGATTTATCCCCGTCTCTCTCCAAAGAACAGAGCAAATCTCTGAAGCCTCCACCTCTAATAATATTTGAAGTTTATCGATCAAGCGTACAGATCCGTGACAGCTAAAGGTAATGGTGCTCTTTTGAGCTGAAACCTGATACAATGCTTTCAAGCAGGAGCCCAGGATTTACACTTTCTATCGATATTTCCAATTCTGTTCTAAGATTAAGTACTAGGGGATGTAAGTAAATAACTCGTGACTGAGACTGTATAGTACGCTTTAATTAAAACAATTTAAGAAAAAAACGTCGAGCATTTCTTCAAGTAACTTTAAAAAGTAGCAGCTTTGGCATAGGCAGTGGGATGCCTGGATTTAATTTTGCCAAGGTTTGGTGCATGTTAAGGGAGAAAACAAACTAGTACCTATTAGCACCACAATGAGAGAAGTCCTTTCAGCAACTTATCTAACAAGCTAAACTAAGTGTGGCAAAAAATATACCACTGTAAATCAGAAGCGTTTGCTTCCACATCATCTAAAGTCAGGTCATTTAACTGTGGTAGGAACACACCAGGGAAATCTGAAAGCATATTAAAACCTGGTGTTCAGTAAAGTGCATACCAACGGCACACACATCATGGGCAAATTATTTTGTAGAAATTCACGATTAGAAAAAATGAGATACAAAAAGTGAAACATAAACTTCCCTCTTACGTTGTAATGACAAAGTGCACTCAAAGGACAAAACCTAATTGCAAAACAACCCATAAAATATCTTACTCTGTTGAAAAGGCATACACACAGCTCTCTCAATGAGGAGAATTAACTGATCTCGAACTGTCGACAGTTCCACATCCAATGAAAATTACTGTCTTTGAAGTCAATTATTCCCAGCTTTCTGATGAAGAAAAATAACAGTAAGTATTTAAGAAAATGGTGCATGTCCTGGAACCACTACGCAAGGATTTCTAGTTGCTGTGGCAAACTGCCAGAACCAGCAGCCTCTCAGAAGGTACTTTTTTTTTTTTTCTTCTTCTTTTTCTAAATAATCTTCAGTAGGAACAGACTGTATCATAAGCACTTCCCAGCATTTGCTGCTTTGGCAAGAAGCAGAATATCCCTGCTTGTTGATGGGAAAGATGCCCATGAAAGCACTGCAGCGTGCCAAGGAGACCGCCTCACTTGGGAAGAGACACTGTTGTCTGTCTGGAACAGCAGCTAGGGGAAAACCAGAGGACTGGGGAGTTTTAGGTAGAGAGAGCACTCAAACTGAAGTCTCCTCGTGGCAGCTTTGGACAAGTTGCTGCTGCAGACGTGCTGCACGCTGCTTTACCAAGGTGACAAACACATCTGTTTGTCGGCACAGCGCCTGGCAGCACGCGGGGCTGACCTCCCTCCTCGGCAGGTACCAAGCACCAAGGTATGAGAGGATGCACTGAAGGCAAGAGGGAAGCATCCCAAGCTGCAGGACGAATGTCTTATTGGCCTTTGGAACAGCCGAGCAGAATAAATGCACTGAGTTATGGCTCTATAATGTGTCTAGAGCAGGATTTTGCATCGAGGTGCATTTTTTTTTCCTAATCAACATAATTAAGAGAGTTCTGCACTCATGAAACCTGAACACCAGTTGGTGCACCTCATCCTTGCAACACCAGCCTCAAGGCGGTTATACTGAATTTGCAGAGCTGCAGAGAATCTGCCCACTGTTACTTGGAGGGCTGTGCTAAAGCCTTACGCTTGACAGATCCTTTGCAGTTTCTACTCAATTTGCAATTAAGTCAAGAGCAGGGAGTCAGCATTTCCTTGAGAAGGGACAGTTCCGGCCAGAAGAGTTTATTAATTATGAGTTCTTCTACTGGGACATGCACAGCTATTTTCCTGAAGTATTTCTGTTAAAAACATGGCAAAATGCAAACTGCAAGCTTGTTTTATTAGGTACTCTGCTAAATACCTTTGTCTTCAAGTTTACATACAAAGTAAAAATTAACTACATGCTGAGGATGTCTAGTGGTTGCAAACCATCTGATACCCGAGTCTGTGAGGCGGCTGACAGTGTACTTTTGACTTTAAAGATAACATATTTATGTTTATATATTAATTATCAAAGTGAAAGGAATGGCTCTTCATCTCTAATTGCAAATGTTCTGGATGAAACAGGCTGGAGCTCTGTTTAAAAATAAATATGCCATATTTAGAGGCACTAAAACACTTGTACTTATCAAAATTAAATCCTCTTCCTGTCTTTTCTCTGTTGCATCAATTTGTTCTCCAAATAAAATAGGTAAAAAATCAATTTTTAAAAACTGAAGCCTACTGCTGAAATGAAGAAAACCATTGTTTTCCTCTTCTTAAACATAAAATTAAGAACAAGATAGTAGAAATCCTTAGGAGTCCATACGCTCTGAGGCTCACAGGGGTTTCTACTTCTTTGCTTTTGCATTTTCAGGACGGTGCTTGCCATACAAGCTCACCTGCCTAGGCACCACCTGCACCAAGTCAGCGGGTTGCCGCAGGAACTACTTGAAGCTTCGGGATAACACGGCCAGAAATTTTTGCAGGTCCTGCAGGCAAGCTGGTTCCTTTGACCTTTGCTTCTGCAGTGTGTTTATGAGTGGGATTTTCCAGAAGCCCTTGCCTGGTGGCAGTCCTGTTTCTGTTTAGTTCCTTAACTCTCCAAAGGTGATGATTTTTGTCAGCTTTCCTCCTCTTGTCCTTCCATCCTCATCTGCTTCAGCTGTCCCTCTTTCCTAGCTCTTCCACTGTCCACTTTTAATAACCGGCTGCCTTCTGTAATGCTGACCCCCTATCCCCACCTGAACAGCCACAAAAAAGAGCCTCTGAAGAACCTGGGAGCCCAGGGTCTGCAGTGCCCACGGCAAGGCCAGCGATGCCAGCACCACTGTTACACCTTTCCTGTGTTTTTCTTTCAACATCCCACCTAAGCCCTGTCTGCTTCAGTTCAGCCCCGCGGTGCCTAGCACAGTGGCTGCTACCCAGCGTGAACAAAATCCTGCCTACGAACGTGGAAGGCAACACAAAGCCGGCAGCTGAGAGCTGCCCCTCGACAGACCCCATCTCCAGCAATCCTGGACACCGCTATGGGCAAATCGATCTGTATGCCGCCAGCAACAGACCTGCTTAATTTTCTGTAAGCACCTCGCTTCAGAATATTCTCACGCGAGGTGGGAACGCAGCCAGCCTTCCAATATGCTTGCTAACCCCTGTAACGGGGACGTGAGCCTGCAGCTGCTCCAGCCAGGTTTCGCAGACAGCAGCTGCTGCAGCAGGAGCCTGGCACCGAACCGCGCGCCCCTGTCCCAGCCCTTCCCCTGGCAGAGGGGGCTCCGGGGAAGAAGGGGGCTTACTCCAGCAGCAACGCTGGAGATGGGTATTTTTTCATCCTGAATAAGCATCAATAATTGGCGTCACTCATTACTTCTTTGGTAATAAAAAAAAAATGTTGTGACTATGGAGCAGACAATAATTCTCCGAATTTCCACCAAGACAGACAAACTTGACCTTAAAAACTGGAATCTGCTTTGAAATGCTTTCTCCAATTCACAAAATCTATTCCTGCTTCATATCTATGATTAAAAAAAGAAATCACAACTTTATTACTGAAGAGGGAACAGACTAGATGGCAGGAACTGACAAAATGCCACATTATTTGCTAATCCTAATATGTTATTCTTCCTTAAGATTTGCTTCTCTCAGCACCAATTCAATTATAGATGCTACAAATCCTTCTGACATTTAATTCCCTCTTGTCAGAGAGTAGTAAATGTATACATGCAGAGCTTTCCCATTAAGATGTTAATATATATTGGAGCATGCTGGCCTTTAAATCGAATAGTCAGAATTTTTCTGCTATGGCTTTGTTTCTGTTTTGCTTGTGTTTTCTTGAAAGTGAGAGTGGAAGGAAGGGGGATACGCAGGAAGGGAAGAAAAAAGTCAACATAGAGACATTTGCAGCATGTTGTGAACAACATGCACAACTACTTTGCTACTCTGCAGCTACTCTACACCTCAGCTGAACCAAATTCCATAGGGTGGTGTTTTGGATTATATCAAAGCACCTTAAAGGAAAACTGCAGTGATAATGTTACAGTCCACTTAGGACAACTTGATATACACAGAAAAAAAAATCGATATATATATATTTTTAACTACTGTGTTGCTCCCTTGAGAGAATGATATGACTGTGTCCTGCATTAGGGGGATGCCATAATTTTATCTAATGTAGCATCGAACTTCTCTGCATGAGATGCAGCACAGTATACAGCAGCAGAGAGCACTGTAGTCGCATTTAAAATTGTGGCCAATAAGAAACTTTGGTAGCTTTAAATTAATTTTTATTATTTTAACCAACTGCTACTTGAATCAACAAAAAGAAATCATAGCACTTCAAAATAAAACAAACAAAAAAACTGAAGTTTTCCTTTAAACAGAAAGTGTAATTCACGAAACACTACACACAGAGAAAGTAAACGCACTTTTGGACTGGTTCCTACTTGACACCCTACTAACTCATGTAATTTAAAATTTTTAGAGTCCTGAGCCAATCTGATGAAAGATGTAGCAGCACACCCACAGCAGGCTCCGGGCTGCACAACTTCAGTTCACATCGCTCACCTTTTTCTTGGCTAAAGGACAAACCCACACTGGGCTCAGTTTTACCTCCCGGCAGGACAAAGGCAGATGACAACAATGACAGCCATCAGCCCCAATAGCTGATCACCGAAAATGACTCAGGGAAGTGGTAACAAGGAACCCAAAGGAGATGTTTATGCTGCTAATTTCCCTTGTAAATATTCTCAGCTGACATCCACATTTTAAACCCATAGAATCTTACTTGTTATGTATTTATTTTTGTGCAAGGGGAGATGCTTTAAAATAAGTGTGTTAATGATCTCAAATTCTCTAATATTTTTGCAGAAGTAATTGTTTAAAAATAGATCACTTACTGCAGCCTCAAGAGTATGAAAAAGGCTGGCAGATTTTAATGGTAATATCCTAATAATGTGGGTTAAGCAACTACAGCAAGGTTTAGCATATGGAAGACTTTTCTCCTCCCAACCACTCCATAAAATGGTTCCATTAAATTCTGTTTTTAATGAGGCTTTATATATATATATATGCATACATGCACATTCATGTGTATTCCTGCTCTTGCTTTTTATAAGTGGCAACATCTCAAGATTAAGAGAAAGGACTAGATCAGATCTGACTGACTCCGCTAGATAGTATTTTAAATATCAATTACATTGGAGTTAAAAGCTTTGGACCTACAAGGAATGAATCACTTTATTGCTAAAGCCTGCAGAAGAGGTGAAAAACTCCCAAGTGACTTGACTTCAGTCTCACCAGCAGCACAGAAGGTCTGCGGGTCACCTCCAGCACAGAGCCAGGCGCTCACATTTCCCACTAGCACAATTTCTGCTATTATTATTGCTCTGAACAGTGTATCTCACTGTTTTCCCAGTGTGCTCCAGCACTGCTTCTGATTAATTGATAGAGTTCTTCACCAACATATAGTATAGGTATTAATTTTGGCATATTTGGATTTATTGCTGCACTCCCACAAGAATGTCTCTTTTATTCTTGGTGAAAATTAATTTTAAGCTACTGATGTAGCACAGCATGGGTTGACTTTGTGTGCACGTATGTACATGTATACAACGTACATATAAATAGCTGCAGTGCTTCCTAGATGCAATATCTGCATCACGTTAGGGAAAAGAAGACCTAAATCAGTTTCTTTCAAGAATTCCTAACTTACCAATCTTTTCTTCTTCCAGTTAAGTTTATGACACAATTAAAACACCAACATGATGCAGGCTTCCACACTTCTCTACTGGTCATGATTGAGGTGCAATGACCTTAAGTCACTCATGCACTTCTGAAATATTGATAAAGCAACTATTCCTCTTTCCTAATACGAAGAAAACTTAAAAGGAAGTTAGCACTAACGTTTTGCCACTGAATTGTATTTTGATGAATAGCTGGTTAATCTTTTTGTAGAATGGAGTTTTTGACATCATGGAACATTACTAAAATTTGGGTGGGCAGGCCGGGGTGCTGGTGGGCAGAGCAGGGGGAAGAACAGGCTGTCATTATTTCAGAAACACTTTAAAGTCTTCATCTACAATCTGGGAGGACAGTAATCACTACCTGCATGACAGGACGAACAATAATATTATTCATTACTATAGTCCAGCATTAAGTGTGCTACCCCTACTCTAATTTATTGATGGACTGTTAAAGAGTAGTGTTAACCTGTTCGTCGTATTGTAATTGAATTTTGTCTAATTTATGCTAGAGAAATTCAAGGAGTTCATCCTTCTTCAATCAATAAGCTCCTCTTCAGTGACCCATTTCAAGATCGCTTCATAAAAAATAATGCATTTTGTTTTAATAAATTTAATCACTATGACAGGTGCTCAATGTTTATTGGTTGTTTCTTCAGACTTCTCTCTGCTAGAAAATGGAGCCACACTTACAATCAATAGTAATTGATTAATCAGCATCCCCCTTGAACAAAGGTGCTAATCAGGTTTTGATTAGTTAATCAAACCAGATGTAAAGGCTACACAGGTCTTTCTTGATTGTTCAATGTTGTACAAGATGTGTATCAACACTGCTGGGCAAAACAAGAAGACCAGAACGCACCTGAGGGGACTGAAAATACCCAGGTATGGAATTAGATTAACTGGATTATTGCAATCATGGCACACAGCAGCATAGATATTTATATATGTTTGTGTGTGTACACATACATACACACCGATACGTAGCAGTTTGGGCTGGTGATACACAGCACTGCAGGGAACGTCTCTGTAACACCGCTAGGTTGAAAAAGCGCTGCGGTAGAGTAAGAAGTCAATCTGTGCTGCAGAAGCGCAAGACAAACTGTCTCTGCACTGTTCTTCTACGTTAGGAACAAAAGGTCTGTGAGTGGTATGGACACACACAGCTCAACCAGCAAAAGTTAACACGACACTGGACACTAGCTACCTGGATGCAAGGCAACAGACGCATTACTTAATTGTACAGTTGGCAGAGCCTCCGTTGAAGCATTTAGCAGGACACGAGTACCTGAAACGAACAGCACACTGAGCAAACACTGCAGCAGGACCAACACATTCAGTTTTACCACGTCTCAGCAGCGTGCCACCCCTCGGAGGGCTGAGCTGGAGCCCGGGTGCTGAGGGCAGGCTCCAGTGCCCCGGGGGCAGAGGGGACGGAGCCGATGCCGGAGCGGAGGTGGGGGGCAGCGCTTCCCACGCAGAGCTGGCTCAGCACTCACCTGTGCTACCCGTCTGACAGCTCAAATTTGCTGACACCAGTCCACAAACGGGATCCTATGTCAGTTTCTCAGGAGTCTGGGCATGAGTTATGTGATGGAGGGCAGAGTTTTGGTCATAGCAGAGAACAGTGCAGGGCTGGTTCTCTATTTCCCAGTAATACCGGTAGGTTTGACTTGGTAGAGTCACCCTTTGGTCGTACACAAACAACGTAGATAGCGACAAACGAAATCTTGAAATTCTTGGGAAAAAAAAATCAGTCTTCAAAACTGATGCTCCAAAATGGGTGTATGTTAGTGCACAAAGGGTGCTTGCTCACCTGCTCGGTACGGCCAGCAGTTGTGCTTGCACTGCTTTGTGGAAAATCTGAAGCAAATTTTGACTTACGTTTAAGATTCACAAAAATAGAAAAGTTCAAGTATATCGTCAGAAAGACATACTAGCCATTCAACACATCCACAGCTTTCTGAGAAAAGAGAATGTGTCGCTGACTGCACTGCAAGGGTAACAGCAAAATTCAACAACGTCACCCCCCGCCGCCCCCCGCAGTCAGTACTGTCACTTCTCAACGGCATGCTACACTTAACTTGTGCTGCTACCAAAAGCTGAGAAAGATTCACTTAAGGGAAAGACAGGACTGCTAGCAGACACCCATTTTGAGGAATTCCTTTGTGGAATTGTTTCCCGTTCTTCTGTTCATTCACCAAAATATGTATTTTCTTTAAAAAAATACAAATAAAAAAATAAAGCTTATCAGAGCAAAACAGTTACTTTCCATCCACACAGTGATATTCAACAGACACCTAGTGCTTCTTACCTATGAGATCTGGCCCAGGCCTGCAACAATAATTATTAGTATTGCTCAGGTGTTAGAATACATATCGAATTAATCAATCATTTCTAACCTCTTGGCCAAAGCATACCTATAGTAGCTTGCAGGAAGAGATGCTGCTGGTTTGATTGGGTTAAAGCATTTTACAGAAAAAGTTGAGGGCTCAGGGCTTTGCTTTCTGGGGTTAGTTTTCGTTGACTTTGTAAACTGCAAAAGGGAATAACAGTGCTAGACCCAAACCCTTCCGGGCAGGGCTCTTTGCATGCCCCCCGAGGGCAGGGACCCTGCAGGGATGGGTGGTGGGCACCGGGTGGCTCCTGGCCATCTCCAGGCTCCCTCCCATCCCGCAGGGAGCTGCAGAGATTGTCTGGGAAGCGGCAGCGAAAAAGGGGCTCGTTTCCAAAAGCACTAAGGAAGCCTGTCAAACCATGAAGATCAGAGGTTTAGACTGCTATGACCCTTGTTTTTGAACATACCAATTGCCCCAACTCACCCACCGAGGATGCTTTTATTTTTTCATCTGAATTCACGCAAATTTGCAAGGACCACCTATAAAGTCGCATTTATGCAACTTCCAGTTGCTTGTCGATAAAAAAGAGGTCCAAATCATTGTTTTTGTCTCAGCCAATAAAACAATCACCTCCTTTTGACCTCCCACCTGAAATTCCCCTTACAAGAATTTACCAAACAGCCTAGACGTAGAGCCGGCTGCACTTGCTAAAGACAGTTTTGCACATTACAGCGTAGTTGAGTATTTTACCAACAAAATTTCAACTCAACCATTCTCCAAATTAGTGTTAGGAAAATTATTGCAAGCTACCGAGGCCACAGTAGCTGGCGCACAGCCTGAAAGGTGAACCCCACTGCTCTGAATGCGCCTCCCCCATTTTCAGGTTTCACAACAGGGTGCCAATGCCCCAAAAAATGGGAGGGAAATCCCAACAGAAAACAGCGTAACTTCCAAATTGCAGGACTGTGTGCAATTAATTGCCACACCATAGCGACTATACAATGCAAAATGGCCAAGACGCAGAAATCAGTGGAACCAGTATCTACGTAGAAGAGCAGTGCTTTACCTAGGTGCTAGCCCTTACCTGAGAGATCCCCATAGTCCAGCTCCTCTGCGGAATTTGGCAACTGAGTAAAGCCTTACAAGTAAAAACAAACTCATTTTTCTTTGTATTTCTCAAGTGACAAAAACAACACACTTAAGAACTGAGGATGAATTTCTTGGGGGAAAAAATGAGTCAATCACTTGCCATCTTCTGCTGGTTTGAGCAGAGTAACTTGTATTTCAGAATTCCAATCATTTACTTTATTACTGACAGACTGGCAGAAACATTCCTCAGTCTACACTGTTAACACACGAAACATGTAGGTGAATCAAAATCACTCATTCATAACAGCATGCAGAAACCCCCAGACTCAGTCTTTTACTCATCAAATAGGGGCAAATTTCCCAATTTATTCTGGTTTGATTTAGGTTATATATACATGTCAATGTAATTTTTTCTTCCAATTTTCCAGAGAAATTAGATATTTTTGGTAATGTTGACAAGCACAGCAATTTATAAATTAAAGAATATTGAGGATCACATTTCAAAACTGTAAGGCATCTGTACTTGCAGACTGCAGGCTGTACCTTTTGTAGAAAAAAAAATAATCTGAAACTATTTTTTTTAATTTCCTAAATTCAGTGCATTTCTGGAAAAAGTATCTGTCCTCAAAGCTGATAAAGCAGTTCGACAAGACAAACTCTTGTGACCACAAAAGGCAGACACAAAAGAAACGCTATCACTACCAGCCATTTGGAAAACTGTCAGCAAAAGCTTGAAGACTGACAAAAATCCAGATGTTTTGTGGGGAGAACTGAGAGCAGCAGCAATTCAGCGATCTGTTAATGCACTAAGTGGCAGCTAAACACACGCTCTGTGCTTGCCCAGTTTCTGTAAAATGGATCCAGTGAATGCTAACAGATCTCAATTTGAGTTCTGGGCTTATTTGCAGTACATGATAACCCCTCTCTTAAAATAATGACTGGCCGAAAAAAAACACCAAAAAAACCCAAACACCTAATGTAGCTTAAATATGCTCCTGAATAACGTTGGAGAACAGGTTCCTTGTGCTTACAGGGGCTTTGGAGCACAAAGAGAATTTACCTGTAAGATGCTGGCCTTGGAGGAATAGAAATACCCCCAATCCCCCATCTACTTTTTACATTTTGGGGAGGAGGTAGCAACAGGGGGCTAGAGACGTGTTTTTCCTAGGACAAAGGCTTTCGTTTAAATAACAAAGATATTAATAAAGTATAATCAATGTGCAGACTTGTCTCCTATTGGAAAGCCATAAGCAATACATATATCTCATTAAAAATAAAAGTCTTTTTCAGTGATGGTGTTTAAAATATGTCATCGGGAATCTACCATCTGAATTATCTTCTAAAGCAGGAAGCCACTTAGATTAATAGCTAGAAATTTGTTTTTGCACCACTATTGGATTTCAGGGAGTTTTTACGATAATATATAAAAAAATAATTACAGTTGACTCACAGAAGCATTGGACATGCAAATCTGTGCTCTGCAGAACAGCCATTCAACTTTTCTCTCTCTAAAATTGCCCCTGTATAGTCTTCCCTTTCACTTACAAGGAACCACATTTTCTCAATAATGAAAAAGGGCAATGTTACATTTTTAATGAAGCAAAAAAATCTTTTTCAAAAGAAAATTTAACAATTCAACAATTCGTTTTCTACCTGCACCTGGTATACTTAAAAATGCCACTGAACAGTATTAAAATGTGTTGTGAGGCATTTTAAATGTGGTAAATTACTTCTTGATTTTTCTCATTAAACTTTCATATCAGCGATTAAAGTCCCTTCTTTTCATGTCTGATCAGAATGTATTCAAAGTCTGCAACTTCTTTTAAATAAATGAAAGCTAACTTTTCACTCAGATACAATTTCCCTGTCAAATAATAAATCTTAAAAGTGCGCAACCAGCACGCTGAGTTGCATATCCTGAAGCCTGATACAGGTGTTTAGACAATTAAATGAACACACCATTTATTTACAGGTTTATTGACAGAGTAATGCTTTGAACTTCTTCATAGGTTACCTCCAATTTTTAAGCAAAATATAATTTTTCCTTTGTAACAAACTGTAAATAACCAATTACAGATTCCGTTTTATGTTGTGTATTCTACAGGGCTGAACAGAAATCTTAACATGTGCATGGATCTTTGTGATGTTTTATTCAATTGCCCCAAGGATTAGGTCTGGAAAATATATTTATAAATGTATTTACTATTAGTTGCACTTTTAAGTAGGGCATTTTTAAAAAGGAAAAAAGGCAGTTGGACAGACAGAGCTGCTTGATAATGCTAATGCAGAAAGCACAGAGGCTTTTTTTTCCTTGTATGCTGTTTAATTTGGCAAGATTTGGAAGCTGACTAGTGCTCTGGCATGGCTGAGCTTTTGGCTTCAGACTCATTTTCAGAGACTGAACACAACTGGAAAAAGCAACAACAGCTTAACGCAGAAGTGTTAAATATTTGTTTACAAAACCTTGCTAAGACCAAAAATTCGTATCAGCCTTCAGGAAGTATTTCCAGCTTAGAAAATAATTCCTCTGCTCTATTATGGACAACGCATTTTCTTGCAACTCTTCGCTCTTGTTTGGGATGTTTTCGTACCATTGAACCTTCACTCCAGACTTCCTGCTTTGCCAGCTTCAGAAGAGATTTTTTACACCCTATTTTCTAATTAATGTTAGCAGAAGTTCTGCCTATCCTAAAAGAACAGCACCTTCCTTCTGCCTCAGGAAGGGAGCTGAAGGCAGCTCGGGGCACCCTGGTATGGAGCCAGAGCCTGCTGCTGGGAGGGATCGCCAGCTGCTGGTCCCTTTGGTGTATGCACCCAGGTGCCCAAAGACACACATGCATAACACATGTAGCAGACGTAACGCATGGCAATGGGCATTGTCTGTGTGATTTAAAAATCATTAAGAAGCTTGTTTAAGCTCTTAGCTTACCATAGGGTGGGGGGAAAAATTTTTTGGGGAAAAACATAAAATTTGTTACTTTTGCTGTAGCAAAAGAACATCGTGTATGAGGTCATGGCTGTTTTTACATGTTCTACTGGTACAGGAGGCAAAAAGCGAGCTTGGTAATCTCACACAAAAACTTTCTCAGAGGGCAGCAACCCTGCAAGGCTGTGTTCCTTAGAAAGCTGTGGAGCCAGCACATTTAAGAAATCAAAAATTTGCATTTTGATTTTTAGGGGGAGGAGGGGTACAGGAGAGAAGAAAGGGAATGGGAAAAAACATTTTCCAAGTTCAGTGGTGGCAGACTTCCAGAGCCGGTGCTGCCACAGCTGCACCAACGGGTGCCCTCATTTTGACTGCGTGCAGGCAGGGAACTGCGATTTCAAAATGCACCAGTGCTTCAGCCCCACTGGCTCCCTGACACATGAAGTGCAAAAGAGAAGGGAAGGAGGGTTTAAGTTCAGTAAACCCAGTGTAGTGCAGTGCAGCAGAAGCACAAGCCTTCCTGCCGGCCATGACCATGCTGTTATTGGAGTTCTGGCAATGAACAGTGCAGAGAAAGGAGACAGTGCATCAGAAAATTTACAGTTAAACTCTCATTTTTAAACAAAAGAGTTAACAATGTTCGTGCTTTAAGTCACTCATGCATTGCTGCTGTTAACTCCATTCCGTAAGAAAACAGGAATGGCAGGGGTTTTGCTACCGCTTTTACATGCATACACATACAGGACTCCTTTTCCCCCCAGTCCTCTAGGATACACTCCAAAAAATTAAATTACTCAAAAATCCTTTCCCCGATTGAAGTATTGTGCTGGTTCCACACTAGCCTTACGTTTCATTTTCTTTGCTATCAATCTCTTTTTTAGGTTTGGTTTGTTGGTTGTTTTTGTTTTTTTGTTTTTTGGTTTGGTTTGGTTTTGGTTTATTATTTTTTCTTCCCCCAATTCATTTGAAATCGTTTTTGGAGAAAATCCATTTGGCTTTAGTTCATGCCCATGCATTTCTAGTCATTCACATACATGCTCACTCCGATTGGACATTGGTAAGAACAAATGGCCAACGTACATAAACACCTGGTATACTCCATACACACTCCAGCAATACAAGCTTGGAAAGAAACCCCAGAGTCTTCGCAGGAAAAGAACCCAGGAGGGCAAACACAGTGGAGTTCAGTACAAAACAGGCTGATTTTTAAGGCAGAAAAGTCTGTCAGAACTAATTTGATTTGGTTTACTTGTCATTTCAGTTGTCAATCTTATGCAGCTGCTCTCCTCCCCCCAGAGGTTAAAATATTCAGAGGCCTTCCTTGAATTAAAAATGTGCTTTCTATGGCTTTCCCTGACACAAACATGGAGAGATTCCACGAGATGGAAACCATCAGGAATTGCACCGAAGAATCAGGCCAGGGTGATGTGGCCGCGATGCTGCGTCTCCCCCTGTCTGGTGCAAGAGCTTCCCGGCCTGACCTCAGGGAGAATCAGATTCTCATGGGCTTTTCCCCAGAGCAGCTCCAGTTATCCACAGATTAAGGGGACTTGTGTGTCAGAAAAGGCTTCCCAAGATGCCTGAAGTCAGGCTAATACCAGAACTATCTGACCCTTCCCACCTTTAGGAATCAACCCCTGCACATGCGGATTTCTAGTGCTGAAAAAAAAACAGAAAGATGTGAATTTGTACTATTTTCTGATAGCGTTTTTTGTTATTTTGCCTGAACGTTCTACCTTTTCTTAGCAAATCCTGGCACCAAAGGCACGGTTACCTCAGCTGAACTGAAGTACGGCGGTGGTGAGCACCCTGTGCCTGCAGTGCCCACCTTTCAGCGTGGCACTGCAAGGGCTGGCCAAAAGCTGATGGAAGAACCCCCCCCTGTGTGGCTCCTGAGGGGGTGGGAAGAGCAACTCCAGCTGATTTAACTGACAGGATCTCAGAGGCTTCTCAAGCTCCACTACTGGGGTAAGTGCTTGAGTAGATCGACCACCTTTAATTTCTACTGCCATGGAAAACAGCCTCATCTACATGAAAAATGCTAAATTGTTTACCTACATTTTCCTGTAACATCAATTACCTAAAGCTAACAAGTCCTTTTCTTAAGCTGTTATTTAATTCAACCACGCTCCCACGTTCATTGTCTTTCACTGCCTTTAAAGCCTTCAGGACTTTCCCCAGGGGTGATGATTGGGTGATTAACGTTTTTGCCTTCATCTGACTTTCACAGGCATTAGTGTAGAGCGTGATGAGATGTCACTTGGGACTTTTATTACCTTGCCATGACTTCCATGGCAGTAGCTACAAACTTACTGATGTTGAATCTCGACATTATACAAAATGTACATGGGGAGATCAGCAACATATAGAAAACAGAAGTATGTCTGAATACCTTGAAGTTTTACATAAAGTGGAAAAATGCATCCATGTAGGTAAATTGGAAAAAGAACTGCTTTTCCCTCCGTTTGGTAGGGGCAGTGCTGTTTAACCCCAATTTTACTCAGTCCTCCATCTGCCTATATTACCAGAGCTGTGCTTTGTTGGGAGAAAGCAAGAAAAAAAGATAGTTCAGCACTACAGACTTCTGGCTTATATAATTTCATATCAAAAAGAAAAACAGTTGATTTATCAAACTTAAAAAAAAAAACACTAAAATAGCAAACTCAAACATGGATTAGTCTTAATTAGAATTGTCAGAGGTTTTGGTTCTTCAGCTGAAAAGCAAGCTTGTGCCAAAAAACTGTATGCTCAACTTTCAGTCTGAAGTGACTATTTAAGCTTGCTTTAAAAATGTAGGAAGCTAAGGAAGCTGTCAAGCTGTTAGCTAGACTTCCTTGAGCAGATGAGAAGGGTTAGTTTGCTAGACTGCTATGCTGATAAGAAAGTGTTGCTATTTGTTTTTAAAATCTCCTTCTGCAGTGTAATAATGAAAACTTCCCTTCTGACCTCCGAGGCAAGGGGCTTGTCTGCCGAACTCCCGCAGAATACCAAGCATGCCGCTCGACTCTGGTGCTCCTGCTGGAGGCCACCTCTTATAAACTTGAAATAAAATTTAAAAAATGCTGAAAATTTCATGCATCTCTTAAAAAATTAAATTTGAATTAATATTTTCAAAAGCCAGATTTCTTTTTAATGTTTGAAATGATTACCCCAGTAATCGAGATTGCTGAATAAATTATTTGCTTCCTTTGCACTCCTCTTACATGTGCGTCATTTCTCCTGGATTTTGGGAATCGGTGCTGGCCTGGAACCGCAACAACTGGCTATGAAACTCACAACTGAAATGACAAGACTAGACAGACTTTCAAGTCTTAAAAACTATGTTATATTTATGAGATCAGTCCACTTGAAACATGGTTTTCCCTTGAAGACTACATTTTCCTTTTTTTTCTTCCCCTTCCCAGGCTTGTCTTGCCACTCAGCAGTGCTGAGAAATAAGATAAACAGGAATGTGATACCAACCGTGAACTGCTGGTTCTGTCGTCGCCGTTGTGTCTACACACGGGAACAGAGGATTGGAGGAAGGGAAGAAACAGGAGGAACAGCATGCAAAAAAAGGGAAAATGGAAAAAATGGAACAGATAATATATGAGCAAGCTTTCAAAGAACATTGCGTGACAAGCAATAATAAAATGAAAGGCAAAAAGCATTTGAAGTGAGTTGCACTGTTTAGAAGACATGCCTCGAGTTCAAAAGCTATGAGCCTGAGGAAAACAGTAAATTTTTATTTATTTTTTTTTCTCCAGGACCTTGCCAGAACAATTACTGGTGGTTGCAAAGTCATGGGAACATGAGATGGGGAGAACACCAACACCAACTCTTCTGTTGGTAAGTACCAAAACAGAAGCTCAGGACCAGCACACAGAGCTCCAGCACACAGAGCTGATGCTTTGAAAATATTTTTGTTTTTACACATTCAAACATTGCCTTCACCAAAACGCTCCCTCCAACATCCAGTCCAGGTACCTGATCACCTGGCAGGAGACAGTGAATGAATTGTTTCTTTTTTTTTTTTTTTTTTTCACTTGTTTCAGTTTCTTCTCCTTCGCAGTGTAACCCCTGAGTCCCGACCATTTTTAGAGTTGGCAAACAAATGATAAATCTCATTGCACACTAACTGCATACATGGCCTTTTTGCCTTCCTTATGCTGAACCACGTGCCCACAAGCTGCATCTCTTTTCAGTGTAAAAAAAGCTGTTCTAGAATGGACAAATGCAAGTAGATATTCCCAGTCCCTCTGATGTGAAACACGTCCTGAATTCTGGAGCTGAGTTTCATTGGGTCACACCCTCAAACTTTTTTTTTTTTTTGTGGTCAACAGTTAAATTATTTTTTTTAGGGGTGGTTGTTGGTACAAAGCTGACTTTACTCCATTGACATTGCAAGCCACGGGAAATTTCTTGGAGTTGCCAACTCAGTTTCATCTTTTCAAAGGTGTTTGGAATGTGCAATTCTACAGACAGACCCAAAGTCACAGTCTTTTCTAGACAATTCCATCTGACAGCACATTATGCTATTTCAGATACCACTGGGTCTGAATCATATGTCCTTCATGTTATCCAGAGTCTCATTATTAAGTAATCTCATCTGGTTCTAGATATCCTCCTCCTGTTTGCTAGGACCTATCAGTTGCTCTTACTAGACAGACTTGTTGGCTGCTTGCTGTAATAGTCTGACTCTTCAGGATATAACCACAACTTTGTGAATACCTATCAACACTGACAGTAAAGCCCAGATGTGCTTATTCTCAGCAAAGACAGGGCTTCAGAGAACTCTGCTTGGTTTGATGCAGGCAATGTTTAAATGAAGTGCTCTACTGCATGTTTTGCGAACTAGCCTGGAACTTCGGTTTTGTAGCAACAATGGACAATTCACATTGGTGTTTCTGCTCATTAATTGCTGTCCGGAGAACCCTAGGAAGGGTAGCCTTCCTGCACATTCAGAAAAAGCAGTGGAAAAGTGAGGACCCATTCCTTTTTAATTTAGCTGAGGACAGCCCTAGTCTGGTTTTCTGAAGCACCAATGAGGACAGGAATCATACAAGGAATACACAATGCTTACAGATACAAGGTCTACATGCTTTAATTATAAAAGCAAAACAAATAAACCCTGCACAATTTAACAAACTACACCAAAATTTGCATAACAGATTATCAAGCTGTCATTAGCCTGTTTCCACTGCCAACATACACTGTTCTCATCTTGGCAATCAAATCTAACACACACTTAAATATGCTAGCATTTGTTCTCCTGCTGGGAACTCTGGTGGAGGCTGCAAGGGAAGCCTTCCAAAGCACAGATGAGAACAAGACTGGGACTCTTCTTTGTTTCTGAGTAGCAATCCTCAAATAATGCCTCATTTTTACCAAGCAAATGGTGAAGGGGAAAATGGTGGTGAAGGTGAGGGGGGAAGTTGTGTTTAGAAAGGATTATAAAACTGAGTATTAATTCCTGAGATAGCATCTTGGCATCTATAAATAGTCTCAATTTACTGTCTTCCTGAAATAAAAAAAAAGTTATGTCAGCTTTTACACTAAATAGAAAATCTGCTGAAAGCAAACTCGTATTCACGTGCTGGAAGAGATATTAGTCAAGAAACAGTGCAAACTGGACAGTGCATCTCGCTTCCCCATCTGGGGACAGAGACCAACAGGTTACAAAAAATAAAGTTCTCAAGCAGTTGTAAGTGCGAACAAATATCCAAGTCAAACAACATGTTGGCTGCAGCTGGAATGACAAAGTTATGATTAGCAAATGGTTTGGATGATTGCAATAGGAAACACAGACCAGTTAAAGTTTAGAATGAATTGTCTGGAAGTCCAGTTCAATCCCAGAGTCTTCTTTGAGAACGATTGTAAATACACAGTGCTCCAAGAGGAATAATCTCACGTTAAAATAAAGCAAAGGATACACCCCAACACACACACACTACTACAGCAGTTGCATTACAAAGGAGAGAAAAATTGCCATCATTGCTTTGGTATGAAATTAATGAATATACGTAGAACTGTGCATACGCCAAGCTCCATCGCTCTTCTGCCTTATGTAAGAAGGAATATCCCAGGCCCTGCAATGTTGCTGCTAAGACAACCCAGAATTTTAAGACAGATTGGCTAACTTTAAACTTTTTTTTTTTTTTTTTAAAAAAAAAGAATAACCATCTCTATATGCCAGACCAGACATACAGAACTCCAGTGATCAGACTTCTGCCCCAGACCCTAGATGAAAAAACATCCCCCCTTTCCTCATGTATGGAGTGACAAGGAAGCACTTGATATGTTTCTGACTTAAAGGTTTAGCAAAGCCAGCGAAAGACTTTGCCATCACCAAAAAGCACCGTTCTGGTCGTAAGTGACAGGTGTGAACCGCTGTCACACAGTCGCACCAAGCTGATGCACATCAGTTCAAATGAGCTGGTGCTGAACCAGGGCTGTTTTACAAGATGTGGCAAAGCAGAGAGGATGAAGAAAAGCAGAGAAACAAAGAAGCTCCATGTGGCACTTTTGACCTTAAGATGAAGATGAAACAGACAAGGGTTCTTTTCCTGATTTCAATCAGGAATACTCAACAGAAGTTGCTCTATGTAGAAGTATAACCAGTGGAACAGTCTTTCAAAATCTACCTGTATGTAAGTTCACTGGAGGACTGATTCATAATTAAACAGGGAAGTCGAAATATAACTATTGGCCTCCATAAAGCTCCACTTTTCACTTAATAATGATTTCTTTTTAGTATCAGTGGTAAGAACAGACTTTACCGTGGCCAGCTCTTGAACAAGGACAGTAACACACTGTGCTGTGATACAGATGGTGGCATCTGCCAAACAAGAAAACTCGAGCAACACCCAACTTTTACGCATTCATCGCTTTAAGTAGCTACGCAGCCACACACACACACATATCTGCATGCATTTATGAAATTACTGCACAAAAGCATCTGGGCAACATTTAGTTGAGTTACGAGCTCCACTGTTATGCCTTCTAATTTTTTCAAATGGATTGTCTCCAACTTAAAACTGTTGGCTGAGTGTGACAGACTGGGCCTTTAAACCAGTCCGTAATTAGTCCACAGCCTTGAACAGAATGAGCACGATGGAGAAAATTAAAACCCTAGTAGCTAAATTAAATTCACCAACTTGAATGCTTATTTTCTTTCTTCAATTGAACTGCAGTGCTACAGCCTTAGAGAAATACACTGATACATTGGAGCTTAACAGCAGCTATTGCAAAGAGCATTACAGCAGCACCTAATCAAAATAACAGCAAAACACACATTTCATATACAGCTTTCTTTTCTTTTTTTTTTTTTTTTCTCTTTTTTTACCACTTTCAATAGATATCAATAACTATGAATATCTACTTGATACTTTGACACTTGAGCACTGACTTGTGGAGCTCTTATTCTGTCTGATTTTCTAGACTACTTCACATTTAGTTACCAGGACAAGCACAGATCCCCTCACAGTACTGTTTTCACAGCAACCTTAGGTATCAGTGTTCTGTACTATACACAGAAGATTTCTGCTTTATTTCAAACCTTCAAGGCAAATAAAAAAAAAAAACTACGCAAATCCTCCTAATTTCCACTGACCTGTGACACCTGTTAGACATTAACAGTCGTGTTACCTTTCAACTACACTGTGAGACAGTTGTCTGAGGGGCAAAAGAGCTTAAAAATCCCCACAAAGTGAAAAACCGCAGCAGTTCTTCCGTTCTCCAAATATTCCTCAGAAGGATGGATAAAAATGTACTGTGCATTATGATCCTATATGACGGACCTCTGTAAAGTGATTCCAGCTTGTGCTGAAAGCTTTTGTGTATGGGCATGTTGCAATGCACCCCAGGGACAATTTGATTTGCAGAGCAGATGTTTCACAAAAATAATCACAATCTGTATGTGACAAGAACAAAAATATTCCTAAATCAGTGCTGCAGCTCAGGCTACGCCTTCCTATGTTTTTCCAGCAAGCTCTAAAAGGATTTTGTTTTTTATTTAAATCCTGACCTCCTGAATATAGTGCCAAGAACCTTTACAGATTCAGCTGAAACTTCATCCAGAGGCCAAGACCAACCTATGCAGGCTCAGGCATTCACCCACACCACTCTGCTGGCTCTGGCTGGAAGCACCTTGTGTCCAGAAAGCTGGCCCACCACGCTGTGGCATACAAAACCTGTGCAAATGTTGCCCATCTGTACTCCACCCATGCTCAGCTCAAGGTGTCCCAGGGGATGGGGTGTCCTGTGCACGGCTCCCTCCTGCCCTCGCTTTCCTGAACATCCAAGTTTTCGGCAGGACACAAAGATGGTTTCTGCACCGCTTTCACTGCATTATCACCCATAACACCAGGCGTGACAGTACCGTGTCTGCTACTGACTGTAAGTGGTACCAGAAGACTGGATTTCGTTTCATTTTTAACAGGCCTGTGAGTTATTCTCTCTTCCTTTATTCCCTTTAATGTGGTCACATACCGGATGAAAATGTCAGAAGAGTGCAGTATCATCTGTAAATTAACTTGACATTTTACCGGGGACATGCAGAAGCTTCAGCTAAAAGCAAAAGCTAAGCAATAAATAATTTGGGGAAGCAAATCACCACGCCAAGTCTGCCCTGGGAGGCAGGCAGCACCTGGCCCCGCACGAGGCTCCCCTTGGGGCTGTCAGCACCACGACCGCTCTGAGCATGGAATGGGCAAAAAGCACCCAAAGAGGACGTGTGTGGCCCTCACAGCCAGGCTGGAGCCGACCACAACCATCCTTTTAATCTGCCAGGGGAACAGACACGCTCGCTATTTATGATGAAACTCCCCGTGAACACCACCACCAGAAACAAACACAAGCAACCATACCTGGTCAGATTTAAAGCCTGCGATGCTGCTAGTGCACATGTACTTCAGTAATCCCCACGTTGCCTCTTCACCTCCTACAAACCTGCTGCAAGGTAATTTGAGCAAAGAATGGCTTTTATTGCATTCTTCCCACCCACTACCTTTTTGGATTAGTGTTGGAATAAATCCCATACAACTGTAGTTTTTCCACACAACCAGATGTAATCAGAAAATAAAAAACTTCTGCTCAGGATAAAATAATCATTATCCTCATTTTAAAGAAGTTTTCTGGCATGTGAATTCATGGCCTGAAAATGTCACACCATTTCTTTCTCAATAATTTAAGATTTCTATATATTATTACTTCTTCGGTAGCTAATATGGTATAAAAATGTGGTTTTTTTATATGGACCATACAGAGCTGGCATCTACATAGCCTTTGTCAAGTAGACACAAAGGATCTCCGCCCTCACTCACTTCCAGTAGGCTAATGCATGGCCCCCAGGGGCAAAAAGGAGAGCTCAGCCAATACACGAGACTTGTTAAGATGCAACGTTCAGATTCAGCATCATTTAACCGTTCCTGTTGTGGAGCTTGCTGACTTTAGAACAACTTTGAGAGAAACTGAACTTTCTTGGGCCTGCTTACAAAAAAAAAACCTCGCCATCCCAGAGGATCTTGTAGTGTTTTGACAGCACGAGCTCAGTGCTTTTCAGTGGGTCTCATCAGGGGGCATGAGCATTCTTGGGAATTTTTAATCCAGAGCCACTGCCAGCAATGCCTCAGCCCCCTGAACATGCACACCTGTTACTGCATATTCTAAGGGATATTTGGTTTTAAAATAGGGTTTAAAACTGCACTAAAGACATGCAATAGTCACATCTGCCAGCTTGGCACTGTTGCAAGATGGACAGCCTGGGCTTCGCAGAATCAATAGCACCCAATGCAAGGCTTGAAATACTGGTAACGTGCATGCATGTTGCACCCTCAGGTCTCCACTAGAACAGTTGCCAAGACACCTGCAAGATCTAGCTGCAGAGAAAGTGTGATAAATGCAAATTTGGATGTACAGGTAACTCTGTAGATCCTGGGGCGTGGAAGTGTATGTGCTCGGCAAGTCCAGAAGGCAGCAAAAGAGTGTTTGAAATGGCAGGCTAAAACACTCCATTCTTCCTTATGCCAAGGATGAGGGCTTGGTTATTATGAAGAACCTTTATCTCCCAGGAAACAACAGCTGTCCAAAACCAGTATTTCAAGTAACAACTCCAGGGGTAATTCAAATTATGCGGTTTGCTCTGCTGTATCGTATTGTACATCTTAATGAACAAAGCCACAAGGACAATTTGAACTGATAAAAAAGGGCTTGCCGGTGATAACAGCTGAAACACCAAAGGATGGTCAGAATATCAATGCAGTTGGAGGATATACTAAAAAGATCAAAATGTCACGCAGGAAATCTTTTCAAGCACCTACACTGAAGCAAAGCAACAGTGACAGAGGAAAAGCTTTAAAGGTCGTGCTGTTTTGGAAACTTCACCACTGTTCAGCTTTTCCTTCTCCTGGAAGAAAGAAGTACGTTAGCTTTTCAGAGTTTAGCTGTGATCTTCCCCCAAACCTCCGTGCCACAATACTACTTTATCAGCTCAGCATGCCTTTGCAGGTCAAGCCCACAGCAGCGCTGGTGCAGCATTTTGATTTGTAAAGCAACAGCAGCTGCTAAAGGCACCCTGTGCTTTACACAGTGATTTCAGGGGGGCTAGGGATGGATTGTGAGCACAGCCCAGAGCTCACTGCACCCCAAGGCTGGGCAATAATGGCCACGTTACATCATACACCTACACACTGCATTCCTTGCCCTCTTGTGTTTGCTGCACCTATTGCTCTGGCTCGTATTTGCTGAACAGTGTCTCTATCATCACTCAGAGATAAACTCTTTGAGGCAGAATTGCATTTCCCTGTCATGTCTGAACACAGTTAGAATAGAAATACTGTATGTAAAGCAAGTACAAAAGATGTCTGTTGTTGGAAGCTGCTCAAAATGAGTAACTTACCATGCCTGTGGAGTAGCAAATGTAGCCCTTTGAGATTGTTCCGTTAGATAGCTTTAGCAGGGAAAAATGAAGCCAGCACAAGTTATCTCCAATAACTCAAAAAGAATAATTCCAATAAAATTTTCTATGGGCATCTACAAACATGAGTTTTGGACATAAAAATTTGTTTCAGTGCAGGTCTCTTCTTTCCATTCCCCCCACCATACCTTTTTTTTCCCCGATTAAATTAAAAATTTGCTTTTCAGAACTAGTCTGTGGCTTCAGGGGACACAAACTAGGCCAGAATTACACCAGAAATAGGAGGTGGAAGGGTGGGGAGATGGTGGTCAAATAACATAGATTTAAAACTCTCCTCATCCTAAGCAAATGTTTTTAACCTGGCTGGAAGATTACTCGCACCTTGCCTGCTGGCGGAAACAAGAAACGCTCCCATCTGCTAACAAAGCCATTATGCCACAGCAGAATATTTCAGCAGTTTGGTGATGACAGGAATTAAGTTATCAATTGTCTCTTGAGGCTTTAAAAAGTGTTTCAACACTGCTATGCTATGTAATTCTAAAGATTATGTTAATTTGACCTGATTTTTTTCATCTACAAGATCTCGTACCTATTGAGGAAAGTACATTTCCAGGCTTCGTACCGCCTGGCAGTGGGAGCCTGCATGACCAGCAGCAGTTACTGACATTCAGTGCAGGTTGGAAGCAGGAATTAATTTTGCCACCCGTTTATCAGACCTGGCTACCCAGCCACACGTGGTGGGCTGGCTCTATTGGCATACTGTTTTGGTGACTACCAAAAGGGTAAAATTCCACACAGCATCATCCACTTCACTGGAGTACAGGCATGTTGCTTGGTTAACACGTACAGAAAACATACACATGAACGTTTATGCACAAAGAAGTGAGGCTAAATGTTAGCTCTTCTTTGTGAGAAAAGCTATTAACTTGTGGGCAGACACATTTTAAGAAGGTTCAACATTGTATCGGTGTCAGGAAAGAATACAGAAATCTCCCTTCTCAGCTGCTTGTTAGCAAATCTTCCTACATACCATAAGCACTAACTGCTGGTATCAATGAACAATTTTAGATTTTCATTACATTTCTAGCCTTGTCAGTAGTTCAAAACCAATACTGGAATTCATCAAGGAGGCAACTGAACCTGTCCAGGATTTGCAAACAGGAGGTCAGCAAGCTTGTAGATTCTCCATCATTGCAAATAGAGATGTGAGAAAAGCACAGGCCAGTCACACGCACCTGAAACCAAAATACTTCTGCTAGCCTGACAAAAAAGCAACCCCCAATTCCGCTTGTAAAGGAAATAAAGAACTGCTGGTCAATGAATCTTAGTAGTGCACACTGAATCATTTTTCAATTTAGTCATACTTCCTTATAGTGTAACAACCTCAAAAAGGGTAGTGCTGAGCCTGTGTTCAGGGAAATGGTTTGCTCTGATGGGGGGAAGTTACCCAGGAGGAATAGCTGGGGAAGTATCATGTCAGAAAGCCCTCACTTCCTGAAACACCGTCATTACCACGGAGTAATGTCTTCTCAGGAAGAAGAACCCACGGTGCTAAGCTCAAGAGCTGAAGAGTAAGGAGCAGGGATTTAACCTGAATGGATTTCACATCCAGGAGTTTGATCACTGGCAGCGACCAGATGGTGACAACTCACCTACTGCACCCAGGCACATCATGCTGCTGGCTCCCTCAAAGGCTAAGGACATCCTGGGATCCCTGTATGTCTGAAGAAGTACTAGGAACTAAATTTATATTACAAGGGCTAATGTTTGAATGCTGGATGGGAAATATTATAAGGGGAAACAGGCTCGAGAGGAAAGTGAGAAATTATTCAGAGTAAAGAGAAAACGGAGTTTCCTCACTTTTTAAGGCAGAGTCAGTGGTGCTCTGGTGCACTGCGGTTATGGATGTACACAGGGGACTGAGGAAAAAGTCTGGGTGAAGAAGACTAGGTTAGAAAAGCCTGTATTCTCCATGTTCAAAGCAAACTTCTCTGGGATGACTTCAAAAACGGTTTCTTAATAGCTTTGGATAGAGTTTCAGGAAGCACCTGGCTTTAGTCATGAGGGTGCTGAGCCAGATCCTGGGGAAATGCTGGACACCACTGACTTCTCAGTATGGCAGAAACCCACCCCACTGTGCCCAGTGCCATGGCTAGGCTCCATGGTGAGGGCAGGAAGGATGTACCTACGTTCTCACCCAGCTCAGGCAGGAGTCCAGGTGACAGCCCTGTTCGATTTCAAGGCGGATCCACCTTTCCCTTCTTGTTTTTAACAGAAAAAAGTTAGAAAACTACTGCAGAGGAGAGCTTAGAAGCCTAGAGGATACTTAAAATTCACAAACAAGTTGCAATGATTGCAGCAGAAGAGCAAGCAATAATACTGCTATTTATTATTAACAACTACTACTTCAGAGTTTGCAACAGCAGGTGAGGTTGGCATGCACTTTTACAGTAAGTCCTCAGGTGATCCCTGAAATGACAGGCTGATAATAATTCAGTTCCAGGGAAAAGGACAATTGTTAATGTTACCAGGCACTGACATAAACATAATGGGGTCAAATCAAGCATCAAGACAAATTCTTCCTTTTAGCCTTCTATAATTCACCGAAAGCATTAACAAATTACTGTAAAACAAAAGAGAACTGTATGCATGTTTCTTTACACTGACAGACACTGGACCAAGTTTCTCTGCAAAAGGCTCTTAGAGAGACTTTGAAATAATGAAGTTTGAAAACTATTCTGGAATGAAAATTGGTTAAGAGATTAAAAGCAGAACTGAAATAAAGTGACTAAATTGCAAAATGGGGAAGTGTTCACTGCAGAGTGCCTCAAGCATCCGAACCTGGGTGCCTGGAGTTCAATATTATTAATAGCCACCTGGAAAGAGGAAGACAGAAAATGGAAAAGTCCAGACAACACAATGATATATGGAAGACAGTGCACAGAAAGTGCGTATTAAGGCACATTGGAAGAAAGACTTCAATTGCTTGTCCATGCTAGTGGAGTCTGATTTGGTTGTAAAAACCTCAGAAGGAAAAAGCCACAAAATGCCCTGAACAGGACAGTTAGAATCAGCTGAGCAAAATCATAAAAAGCAAATAAAACGTGACGGTATTTGCAAAGGGGATGGTTTAGAGCAACAATAAACATTATACCATTAGCTATTCAATGGTCCATTCTCACCTTCAGTTTGTCACTTCTACCTCAAAAAAAAGAAAAAAAAAAAGAAAAAAAAGGAAAAAAAAAGAAAAAAAGCAAAAGCAGCAGTTGAAAAAGAAAACATCAGAAAAATGACAATGCAAATGAATACAGAGAAATTAGAAAGGGCTTTCTTATGAGCGGAGAAAGTTGGGTCTAGTGAGGAAATATGATGCATGTGTGTAAACTAGCGGTGTCTCATGATCACCTAGTTGCTTCTGTTCGTCTTTTCTTACCAGACAGGCATAAAGCTAAATTCTAAAAGCCAGCTCCTCAAAAAGGCTCCTACAGACTTTTTTATTTTTGACTCAATACGAAAATAACTGGTGGAATTCATTTTTCTGTGAGACTGAGGTAGACAGCTTATTACAGAAATACACAAAACACCTATGCATGAGAAAAAGCATCTCTACATTAGGTGAATTAAACCACTAAAGACCAAACTTTATGCTTCCAAGTACAAATTGCTCAGAAATTGGTACTGATGGGGTTGAGGGTGAAACAACTCCCCGTATTAACTGAGTTCTAAGGCTATTTATATGCTTCATTTGGAAGTACCCAGTTTTTGCCACCAGTAACTGAATTAATAGCTTTTTCTGACATGGCAATTTCCATGTTTCAGAAACACCTGCAGTAAGGACTATCCAACTCGTTGAACTGCCGGATTAGGACTCACACAGTGGATGTATTTGAGAAAAAAAAAAATCAAGAGATTTGTTTGTTGTTTTTCCCCAGGCTTCAAGCTCTGCTTAAATACATAAAAGACAATAAACATTCAGGACATTTCCAATGGTTATGAAGGTACCATACCTGTGATGGTGGTAGGGATGGTGGTGGTAGTGGTGGTGGTTGTTGTGGGAGGAGGGATAGTTGTGGGGGGATCTGGATAAAATATAAAAAGGAAAATAATAAAAAAGCAAATTAAGAAAAAACAAGCAGAACACAACAGTGATCAATAATGATCAGAGAAAAAACAAGGACGCTAAGAAGCAGCGTAGCTCTTGGGTGCCCTTCCTCCTCTAAAACCAGGTGGTGACTTTCCAGCTGGCTTTAAAGACAAAGGGCCAGATCCTCAGCAGCTGAATCTGAATTTCTAGCTCAATCCGCATCGGGGAGCTATGCAGAGACATTAACCAGCTGGAGAATCTGGCCCAGAAACTCTCCCCCCTTTTTGCTTTCTACAATGCTAAACAAAATAAAAATAAATAAAACCCAGCATAAATTAGTCAATGAGAGAGAGAGAAATGGAATGGGAGAGCTGTAAGAAAAATAAACTGCACACTTTCCACAACAAAAAGAACAGTTTACATGTACAAAGAAAGACACAATGGTGCTTTGTTGTTTGTCTACATATACATTTGAAAATCCAGGTGGGAGGTTTGTGTGAGGGGCCCTGCTGTGCTTAACAGACTAAATATCAACAGCACATGAATATATCTCACTTTTTTTCCAGGGCTGTTAACTTCACTATTCTTCCTCTATGAATACACGTCAGCAGGATGTTAAAAACTACTTCAAAGATAGTAATAAATACAAAGAAATGAGAACATCATTACTAAATATCAATTTCAAGGTACAAAAAAAAAATCACCATATCTTTTTATAAAAAAGCCGATATTTTTCTGACAATTTCATTTCAACACTCTTGGTTTTGCTCATAGTGCATCATTAATGAGAAACACAGATACTGAGATGTTTCTCTTTGTAACTAATAACCGTTTCTCAGAGACACTTGACCTGCTAAGAATCAAACACTGCCACTCTTCCCAGTATTTATATTATGTACAGGGGTACATCCTCATCAAAACTATTGGGCAGGAGAAGGTAGATATGAGAAGATGTAAAAGAAAAAATATGTATCAATGCCCAGATGATCAAACTGAATGTGCTAAGTAGTCGGGAAGACTTTGAACTACAGATTCATCCTGCAATAATAGAGCATGAAACATTTCAGAGGCTTTTGATTTTAGGTTTTCTCTATAGCATGTCAACTTTTCATCACTAACACATCTGCTACTCTTTTATCTCCAAGTGAGCTCTCAGATTCCCTAATTAATACATCTGAACTTTAATTATATGCTGCACCTTTATTGTATTCCGTACAACTTCCAGAAAGTTGAGAAACATTACCTTGGAGTTGGCTTCACTGTGGAGACAGATAAAAGGAAGTGGTCATTTACGCTGAGTGCCATTTTGTCCTGCTCCTAAAACTTCCTTCCTGCTCTTTGCCCAAGGCCATGCTGATGAGATGCTGCCACTTCTCCACAGTAGTAGAGATGGAACAACAGAAGCACAGGAATAAAGTCCCTGCCCTTTCATTGTGCCAGCAGAGGCAGATAATCCCAGCTCGTTTCACACCCTGCACTGGGAATGGTGCTGTGCAGCAGACTCTTCCTTGATAAATGCAAAAAATGAATGTTTGCTAATTGTGCCAGAAGTTTCTAGAAAAGTGTGTCTGCCCACTCCCATAGGCATGTATATTATTCCTTAATTTCTAGTGGGGGAAGGTGCCAAACGCAGCAAAGGCTGGAGAAGTGCTTTCTCTTGATACGTGGACTGAGACCAGCAGCTCCTTTTCACACTCAGCACAGCCACACTGGTTTCCTTTGGTGACACCTTGAGTTAGATTCTATGCCAAAGGGCTTCAGATGATGACCACAGCCTAACCACTTCCACTACATCAGCAGCTCTGGAGGTCTCCCTTCTCGATTCAGGTCTAAAGGAATTCTTTCTGTTGTCCAGAGTTCTGAATGCTCCCAGACATCCAGGAACGGAATGGGATGGGATGTAAAACAATTACTTAACAGAGAGCTCCTGACAGACCATGAAATGCCTCCCTACATGCCAAAATGTCTACTGGGTACCTGAGCTAGAGTCCACGGGTTAATATCCCCTGGGAAGCTGCATCACCTTTACAATAACACCGTCTCCTCCTGGGAATTGAATCACAAGGGGTGAAAACTCTGATGAATTCCTGTGTAATCTGGTTCTTGCCCACATCAAAAACATGAAATAATTAATGATCGTGAGAGTTAATATGAGGTCTAAATGGCTTACTGAGATCACATTTACAGGTGAGAATGGTGTTCCATCTCCAGAGCCCACCAAATCCCTGGTGTGTCTGCAGGGACACACATTTCAGCTAGATCCTCTGTAATGGTTCCTCCCGAGCCTTACAGAACCTGGGCACTAACCAGGTCATTAACATTGGTGAGAGTTATTCTAGCACTCACTTGGGCCAAAATAGGTTCATTAAACTACACAAGGAATTAAACAACCTCTTCTATAACTGCTTTACTGCAGTAGCTTTCCATGCTTTTCATGGGTTGCTGCCTGTATCCTATTTCAGCTTCTTTACTACCTCCCACAACATTTGCTGTTTCTTCAGACAGTGATGTAAACAGTTTTACACCAAGAGTGACTTATTCCATCATCAATTCATATCTGACTTCATTTTGTAAGCTGGACTATTTTGGAGCTACAGGTGTAAGCTTTGTTACAGCTACAGCTGTAAGGTTTGTTATCAGCTACAGTCTCTGGGCAAGTTTCTAAGACTGAGCCCAAAACTGGTGACACACCACTGGCACCGGATAGGTGATGTTAAGTTCCCAACTATTTACTGGGATCAGAGCAAACACAAGAGAATTTGGACTGCAGAGCTTCAAGCAGCTGTTGCATGGATTGAACTTCAAATCAGAGCACGTCACTGTCCCATCCGAGTAACAGGCAACACCCACCAAAGCTTAGCAATGCCACACAATAAACACTCTAACAGATAAAGTTTAAGTATGCAGCCCAGGGGACTTGTTCACAATTAAAGTGGGGGATCACTCCTCAAGTGCCTGCTGAATCTTCATTATGTGCAACACCTCATGACAAGAGAACAACAAGGTTTAGAGCAATGGCAAAATAATACAGAGGAACCGAAGTATTAAAGTAGGTACTTAATAGCACTTTAAAAAGATGCTGAGACATGTTTTAGTGTCTGCTCAGCAGCCACATATAGGCTTAAGACATATCATTCCTCCAGTTTATTTACTGGTTTGCAATTATCCAGGGATGCTGGCTGATTCTTCAGTCACTTAACTTGCTAATAAAAGACAAGGAAAAAAAAAAAAGAAAAAAAAAGCCAACCCTGCACCATTGCTGAAGACACTGAAAAAGTCATTACAAAAAGGAAAATATATCGGAGAAGTCCTGTGAGAACTGTCAGGCTAGAGAACTTCACAGTTCTCCCCATGCCTCCGTTCGGGCCTTTTCTCAGGCCTCATCTGACAATGCACAAGTGTCATAGCAAGTCCACAAAGGCAGCTCCAGAGAAAGGAACTTAATGGCTCTGCACCTGATGCACGACACCAAGAGTTACAGAAGCAAAAGAAATGCTTTTCCAGCCCCTACCCCAGCCCAGTATAATGTAGATGTGTTGGGAGCTATCTGTAATTCTTGCAGAAAGCAAAACGTTAACTTCTTTAAAAGCTTTCAGAGAGAGGTATGTTGCAATTATGTGTAAATGAGTCTAGAAGAACGGTGGTTTTTCTCACGTACCGTATACAAACAGCATGTAATCCGCATGTGATTTCCCCACCGCGTTTGAAGCCTCACAGCGGTATGTACCATTATCTGTTTTGTTTAGGTTACTAATGAGAAGGTTTGAACCAGACACTACAACGTGTTGAGGCATCTCATCATCTACTCTTAACCACCTCATGTCCGTAGGCCTACAGAGGAGGGAGAAAAAGAAACAGTCACATTACTATTTTCCTATGGTAAAGATGGCATCTTCAATAGTTCATCCACAGACAGAAAGCCCAAACCAAGAAAAACTGTAAAGAAACAAACACATGCTTTTGCACTACTCAAGCCCAGATGCTGTCAGGCTTCCTCAATTTAAATTTATTTTAACCCAACAGGAAACTGTATCCAGACCTTATATTTTCTGAAGACACTAATGCAAGCAGGAAGAAAGTTCATTAGTGGTTAATCATTCACTTGTTCAGTAAACCTGAAATCTTTGAGATCTATGGACTAAAATGTGCATCCACAGGGTGCTCTGAGTGCAGATCTGGACATGTGACAGAACAAGTACATTTTCATGAAGTTTGAACCATTTCACAGAGAGACGTGATAGACCTATTTACCTCAATTTTGGCTCTACTGCTTAGTGGCAGAATTTTAGCCGCTAGCAAACAGGAACACCTTTCTTCTCTCCCCCAATTATGCTTCTCCAATTGGCAGCCTGTTTCCTGCATCCTTTTACTAATGGAACCAAAATGAGTATCATGTTTGCATAATTTAGGGAATGAAATTAGCATGTCTGTTAGAGCTAGTAAAGAAAAGAAGTGCTTCAGGGCCTGGGGAATTCTTGTTAAGAATAAATAAATAATTATTACTATGAAAACTTTTAAATAGCAGTAAGGACAGATCAGCTACTCCTATGAGACAGCCTGCGCCAGCAATATATAGCAGTTTTTAGGACAACTGAACACTAAGTTCTTAAAAAGGGGAAGTCTACAGAGTAAAACATTTGTCAGACTGCCTAGTTCCAAAGATGAAGTTTGCAAGTCATGTTCTACTGGGAGCTAGCACTGTTAAAGGTATCAAAATAGCCTGGGCTTTTTACAGTGTCCATATGGGAGACTACCGTAATGAAATAAAAGCTCCTAAAGTCTCAGCATCCCAGCCCCACAACTGGAATGGACAAAATACTGAATAAAACCAGTTGCCTGCTACAAAGTCAACATCTGGTTTTGGGCAACAGCTTGGTGTGCTCTTCCTTGCTTTCCCATCCATGGCACTTACTGCCTGGCGAGGCTGCAGAACACGCTGCTAACGTGCGAGCCTCTGCCCTACAACAGCAGCTCTCCAGAGAGCAGAGCCACAGTTGCAGTTTTACCTCAACACTTTTGGAAAGGTTTTGATGCTCCTGGCTACAGCTTTCAAAAGCTATTAGTGATTTTGGAGTCCCAGGGTTTCACATGCTGCATGCGCTACACAGCAGCCTGTTTTCAAAGATGTGAATATCCTAAAAGGGATGGTTTCATGGTTTCAGCATATTCCCACTTCTGTCACAGGATTTTGTTGTTTTCTTTAACTGTGTAACCTTGGACATTGAAAACTTAATACCTATATTAATACCAAAACAGAAAATTCTACTTTCTCGTGTTTTGTTTTTCTCTGAACTTCCCCCAACCCAATGTTCGTGTTGCAAAATATTACAGAGAAAGGATTTTAACTGAAGAAACATCCCTGTTCATCCTAAACCTCTGCAAAGGATTTTATGAAATTTGTTATTATTTTTTCCCCAAACAAAATAATAATAATAAAAAACTAAACAGAAACATTTTACTGCACATTTTCTTATGCCTTGAGAGAGACAGGTGAAATGACCTACATAAGGAAATTCCTAGCACATTACTAGCATCACCGTAACATTAAGTGGCATACAGCCTGGGAGATGTGTCTGTCTTAGTTAACATGTGTATGTCTTATTCATAGCCTGGAAAAAAAAAAAAGGTAAAGAGGCCTATTCATTAAATTCCCACATGATAGCAAATGGGAGGAACTGCAGTTACCCATGAGAGGAGAAATGCAAAGGGGCTTTGACAGATTCTGAGCAGGGAGTAGATATTCAAATGGGATTATTCAGTCTCTAATGTACAGGGAAGGAATCAGCCACATGCTGAACAGAAGAAACTGAGAAGTGGAAATAAACAAAACAATCTAGGTGAGGTAGGACACTACCGTGGAGGATGACAGCATCACAAGCCTTCTCACTTCTGAGCTGCATAGACCCTTCCTGTCCCTGCCCACAGAAACAGAACTGTCAAACTGGATGACTTCAAGTTCGACTACACCTGGAGTAACTCTTCAGTTCTGGGCACACTACCAAGGAGATGCTGACAGACTTCGGGAATGTTTGCAGAAATCTCATGAACATGATGAAAATAAAAAAGGATCGTAAATACTTGACAACCATAAAGCCAAGTGGGAGAGGAAGTATTAAAAAAAAAAAAAAAAAGTCAACAAAACTTAAATTAGAACAACAATGGAAGTGTGGAAGAAAATCTACCCTCTCTTGTCAGGAATTTCCTGATGCATAAATTTCTTAAGCAATGTAAGAAAGCCTCAAGGGCATGGTATGAAGAGGAGAAAGAATACAACTTGCATTTCATAGAAAAAACATAGGCCACCAAATACGGAGGAGAATCATCATATAATCAATATAAGCAGAAAGACAGACTGCCTTACCTTACAGATCCATTCCACTTTTAGAAGTGCTCAATTCTTTGGGCCGTTCGCACTTCTGCATACTTGCACCTTACTAGGATTCAATACGCAGGCCACTGACCTTGCTTTTGCAGATTAATTGAAATCAATTGACACCTAAGCTGGGAAGAGACTTCCCTGGGGAGGAGATGCATGGCTGTGTGGCACCCACGCTACCACCCGTCCATTCTGCATCAGAGGGCTTACTCCGCTCCTGGGAGTTCTTACAATAAAAAATCCTCAACTTTTTTTTTTTTTTTTAATATAAAAATAAATGCAAATCAAAACAGATATCTTAATTTGGCAGCATATGCTCAGGTGCAGAAAGGAGATCTCCATACTTTCTTTTTCATACCCTTGCATTGCCTTCGCAGCAGAAAATGGCACACTAAGTTCTGCAAAAGCTAAAGAGGCCAGAAATGCCTACATGCATTTTTGTGTGGCCCTGTAGCATGGCCCCGTCACTGCCAGACAGCCTGGTCCATCCTCTGGTAGTTTCCAACTTACTGTGGTTTTCCAAAAGCTGCACACGTCAGTTCGAGTGGCTCCCCTTCTCTCGTGAGGCCTTGCACTGGGTAATTCTGAGAAACCCGCACTTGAGGCTTATCTGCATGACAAAAACATCATTTCATAAATTTTCTTGTCAAACAGAATCAGATTTCTACGCACTGAACACCAAAAGACAGTCATCATCACTGCTTTCCTCTCGGCCCCCTCTATGCCATTTGTCTAATCAGTAAGTGAACTTGGTATTTGCTTCAAGCTGAAGTGATTAGCACCGAGGAGACGCGAGGCAGATCGGAGATCTGTACTCCGACTGAAGCACCACCGTTTCCCGGGAAATGCTTTTTGCTGCACCCGAGTTTATCTCTGAACTCACTCAAGCTAAAAGGAACTCATTTGCCTTCATGCTGAGGTGAAACCGGAGATATTTGTGGTGCTCAGAATTGATACGTTTTATCATGTATCATATATTACTGTATGACAACACTTTGTGCCCATGCATTTTAATACGTTTGGCTTTACAAGAGATGTTTGTTAGAAACACAAAAAGAAATCACAGCCACTGATGCTTTTGTTTAAACAATGGAAGATTTTAGTTAGTCCAAATGAAGCTCTTCTAAATCCTAAAATAAACACAGAGAATTAAAGCATTTATAGTTAGGGATCCAGCTTCAAACCACTTTAGTAAGACCCTGCAGGAGAAAAAAAAAAAAACACACACACACACAAAACACAGTGGAGTCCATGATTAAAAAATTCATTACCTCCTATAACTGAAACAAAGATTAAAAACGCAATCTAAGCTGTAGCTAAAATGTTATCAATGCAAAAAATCAATTCAATACTACAAATGCCATTAGGCCATATATATTTTTCAGGAATTTACTCAACTGTAAGAAATAAAGGAAGGCAAAAAATCAGTATGCATAAAGGTTGAAACAATTTAAATGTTTCTCGTTCCTTTGAGAGTAACTGCTACCAAAAATATCGGCTTGCTGCATTTTATTAACTGTGTTTAACTCATTAACATGCTTCCTGTGGAATAATAGAGATTAGAAAAAAAAATCCATGTCAGGATTTAACCAATTTAAACTCTCATAATTTTCAGTAATGGAATAAGCTACACTAGTAAATCCTCTCCTGAGATGACTATACCACAAACATTTTATAAACTAATCCCCATTACAGATGCTTCCTGCAGCTATGAAACTAAGGCGTATCTGCAGGCTGGAAAGCACAGCAGCAGCACACGGATTACGACGTTCTGGAAGCGTGTTACACGCCTGAGCTGCACAGTCCCAGTTCCTGTGGAAACACAGGAATGCAGCGTGCCTGAGAACAGGAGCTGACCCCCAGATAGTGACGGTGCTCAGTGCTTTGAACGTGCAGAAGAAATGCGTGGAAGCCACCAGCACGTTCCAGGTGTGAGCAAAGACCATCTCTAGGAGGGCGGACACAACCTCGGTGTGTGCCCTGGAGCTGAGCCCCAACAAAGGGTGCCTGGGCTGTGCCGTGGCAGCGAGGGGCAGGTGCTCTCCAGCTGGCAAGGTCCAAGCCCCAGATGCACAACCCAGTCCTGTGGGGCAGTGGCACAGATACACACACAAAAAAAAACACAGGAAGACAAAGAACAGTGCTGAAATACCACACTGGGTTTGGGCTGCAACATGAGTACTTACACAACGCATAAACACAGGACGACCAGTGAAATAGTATCATGCAGCAAGTATGGCACAAGCAACACCTTACATGCTATGCTCACACTTACCCCTCTCGTTCACAATCCCCCCCATCTCGGCCATCTGCTTACTATTTACTATTTGCTTTTTGACAGTATCTAAGGGCCCATGCCAGAAACACGGATGCTATTACACTGTGTGTTGTGGACAGACTGGAAAACCTTTCCAGCCCTATATACAGGGGAACACAAGGGCTACCCTGAACGGCATCCCTGGGCTGGGAAAGCCATGGGTGAGATCTTCTGCAGCTTGCCTCTTCTGGTGCTCCAATCCTGTTTTTATGAGACAAATTTTAGTATTTCTAACGAGATGTTTACCAGCTGTCAATTACTTATGGAAAGCAACAATACACCGAAGGCTTGTTGTACTGAGAATAAACTGCAAGCTCAGTAAGCTCTCCCAAAGCCACAGAAACTGCCCCCCTCCACTTCAGCGTTCTAGCTCCATCGTCTCCACTAATCAAATGTAAGAAGGAAAGTGAATCTATACCATTTTGATTTGCACACTGTAGAGGTGTCACATGCAATATAAATCTGGACTTGATTAGCACACATACATGTACTCGTGAAGACAAGAACATTCCCAATAGAGTTATCACAGTGAATGTCTCTTCTAAGCAGGACTCACCAGCATGCGAGTAATTACTGAAGGCACTTATGGAAATAGGAAGTGCTTCAAAATTCTGAAGGATTCAGAAGGATGGCTTGGCACTCAGGAGAACTGACATTTTAATTAGGCTTGTAGTATACAATGAAAATTTCACTTGCTTTGACCAAGAATTTGGGGGAGGGGATTTTTTTATTATTATTTTTTTAGGACACACATTTAAACGATCTTTAATCCTACTCCTACTGCTAAGCATCCCATCTCAGACAAAGTCAGAATCTATTTTCTTCAGATTATACACTCTGTTAGGTAAAGCTTTGTAAAATGCCAGGCACTGTGGGATCCTGAGCTCAGCTCCTACCTGCAATTGTGACGTTTAGTAACTGACACCAGCAAGCTTGTGATGGTTTTCAAGGCCTGTACTAGCAGTTTGCCACCTATTAGCCACTTTATTAAAAATGCCACGTTCCAGTAGTGACATCTGTGGTAGTATAATCTGGGGCTATCACCATCTCAGATGGCAGTCTAGGGCATAAGGCAAGCAGCAGAAGAATTTTTACTACCAAGTGCATTCCAACAGCCTGAAATACTTAACTTGGAACTTCATAATATCATATTGCTGGATTACTAAATAAAAATAAATGCCTGCATCTACACATCTAAGCCACAATATACTCCACTGGCAGACAATTAGATCTAACAACCTCAAGCTATTTCCTAGTATGCCTATTTCTAGTGGCTTAAAAAAAAAAGCCTAGTAATTTAATAAGGTACCTTTATTAAGCTAAATTCATTCAAAAGCTACAAGTGATATACAAGGTTAAATACCAGTAGTCTAAAGGTTACACTGTAGCAGCAACCAATTTGAAAAACTTATTACAAAACCATTCTGCATTTGATGAGATTTCTTTTACAACATGCATACCGTGTGCCTGTAACGCATCCGAAAGGCAGCCTTTAGAGAGGCGACAGCACGCCCTGCTCTTTGCCCCGCTGGTCAATTATGGTGTACACGAGCCCGGCCCCCTCAGCCTCCCACAGTCTTGAAGTCAGCCTGAATATGAAAAATGCTCCTTCTCCTCCCTCTCCGCCTAACAACCTGTATTTTAATTTTGCAAGCAACTGGGATGCTGACGGCTCCTCCGGTGTGGGTGGTGCCATGGGACAGCCTGGCTCCCTCGGGGCTTCACCTCCAGCTGCACCAGGAGCCGTGGGCTGTGCGTGCTGGCAGAGCTGCAGCAGTGCTTGGCTCATTCCCCCGTCAGATCCCCTCTCGTCCCTCTGTGTGGCATCGCCTCTGGGCTGACGCCATGCGTTTCAGGCTCCACGTTCAGCCTAATTGCTTGTGACCGAGGCACGGAGAGGGCGTCCTCTTCTAAAATGATGTGAGAAACAGAGAACCCGCTGCTTCTCTTGAGAAAGGTCTCGACAAATCGAGACGCATTTAAGATGCATCTTCTGTCCTCATTTTGTCTAGTTTAACTTCTAGCCAAATATTTCTGTTTTTCCTCCCCCTGCTGGATTACAGTTCCCTTTGTACTTCGCACATTCTCCCCATGGCTGTTCTTCTATCCTGTGAACAAATTGTTTCTCAATACTTTTTGGTAGGACAGATTTGGCCAGAGCTTTTTAAGTCTCTTCCTGGGTGGTTTCTTCCTGTTCTCCGCAATTTGTCCTATTTTCCAGCATCTTTTCAAAGTCTGCTCACGAAGGTGCCATGTGAGATTCCAGGAATGGTCTCACCAACACAGAAGAGAAAAGCCATCATCTTAGCCCTAGCTCCTTGCTTCACACCTGCAAGGAAGCACTGGCTTTGTCAGGTTGGTTTCCTTGGCAAAACCTTACATCAGGCTTTTTCCCACTACAGCACTCCAAGTGTTTTCCAGGATGTAGCTGCACTTCTGTGAAGAAGGGATATAGCCTACACCCGCTCACCTTTCAGAGTTTTAAAGTGCTGTGGGGTTCAGAAGCTACAAAAACTCAAGATGTTCTGTGCATGCACAACTCTTCCTCTTATTAAATGTTAGCCAGTTTTCTGGTCATCAGCAAAGATTATTAACAGTGATTTATTATTTTTTTTTAACTTTTTTTTTTTTTTTTAAGAACTTCCAAATGAGTCATGGGAGCACTGAAGAGCATCAGGCCAAGCACCCAGGCCAGTGCATTTGCTCTAAAAATACCATCGCTTGCTGATTACTCCCTAATGACTATTCGTTGAGATCTGCCAGTTAGTGATTTCTTAATCCATTTAAATGTGCGCTCCATCGATTATGCTTAGATCTCATTAATCAGTCAGGATATCACGTTATACAGAGTTCGGTGTCTTACAAAAGCCTAAGCCCATTACTTCTACCCATTTACTTTCATCAGAGAGACCTATGATCTCAAAGACAGGCGAGCTTGTTGTCTCAGGGAATGCCGCCAGACCGATCTGGTAAGCCTGATCTCCTGCGGGGCCCCGGCACTGCTGCATGGGTGCATGGAGGAGCCCGGCTGGGACCCCCAGCAGTTCTCGCCCCTGCCCCACCGTGCCTGGTTCTGGCTGCTCCAGGCTGGCTGCAGCCTTTGGAGCTCATACTGTCACCTCGGTCCTCTCCAGCTCCAGGCCAGCTCGGGTCAAGTAGGTACTCCGAATTTCTGCCTGTGCCGTAACGCACTGACCAGGGGAACGCAGCCAAGCTCTGCTGAAAACATTTATCTTGTTTGTAACGAGACTAAACCCAACGGCAGCACTTGCTGGAGACAGCACGTCTCTCTGCATGCAGTAAGTGCTGCGTGGTGGCAGCGCAGGTTCCTACAACTGCCGAGCCTGTGGCTGAAGTCTTGGGTATTGCAGCCCACAAGGATGCTAATAGGCACTAGATATGACTCCTGCTTGGAAATACAACCTTAAATAAAAGGGTGGTTTTCTTGGCAAATGCAAGAAGGCACGTGAACAACATCTCCCCCTGAAACACAATCAGAATATGCTTAATGAGGAAAATGTGCAGTACATTTAACTCTGTGGCTATATCCATGTAATTTCACTGTGCACAAAAGCTGCTAAAAGCTGCAAAACAAAAGAAAAACACATCACACTTGAGGTAGATGTTCTTTGGGGCCACATCATTTCCTCCGAGTTGAATCATCACACTCCAGCAGCTCCTGGTCCTCCAGCAATCTCAGAGTGATATGGCTCCTACAGTGCAGCAATCTGTCCACTTTAAACACAAACATTGCACTGAAACAGTCATTAATAACACAATAAAAACAGTCTATGAAGCATTTCTTTAGCAGGGGATGTTTTTTTCTCAACTTGTCCAACTCACCAACCACCAACAGCGGCAAACAAGTCAACCCTTCCTGCCCACACAACCACCCCAGCTGAGGTCAGAACACAGTCAAAAAAAAAAGCCTTCTTTCCCACATGCTGCTTTTGGGGGCAAACACACAAAAACACAGCTGAGGAAAACCAACCACTGTTTTTTTTGCCCCACCACAGCCCAGGAGCAGCACCGAGGTCCTCCTGGCACTTCCATTAGCACCATCACTCAGCCGCACACGCAGCATGAAGGGCTCTCAGGACCAGTGCACATTTTCAGAACGGGGTTTCTTTCTCAGCTCCAAATTACAGCTAAACACATACATTAAGTAAATTGCATGACTATACATGGCTGGTTTCTTCATGGCAGACAAGAGCAGACAAAACTGCTCCTGCAGCGCTTCTGACATAGTGGTACTGCAGCATGGGGCTCAGCGTGGTTTGTAATGCCAGACTGTTTGCCAACTGAGAAAATTACAAAATGGATTCTTTCAATGATTCAGCTGAAAATTCTCTTGCCTGCATTGTAAAATTAGGTACTGAATCCAAGTTTTAAAATCCATTTTGTGATTACTGTATTAATTCCTGATGCGTACCTCTTTGCAAAAATAATGACAGATGGTATTCTCAAGAGAAGAATATCCTGCAGGTCAAGCAGAGTTTTTGCCCACTTTAGTTAATTCTAGCTTCAAAATCACCCCAAATATGCTTTAGTGCTCATCTAAGAAAGGTGTTTATTTTATACAGATCCTCATCTCTGCTTTGCTCTGTGGCCCAAACTAGCATGGTATATCGAGTATATATATATAACAAGGATAAACTATAAAAGAAAATGACTTCTGGCAGTTTCTGTATCTCACTACACTCACAAGCTAGGGAAAGGTCAGGAGGAAAACATTCTTCAATATTAAAAGAAGTCAGAGAAGTTAACATAATACGTAGGTATAATAAATACAGCCATCACCTTTATCCCAACATCAAGCAGGTTTACTTAGCAGGAAATGAAGTCTGCATCAGTGACAGCAGAGACCCGAATACCCTGTGTTTTCTCCCTAGCTTCTAGAAGGACAGAGCCTGCACTGCAGCCGGCGAGCTCTGCACGCTGTGGTCCCACCAGGGTCACAGATCCATGTGGCACAAGTGGCCGGTAACCCGGCTGCTGGGTACTGTGTGCGCCGTGGTGGGATGTTGTGCTCAGGAGAACAGGCAGGTATGTTGTACGTGCACGTTCCCATTTCAAAGACGTAGCTGCATGCTGCTGCTGAACAGTTCCAAAACGCAGCGTCCAGACCGTACTGTATGCTCTTCATTCCCAACAACACTCCTCTGAGAAAACCTTATTAATGAGCTTGCAAACGAGCACCCAACTGGGAAATGTCACAAACAAGAGTGGCTAATGCCCCAGAAAATCAAATAACTGAACACTTGGCTGATTGTGGTGCTTTTCATATTTATAAAAAGAAAAAAAAAAAGCTTTAAATCAAAGTTTCTGAAGGGGTCAACACCTCACTGAACAAAACAACTCATTTATTCATTTTTAGAAATCTCCAGATGATAAATTACATTGATGTTAATCACTTCACTGCATAGTATGCAATTAATATTTGTACTCAATAGAAATATAAGGATTACTGGAGATGTGACGGCATACATATATAGCTGATTTTTAACATAATTGGGCACAAAGAGTTCTCCCCTCATAACAGCAGAGGCTGTAACAGATTCCATCAATGCACGTTTTAGAGGTATACATGTAGGTATTAAAAAAAAGAATGTGTAATTCATTATAACTTCAGAAAAAAATAAAAAACAAACAACTAAAACCAAGATAAAGTGTCAAACGAGGACCTCATCTCCAGTATCACATAATGACCTAAAAAAAAAGTACCACAAAGGCTGAACTTAAATATTTCAGAGTATCTAGTTCCATTCAATTCCTTAATGATATTTTAATGCATTTTGGTGCTTCATTTCCTTTCTAAAATTACACTCAACGCACTGGTCTTCCATCCCTCACTGGATAATCGGAATGACAAAAAGAAAGCAACTTGAGCTGAAATCAACATATATTTTCAAACCAATCCCATGTAACTTATTGTGGCCATCCATTGCACAGGGTTATACGTTCAGTGGTGCAGCTATTAATCAAGCACAGAAGTGTTATTGTTACTGTGTGTACATGGCATCACTTGTCAAACTCTGCTTTTAAAAAGCACTCCCAGGAGATTTTCATAAATATTACAAACTGCTTGTTTGCAGAGATTTCTTTTTAAAAACATACCCTACATTCAGATAGAAGCATTTACTCAAAAATTCACAAAGGGGCAGGATGTGCCACATTATACATTCAATAGCTTACTCCCTGAGTAGGACAAGTTAATACTCAGCATGAGTAAGTCTTTCTCAGTTTCACTAACTACAGCAAAAGTTTATTTTTCCCCCAGTATCTGTGCTGGTCAGCTTCAGGTGAACCTGCTATTTATTTTTTTAAAGCTTAGCTTATGGTATAATAACAAGTTATCAGTATGTACTATAGAATTTTATCAGATAACACAACTGTTCCATTATTTTGCCAGAGGAGAAGCCCCTGCACAAGTAAGAGGAGGAGCAAGATGGCCATTCCTCTCCCTCAGGTAACAGCAAAAAAGATTGTGCCTCTCCTTAAAGATTTTAAATGCTTAGCACCTATAAAGATGCTTGGAAATAACCATGGAGAAAACAAGGCACCAACAAGACAGATCACATTTATTGTAGTGAACAACTGCCTTATGCAACATTATCACAAATCCCATACTTTTGTGACATGCATCTGAAATTACTCTGCCTATCTCCCCTTCAAGAGCATTACCTGCTTCCTGGTTCAGGGCATCTGGAGCAACCACAGCCTGGGGTGATAAGGCCAATAGTCAGTTTGAAATATGTTCCTGAAGTTACTGAGAAACTTAAAAAAACCACACAACTCAAATCTGCAATTTTCTTTGAACTACAGCACAGACGAAAATGTTCATTTGAATTGTTTTTAAAATAAAGTGAAGTAGGTCACTTTGCAGACTTCAATTTCTACATCTTTTTTTTTTTCCTTAGCAGAGAAGAAGATTTCAATAAAATGAAATAAATACATATTCTAGGTGCCATCTCCAAATGCACCAAAATAAGTTGAAGTACAAATGCTCCAGATTTTCAATGACACTTAAGATCCTAATTTACAAAAAAGAAACATTTGACATACCGAGCTTTAAGAAAAAACACTTTAAAAAGATAAAAGGTAAACCCTTTGAAGGGAAAATAATGCAACTCTGTAGGAAGACAAGCCTGCCTCCCCTCTGCTCTGGGCTGCTGCAGCCAGCCAGGCGAGCCAGCCCTGCAGCATGGGAGCACGTGCCCTGCCCGCTGTTCATCTCTGCTTTGATTCCTCTCTCCAGGAGCATTACAAAAGTCAATCTCCTCCAGAAGCGTGTGAGAAACAAGAAAAATGTTGGAAATGGCTGAACTGTATGGGAGAGTAACCTCTGAAAATGCCTTTTGTCATTTAAAGATAGCACAAACAGCACTGAGGTCATTGTTCCCTTTTGCAGGTTATGTTTTGAGTAGTTTTCGAGGATGATGTTTGCTTCCCTTCCCTCCCCCCCCCCGCAAACTACGCAATTTTTTGTTGTTGTTCTGTCTTCCGTAGTTCTGTTTTTTAAAAACTTTGAATCACATTTTTCAAAATCTCTCCATTTTCTGAAATTTAGTCAGACAAAAATACCTCATTATCTAAGAAGGTTCCATCCATCGTCCTCCTGTCCTTCCCCAACACATTTCCTGCTTGTGCTGGATACACTAAGTGCAGAGAAATACAACATCCACTGAGAAAATACTTTACTATGTCCTGCTGGTGTTCCAAAGAGGTGGATCCGCTGTGCCCTTGGTGTGAATGGGCAAGACTTAAGGAGAGAGAATGTAACAGCAGACACTTCAACAAACAGCATGCAACTGATCTTGAGTTATACCTCTGTGGCTGCAAGAAAAGCAGCTAAAACCACACACACTACCACAGTCACTGAATGCTAAATATTGCTGCCTTGGAGATTTGGCATTGTGCGCGCCTGGAAGGTCACAACGTGGTCAGTGAAAGTGCATGAACAGCAACTGGAAGAGATCTGTTCTGATTGCAAATCCTGTATCTAAAAAGCAATTGAGAAAGTATCAATTAGGCCTGATTGCCAGTCTAAGTTCCCCAAGAGACTAAGTTCATGTCAACAGAAGCTCTGACTGAGATGCCACTCGGTGAAGACATGAAGTTTCCTTCTGCTCGTGTTACTCTGAAGAATTGAGCTGCACTCACAAGACTGAAGCAAGAAAAGCTTAAGGGTAAATGTTCGCTCTCACTGCCTTTTCTTCCCTAGGTTCAGGTCCAGCAGTAGGTGTTAAATGCAAACGTCTGGACATCCTCCAGCACACGAAGTCCTGAAGCCACTGATTGTGGGGAGCTGCAGGGTTACGAGGCACTACATGTTCTTCTTCTGGTACTCTCCTCTCAAGCCATCTGCTAGTAGCCCACTATCTGCTAGTTGCCCACTGAAGCAACTAACTAGACTAACATGGGTCAAGTCCCCGTAAATAATTTCTGTTTACAAACTGTGATTTTAATTCACACCATGTTTAACATCCAAATAACCGTATTTTACGTGTGCTTTGCCTTCATTGTATATGGAACCAACCCTGTAAAGACTGCAAATGAAAATAGCCAGGAAGAGATTTATTTGATATGGAGGAAGAATGGAAGAACAGAAAAAAAAATGTTCCCTCCCAAAACAAACAAACAAACAAACCATTGATCCTCTCCTATCACATCAAACTGTCAAGATTTCAGAGCAATTTCTAAAAGGAAGCCTAGAAGTAACCAGATGTCCTTTCAAGCAAGGGGAAGACATCCAGATATCCTGGAAGATTTCAGTATCTGCACATAATAGGGAAGATTGGATTTTTTTCCCCGTTAAGTATTTGATCAAGCCTCACAAAGGTGCTAATGTATTATTAAAGCTAATGGAGCTCTACAAGAAATGTTAATGGACATTAAGTTTGCATAAATGAATTACACATTAGCACAGTCGCAAGAAATCTAGTATCTGCCAATTTAGGTAGTATCTGATCATTTCTGTTTTCCTCATTACAGGAACATTACTTCACTCTAGTTTCAGAGATACGAGAATTGTAACCAAGATGTTCATAATGAAACTACATAACGAAGCAGATGAAATAAATTAATACAACCTCTTCTTCCCCTTTTAATGTAACGTTATAGTTGAAGTGAACCTACAAAAATATGCGCTTTGCATCATCGTAATGCCCTTGCATTTCATGGCACCCAAACCATGTTGTGAGGACCGTCTGACTTTGGTTTTGGAAGCCATTTTCTGAGCAGAAGCACGTGCACATAGCAGCTCCATTATCTCCACCAGCTGAAAGTCAGGCATGTCTGCATTTGCGACCACTGGTATTTTCAGATTAACTGCTCAGAAACCCTGTTAACATCACATACAGTAGAACAGTTCCTAAACAAAGTGAAAATGCATTATTAACAATGAACATGTTAGGAACATTATAGCAAAGAATCTGTAGGCCTTTGTCAGTGGTGTTGCTACAGAGTCCACATACTTCATCTTGCCCTAATTTAGAAAAACGGATGGAGCTGTATGTTCACAATGCACAATAACAATACTGCTTTTGCATGGTGGGCAAGTTTTTGCCAGTAAGCTTGCGATGGTGGCCAGTTGCTTTAATGTCGTATTACAGAAACACTTTCAAAGAGAGTAGGTTGCTAAAAGAAAAATACTTGGATTTAATCTTTCCTGGCAATTTTAAAGCCCAGCCAGGAACCTTTCATGGTGCAAATTCAATGTGAGGAAAGTTATTTAAGAGAATAAATGTATTTATGCTGTTGCAAAAGGGCTGGGAAAAGTCATGGCTTAACCTATTAAATGGTACCCAACATTTTTATTTCAGTTTTTAAAGAACAGAATGTAAACTCCATCTACACTATAATTTTATCTAATCATACAGCAAATGGTTCCTGAGGCCTTAAGTGAGCAATTTTATACATTAAAAGCATTACAAGTTCTGCTACTCACACATGACTTCTAGGTAACGTTGTGTCTGCAAGTCTTTGACAGCCGGGTGATCCACCAAACAGATGACTGGGACCCCGTCGTCCTCACGTCCCACTTTCAGCAACAGCTGGCTGGTCACTGTGTACATATCAGACCACTGCTCCACTTCAGACTTGCCTGGCAGGGAGATGAAAAAGAAAAGCAGAAAGCGATTGGGGGGAGCATCTACTGGATACGCTCACCTTTCTTGTTTCTGTGCCCAGGGGGTGTGCTCCCTTCAGCATCTATTTCCCCTCTTCAGATACAAGGTTACGGCCGGGATGCACGCAGGTATGGAGTAACACACCTCTCCAAGAATTTGTTCCTGATTAAAATCTACACTACATTACCACAATGATTAACAATCCCCTTACACCATCCCCAAATCCCCAAACTCTTAAATCAATGGAGCTACAAATCCCCTCCCACTCTTGAATCAACAATTAGCTAGAAAAGTGATTAAACAGATTAACTTAATTAAAAGTAGTATTGATAGGCTGAAATATTTCAGGGGTACTCCATCTGAAGAAGAGAATAACCACAACGGTGGGAGCAAAGCATAGTTCAGGATTTACTAGGTGGTGTAACACACAACACAGAATCAAGAAAGAAAAGACACGACAGGAGAGAAAGAATTTTTCCATGAACTCTGCAAGCACTTGCTGATAGTGTGCCTCCACTGTGCTTCCAGATTCTCTTATCTGTGGCTTTTTATTTAAGAATTCAGATCACACAGTCAAAACATTAAGAGTAACTTGTAGCAGAGGTCTTTTAAACACAAAATATTTCTGGATAATATATTAAAGTAAAACACGAGGAGAGCTGCAGAAAGTGACATCCCTTTATATTCAGAGGAAAGGCTTTCTGATCAGAGAAGCTACATTTCCACTCTATTCACAACCTAAAACCAAGTATTTCAGTTTTTCTACTTCTGTTTAAAAAACATCCAAAGAATCAGCAGGGTGAACTGGTATTTCAAGAAGCTACTACTCAGCTCAGCAGTCTTCAAAGATAAAGGAAAGCTGGGATTCAATTGCCAACGCAAGAAAACTCAATCAAGAAGCTGGACAGGTCAAGCATGAAGGGTCAAATACTATTGCACTGCTGCCCGCCAGAATGGGAAAGGGAACTAAGAAAGAGATCATCTGAAGATCAGTATAACGTTTAGATGACAACAGGTGCTGGAAATCAGTGGGGCACCACTTCAAGCAGCAGCAGGTTTGCATTCCACCTTTATCAGCATACGCTCAGCATGTGTCATACTCGGATGCTTGTAGGTGTTGTACTTAAATAGGAGATTTTATCTTGCCCTTGTAGGGGGGTTGGATTTGAAGTAATGAGTCTGGACTTCTGTAGAGAGCCCTTCAGTGTCTCAGCACAAAGGTGTTGTCAACCAAGCTCACATCTACATGCAGACTTAAACTAACAGCGTGACACATGCAATCAGTGTCAGTGACTTGAATGTGCTAATACCAGGAGCGACCAGATTTTGGTGAGTGGGAGAAATCCATCTTACATGAATATTCCACTGAACACAGAAAAAAATACTGTATAAACAAAAGAACTGGATACAAAGGTGAACTGAAAATCTTTACAGTTCAAAGTGCAAATGATTTTACTCATACCTAAAACAGGGGAGAAAAACACAAACAACCACAGAAATAAACTCTTTGCACAGTTTTTGAGCTCTTCAAAGTCACCTGCAGTTACAGAAAGGCTCCAGAACCCTGTATTCAATTCTGGCAGGTAGGCAGAGGACAAAATGAAGTTCAGCCCTTTTGTGTTAAAGAATAATTTAAGTCTGCCCACATACTCTTTTGTTCCCAAGCTGGTGTTTAAAACAGCTTTCTTTTTTCTTTTTTTTTTTTTTTTTTTTTTTTAAGTGGCAGAGAACAAATACACAATATTACATGAATTATTTCAGCCATGTAAAAACAAACAAACAAAAAACAAACAAGTGACTTAGAGGATACATCTACCAGTTAGCTCCTTGTTTCCTTTGAACCATCTGATTGTGGTGGCTGGTCTGCTGGCCATGGCAGTGCAGTTCAGCTCAATCTCTTCTCCCTCAACAGCAATTTCTTTTTGGATATCAATTACCAAATTGCGTGGTGGTACTAAAATGAAAAAAAAACAACACAACACATACTTGATGAGAAGACAAGTAAGACATTTTCTGATCACTAACACAAGACAAGATCTTCCGAAAAACCCATAAAATCTACCAGAGTAAACTAGCCACCAGCATTTACTTGATCTTTCAATCGATCAAATCCTTTGACAGATGGTTTCACAGTAATCGGAGTAAGTGCTTTCACTCTCCACCTAATAATCAAAGTGGTTTCACAAATTATCACTTATCAAGTTCTTAACTTTCTGTTCTCTCTCCTAGCAAGGCACCGCTCCATGGACGAGTTTGAGTATTCCACGTTATTCAGTTGTGTATGTTGCTATTTAAAATACAGTTTGACTTCATGCACATTTCTTGACTTGTGCTGACAGGCAGAGGAAACACCAAAGCTGACATTTGGAAGTGCATTACTTACCGCAGTTCTAACCTCAGAAGGCAATTTTTCTCTCCTGCTGTTCAGTTTCAAGCCTCAGCCTTAAGGAATGGAAGCAGGCCAGCAAACATCAAGCTCATTTAAAATGCTCAAAAGGCACTGAGCACAAGACCATGTTGGACTGCCATCACCTTTTAAACAACACTGCCTACTCCCACAAACTAAACACAAAACCACCCCAGAGAGAGGAGAGAGTCGACTCTGCATCCAGTGACAGATCCTCGCATCATTTGGTAGTTACTCTGGGATGGTAATTTGCCATTCTCCCCAGACAAGTTTTCTCTACAGATCAAGAGTCTTGCACGAAACATAATCCAGTAATGTTGAGAAACAGGCCAGAGCTTCAGGGTGACAACAACTGCACCATAACCCAGAGACATGACAAACAAGCTTAAAAATTATGACATAGAAACAAGGAGTCTTCCCCACGAAAGAACCAGTAGATAGAGGCAAAAGACAGAAAAAAAATGAACATCAAGAGTTCATGCAGCGCTGAGTTGTACTTACAGGGAAAAAAAACACGGAACTTCCAAAGGAAACTCAACTTTGCTCTGATCGATATGATTAAGCAACTGTATAGTTCAAATGCGACTAACACGTTTTTCAGCTAATGAAGAACAAATATGTATAAATACCATCCAGATGATCAAATGGACTAATTAGTCACTTGTGGCTTTTCTCTAAAAAGAACAGAACAGGCTACATATTGGAGATTTTCACATGTTCCAATTAAGCGTGAATAAATCTACATATAGTCTCACTGAAGACATTAAAGTCACGGGGAAGAGGAAGGAGGAACATTACTAAAGGAAAAGAAAGTGTGAAGCTCCTCTAACACTGACTGCATAGAAGGATGTCTGAAAACTTTGCCCTGCTCTCTAAAGCAAGAATCATTAGAAGCAGATCAACAAAACTACTCTTTGATATAACTTAAAATATATAGGAGCCTGAGTAATGACTTCGAGATCTTGGGTGGGAAATGAATTCCTAGGAGGACCAACAATGTACTGACACAGATAACTACTCCCCTGCCCTGTCCCATTTTTTCTCCTAATTAGGGAGTCAATAATATGGAAGAAAGGAAAGACATGCTACCCTTGGCTTCACAGCACCCTATCTTTAATTACAAATGTTAGCTAAGATAAACAATCCCCTCCTTAGTCTTCTAATAATAAGCATCTATCTTCATTGCCTGCCCTGTGAACTAAGGTTTTGCCTGAGTATGTGATAAAGGTGGACACAAAACACTGCATTATGAATGTGAGGGAAAGGCAGGCACACATTGGTCATGCTGCAAATTTTGCTTAAAAAAAAAAAAAAAAAAAAAAAAAAGAACTGAAGTACAAGACAAGAAAACAGACTTTTTCCTGAATTCTGAAGCATAATGTATGCTAAAAAAAAACAAGCCACCAAGTGCATTATGTTTCCCACTTGAAAGACATGCAGTGCTGGCTTATAGGCGAATAAAGTAAATACTATTATGTCAAACACATTGTTAGCAGTGAGATTAAATACCACAAAACATTTTTGTGTATGCATGATTACAGAGAAGAGCTGGAAGAGAACTTCTAATATGGATACTGGAAGCTGCGCTAGGACTTAAAAGCTGTTGATAAATGTAATAGCTGTAGTAGAACTGCTTACAAACATTACTTAAACAATGTATAAAACCTAAGAACCAAATCTCATTAAATAAAAGAAGAAAGATTTAAACTAATCAGCAAGTGAGATCTTACATTATATCATCCTCTGTAATGCAGGTTCTCCTATTAATAGAATCTTAAAAGCCACTGATAATCTGTAGAAATAGCTCTAATAGCACAAGTTGCTATTACCCGTAACCACAGCAGTCTTGCAGCTGCATATCCACAGTCTTGCAAAGCATGAGCAGGGTGGGGGGGAAGGGGCAGAATTTACTTCAACTCTGCAACAGCAATTCCTAAACAAAGGGGCAACTTTAGGATGTCAAGTGAAAGATCTTACATTCCATTACATGTGAAAAACTGTTTGCTACTATTGATAGGAAACTATCACTTTCCATTAGTTGAACTTTTGATTTCCCTGAGTTAATCAACAGACAAACAAAATCTTACGCATCTTCACGTGGTAGGAGGTTACTGAGCTATGCTGTTACTAATATTTGCCCTTAAGGAATTACCATGGACAAGCGAAAATGCTGTCTTTCTTCATTATAATATCATCCCCAAGTTTTAGAAGAAAAGATTTAGCATATGACCAGATCAGTCAGATTACTGACAACACAAAATTCATGAACTGAATTGTTCTACCATGTTATGAAGCATTAACATTAATTTATTTTTCCTCTGTAAATCAGATAATTATTGAAAGACATTTTCTACAGCTTCTCCTTTCTGGCTGACTTCTTTCTTTCTCCACAGAATGAGATGCAACCATCACAACATAAATACCCTTGCTTGCAAGAAATATGTCTTCTCTAGCCCTAAAAGAAGGGGACACATGGCAAGAGGAAAAGAGGTCAGTGCAGTACAAAACTGCACTGACCTACTGAAGAGCTGAGCTGGTCTCCAGTGGGAGAGCACTTAGTATTACAATACTTAGAGTTTACCAAAAATCACTGGAGCTCTGTGGCTCTTTTTGGGCAGGCAGAACTCCCCAGTCACAGCCCTGTTCTACTGCCTTATCCAACCCAGACCCCATGCACAGAGCACTTGCAAAGTTCATCACAAGCATCGACTGGGTCCTTACCAAGCACTGTAATAGTGGTATAAATTTCCTGCGGGGGATCGGTGTAGAGCTGGCAGAAGTACCTTCCTTCATCAGAAATAGAGACGTTTGTCAATGACACTCTGAGTTCACTGTTGGAGAAATTCACCAGCTGAAACCTGCTGTCCTTCAGCGCTGCAGAGCAAAGGGATCGTCAGTGACTGTGATGACAAATGCAGCAGTTCCTCTCACAACAAAAAGTCAAAAGTCTATAGAAATGTGAGTAACATCTAAACCAGAACCCCATGGGCTCCTGACTGCAGCTATAATCCTGCTTCTTATGTTTAAGTTTGGATCTATAAAATACTTCTGTTCTCAGATCATTACAAAGAATCAACATAAGCAAATCCACTGGGCACAGCACCAAATCTTTTGACATGGTGTTTATCTTCATACAGCTTAGGGATGCGTAGGTAAATTGCTTACTGTGCAAATCCGTTTCTATATGCTTGCATTTCAGAGTGCAGTGAGTGAACCAGGGACAGTGTGAAAGACAAAAACTGGAAAAGGATCATTTAAGATTTGTTTCCTGATGAGTAGAGGCTACCTAAATTCTTCGAGGAATTTGGAAACCAAGGATTTCAAATCTCCCCAGCTCAGCTACAGGCCACAAATGGTAGCGCAAGTGAAGTCAGCCAGCCTCCACTGCCCTCCCGTACTTGTAGATCATAAAATGTCTCAGAAGGGAATGTGATCTGCCATGTGTTTCCATAATGTGCCAGCATCTCTAGTCTCTGCTGTGACATTAATGTAAAGAATTTCAAACATTTCATTGCTGCTATGAGGCTCCCATGGTATTGTCACAACAGGAAACAAAGCCAGACTCGTTCACTGGACATCGCAGTGATGGGAGATTTTGTTTTGGCTATAAAGAGGCATAGATTGTCTTGAAAATTTCAGTCTTCAAACCAAACAGATTACCTCTGAGAACATTGCACCGTCTCTGCTTTGCCCTATTCAATTTGTTTGTGTCAGCTAAATATTTGGCACTCAATTGCAATTCACCCTGAATTACTACAATCAATTCCTATTGCAAAGTAAGACAGTCTGACTTTTAAAGGGGACCATCAAGGTTTCCATTAAGGAGAAAGATTATGATTGCCTGTTTCATCTGCCCTCTAAAGAATTGACTAAACTTTAAGTGTCTAACATTAAATTAAAAGAAGAGATCTCAGCAAATGCTTTATCCCAAGTGCAAGCAAGGTACAGGAAAAGTTGTTACCAAATATTAAAAGATGAAACTTACGTCTGAAATCTCTGAAATAAATCGTTTGTCTGTTGGGATTCAGGAGCTGAATCACTGAGTCATCGCTGTTTTTGACTCTACAGCTGATGGTGGCAACATCTCCCTCCACTACCGTCACATCTTCTGTAACCAAATTCTGACCATCACCTTAAGAAGAAAGGGAAGATGAAATATGAAAATGATAAATGACATCAGCAAGTTTCATTTGGAATCATATAACTGAGTACCAACAAAAAGATCAAACTTCAGTAGGCTCCCACACCCGAAATAGGAACCTATGCCAGCCCCTGTGACAGCCCCAGGAGGTCAGGAGCTGGCACTGCAGCACAGTCAGGGTTTGTGCAGTGTGTGTTCAGCAGCGAACATATTCTACAGCCATTTTTTTTTGTTTGTTTGTTTGTTTTGCTGGGGCTGGTATTATTTTCATTGAACAGATGCAATCATCTACATGATAAACACACAGAATTAGAATACCAGGGAATTCAAGGAAGTATTCTCCCCCCCAAGCTGTACTGGACATCAATGAATTGAACAGGAACAACTGGAAGGGAGATCCATAGCTGCAAAATGCCTACTGTATGGCCCCATTACAGAGCTTGTTTTTTATTGCAAAGTCACTTTAACTCAGTACATTCTCTCCATTATATTTTGAATAATAAAAAGTAGAAGACTGGGGAAAAATCTCACTGGACTTCACACACCCCTCCAGGCTTTAATACTTGTAGCAGCCCCAGGAGTGTAAGGTCCATGCCACATGCACGGAGATGGTAGAATTTGCTTCCTCTCTTAAAAAGACAAATATTGTTAAATTACCTTGAAAGAACAATTTGCTGTAAAAGGCATTTATCCTTTGACTTTAACAGATATACTTTTGTGAGCTGGTTTTTACTTAATGTCTAATCAGTGGGTGCTATTAATGTCCAGAGGCAGGAAAAAAGAGCTCGATGCAATTATGCCGTGGGAGTCTTGTAATCATTTATAGGTCATCACCTCAAAACTCTCTCTCTAATGAATTGAATCATTAGATCAGATGCACACTGAGAAATTTGGTTCACATTTTAAAGATTGCAGAGGATCATAATTTGAAAAAGTGTTTTGCATTTCAGTTTCTCCACATATTCTTTATTAGGTTAAAGCTGGAAGACTGCGGTGGAAAGGCGGAGCAGCAAGATCTTGTCTGCTTTCAAAGCATACAAATGTTACGGACAAGGAGGCAAGTGCAAGTAAGCTTTACTTGTTGATGGCATAAGAAATGAAATAAAATGGGAGAAATTTTGAAACCTTGACCATCAATTTGTCAAATTAAGAGAAGGTGTGTGGGCACCTAACTGACTCCTAAGCTGGCTATGATGGAAAAATGCAAGGTTTTGGTAAAACTCAAAATAGGGTTTGCATTTTTGGGCAGAAGAACCAGCACCTCTTCAGCAGCCAGATGCCAGTGTAAACCTGAGGGCCGCTACGTTCAAATATTTCAACAGCAGTAAAGGCAAAAATATTAAACATCACTAACTGCTTCTACGGAGTAATTTTATCAAACCCATTCAAAACAAGGTTCTTGCACAAGGATCAGCTTGATATGTTCTCATAAATGCAATATTCACTACAAATCATTAACAAAGCTATTAAGATTCGATTTCCATCTAAGCAATTATTGCAAGCATATTTTTTTTTTTACATTTACTTTAAAAGACTCAATCCTATTTTCAATTCATTAAACTGTTCCTTGCATTTACTGAGTTTTACATCAGCTTGGAAGCCTATTTGAATTAATAAGAATTACAGTAGAAGTAATTTAGAAATAAATTATTTGAAGTTCAAACCACTGAAGCTTTTCATGCTGGAACGCTGCTACATTAAGCCTGCTGACTGATTGCTTTAGAAGTCCAGCATCTAGGTCCAGGCTGGCGTCAGGATCTGTCTCCAGGAAGTATTTATTCTCCCTCGGGCTTTGGGGTTAATGATAGGCACAGTGCACATGAGGACAAAGCTTCTTGTTCTGAAACAGCCAGCCTTCATGGATTTTTGTGTGTTTATTCTGAACCAAAGGGCATCCTATCTGGCTGCTGTTTGCAAAGATTCTCTTGCTCTGCTGACCTAAATTTGTTTGCTTAACTAACAGCACCAGACAGTACAAGTTAACACTTATGGTTATCTGCATTCACATCTGCTCCCAGTTACCACGACGAGGAAGCTATTCCTGAGAACAGCATCAATTACAAACTTCAAATGAAATAAAAAAAAATGCAACGTGAAGTGAGAACTCTCTAGACCCATTTTAATTTCAACATTTCAGGAAGTTATTCCCTAATATTTACTGGCACCACACAAGTGTTCTGAGTATTAACTTTCATTGAAATACATACATTTAAAGTACCACAACATCACTGTAACCGGGAAAAGATCTGGGTAGGGAGAGGGAGGAAGAAGCTGAATACTATGGATCCTGCACAGAATCACAGTATATGAGATGGAAAAAAGGGAAAGTTGCTATTGATAAAAAGCTCTGAAAACATCTGCCAATTAGCAGTACTCCTAGGGGGCAGAGCATGAGCAGGGCAAATGGAAAAAAAAACAACAGAATTATTCTCGCTTTATTTTCATCTAATTAAATTTGACTATTCATATATAAATACGAAAGCCCCCATGCACTGGTTTTGTATCAGACACATCCATGTTGAGAACTCCAAACCTGGAGTTTCCTGGACTAAGCTTTTCATCACTGCCTCCAGAAACTTGCACCTGAAGTAATATGCAAGCACATTCTTGATCTGAATTATAAAACACCATTATTGAGAGAGGAAAAAAGAGAGGAGCATGTATTAAGCCAGCTTCCAGGGGTGGGCTTCAGTGTGAACTGACATACACATGCAACACATCCGTATAACATTAATGAGCAGGTACAACAACTAAAAAGAGTTATCTGCAATGTAAGGAGAAGAAAAAAAATGCTGTGCATGTCTGTTTTATTACCCAAAGCAGTTCTTTGGTGTCATCTATTGAAATCTCTCTGTGTAATGTAAAAAACTGTCGTATTTCACACTTACTGAAGGGGAGAATAAATTGGAGAGATACCATACTTAGGGAAAAGCTTTGGCTAGATGCTATGCAATTCATTTTTGCACTTGTATTTCTGCCTTAGATCACTGCAATATTTGTTTCTAAGACTGCAAAGTAAGAGATATTGACCAGTAAATCGTGTTTAAAACAAGTTCCTCTAAGGTAGACACAGCACGGGGACCTTGGCTCATATGCAGTGGTCACGTTGAAAATTAATTCTTTTTTCCAATTGTAGCACATCAGGATAGAGCGAAGCATCAGGGAGAAAAGAGGGAAAGATTAAAAATACGTGCCTGTGAACACGATTCTTCAATTCCTAACAAAACAGTAGCCACGGGTACTTCATCATGACCAACTGCACTGCTGATTCAGTATACAGAATGCAGACACAAATGCTTTCCAAGAAAGAGTAATTTTCATGAAACACAAAGTATGTAAACAGACACATAAACAAACATTTCTTAATAAATTGAGCCAAAGGGGAAAAAAAGACTTTGAGTTTTGAATTTGACTGGGTGTAACTTTGGATAATAATGCTTAAAAAAACAAACAAACAAACAAAAAAATACAAACCTATTTGTTCATGTCTTTGATGAAGAATGACATGATGATCAATCCACAGAATTAATGTAATTTTAATGGTAATTTTAATGTAAAAAAAAATATATATATATTTATATATATATATATATTTCAGTTATCTAGGAAGAATACAGTGGTTAAATAACCAACCAACAAAGGGTGGGACAAACATTAGACAAGTTTTATGAACGCCTAGCAACATACCTACTCCAAAAGCTTTGTCTCCTTGTTACTGCTTTTCCCTGAGCAGTTTCTGTGCTCTTTCCACCCATCATGAAGACAGTACTGCTTTAAGTTAAGTATCACAAACTGTATTTTCAGCAAGACTACAGTAATTGAACAGACATTTTGTAGTGATCAGATATAGCAACCTTATAGAGCAGGAAGAAGGAGAACAAATCACCATTTAAGTTCTCAGCAAATTTGCTTTAAGGAGAGAGAAGAGAATTGACAGCAGTGTGCTGAAAGCAAGTTGCTGGAGCTCAGTGCATCTGGTCCTGAAGCCTCAATGAACTGTTTTAAAAAGCAACCATCGTCACACTTGATCTTTTGAGAAGAATGGACAATCCACGCTAATTGTGTTGGCAAGAAAAGGCAATTGCTTTCTACGGAGTTAATTTCGTGACATCTTTTCATGCACAAAAGAATGATAACAATTTTAGATCAGGCTGTCTATAAAATATACCTACACATGCGAGCGTGTGACATGGCTTCCATCGTGTAGGAAAGCTGCTGCAGCCTGCACTAGTGATGGAAAGGGCTGGGTCTAGCTTTGGATAATAATGCTTAAAACCCATGCAATAATAAGCAGTCTTTAATCCTCAACACGTATTCAAATACACAGAAATAGATACGTTGTCTTCCACCCGTATAAAAAAAGCTTACTGTGAACAACTTGAGAAGCATGGTAGGGAGGGAGGAAAGACTGCTTTTTATACCCAGAAATACAAACTACTGACTAAGCAAATCACACCAACGGGGTAAGGCTGGGAGCCTTAAGGGCATGTGGTGCTCTCACCAGAGCCTGCAGATGCTGTAGCATTAATGTGAAGTGCTACCAACAGACCTTCACCCCACTTGTGCTCCTTAACCACCATAAAACAATAACAAGGGTTGATCTTCTGATCCCTCAAAAGCATTTCGGTGTGACCCTGCTAGGATGTGCTCCAGGAACAGGCCCTAGTTCAGTTTTTGCTACTTAACGGAGCTGCTTGGCACTAAGCTGTGCAGTGCTGCCTCCATGAGCAGCTCAGCTCCAGCTCCAGACACCGCCTGAACCTGCTTCAAGGGCATCTGTTAGTCCTGCCAGCCTGGGTGAGCACAATTTCACTGCGTTATTAGCCTCTCCGCAACTCCCAGTCCATTTTGCCTGCCAAAGAGCGATGCCGAAAGCCTTCCACGATAGCAGCTCAGGACTGACGTGCCGGGATAAGTGCTGGCACACATCTGACACCACCTTGCAGCATGTGCCAGCACCTTTTGCATCACCTGGGGAAGGGGAAGGGGGGAGCCAGGAGCAGAGACCCCCCCAGACCCAGCACACGTATCCCGGGGGGAGCTCTGAGCAAGGAATATGTCCTGAGACAGCTGTAAACAGATCAGGGCAATCATGCTGAGTAACACCGCGTTGGGAAAACTACTCATACTTCTGTTGAAGAAGCCAAGGGCTTTTGGACTACAACGTGAAAGGGCAATTTCTGAGCATAAAATTGGGTTTCTGTGACTCAGCCCCACCAGCCCATGGCAAGGGTTGGCTCCCTTCAGCTGTCTGCCAGTTGCTCTGACATCTTTCTGCCCCGGAGGCTCTCTTCTAAGTCCAGCCCAAGCAAAAATACTCAATAATGGAAACCCTCCCAAGGCCGCAGAGCCTAAAGCTACATGTGGGTGTTTCTGAACAATTATTCTTTTAATTTTATCCTCAATCTCAGAGGAAGATTGTTTTCGACCAGGATTTACAGCTAACATTTTGAAATAGCAACTTTATCTTCTAATAAGATCTAATTACCAGTTTTGTGACCTTCAGTCAAGTATCTTTGAGATTTTACTGCGGTCAAGTAGCTTTTACGCTCTCTTCACAATCTTCTCCATGACTAGCAACTGTCTTAGTATGACCAAAATGCAACTCCACCTCCACTGGGAAGAAGCTCTTCAAAAAAAGCACTGGTGGTAAACAAACAGAATTCTAGAAAATCTCATATTCAAGTTTGTTTTGCTTTGCACGTCTGTCATCTTCAATAACGTAATGTGAAGTTTTACCCTGTGTAAAATCTCTGAGTATCAAGAGTGACAGCTACTTCACAGCGAGGCACCCCGCTGCAGGCTCCGAACCAAACTGAGCAGACGAAGCTCAAACGAGATAGAGGGGATGGGACAAGGTATCTCCCCTCCCGGGTCTGAAGTTGAGACTACAGCGAATTGATATAGTAATGCTCACCCTGCATTAATATTTACTTTCAAATTTTGTGCATATTACTCCTCCTTTACCACAAAAGCAAGCCTTAAAAGGGTTACTTTGATGAAGGGCGCTGATTTCCATGTCAATCCTGTTGCTACAGGTTTTGGTATCACCTGATGCATGCACCCTGGAAGAGTGTAAGCTAAAAGTATTAGTTCCTCTGCAACAGAAAAAAGGGACAGGGGTGCTTAACATTCATGGAAACTATTCCAGCGTCACAGATCTGTAAGAAAACAGCTACTGCTTATCACTAATGAAGCAGATTGTCAATTAAGGAAGTATTTGGTATTAAGTGCAAAGCCTCTATTTCAAAACAGAGAACAATTCTTTGTTAAGGTTCATCATTTCTCAGAAGAAGAAACTAAAAAAGATGGAGCCAAGAGATGAAAGCTTCATACTGAATTACCAGAAGGGCCAAGATTGTCCCCAGGGAGCAGCAGCACTGGAAGCTGCTCTCTTCATCACCCTCCTCAGCATTTTGGTCTCCAGGCTTGGTTATCTAAAGGTTGTTTGACAACCTTCTCTGACAAGCTTCATCACCAAATCTAAGGTGAAGAACTTGCACACATTATTTTTGGATGACCAGTAAATCCAAATGGATTACTACCAGCAACCCCGTAATTTGGCCTAGCTACCCCAAGTCTTCCATTCTGTTATTTACACCGAATTTCAGCAGGTTTCCCCAACATTTTCTGCAGGGATGAAAACACTTTGACCATTCAGCATCCTCAGTGCGAGCGATTTAATTTTCTTGTCATATGCTTTACTCAACCTCTGTAATTGCAGGATCCTATTTTCCCTCTCTTCTCAATACATATTTTAACAAGTGTACACACGTGTGAATGCTTTCAGCACCTTTCATCACTGATTCACCCAGTGAGGCAGAGAACTCCTTTGCCCACCTCTCACTAAGCTACAGCTAACATTTCTCTACCAAATTACTCGCCTGTTTTCTGAGAGAATATGCAAGATTGTGCTAAAAATTGCTTATTATTGGGAGCATGTTTATGTTATGAATTATACACTTCAGAAAAATATACTGCAAATTTGAGTAAGTTGTGCACAGCTATTAAATTTCTGCAGAAGAAAAAATGCTATAGCCACCTTTATTGCTTTTCATGCTTAAATAGTAAGAATAAAAGATGACAACAGCTCCGAACTGACACCAAGGGTTTTATTTACTTTAAACATTTGTGAATTTCTGTGTGATGAAATTGCATTGGGGAATTCTTTCCACTGGTGTCTAACCAAAAGGGTATAAAGATAGAAAACTGATTTGAAATACAGCTAAAGCAACACAGCCGGCTAAGTATTGTTAGTCTGTAGAAAAGCAGTTACTTTACTAAACCCGTGCTCCATCTGAATTATTAAAATTCTCCCTGTTATTTACCCCGGAGGCTGCCGGGAGCTGGGAGTGCCCCGTCTCCAGCTGAAGAGGGAGCGCTGCAGGAGGCTGGGCACGGTGCTGCGGGGTTGGGCGCTTCTCAAAGCCAGTCCAGCCTAAAAAGTCAACTTAAAAAAGTCCTGCTTACAAGACGACGTGTGCGGCGAGCATCTGACTTTCATGTTGTACAACTTGTCTGAACAACCAACAGTCCACATCCCATCTGAAGCATTTTGATCTTACATATTGCACTTGTGAATCCAAACCCTTCTCCTATGACAAAAACCTATGTGCTTTTGGCCCAAAGATCTCTCAGCCTGAAGCATTTCCTGATCTCACCGTGCTCATCAGCACCCCTTCAGCCCTCCCTCTCGCAGGCCTCCCATTACCAGTAACCATATCAGTTCAGATTTATGATCTGTCACCTGTGTTGGGATTAGATGTCATGCTTGTCTTTCTATTACTCAGATATTGATAGATAAAATTCCACGGCCATACATTCCCTGTCCCTTCAAAGGTTACCGTCAGAGGATGCTCAGAATCGATACAGATCTTATCTGTCACTGACCTCGGCGGGGCACAGCAAACAAGGCTCACGGGAACACAGCAGAGAAGAATTCGTCATGGCTCACAGGATTAGTACGGTCTTTTGCAACAAAGCCTGTTGTTCTGCAAATCTGATTTTTATTCCACATTTCTAACCAAATCAAGTCTTGTGGGAGAACAGGATTTACAGCAATTGCCAGAAACATCCTTTCAGAACATGACCGTATTTCAAGGTAAGGCGTTTTGACCATTTGGAGAGAGATCCCTACAAGCCACACTCACCACAATGGACCTGGTGTCTACAAGCACAATTTATATGCTTTGCTGCCATGGCTAAGTTGGAAGGCTGCTGGCTATGCTTTTCCTGTGTTAGAACTAATTTCTTAGCTCATCTGACAGCTCATAAATAAAAGGTGTTGCTATTGCAGCCTTTTATTTATATGAATTTATATGTAGGGATGCTCAAACAAGTTTAACTAATGCACCAGAACAGTTTTCCAGAAACTGGGACAAGCTGAAGTCTTGCTTTTACCCTGGAAGCACGCAGTAGATTGCAAGACAATAAAAGGTCATTTATTAACAGACTGCTTTGCACTCATAGGGTCAGAGGTTCATTGAAGCACGACCTCCCAAGAAGAAATAGGTGAGTACCAGTCCTTGGCTGCTGCAGGCAGAGGACAGGAAGGCAGCACACATCCCCAGACCCTCCTGTGAAATGTGGCTGCAAGTCCTTGCCAGCCCCAAGCACAGCCTTCTCCAGGCAAGTCTTTTTATTCTAGGCTGTAGTGCCCAGCACATCATCAACCTGGTTTCTAGGTGCTTTTTATGAGTATGATCATCAATAAATGTTTAAAAAGTACGATATATAAAATAGAGCCTCAGTTTCTTTCATCCCTCCTTATTTTACAGGGTGCTGCTGCAATTTCATTGTGATGGAGCAACTTCATTCTGGTTAGGGTCATAAAAATACTTAGAAAAATACCATGAAAGATCAAAAAAGTGAAGCTTCCTTCCAGGGGAGGAAAATAAACCACTGCAGACACAGAATGGGAGCACAGCAAGGAGCTCAAACCAGAAAGCAAACCAAGACACCGCATGGAACAGCACCGAGTGTGACCGGGTTGTGCAGCACAAGAGCCAAATTGCTCTGCATTGTACGGGAAGACAACCGGTCAATTAAAAATCATTCAGTTACTGAGCAGGGAAAAGGACAGTAGGTAATGTTTTTGTTTCTACCGAAGAGGGAGAAGCTTTGTGAAACAACCATGATCCCAAACAACTATGTGGGTCATTCAGTACTGTGTGTACGAGTCCCAGCTCCAAGATGCTTTCAATCACCGACAAAGCAATTTAGAAACAGCGAGGACTTCAGGTGACAGGAGATGCTTGATTCATACTCCTATCATTCATCACATGTCTCAAAGACATGTATTGTGGAAAAATTTGAGAAAGCATAGGTACTGGTGAGGCAGGATGAGGAAGTCATCTGCTGCCTGAAAAGCAGCAGCTACTCACCCCTGAGAGATGCCTGCTGGCCTCTAAATGGGGCTGTCAGGTAGAGATGAAAAGGGAGAAGTGAAGAGCATGGGAGTGAAAGCAAAAATGCAGCAAAGGGCAAAGCTCTGCACAGCCTCAGAAGAAATGCAACGCGTGTATCCTTCACAAGTTTTGTGCATGCAATCCTCCTCCAGCTCAGCCATCACCACTGCAAGTCATCATCTGTCAAGGACACCACCTAAAATTCAACAATTCAGTCTTCTTGCTAAAGAGATGCTCAGAAGCAACAGCCAGCAAGGGAGAAATAGTCTGACAACATAAGATGGTCCCAGCAGACTGCTGCCTCCATTCAGTATGTTTAAATAATACTCAATTAGGATCAACATTCATTTATTATTAATGTTGTTCTAATACAGAATTTCTTATCTGCTTTTTTTATCTCCCAGCTACATCAATATCAAGGACACACACAGCCTAGATCTAAGAAAGGAGACCTTGATTAATCTGGAGTTTAAAATACACATTGAATTTCCTGTACCTGCAGTGACTCGTTCTATTAGGCACTGAAGCCTGATGTACAGCAGGTTGCTGCAGGTAAGAAGAGGAAGCGTTGATAAAATATTCAGTTTTCACGGACAATGAGTGCATTCAGTACATTTACATTATTAGAACAACATTATTTAACAGCTCATGCTGCCTTACATTCATTTCCAATTCCGTCACAGGGGTCTAAAGCTGGGGCAGCCTTTGTTGAAATCCTAACCATGGAAGGAGAGGAACTGTGCATCTGCAGGTGCGGCACCTGCATCACCACCTCAATTTTTGTAATGTAAGGGCTGGCAGCAGCCCCACATTTCAGATTTTGGATTGGTTGTACTCTGAATTGGCACGTGCTCTGTTTCCTGCACCTTTTCTTATGGCCATTGAAGCTACGCTCCCCACTACCAGCGTCCCGACTGTCCACCAGCTACCACCACTGGGCAGCAGCTATGGCATGCCGTGATTTTCCTTTGGCATCACATCCTCCACACAGATCCAAGTGCAGGAAGCACTTACTAACCTTTGGTTATTCTGCATCCACCCCTTCTGAGACTGTCTTGGTGATTTTCACGTGTTCTGTAATGCTGTTGTTGCTATTAAAGCCCATTTCTGTACGCACTCACTTATTAGACGCATTACCTGCTGTAGGCACAACACCCACACCCCCCCTAAAAAAAAAGAAAAGCTAACACAGACTACTCAGAAAGATGGGATTTTCCAATAATGAGGAAAACTGTTTTAAGTCAGATGATGGGTAACATTTTATTATAATGAGCAGATAATTCTTATATCCATACCTATAACCCATTTCTTGGGGATTTTTTTTTTAACATCTATAATATTTTACTGTCAGTAGCATCTGTCACAATGTGCAGCTTAATAATCTCTTTTTAAATCCAAGAAATCTTTATTTCCGTGAAGTATCTGAGATGAATTTTGATCAACAGCTTGATCTCTCTCATAAAAAAGGATCTCCCTGAACTGCCTGCGCGTGGTAGTTAAAGCTCTTCTAAAATCTTTAGTTCTGCCACCGCAATAGGCAAGAAGTGACAAAATTAATAACAAATGTGCAAACCTGTAGAAAATATCCTAAAGCACAATGGGATAAAAGCAGATAATAAATTGGAATACAATATTTTTCTTTGGGTATTCTGACCGATTCCCATCCTTTGACTAAAGCAACACGCAGGCAGCTTGAGATCACCGCACTTCACGTGGTGTGTCACACACGGGAGCTCTGCTGTAAGACTTGAATGAAACAGCCCCAGAACTTTTCTCCGAAGCGTTCATCTTCGCTTGATGCACCAAATGCACCAAATTCACCTTCCGAGAGCTTCTGCCTCTGGTACACCTCATTACTTCAGACCCAGAGGAGGTTCTTGTGAAAGCTCGTGCTGATACACCCTTGGAGAAGCACGACAGCACGTTATCGCCAATTCTTACGCAGTACAAGGACGTCCAATCCCACCCTAACTAGCTCGGTGTTATCAACCTCAAGCATTCAGCAACGGTAACACTGCAGATTAAGATACAACATGTCTCCTGCTTTGTCAGCCTCTAGGATTCACTCAATTTATATTTTCCAGGTCTTTCTTTCCTATGATAAGACCAAAACTGCCGCTACTGTCTTTTACAATACAAGCTGGGTTTCTAATGAAAGCTATTGATTTCAGTAGCTGGGGGCTTTCGTGAAATGACAAATATAACTAGGTTCAATAAAAACCATGAGATGGAAACAGCATTAGTGCAAAAAAGCAAAATATAATTTTATAATGTTCTGTCTCCTCAAATACACAGCATAATTCTGCAAACCTAAACCACTCTCCGACGTGCTACCCAAGGATTACCAGGAGCTTAATCTGATGGAGCTAACGAAGAGCGTTATCAACTGTATGTGATACAACAGCTAATCTGACCGGCAGATCCTGCTGCTTCCTACCCAGAGCAGCTCTCTGCCAGCAGCTCACCGCAGCCAAGTGGGCAGCAAGTCAAACTGCAGCAAGATTCACAATGCCGCCTTTGTGAATTTTAGGATACAACATCAGAGCCGGCAAGCTCGCCAAACAGTTCAAGGGCAGAGCAAGGTTTACACTTCTAATTAGTCGTTTTTATAACCCTGCGTTTTACCACACTTCACAAATCCTCCAGCAGTGCTTCAGACTCTTACAGATTTTGCATTTGTGCTGCAAAACCTATATTTACAGAGGGGAATTAAGGGCTGATCCTCAGCTTCAGCGCACCTTAAAAACAATACAAACAAGCAGCATTAATTTGTTTTGCCTCTGCTTAATAACTGCATATACTCATAAAGGAACTGAGAAACTTTCCGCTGATCTCTTTGCTGAAGTTATTCTGCTGCTTTGCAACGCCTGTGAAATCCAGCTACAAGGGCCAGACAGGTCACTTAAATATCTGTGCATCATCTGTACGCACACAGTTTGATGGGGAAGGGGTATTGTGCTTAGGTCTTTTTTTTCTTTTATTTTCTTTTTTTAGTCTTCCCCTGAAGGGAGAGATTAAAGACAAGATCTTTTGTCAGACAGAAAGAATGACAGACGCTATCAGCTAGGGTTATGCACCCCTACCCCCCCAACCCAAAATCAGGGAGAAAATAGTCGCAGCAGCAGCATTACAATCAAAGGGAGAACTCCTTCCAATTCCAACTTCCAAGGAAGGATAAAAAGGTATATAATAACAAAAGCCTTTAGTCTAGATTCCAGATCAGACACAATGATGAATGCTAGCCTAAAGGGCAACATATTTGTAAGTTTTAAGTCTCTTGCTACACCAACTGTCCTGATTCATCCCTGTGATAAAGGCAGTTCTGAGAGCTATTTTACCATATTTATTATTTTACAGGAGAGGAAGAAAAAATGTGGAATCAGCCTTCAATCTGCCACCCGTCAGATTTATAAATGTTGGTAAAAGAACAATACTAGTGCCTGTAGACATTAATCTACTTGCTACAGAATCTGCAGGTCCCCCCGTCAGCCCTCACCCACTGGTTCTCTCCGGTTGGGGTGGAAAAAAAAACAACAAAAAAAAAACCTTGTATATTTGAAAATACAATACACATGCACACATTTTTCCCCCTTTACATCTATAGGATTCACTTTCATTAAAACCATGACAAAAACAGAAAGGGCAGGTGCTCCTGAACACATTACTACCTGCTGTCATTGCTTTGCTAGCTGAGTGGAAGCACAAAGCTCTGATCCAGTGTTTATTTTTAAAGATGCAGCTCGCTTGATACATGCTCATTCTGCAGACCTTATTTTCAATAGGGAAGCTGTGTATGCTTGCTGGCTAACTTGAGAAAGGCAAAGTTGAAAGGAAAGGAAAAGAAAGCGTACACTGCACACAAAAATAAAACCATGATTTTATAAACTGTGTTAGCACCATCTCCTTTACTGCCTCTGGAGTTACAGCAATGAAGCCATAAAAGAAATAGAGAAATAATGAGAAAGAGAACATTTTTGATTGCTTAGCACCATCACGGAGCAGCAGGAGAGGTAAGGAGAAGTTTTGCACTCATCCAGTTTTCCAGAACCTGTTCAAAGAACAGGAGCTCCACGGCTCTGAATTCACAAGTACTTTTATCCAGCACTTTGTAAATTTTATCTCCTACTTCTTAAAACTGCGGTCGCCTTTTAAAAAATAGATTGTATTTAGTTTTTAATTAAGTCTTCGTCTTTGTATAAAAAACACAGGCCTTGAGGTTTAGATTGTCATTTTAAACAAAAGTAAAATGGTAAATGCCTTTTACATGCAACACCATTAGATATAATTAAGCAATGGGTAAAGCATACATCGTGCTATAAATGTCATTTAGTTTTACAGTTAAACTCATCAACATTTATCAAAACACTGCCTCAAGAAAGAACGAGACAGCTACAGCTAGTGACTTCAATTCACTGCTGTCTTTGAAGCAGCATGCTCGGAGGCAAAGCTGCAGCAAAAAAAGCCTTCACATTTCATATTTTCATCTTTTTGACTGAAATGTTAATTTTCTGCTACGTTTCTGCGTATGCTGGGACGGGTGATGTTTAACCATCGCTCACCAGAACTAGAGAGCTGACTCCAGGAGGAACTGCTGACGGAGGGGCAGGGACAAAGCTGAGCCAAAGAAGAGAAGAAGAGCTCTGGTGCTGGGGATGCTGCCCGCAGCCCGAGCCCTGCTGTGCCACGGCTGACACCGAGCAGCCGGACAAAAAGCCAGGCACTCCCAGTCTGCATCATCTGCCAAGGAAAGGTGCTCTGTGCCCCATGATTAATTGCAGTGTCTTCATTTAACCACTCGGTACAGAAGCAAAACAACAACAGAGACCTAAACGTCATCGCATGCAGCTCACACTTGTTTCTCTGCGTTTTTATTGTTTTGCTTTGCCCAAATTTTTATCTTAGCGATTTAATACAAAATCCTGACAATGGTCCAGCGTGACAACTCCATTGATAATATTTCTGCCAGCTTAAACACCTGCCACGTCTACCACTGTTCCCATAAACCACTATGAAAAGACACAGGAGTTCTTTACTGGACTTCACAGGCGTTCAGCAAGCGCCAGCAGAAGCCCGTGTGTTTTGCTTTTGTTCATTACCATCCTGCTTTGTTCTAGCACCTTCTGCTGTTTGAGTCTTTCAAGCTACATATCTCTAGCTGCCAATACTGAACACAATATAAACCCAAAAACCACAGCCAAGGCCTTTACACTGGTGACAGTGCTGTCATTGCCCTAGAATCTAATGGTGCTGTCCTGCTCACAAAAAAAACCACAAGTGTGGAACAAAACCATACGCACGTTACCACCTCCTCCTGCTGCCTGAGGCAGCAAAGCCTCCCTGGCCCTGCCAAGCCATTTAAAATACTTAAAGAACTTGTAATTTTTTTTTTCCTTTTTCCCCTGAGAAGCCTTAAAAACATACAAACTGAGCCCATTAAAAGCCATTTTTAATTTGCTGATGCTCCTTGACACACCAATGGCAAACACCAGCAGGTATCAGGACAGCAGGCACCGAGCTGACTGTAAGCTATGTCAAGCTCTCTGACTTTGCAGCTTTAGACAGACAAGGCATAAAAAAAACAAAAAATAGATTTGAAATGGATGCATTTTACCATTACCCATCATTAAATAATTACACTGTTGCACAAATTCAGAGGTAGCAAGGAGTGAATATTCAATGTTTCTGGAAATACGTATTAATTCCCTGCTTCCGCAGCCTGTAAATGAGTGTTTTTAAATCACTGCCATTCTCTACCTTCTCTCCCCCTTTCCTCATCGCCCTAATCTGCTCGGCATTACACTGCTGCTGCGGAAACAGGGTTGCTTTGCTTAAAAGCCTGCTTCACACCCAAAGTGCTGCGGAGCGTTGGCAAGGCAACAGACGGCCACCCCGGGCCCCTTGGAAAGCACCAGCGCGCGTGGCACGGAGAGGAGGACACAGGGCCAGGCAGGACGCATGGGTACGGGGTTCTGAATAAAGTGGAGCCGAAGCAAACTGAATGCAGCCTAGGTTGGGAACGTCGTGGGGGTGTTTCCTCCACGGACCCATGCTCGCCACGTGTCTGATCTCAACGACCAGCCTTTGGAAGGACCTCGGTGGGTACAGGTGTGCCCCTGCTCTCCAACCTGCCTCCATCCACCTGGCAGCATGGGAACTCCTACCAGGCAAAATCCCATCATCCAGTCCCCTAAATTGCCCTTAAACAAAAAAAAAAAAACACTGTGTGTGTGTTGTATACGCATGGAGAGCACCTTACAGCTACAACTTGCTAGAAGTCAAGGCAGAGATCTGTGGAATGGAAACCATACCCTAGTACCAATCCTCTGGGTCACCTTGTTTTAAAATTGTGTGCTAATAGAGAGAGAGAGACCACTCCACTAAAAATCTATCTTCTTAACTGCTTGAAACGGAATTTAAAATGCATGTATGCGGTGCTCCTATCTGCTCACTATTCTGAGTTTCTCCTTTGGCCTTATGATAAAAGAACGCAGGAAATTATAACCAACTTTCCCCCTAGCCCGGAAAAGGGAATTAATTACTGTGAGCACAAAGTCAGTGCTATTCCAATAAACCAATGCAATCCATTCAAGCACTGAAAAGCAAGAAAAAAAAATTTTAGAGGTTTGATACCTTGCTAGTCATTCACATCATGTACCAAAGTGGATATTACAGAACAGCAGTGCCTGAGACTATCACAAAGCCAACATTATCTCTACCATTATTAGAATTAAATAAAGCTTCTCTTTCTACACGCACAGCACCAATGTGGCCAGGATTACAAAGCAACGTCAAAAAACCTGCAGCTGCTTGCAGCGCCTGGCTTCATCACAGAGTTTACTCTTTTAGCCAGGATGAGATGATCACAACAGTCAGTGACAAAGTTTCTCAATGTGACAAGACATAAATACGTGCTCAGAGCCATCTAAAACCGTCTGATGCTGCAGATCAGCCTGCTGAAAGCTCTCTCGATGAGTCTCACGTCAGAAGAGGAAGGGATGCTCAGCTGGCGCATGCAGGAGGGGCGATTTGTCCCCGGTCACTCATGTTTGAAAGCCTTTTCAACCTGGGGTCACCTGGCTGCCTTGCTCTCTCCTCACCACTCTTTCCCTCAGATGAATGCACCTTTCTAGCAAGCCGGACAGAAGGAAGCCACCCTCTTGTGCCAGGACTGCCCGACGGTGAGCAGCCCCCGTGGCTTTCTTGAGCCCCAAGGGCAGGCTGCTTTGGGTTATGGGGTGCAGAGCTTTAATTGAACGCTGCTGTTGTGAGGACCTCACAGAGGTGTCGGAGAATTCCGAGCACTCAGTTCTCCAGAAAGGAGCATACGGATATGTGGCATATAAATGGCTTCCCCTCTTTTCATTTGTAATTAAAATAATTGCATTTCAAAATCACATCCTAAAGAGGTTCGTCCTTGTGCTCCCATTACCAATTCTGAATGCACTCAAATCTTCCCAGCGACATGCCACAAGAGACACCAGACCTTTTACAGATGTTGCTAACAGCAGCCGAAAATCTACTAGACATTTGCTTAGCATTTCTTGAAAGAACAACATTTTAAATTATATACATTCTTCACAATTCTTTCCTCAAACCCCAACAGTTCAAAGAGGTTTGCTTATTTTTGCCAGCTTTTAAGGAGCTGGAAGACTGACCTCTTGTATTCAGCACATCAAAGGGCAGAATATTTAAAAACAAGGCTCTTTTTTAAAGGAAACATTCTGTAACAAACAATCCTGCAGCACAGTCATGACATTTCAAGTTTTCAACTCTTGACTGATTCAGGAGTAGCATCTGCATCCAACAACAACAGAAGTTCTTCTCTCCCACCCCTCGCCTCCCAAAATTAACAATATTCTGTACTGGTAGCATCATATAGTCCCCTTGGGTTTCCAACGTAACGTGCAGCAGCAATTCCCATTTTTGGGAATTCCCATTTTTCAAAGCTGAATAGCTTACAGGTAACTTAAAGTTGCTAGAGATCACCCGGCCTCAAACTGATTGGCCCTACTTTTATATCTCAGCCAAAACATTAATCAATACAAACAGATCATATGCACTTAAGAACATTATATATATAAAAAACACTAATTCCTGATAAGGTCTATCAAAACCACCTTTTTTAAACAAACAGAAACCAGAAAGCCTGACCTTTCAATACCACTGCTGTCAATGAACTGTACGATGCATCATATTTTGGAGCTACAAACATTAAGTGCAATTCATCGTAGGTATTTTTCTAGTAAGTCACTGAAATTACAGTCTGGATCAATCTGGCTTTTAAAAGCAGTTTATAAACTTTAAAATGGCTTTTGCTGAAATGCCACTTGGGTAGCTTCTATACAAAAGGTGTTGTTTTTTTTTTTTCTTTTTTTTTTTCTGGTTTTAAACTGTCGGTGGTGCAAACACAGATTGAAAATAACCTAGACAAAATTTACAATAGATAAAAACTGGCTTACAAATAATATCAGTAATGTCGGCTACCTGTTAGCTGGAAGAGATACACCAGTTCCAGTCTGCAGGTACCATAAATCACTTTAACCTCTGAAAGGTGTTCACAAGGGTTCCACCTACCAAGTTACGTTAATAACACGCCCAGATCTGAGCAACAACATCCCTTCTGCAACAAGTGCAATGTGCGAGTACAACTCATCTCAACAGCCAGCCTCATTCGGTTGCTGCTTGAAATTCATTACCATGGAATAAAGATTCTGTGAATGGAATTTATTAAGCTTGGTTGATGAGATAAAACACTCAGGTTTTGTAGAAAAACACTTTGACACAGACACCATATGCTTAACACCGTAAATGAGCTAGGTTACTTCAACCAGGAAAATTTCGTTTTTCTACTGCATATATTTAATTCGGTAGCAGCTCGTCTTCCTGTCACAACCCTGAATAAGGAAATCTATGCAGCATGCCTGGAAATGGATCAACGAACATGTGCTTTTCTCCGGTTTGGGATGAATTATCCTTTGCATGCTATCCAAAGACAGCCACGAGCAGCCTTTACAGTTTGATGAATGGCTTTTAAGTTTAGGTTGCATTATGAGAACACAACAAACGATCGTGAATCATAAGATTTTCTGGGTATGCTGTTTCTTATAATTTCCTTTAAAAAAAATTAAAAAAAATCACATTCTGCTCATTAACAAACCTTGCTGCATAAAGCTCAAGGATTTGAGAACGTACAACAAGCTGATTATATGGAGGGTGCGTGGGGGACAAGAGATAATGAGTTAAGTCAAATTCTCTTCTAACATGCCCAAAGAAACAATAGTGTGATCAAATGGGAGCGGGGAATTAGAAAGGAAATAAATGTAGCTGCCACGCTCTTCTTTCCAACCCGAAATGCAATATAATGAATTAAACCTGTCACTTGCCCTCTGCCAACTGCCAGGAGCCACTCGGTGCACCCAAGCAGGGGGCAGTGACAGGGAGCCCACCAGCACCACCCCACCGAGCACCTCCAGGGACACCAGGGCATGCCCGCGGCCGGCTCGTTCCCCACCCCGCTGCCACCACCCACACAGACTGAGCACAGCACGGGCACCCAACGCGTTGCTGAGCACACAGACTGGAAGGAAAATATCATTTTTCAATGCCAATTGAGCGTGCATTCATTAATACCAGGTTTTCAATGGCCTACAGAGCTACGCACCGCTAGAGCAACGGCACCGCCGGTGTATTTCAGACTGAACCACAGCACACACCGTGCTTGCCTTGCTGTTCTCGTTCCCTTTAGGACGAGCTTTTCCTGCTGGCTCAGAGCGCTTTTGGTTTGTTTTCTAAACAGACACCAACGAGGTTTATGCTGGTAGGCAGGCTGCAGCAGACACAGGCGCCCCCCCGAGCAGAACGGGCAGCAGCCGAAGGTGCCAAACCCATCTCACTGCGACCAGGCTCCCGCTGGGCACCTGCCTGCCTGAGGAAAACAAGGGGGAGAGGCAAGCTCTCAGACACCCCAGAATGAAACACAGGTCTTGAACACAAATACACAACAGGGGGGTGGTTTATTTACAAAATCTACGTTGTAGGACACTTTCTAAGCGCACCATTGGTACGTTGGGCGCACAATTACATAACCTGTGCGTTTCTGCTTGGGATTATCTTTGAATAGGATGTATCCCTCAGCTTCCAGGCAGTCTGAAGACGTTCAAAAGCCAGGAAATTAAAAAGTAATATCATCTGTGCAAAGCAGAAGTGCAAGGCCAGTGATAGAAACCTTGCGCTCTGGGGAGGGCGTAGGGCCCCTGAGCCCCTGCTCGCCCACCCACCGACTGCCCCAGAGCTTCTCCCCCCCAGCTCTTCACTTCATGCCCGTGCTTCAGCAGCATCAGACCCCCTGCTTCAGGTCTGCACGTTCTCAGCATCATGGTTTTACAGCTCTCTTTCTGCTAGCAATGGAGTACAAGCTCCTGCCAAGTGCGTGCGTAATCCCGTATTTCTTTTCGCAGCCTTCCCATGCTGCGGTTGGCCATTACCCTGACTGCTGGCTGCTGAGACTTACGGGGGCCGGAGGTGCTAAGGAACAAAGAGCGCTGCCAAAGCAGCTCCTCCACCTCCGATCACGTCACTGCTAATTAGGATGGCGCTGAAGGAAGGGAAAGCAAGCCTTCCCAAATACGCGTGACAGTTTTGCTATGACGAGACTCACACAGTTGAGAAAACGACTCAGAGTACCTTTCTGGTCTCAAAAATGCTTTATCATGCCTTAATACCGTTGCCAAACCCATTAACAGAAAAATAAAAAATAAAAAAACAGCTTCTTGATCATTTTTCCCTTTCTACCACCTCCCTACCCCACTGCTAGAGCTCGGGACACAGCACCAGCACTGAAGGGAACATTTCAGATGGCGATCCCAATTAACAGGCACACATCTATTCAAGTCAAAAGGTTTAGCAGCTTTCATTGAAAGTTGTGTTTTTGTCTTCCCGCCATCCCTTCCCAAAGTAAGGGCTCATTACTGATGTAGAACAGTTTTGTAATTGGTTGGGAATGTGGTTCTTAACACAATACCCTGGAGAGGCTGCATTATTAGGTTTCCTAATGCTACTAAAGAATGCAATAAAAAACCAAACCCAGATGTCTGGCTCAAAACCAGGAAACTTGGCTGGTCCAATGAGATTTCCATTACCCTGATATTGTACTGCTAGAGCACTGCCTAAGTATTGTACTTATGTAAAGGTGGCATTCACAAATGAACACTGTAAAATAAAGAGTATAATCGCTACTGCTTTACGCAAGCTTTCCTCCCAGAAAAGGAGAAAGCTTGGCTTCCTTCATGCTGTTTGAGCAGCACTGAACTGAAACTTCCTGCAGGTGAGGTGAGGCTATGATGTCTTAGCACAAAAGGGAGTCTGTTCTTCACAAGTGCTGGTAAGACATAAATTCGTACTCCGTAATGCCACTTTGAGGTGTCAGAAGTCAACGCACCATTTAGTTAAAAATTATGCTCCGAGACTCAGCGCACTGTTGTCCAAATACATTTTTACAGTTTTCAGACTTCTTACACATTCTTTGCTTTTTATAACCCACACGGTATCCCAAGGAAATTCAGCATCTTTACTTAAACAGCTTTGCACACGTAAAAATGTGAAGTCATCTTCTGTCCAAAGAGGACAAGTAGTCAGAGCATCTTAAACTAAGAGAGAATCAGTAAACAAATTGCTGAGGAGAAGCTGCCTGCCGAGGGATCAAAGACAGATGAAGCCTGAATTGTGACAGCTTTGCCAGCATAGCTCACCCCCTCCCTTTCTGTGCCAGAACCACTGAAGCTGACCCGAAAGGGAGCCCATCAGCTGTTTGTCACAGGACACCAAGCCGCAGTACGGAGTACAGCATTATGGGCGAGCGTTTCAGCATCGTGCTGCAGCACTAGGTAGCTAATAGCAAACTTTGCAAAACACAGGACCAGGTCAGAAAAGCATCTCAGAACTGAGGGCAAGAGAATTATCTGTGTCTCAAAACCACACACACACCCCTTAATAAAACAAAACAAAACAAACAAAAATGATGCAGTAGAACTCATCACGTTAATTGCTCTGGGGTGATGCAGAGCACAGTTTTGGTAGAACCCAAAGCTTCAAGCTCCTGCTTAAAGTAAAAGATAAGGAGTGAAAAGGTCAATGAAAGGAGACACTGCCAGAAAAGCACTTGCTTATCTGGAACAAATTTTCACCCCCTAAGAAGCACATTCCTGTCTAATTGTCCAGGACAGCAATAGATTGCCTGCACGACAGAACTGGCAGAACATACAACACAGGAGAGTCCTGTTACAGGAGTTTAAATACTAAGGGTGTCTACAGTCACATCACTTCACTTGCCAAAAGCACTCTAGGAACATAAAATAAACATAGTGAAAGCCTCTTAGTGAGATTGCCAAGCTGGAAAAGCAAGCCCTCCATTTAATTAAGAGAGGCAGGCAGTAGCAGGGAGCTTCCTCTGCGCATCCTGAGGATGCGTCATCACACCTGAAGAAAATGGAACTTTTGTCTACAGATAAAAGGCTTTTTCTTAGTTCAGCACATCATCTTCTGGCATTATTTTTGCCACTTGAGCTACAGTTTCCCCAAATCCCTGCTCTCAGAGTCCTGCTCAGAGCCCTCCTAGCAGCCGCTCTCTCTCAGGAGCTGTGCACGGGCAGCCCGGGGGTGGTGGACACGCAGCCAAAGCAACGTGCAGCTGTGGGTTTGGCAGAACCCACACAGTAACGCTGCAAAGCCCAGCAACCTGATGGAACACACAGCTCTTCACAGCAATATTTGCATCAACAAGTGGAAGCAGACAGCCATCTCGTATAAAACAGCACAACTCAGATAAAACACACCGATACGTCACAGATGCAACCAGCACGCACCCTTTGATCTGCCCATCACATGCCTCAAAATGCCCCTCTTCAAAAGGGAAGAGGGAGAATGACATCTCCTCTTTCAGCGTGCAATGTCAGCCTCACAGAGCTTTCTCTACTGACCCACAGGATAAGAGCCCTTCAAGCCCGGGAACGAAAATGAAAAAGAGGATACGGAAAGTCCTCCAGCTGAGGGGTTTGGCCAGATGGCCTCTAATGCGAGTGCTAATTCCATACGGTGTTCTAGACCGCAGAAAATTTGCCTTTTTATTCATTTGAAGCAAATCTGAATTTTCCTTTTGTACGTCAGATAAGATACACTCATTGCATCTCTTTCCCTGGAGGGCTTTATAGAAATGTTTTGCGGAAGTAATACCAACCGTGTTTGAAAGATAGTGTTTCTATAAGAAAGAAATTTTGGATTGGGTTGCTAAATGCATCAGCCTGCTTATCAATCTAAGAGCAGCATCTTTAAAGGTCACAAGCGGGAAAAAAAAAAGTCAGATACTCATTCTAATTCCTAGCAAACGGGAGCTCATTTTTCACAAATCCACCCTGCAGTGCTCAGTAACATGACCTTTCACTTACAAAGAGAATAGCGGATTTCTGTCTCTTGTGTTAACCTCCCTTCTTTTCCATAAATTAAGCACAGTCTTGATACCATCTTTACGTACTTTTCCAACAGTCCCCCTGAAGTTTCCACAAACCCTACAGTTTTTGGAACTGTGGAGGTTTGGTAACACGTCTTGAGCCCATGTAATCACGGGCAAACAGAAAAAAAGCAGAATTAAAATGAAAAATTCAGGCACACTGCGTTTGTAGGGAAAAAAATTGACCACAAAGATTTAGCATGGACAAACAGAAAGGTGCTTTTCTACAAGCATGTGCTTTTCACTGTACAGCCACAGAAGTTTTAGACACCAATCCAATCACCATTTCACAATTGTTAATACCTTATCAGGATGATATGAGACTCCTCTTTTTTTTTTTTTTTTCCTAATGGCACCTGGCATACTTGAAGACATTCCAAGGAAACTTGACAATGAGAGTAAGACCTTTCCTCTCAAAAGCAATCAGTTGCTTACGATCTTAAAAATGAAGAAACAAAAAAAAAAAAACAGCAACCATGGAAGCAGAGCTAAGAACAGCACAACTTGCAGAACAGAACTATTTGTGGAGCCCTCAAGTGAGATCGTAACGTGTCTTTTTTCAATCCAGTCTGGAGTAGTTCTTTGGACTAGGAAAACCCAAATGAGAAACATCCCCCAAAACAACAGTCACTCCTGGGGTGGGAGTTGTAAGCTGTGTTCCCATACAGGGAAGTAAAGGAGCAGAGTTATCACCTCCTACAATACAGTACACCCACAAACAGCCTTACCATGATCTGCTTGGAAAGCCACGTATTTAACAATCGTTACATTTTGGCAGCTAAAAAAGTTGGCAATGCCAAGATAGGTCGATCTTGTACTGCTGTACTTACTCATAATGATCTTTAGTGGTTGCATGATCTTTGCCCACTTGTTTGCACTACTTCATCTCTTTTACAGAAGCAGAACATGTGACATTTACCACTGCTGCTTTGTAATTATCTCTTATTCTAGTTAGATGTATCTAAAATGTCAGCGTGGGATTCCACCTACACCCATTGCTGCCCAACTTCATTTTGGCCACAAACACTCGCAGGTCTCCACCTTGCCTTGTGGTTTCTCCTGCGTGACATGACCTTGAAAGGAGCTTGTGCTGCCCACGCTGTCTGATCAGGGATGTCCCAGGCGTATTCCTGAGGGACAGGGCAACTGTCACCACCCAGGAAAGGACACGTCCCCAGGAAAAGCTTTTATTCAAGGTCAGTGCAGACTGGGCTGGCTGGACACCGGCGGTGTATCAGAAGCGAGGCTTCTGCTGTTAATCTCACACGCTTACAAGGGAGAGCAGAAGAAAGAGAAGCTGTCACGCTGCTTTTAAGCTCTCCTAGGTCTGTTCTGAATATTATGCATGCTTTTTTCCCCTGTGAAATGTCCTGTCATCATGTGACTAATACCAGGATGATTTGCCAATTTCTAAGGCATATGAGTAGCCACATGTAGGACTGCTGACTTCTGATGACTGTCACAAGTGTGACAACAGGATTTGACTATTAGCCATGAGGTCAATTGGCTTTCTGGGAGCTGAGTCAGATCCTTTCTACCATGTAAATGCTCAAAAGGTGTCCCTCAGCTTACATTTTTTATTGTCAACCTTTCACAAAATTAGAGGAGCTTGAGACTTGCTCATCCAGCTGACTGCATTTCTGCAAGGCTCCACAGACAGCTGCACCTATGATCACAGGCATCTAGTTGAAGTAATTACGAGGCATCACTGGAAAAATGGGGGTAGGAGACACAAAACAGCTGGAGAACGGGTCTGTGTAAAACAGCACTGACTGGCCCACAGCACGCTGCGGGTCTGACGCTGTCTCAGTCTCTCCCCGTTCTCCCAAATGGGTTTGTTAAAAATATTCTGCACTCCTCCTTACTTCCAAAAACGGGAAACTAGTAGCAGCCTTCACTAGATTATCCTCACAGAGGAGGGGGTGAGTGGGTTCCACGGCGCTATCAGGACCAACACTATTTGAGTGTTTATGAGTGATGAGATTAAAGCTCGAGGCAGTGTGTAGGGTGGCCGTGGGAGGGGAATAGCTAGCATTTGCAACAATTTTTGCTAGCTCTTCAAAGAGATTTGGCAGATGAACGTGTTCTCTCCACCTCCAATCTCTGGAGGTGAGTCAACGACGAGTCGCAGGCTGTGGTCAAAGGTGAGTGTCGAGCATAATGACCACGCTCAACTGAGACGGACCAGCAAAAAAATATTTCCAGAGTCAACAAGTTACCTCATCTTAAGAGCAAATTCAGTTCCATATGTTCATGAATTATTGATCTCTGCCACTGTATCAATAGTAAGCAGGCAAAGCAGATCACAAGCAATTCACACTTCACAAAAAGGAGAAAACAACTCCGGAAAACTCAATACAAGAACAAGAAATGTCTCATTTTAACAATTTGGGTTTAGTTACGCATTTCCAGCAACTCTTTTCATCTATATCTTTATCACCATTATTTTATATTAGCTTCATGCTTTTAATTCTAACTTTGTCTGGAAAATATTTCTCAGAACATTCTTTGTTCACCACCCACCACTGCAAGGCTGTTGCCAGCTCTCATAGCGGTATCACAGACAGCATGTGCCAGATGAAGAGAATGGCATGTACCTGTCAGTCTTTGTAAGAGCAGCTATTTCGGGATGTGATTTACATGAACAGTCTCCTGCATATTGCTCGAAATCTCCATTTTATAGAAAAATCTGATGTTACCTGAATCCTGTCAGGTCAGACCGTACCAGCACGCTAACAGCAGGCGGACACCACCAGGGCACCTCCCGGCCGTGCTCAGGAGGGAGAAGCACGATGCTTAGCTCCTGGTTCGCTTCTTCACAGATTTAATTAACTCGAAAGGCTTTAGTCTTTGCACTTGCAAAAAAGTATTTTCCATCTTAAACTAGGGATAATAAGGGCAGCTGAGCTAAATCTCAAATCAATTTAGAGATACCGCAACGCTTAAGGAGAACTGATGAGACACTAAATAAAAATGCTGTTTTGTGTTCAGACGTGTTATGCTCGGATGTTTTGATTCTCTTTTGTACTTCAGAGCTCCGGCACACCAGTATCTCCCAGGGAAGCCTTCTGGAGCAGACTTTTTAATACACCTTTCCAAACCAGAGCCTCAGATGAATAAATGCAGCACAGAAACAGTCACTTACCGTGCCTATTCAGATAATCATTACAAATAAGTATTTACTGCAAACTGTGCTCAACTTATGCCAAGATTCAGCCTGCTCCACTTACCAAAAAGCAAAAACAATAGAGATTTTGAAAATGGCAAAGGCCAGAAGTGAGCCAACAAAATCACCGCACACCAACCCATCGAGCCTGCACAGCACACGAATGTACCACTTCTGCCACCAAAAATCCAGCCACAGCCCAGACTGCTCGTCCACCCAGACTGGAGGTTTTCTTATTTTACAATTCAGCGCCACATTCTCACACTTCTGTGGTCTGACACACTTCTACTGAGGTTGGACTGCGGTACGGAGTCCTGCTGCGCAGAAGCAAGCACAAGGCTCAGCAGTCACCACCATCAGTCCTGCTAACGGAGGTGACACTGGGTGCTGTGCCATGCTCACCACCATCGTCCCCTAAAACTGCTCCCGTTCTTATGAAGATGGAAACAGAATTGCAAAAGTGTTTATAAAGTGTGCAGAAATAATCTGATCTGGTAAAAAAAAAAAAAAAAAAAAAAAAAAAAAAGACAATTTTAAGTAGTTTGCCCTGTACAGAAGTCATCAAAATTCTTGTCTGATAGAAAAACATGGTTTCATATTAGCTACTTTAAATTTATGGCAGTTGCAAATATAACAGCGTTAGTTTTATCTGGTCTAAATTAGGTTATAAACAGGGAAACTAGCATCTCAATTGCTCTAAGGAGAAAAGTATCATTTTTGTATCATGAAAATTTCTGAAAATAAGTTATTGCAGGAAGCTGTACTTTGCCCACTGGACTCTGAACAGAAACAAGCGTTCCTGATAGTATTCTTCCCTGCCTGAACATATTTTTTCCATGTAGATACCCTTGACTTGTTTTATATTTGATCATTTTTTCTACAGGATATGTTCACTGAAGCTATTTTAAAAACTAATTACACACTTTCTATGTGATGTAAAAGCAAATGCTTAGAACACATTTCCTGTGGTCACAGATTTTGAAAGCATGTAGGGTAAAACAAGGTGGGACTTTACATTCATTATAATCATCAACATTTTTTTTTTTTTTTTTAGACTAAGCTTATCTACAGTATTTTTCACTTTTCAGATTAGAGGAGCAGTCCACCCCTCCTCCTTCTGCACAGAGAGGAGAAGGTCCTAAAATACCCAACTTGCCCTTTCAGTACCTGTGATTTCCCCATTTTCCACAGGATATTGAAGTTATATTGACGTGCCTACAGGATGCTGAAGCAGATTTACCAGGCATACACTAACACGCACAGCACAAGCTTTGATCATGAGACCTGTGGATGAACCAGGGAGATGAGCTGGGGATCCAGCTCGTTGGCAGACCTCAGGCAATGGGCGGTGGTGCCTGAGAGAGCCCAGTCAGGGCAGATGCTGCGATCCCTGCGAGGAAGACTACAAAACTAGGAAAAAGTTCCCTGAAAGACTCCTACTTTACTGAGTTACCTTAACTTCATGTCCTATAAAGCTTAGTCACGCGGCTCACTCGTGACCCTGCAGGGCACAGTGTCAGCTCTTATTTTGAGAAGGATTCTTGCACACGTTTGCAGAGCATTCCCAAACCCATCCCCATCTGCAGAGCTTCCTCGTGCAGCACCCTGCAATGCGCGGGGCCAGGCAGCCCGAGGAAAGCGCAGCTGAGCAGCAGCACGCAAGGCACTGCCTTCAAGGCGACCGACGTCTACGAGCACATCCAGCTGGCAGCAGCGAGCAAATAGATCAGGAGACCTCAGAGTAACAGCCTAATGCAGCTTGGACAGAGGCCTCTCCTACAGCAGCTCTGGCTCCGAGGGAAGGGCTGCCAGCAGCTCTTTGCAGAGACCTCGCGTTAACCTTGGCAGGCAAGGAGATTTGGGAGGCGACCCCCCAGAAGTGAAGCCCCTTTCGGCTGCCCCTGCACTGGCAGCACCGTGCGAGAGCTGCCTCCTCCTCCAGCATTCACCCCGTCTCTTCCCTCCTTTTGCTTAGAGAAGCTCCACCTGTACCAGGCTTCATCAGCACAAACAACAAAATAAGAGTTCAAAACCAAAACCAGCATTCAAAAAATGCAAGAGATGACATTAGCAGCTCTGAGGTCATGCGAGTTATAGGCTAATAAAACAGCGGTGTGAGTAGCACTTCAGGTGGCTTCAATTTCCACTTGGGCAAGTTCATTCCAAAAAGTTACCATCCTAGGAAAAGTAATGAATTCTGGTTTTCTTAGTACAGTAATAATTCTCTGCTCCATTTCCACAATAGCTACTTCTTTTTAGTAACTGCCATAAACTCTGATCTTGAACAGAATTTGCTGGTTTGCCAGCACCAACTTCATTGCAGGATGAAAGCCACAAAGGTGAAAGACTTTCCTGACTGAAATTGTGAGACCAGTCTGAAAATAGCACCGCGTTAACTCCGGTCGTCAGTGAAAATCCTTAAAAGGAATTTACTTTATGTGGACTCTGAATCAAACGATTTCACTTTTATCATCTTGAGTAAGACTGACTAGCAATAGAAAAATCTTTCAAATGCAGAAAAAAAAAAATCAGTCTCAAATTCTGGATGATTCTCAGTGCCTTTCGCTTGGATGGAATGTTCAAACACCAGAGTTAAGTCTTCTTAAATAATTGGAGGACTTTTCCTCCCTCTTTAAAAAGGCAAAAACGAACAAAACAAGGGTTAGCATGAAATAGAGGGCAATTTCCTTTATGCACCTTTATAAAACCTTGCTATAAAATCAACAGTTGCATCTACGAGTGCTGTGCTCACCACCGTTGTGCAGTTATCACCAGGACGCAGCACAGCAGGGCAGCACTGTCCTGGCTCAAACACGTTTGTGTCCTGCCCACAAGGGCAGGTTTTGTACGGCTTCGTTGCTCCCTACAGAACCAGCTCCTACCATCCTGAAAAGGCCATGGGGAGCCGCAAAGGAACGCTGCCTGCACTCACTCAGCTCTTCATGGATATTTATTATATAACGCTGGAGATGTCTGACATCTACCTCTACAGATGGACAGTAAAAAGTCCCCGGCTGTCTACTTGCCAGGCCAGGCACTCCCGGATTTCTGTCTAGGGGAGAGCTTTAAGATGTGCTTTTACACAACTAATCTGCATTTACGCAGCAGCCAGAGTATCTGGGACAGCTTGGGATCAGGCAGCTGTTTGCTCTGGAGCTACCGAGTACCCAGATGCTGCTCAGCTCCGACAGCAGCTAATCCCGGGAATGTCAGCAGCTCACACGGGAGCATTTTAAGCTTTCATCTATTCCAGCCGGGACTGCTCTTTCAGCTTCCCACACCACACAACGATTCCTTTTCCAGCCTGTAAACATCTACCGGTGCTAAACCAGAACCCAGCCACCAGAAACACAACAACCATGACACCAAAGCACCGCTGGGCTGCTGAGACGCGTGTGGCTGCTAAATAACTCCGGGATGGCGGACGCAGAGGCTGCAGCTCGCTTCTTGTTCTCTCCCGCAGGCGGAGACGAGCCGACAGCCAGCTGGGGAGGGCACACGAACGGAGCAAATAATTAGCTTTGCACGCCGCTTCCCTATGGAAGCTGAAAACTGGATTGCAGGGAACGAAAACAACATCGGCGGTGCGAGGCTGGCAGCAAGGCGTCCGCGGCTCTCCTCCTCCTGCCCCGCGCCACGGCACGGCTCTGCAGAATTACCCCGCGCCCAAACGCCTTAGCAAGGCTTTGGCGGCGGATACGCGAGATAAAAGCGCTGCTTTCCACAGGATAGTGACCGAATCTGCAGGGATATTACGCTCAAATTGTCTGGTTAGAATAATAAATAGCGGGTTCGCTGTGTAGTGTCAGACATGCACAACACATTCATTTGTGATCCAAGGCTCAGATTTAAAAAGAGGAAGAAAGGATCCTTGCCTGCCTGAAGATAAACTTAAGTAAATAATGTTTGCCATCAACTCTAAATGAAGAATGACAGTTAAATTTTATAATCATCTTCACAGCTTCAGGACTTACTTTATATTTTCTCAGGCTCATGACCCAGGGGTTGTCATGGCAACTAGGAAATCCTACCTTATCAGGCTCTTACATTTACATTCCTTACGGCTGCTTCCCTTTATGAATTAAATCCATCATGGTCTTCTATTCTCAAAATAAGAAGTTCTTAGGATTATCTCACAGAAACAAGGATCAAATGCTTTGATTGAAACACTATGCAAAAGCTAATTCACTGGTGGTTTTCTTTAAGGGAAGATTGACTGTGCTACAAATAAATGGCTCCCGTCCAAGTTTGCAGTTGGCAGTTTTTCACAAAAAAAAAAGTTAGGAGAGCAAACATGGATTTCACAGTATGTTCGTGTTAGTCTAAAACAGCTTTACATCTGGACTGTAAGCAGAGTGTCTGCTTGGCTGAGACGCCTACAGATAGAGAGCTTCCAAGGCACAGATCAGGTCACCACCAGCACGCGCTCACGCCTCCGTGGAGCTGTGTTACCGCGGCGTGTGGCACACTTACACCTACAGAGCTCGTCCCTCCCGTGCTCAGAGCTGGCAGCAGCTGGAGCAGGCGCCGAGCCCCAACAGGCTCCGGGCAGTGCAGGCAGGACAGGGCAGCCCCATCGCGTTTCCCCCACCTTTGGGCGTTTCTTCACTCAATAAAACCCAACCTGCGCGCGCCCTGCAGTGGAACTTTGGGTTCAGATCGTTATCTCCTCTACCTTGACTGGTTTATGGGGATTTCTTTTTAACATTCAAGAGTTACGTGGCTGTTTTCTCAAGCATAAGCACCTGAAAAGGAGCCAGTGAGCTGCCACCACCCAGCCCACCACCCCAATCCTACTAGCCCCCTACAGGCACTTGCACAAATTCAGGGCTCTAGGAGAGAAATCTAAATGAACCACCAAATGCACGTCCATCAAGCAAGCACAGGATAAAATTTGGACATTTGCCAGAGCCCATGTATTCAAGCAGCACCCATTAAGAAATACAAATTTATTTGCATGCATATGTTAGAGCATAGAGATCCTAAAACAGGCTGCTTGGGTATCTGCTTAGCTGCACTAAATACAGAACTAAGTACAGCACTTTCCTTCAAAGGCGAGATGTCATTGGGAAAGGGCATGAGTTTTGTTTTTGCATATGTGGATGTGGGGGAGAGAAGGAGCACGTATAACTGTTTAAACGAAATTCTTCCACATTTGATGGGCCCAGACACAGAGCACATTTAAGGATTCAAAGATGAGCATTGTCGCTGCTGTTCTGTCTGTCCTAAACAATATAGAATGGAAATTAACTTTTCAATCCCAAAATATTTTCTGCAGGAGTCTTTTGATTAACAGAACTCTTCTAAATTGTAATGAATTTCATAAAGGCAACTCAACATTTGCAGACCTAAAGGCATCAAAAGTTCAATTTGGTTAATGTACTTTTTATTCATTATTGGTTCTCCACAAGAAGCAGATCACCAACTTGTAGAGTGCATTGCTTAATTATCCATGCTGCACTCCTTAGAATGAGAAGTATTTAAGTTGTCTGTCAATACTGCAGGCAGGGCAACAGCTATGATCGATCTATGCAGGGAGAGCAATGCAGCTGGAATGTCAAAGAACAGCAGCAGTGCGCTGCTCCACGACAGGACCTAAAGAGTATGCATAAAGGAAAACAATCAGAAATTAATTTCAAAGACTTAAAACCTTTTTTTATTTCCAGGGATATAATCTTCTGTATTTGCAGCCTCCAGAACTCTTCCTGCATTCACCGTACATCTTGGTTTCAAGGCAAACAGCTCCTGAAAATCTTGCCTGGGCAGCTTGACGCCAGACGTACGTATGTTCTGTGCTTTATCTCCTTCCTCCATATTGCTTATAGGGAGGACAATGAAAATGTGTATTCCAGTCATCTGCCAGCTCCCTCCGCTCCCCAGGAAACGCACGCTGAAATGAGAACTGTGCTCTCAAGAGCACTGTTTACCTACACATACTTAATGAAATTTAGATTTTGAATAACACACATTTACACCAGGATCACCTCAAACTCAGCGACTCAATACACACAAATTACGCACACTTCGACATAAGTGAATGCAGATGCATTCAGAAGAATAAAAAAGAAAACCTAGAAAGCTCTCAACACTGACCTACAACACCTTTCTAGAGAGGTCAGCCCCTGCTCCAGTCTGAAATCCTGCCCACCGATGTCTTGATCAATGGCAGAATTTGGCCATTCTATTTTTCCCTTTGGTAACAAAAGTGATGCTGTATCAAAGGCATCACCCAGCAAAGTATTTTAATTGGCACTCATGGCATGACACAGGGGTGCCTGGATCCAGGATGTCACCTCGCACAGGACCATGCCACCTTGGCTGGCCAGGGCTTGCTCATCTGACAGCGGTTCAGAGCAAGGGCAGAGCAGGCACGGTATCTGAGTGTGCCAGTCCTCGTCAGTGTGCCTTTACTGAAATATTCAAAATCAGGGGATCAATAATTCATCATATAATATGATAAAAGGTAATCCACTGTTTGAAGTCAGAGCTAAAACAAACTCCACATCAGTTGCAGCAGTGCAAGGTCTTAGAAATTTCAAGGTACTTTGTGCCATCGTGAAAGACAGAAAAACAGTCAGAAGTGATGAACGCATCCCTGCTCCACTGTTCTGGAGTCTTCCAGTCCATGTTGGGATGGAAGCTATTTACAGACAGGAGTTAAACCAGAAGCCCTTTGCAAAGGGATGCTAATTCAATATTAAGTTACATAAGTCAATATCCTTGTTTCCCTTTTTATCCTTTCAGCCAATGTAAACTAATACAAATGATAATGACATGTCACCCATGACCTCTTAAATACTCTCCTATGTTAGCACTCTAATATTTATTCTCCCCTTGAAGCAGATGACTCAAGTTGAGTGAAAATTTACTTTCAGTAAAGGAATACCTAAATTGCATTAATGCAATCCTCCTAACATGTCAAAAACAGCACAAGCATATTTAATGCTCTATTTTAAGCGCATAGGGTAGGATTTTCAATACAGTGTTTTACTTCAGCAGCCCAGACTATGACTCTGTATTTATCTACAGCATTTTCCATCAGGAGTTTCAGTGGTTTTGTTTGTTTCTTCGGGTTTTGTTTGTTTTTTAAAAGAAAAACACAGCCCAAGCACACACTTCCTAACACCATACCACAGGAGCTTCCCTCCCCAACACACGTACGTCCTTTTTATGGTAGACATGATGGTTTTGAAGAAAAGCATGGAGTTCAATAAAAGAAGTAGCACAAGGAGAGAGGAGAAAAGCTCTGGACCAGTTTAGAAGCAACGAATTTCGACTGTTTGCCAAAGGTGTCAGAGCTGGCAACGTGCGGGGCTCTGCAGCAAACAGACACCGAATTTTCCGGATTTTAATAGGCATTTGTAACATGTTCTTTCAGGGACTCCTCATCAGACTGAAGCTGTTTAGGAGAGCTTAAAAAGATAGGTATCTAAATAGAAAACGTATCTAACCTTCACAAAAACCTAACCAGCATAATAAGTGTCAACTGGGAGATGCATTCGAAAGGGGAAAAAAAAAAAATCAAGTTTCCCGGCCTTCTTCAAAACCCACCCTAGCCACAATGGCTGCTTGTTCTTAGCATAAAAGGCCACAACAGCGCACAAGAAACCCCGCTGATACTTAAAAGGCAGAGATCCAAGGTCAGCCAGGCTCCGAGCCAAGACTTCAGCAATAAACCATCAGATCTGTTCTGAAGTGGGCAAAGTAAAAGGTCTTCTAATTGTAGGGCTCTACAAGTCCCTCACGTTAATTTTGTGCTCACCTTGGAACATGAGATTTCTTCAGAACCTGCAGAGGGGCGAGGATGGGGAGGCCACCTTCTGGAAGGTGCAATGCTTTTTTCCCCCATTTAAGTGACTGATCATTCTGGTTGTTAAAGACAGCAGTAAAATACACTCTAAAAGCACCCGTCACTGCACCATGTCCCAAATTCTTCCCCTTAACCCCATCTCCTCGGTGCTGGGGATGGCCCAGCACACGATGCAGCGCATGGCAGAGCTGCCTGCAGCCCTTTCTCTTCCTTACTGTGCTCACTCAGAAAGGCTGCTCCACTCTCCAAAGCAAGAGTTATTTGCATTAATGGTAAGAGATGGGAAAGAGAGAAGCATAAAGAATAATTACCTTAAACAGAAAAAAAAAAAAAAAAGAAAAAACAAAACAAAACAAAACAAAAAAACAAGCACCATTAAAAAAACATTCCAGGCTGTCAGACTGGTGGCAGGAGCACACACCTGCCCCAGCACGGCTCATTACGTCCAACCACCTGGATTTGGGTTCACCTCACCTTTGGGTTTACCAAGCCTGCCCGCGCCGCCCAGCCCTCTCCATCCCCAGGGGCACCACGACGGCACCGCTACAAAAACAGTCACTGTGGCAGAGACTTTGTTTGCAAATTGAGTGAGAAAGTTCATTAAACGATAAAAATTCCAGCCATGCCACCGGGATGTAAATTGCATTCATATCCAGGGTTGACATGTTAAACAGTTTAATTTAGGTACAGCTCTTAGCAGCATTGGGTGTCTGCAACAGAAACAGATGCCTTGAATCATTTCAAAGTATGCTCCTGTCAGAAATGTCCTTTGTGACACCAAAATCAATTTCATTCTCCTTTACTAACTACTTTTCCAAAAATAGAATAGAAAAAGTTGCTTTAATTCCCTCTTTTGTAAGCGGTACAAAACGTGCTTTTAAGCTACCGAAGAACATGGTCGCATGTAACATGTGCAACTGCAGTAATTAGCACTATTTTGATAGAGTAACTGGCAAGGAGAATGAACCTGATCCATCTTCATTATGGAGATCTATAAAACCTTTGACAAGCTTCGTATAAACGGAAGACGGGCTGCTTCCTCCTATTTACACTGGTGTTTCTCCACGAGACAGCTCCAACCGGCAGGGCTCGGAAAATGGCAGAGCCCCGCTCCTCCTGCTCACCTCCCTCTCCTCGCACACTTCGTGGCGCTTCCACTGTTTGAACAAACTGAACATACAGAACCCGAATTATTTCACGCTGATGGTCAAACCAACACCTCAGCAGTTCCAAAGACCTCGGCGTGCATATTGAAGCAGCCCTTGTAAATCACGCTTTTTCGGTGTTTGCAAATCCAATTAAAACAAAAGACGCTGCTATAGAGTAATGCAGTGGGTAAAAATAAAATAAAACCTGAAGTGCTTAGTGACTTTCAGTATTAACATTCAGATGCTGTCTACTTGCTCCATTCCCCTCCTCAATCTCTAAAAGGAGGCAGCAACAAAAACAGTTTCTTTTTCTCTAAAATGATCACTTTTACTGTAGAATTCCCATCCTATCCAGATTACTGTAGAGCAAAAGGATTCAGAGCAAGTGGTATTTTCCTCTCCTGGACGGCTTTAAAATGGCATGCCGCAGTTAGGTTTTTATCTTGGACCTAGGACCTCAGCCACTCAGACAAACTATCCCCTTTTTAGCTGCACTTTCAGGACGACTTTGCTCTTCAGTGCATCCTAAACCTATCTCATTCCCACAAGTTCCTTCCTCTTCAGTTCCACCAGTAAAAGGCAATGATTGTGACCCCCAGGGGGAAGTACATTAACAGCCATCTGAAAGGGATATCACCCCAAAATTCATTTTTTCTCCCCTAGTAGCCTAATTCTAAATACCCATACAGATCAGAGGAGTGACCCAGTTCCTGGAGTTCTCGGGAAAGGCACCCATTTTAGAGGCAGTGAGTCCTCCCCAACCCCAGCCCTCCTCTGATGCTGCAAAATCTGCTTGCGTGCACCACAAGGAGCCACGAGTAATAAAAAACAAGGCATTGGGCCATACAGAAAACATTGGAGGCTTCTGAAAATCACTTGCCCACTGCCAGTGTTGGCACCATTATTACATTTGCTTCAGTAAGCCCCTACTCATCCCCAGGCTATGGACAATGCATCTATCACTGGCTGCCTCCATTCAGTGCTTTAAAATGCTTGGTTAATTTAACACTGGAACACAACAAAATACCAAGACTTCTTACCTATGAACAGTCAATTTTAGATTTTAGAGCTATGAGATATGTATATACTGACACATGTTTACATCTACACTTTTTTTTTTTTTAAACCTATATAATAGAAAAAACATGATGGTTTGTGTTCTAAAAAATCATGTGGGAAACCAAGCTTAAAAAACAAGTAGAGCCACAAAAATATAGCCCAAGTAAGTTCATGTTCCTGAAAAATTGATTCAGAGGTTCCCAACTGAACAATGAATCAGCTTGCTAAGGGCATCTGCATATCAAATTAACATGGTTGGGGAAAAAAGGGGACTTTAAAAGCCATCAGCAATAGCATTTACCATCATATTTTAAGTTTATTTTTCCTTGTATGACCAGTTCCCATAGGGCAGAAGGCTAATGATTGCACTTCATCACGAGGAGCACTGGGTATTTACATCCATCCTGCAACTGTGACAGCTGTGTCACTGATTCCCTAACCATTTCCACCACATGAACCAATCATCTGGTACGAAGCTGCAAGATGGAGTGCCCTGCAGTCATTATTCACCAAGCACTTTCATTAACAAACTGCCCTTAATTACAGTGGTAATTGCAAAATTATTTCATAGCAGCAATTATTCTTCTCAGCCCAATCCAAGCTATTTAAGTGGGACATTGTCTCCGAAAATGGCATAAAGCCAAGTAATCTACAACCAAGAATTTACTTTAATTGTGTTGCACGGTTCTTAAATAGTGCATCCAAAATGGCAGCTTTGCAGAGACCACTGCTCGTGGGAGCGCTAACACCGACCTGGCAGATTTCTGCTCTGCAGACATGCCATCAATGCACTGGATGTGAACAGGACCAAAATCCCAAGCAGAGCACAGCAAACCTGCATTGCACATCGCCATCTCTGGCACAGCTGCAGCAGGAGAAAGGCATTTCTGTCATCCCCCCGGGCACTTCGCAGGGCAGTACCCCACACAGCACATAATTCAAGGTACTAAAAGGGGTAACAGGGAAACAGCTTAGTAAACAAATGGAAAGGTCGAGAAGAGAAGCAGGAAAAAATAGTTTTTCAAAACTGAAATGTAAAGCTTTCTTGGGTACTTACTGATTTTCAAAGTTTGTGATTTAAAATACAAACCTGCATCTCCTTGTAACAGCACAAGATTGAGAAATATGTGTGATTTTCTCCAAAGAAACTAAAACTATGTTAAAAACTCCCCATAGATCATCCTTATAACAACTCTACAGCCAGCAAGTGAATCTATTTCATTTTGATCATTTCAAATATTCCATTAATGAGAAAAATTTGGGCATATTAGTCAGCGATCTGAAATACAAGCTTGGTGCCAGGCTGCAAGCAATTCACAGCTTGGATGGGATTAGGGGCAAAAAAGGGGGAAGTTATTGCATATCACATGAGTAACTGCCACTTGAGTTACCTGTCTGGCACTCGCCTGTAAAAGCCACAGATTGGTGAGATTTGATCAACGAATCCCATGCTTCTCCTTGCTTCTGCAGCTTTTTAACATCTTCTGGAGTAAATACGGCGGCTGCAAGTGTGCAGAGCCCTGACCACAGACGATTTGCAAAGCTCTCTTGTAGTCAGAAAAAACAAACAGCAGATCAACCTGCCTCGAATTCGGCTCTTCTGGGCTTCCTGAGCCTGAGTGCCTAAATGCACTCAATTCTTGACCTTGTTTATGCATACAAATATTGAAATAACACAGTCTTTGATACTCTGGATGTACTCAATCCACAACCACAGAAGTTGGTCGCAAAATACCCAAGTTACCGATTCCCTGCCCATTGTGCTTCTCGAGTTTTTTCTCCCTGTGCTGATAACAAAGCGATCTTGTCAGCCTTGCGATGCCTTCAGCGAGATGTGCCTCAATACGTGCTGGATTGTTTCTTTACTTCGAATCTATAAGGTGCTAGGAATTCAAGGGTAATTTATTTGTCAATTTTATTAGAAGAACGCCTCCTACATCACACAGACACCTTGGCTAAATGGGACTGAAAACAAATTTCCAGAAGCTTCCAATGTCTCAGTTCTGAGTTTGGTAAGTTAGCTTGAAATGTTTGTTAAATAAAGTCCTGCTGTACTACATGAGCAATGGTCTTCATTTCACAAAAAACGATCCTTTTTCTACCCTAAATTCACAATTTTAAAGTTATTTTTATACCGTTCTTCCAATTGCAAAAAGCTGCCCGAGTCTGATGAGACCTCTAACTGCTGGGGAAGAAAGGGAATCAATTTCGTTTCAAGGGACAAAGAGTAGGCAGGTATTTCTGCCAAACTGATCAGAGCCAGGGTTGTTAGCGCTGCCCCTTCATCAGTCACCTGAGATGAGCTGAAGCAGGCTGTGCCTCCCGGAGCTGCGGCTTCCAGCTCCATCCAGAACAGCTCAAGCAAAGGCTCCCCGTAATGATCTGCGTTGCCAAACACTCGCAACGCCTCCGGGCAGCGCGTAGCTGCGTCGCCGGCACTCGGTGGGTAAAAGGCTGCAGAAAGCGAAGAGGTGCAGACGCGTGGTTGGTAACAGCAGCGATGACAGATAGCTAGATCAGACACATGTTCGCAGATACCTCAAATATCTCAAACGACAATACGCTTCCGCGTGCCGTGTTACTGCACTTCTCAGTCAAACCAGAGACATTCAATAATCACCCAGAAAAGCACCATCTGTTACGCCTTATTGCTTAATTAAACTAAAATACAGAACTCCTTAATTCTCACAGCTCATAAAGATAAAGGTCATCACGCAGCTTTACTGTCAGGTATTCGGTGTATAAAATACGGAGGGGTGGAATTTCTTTCGGCCAGGCGTCACTCACACATTACTCAATCCACTTGGCACACAAGAGCAGAATTTCGGCAGCGTGATGCCGATCGATGCCTTGACTTGGGGCCTGGCAGCTCGAGCCCCCAAGGTGTTCTCCTCACCCACCTGCCCACGGCCTCAGCCCCTTCCTCTTGCCCCAGGCACCCACACAATGCTGCCCCAAAGCCGTGTTCCCACATCCTCCCCTTTTGCAATATCCTAATTAAAAGCTCTTGCACTGGTTGTTTGCCAGCTGTTGGTTATTCACACACAACTACACAGGTATTTGAAAGCTGCTGAGCTTTCTGGGTGTGCAAAGTCCTAGAGGGGCTAAGTCCTTCCAGGGACACCCCATTAGACAGTTGTTACATGGACAAAATAAAACTTATCCCTGGGATTCACATTAAAACAACCTATTTGAGCCTGCACAGCAATAACCCTTCCGATACAGCAGTAGGTGAAAGCTGAAACCCACTGATGACGATTTGAGGAATGAAAGAGGAACTGCGAGATTCCCGTACTTTCAGTAGAGAAGCAATAGGGGAGCTGTCAGTGCTTTGTTTTTTTCTTCTGAGTAAGTAAACAGAGAAAGGGGAAGCAGAACTAAGTATGGAGCATGCCTGAAATAGCAGCGCTTAACCCAAAATGAGCCCAAGACGGTCACAGGTTGCTTTTGGTGTCCTGTTCCTAAGAGGGGAAGCCGGTGCTACTGGTGAAGCCACCTCGCAGACACTGCTGGAGGAACTGGGCAAGCACAAGGCACGCAGTGTTTCACCTCCTTCCAGTCCAACACAGCAGCCTCAGCTCCAGTTCCAGAGCAGGCAGGAAAGGTGCCGCTTTGTCCTTTTTATCATTTTTATGTGAAAAAGGATTTCCAGCACATCCACTTTCCTGAAGTTCCTGCCCAACCTGTCTGGTGTGATCGATGTGAATAATTCAGCCTGGTCCTCTCTTCCTGTGCACAGACAGGAGATTGAGACAGTTACCGTGCTGTTTGCCTACAGCCTGTTCCATCTGGACAGTACTCAATGCTCCACTTTACCCAAAGCTGCTGTCTTTTAAACCTTCCAGCATTATTAATGTTCTCCTCAGAAATATCTGCTTTGTCTTTCAACCACGAACCCCAGTGGAAGCCTCACTAATGCCAACCAAAATTCAATTACTAGCTTGTCAGCTCTTACGCCTCTTCCTTTTTGAGGTTTGGTTTACGAGAAAAGGTGAATTAAAACCTGTCTAATGGCTAAGAAGTCTTCAGACCACCACGGCACCTTTCAGTAGCACGTCTGAGCGCTTCACTCAGCAATCAAGCCTGATGAGATGCTTTACTGAGCCTCCCTGAAAGATGAGGACTAACAGAAGGCGCCGTGATTTCTATTATTTATATATTTATTTTGCTTTCTGCTTCCTGTAGGTGGAGGCAAACTCCTTGCTGAGAGGAGGAGGACGTGCAGAAAGCAGAGCCGCAGGGTACCTGAGGTAGCTGCAGGAGCAGAGCCTGGGCTCCCCAGCACCAGAGCCTGGCTCTGCCAACTCCAGCCCCAGTGCAGTAACTCACCGCAGCTCCTTGCCCCTTCTTTAACAGGTCTCTGGTCAGTAATTTAACATCAGAGCACTCGCTGCCGAAGACTTTAAGTGGTGGTTTTGCCTCTCAAAACCATGACCCAACACGTAACCTGGGCAGATGCTGTTCACCAAGGTGTTTGCCTAGCCCTACAGCACGTAATACATTCCGCCTCACTGAGATCTTCCAAAAAAGATCCTAAAAAAAAATCTGCACCCGGTGCAGGTGCAGTGCTTTATATCTTCATTAATGTTTTACGTTCTCCCATCTCCTTCTCCTCCTGTAACTGCCCTCATTTCATTTCTGTCTGCAGCAGATACCATCCCTTCTTACTTTTGAGCTCTTGTTTGCTTAAAGAAACGCTCCCTGCTGTGGGACTGCACGCTCCCGAAGAAATGAGCCCTTCCCCTCTGCCCGGGGTTAACTGCTCCTGTTGCTTCTTAGGCTATTAAGGAACGTAAAAGGCCAGCAGAAGGCTTTGGCTTGCCTCTTGTTCTCCCAGTCCTGCCTGCTCACGGAGCACACCCCATCCTAGTGTAAGCAGTCCTGGGAAGATGAAGTTACGTGCTGATGTTCTGCACATCCAGGCATAGCCGGTGGACTGCTCGGACTGAAATCTTCGAGCCCTGTGGTCACTTGATAGTTTTCCGACTTGATTATGTAGAAAATTAAATTATACAAATATTTCACTAAATATCTCTTAAGCCCATTAATATTAATATCAATTCTGTCTCTTATGTGCCTGGCATTTAAAAATCCATTTTAAAATATCTCGCACTAATTTAAGATTCACATCTAGAATACCAATGAGCCAGTAAGATTCCCTGCTCTCTGTTTTGCCTGGCACCCATGTCTGCCCAGTTTGTCTTAGATGTCACTTGGTAGCACTTAAAAAAGATGAATATTCAAAGCATGCTTTTGCCTGCAAATGTTTTATAGCTTTCTGACCACTGAATTTGTTTAAAGCTGCAATTATACTGAACAAACAGTCCCTAGAAGACCAAAGTATTCTGTTCATTTGCACGACACCATATAACTGGCACACTGATACGGCTCCAAATTAATATTTAGAATTCTATACTGAATAAAATCAACATTGTATTATGTGCACGTCCACGTGTGTGAATGCATTTGGTTTGCTGTACGTCTCATTCTGGATATAATCTTTAAGGGATAACATTCAGTAAGAGCTGCATAGTACCCGATTTCCATGCTATAGCCTTTGCCATTTCTCCTCCTCCTATTGAACTCCCTTGGATTTACATGCATTTATTTTATTTATTTAAAGAGCCATTTTCCCTGCAACCAGCTTGAGACAGACATCTTATTTTTGTGCTGGTTAACCACCCTGAAGCACATAAAAATAAGAAAAATCATCTTTTCTGAATCGACTATCCAACAAATTAAAGACAAACACTACAGGAGTATCATTTAAAACCCTGTATATCCAAACTTACAAATGAAAGAGACTTCTTACGCTGTCTGGCCTGTCCACTTGCCTGCCCACCAAACCGCTTGCTACAACACACACCCAAGTGCTTTGCCCATTCTAGCCCAGAAATGACAAGTCATTAAGCCTCCACCGTTCCTCTTGGGAGACTATTCCAGTCTAATAAATCTCATCACTTCACATTGCTCAGCTTATGCTTCACCCTGCTATTTCCAATTCCCTTCCTGGACACAGGTCTGAGCACGGCTCCTGCAGCAGGGAGCTTGATTGCTTTAGACGCAGCGGAACGCGATGCCCTCCCCTCGCCTGCAGCCCCGTCCTGCCGCCTGCGCTCCCAGGGCTTTTGTCAAGCTGCAGCCACGTCCTGGAGGCAGAGTGGCAGGTCTGAGCCCCAAATTCTCTATTTCAGCCCTGAAACAAGGAGCAAGATCTCGTGTCTGCATCGCAGCTCCGGGCCTGAGCCACCAGGAGCTGCACAACTGTTTTGCATCCCTTTAATCAAAGCTCACATCGAGTCCTGTCACTGGCACCCACTGAAAGCTGGCTACCCGCGCTGCCCTCTCCTCACTTCTCCCAGAAGAGAGTCAGTCAATACTCCCTAGGTGGATTCATTAAAAAGCTTCCAGGTAATTTAATTTCCTTTCTCGTTTTTAAGTAATTCTAGAACACTCTGTCATCCTTCTGCTCTCCTGCATACACAGCACCTCCCCAACAACTCACACAAGATTAATAAGCTACTCCCCCCCAACCCCTGCCTTCTTTTTATTTAAAGAACCTTTATTAACAAGCTAGTTTAACAACAATCCCTGCAGCATCTCGCGGGCTCCTCCTCCAGATCTAATAAATTCTGATTTAATATTATGCCAATCTGTTTTCCAGTCTGTGTAATAACATCCAGACTCGAGCCAATTTGAAGCATTATGGGATAAAATAATGTCAAGTTTTACTTTAGTTCAGTTATGCAATCACTTAGAGATTTGAGATTCCAAAACTTTCCTGAAATCACACAAGCTTGGGTAGCCTTCTGGTGTCCAAAAACACCCTCCTTGTGGGGAGAGCCGTCCATCCCAGCCTGCACGCCCCTGAAGGGAGCCTGCAGCACTACCCAACACCACACTGCCCCAAAAGCACCAGGGCTGGCCACTGAGAGCAAACCGGGAAATAAAAACAGGTTGAAAAATGCTTTCAGGGAGAAGAGAAGTCAACGTGGCAGTCACATGCTGCACCAGGAGACAAAGGGCAGAAACCAGTGCCCTCTGCACTACCTGTTCTCCCAGTGGTTGGACCACGAGGACAGAGGGAGCTCAAGCATGAAGATGAGGAGGGACAGCACCATCAGCATCCCGATGCAAATTGCTTTTCGTGCACTAGGTCTTTTGAAGAGCCACAGTAGCAGACACATATTTGAGAAAACTGCAGCCCCAGCTTTCACACCTCGGCATTCACCTGCTGGCACGGCAGGCACATGCTCTGCCATCCCTGTGCCACCATGCCCGTCCTAACGGGATGAAATGAAGAAGAGTGTGTAGCAGAAGAACAAGGCAAAAGACAAAAAATGCACTGGAATAAGGGCAGCAGGGGAAAAGGTGGCAAAAAGCAGCAAGACAAGACTGCAAACCACCAACCAGTGCACTGTGCAGTACCTAGGAGGGGGCAAAGCCTTCCTCCCGGTGCCGTCCCAGAAGAGGGAAGCAGTTTCAGCAGCAGCCTCGTACTTGCAGTCTGAAGGACACAGATGAAGGAGGTGACTGCAGAGAGGTCATTCATCCCTTTTAGAGAGAACACGTTTTTATTGTGCCTCTGCAAAGGAAAGGAGTCTGTACGGGATTATGGATGAAGTGAGCTTTGGATGCATTCAGAGACAGCCTGGCAGTACTCCACTGGTGATACTGAGGTCCCAGTCATTGAGAAAAGAAACGGGAACTGAGTGGACACCACAGCTTCCCAGGCTGAGGTCATCAGTGCCCACAAAACAAAGTGAGCTGCTCTCCAGCCTCAGCCCCCCTGTGCTGTATTCGCAGCCTTGGCTCCTTCCTCTGCTAGCTGGGGAAGCCACGCGCGGCTCTAGTGCTCGTGCTTCTCTCCTTTTTATCTCAGATGAGTCATGAGCTCATATCAAAATATTTTCTTTATAGCTGGCAAAACCGAAGCCAAGTTTTCCTTGCCTTTTATAAGGGAAACTACAAGCACTGTAGATACAGTCGGGGAGCCACAAGTGTCAGTTTTGCACTTCAACCGATTCGCTCCTTTCTTATCTATCTTGCAAACTAAAATGATAAAATGATGCATTTTGAAGGGCAGTACCCAATTATCATCATGCTAAATATAACTGCAGTTCATGGGGAAAAAAGCACACATCAGCAAATCCCACGGACCTCAAACTGATACCACCGGGATTAAACTCACGTCTTAAGAACACAAACAGTAATGTGATGGAAGGGGCTGAGTTGTACCCCTTGGCTCTACACATCCACCAGTCCCTGGGCAAAGGAGGAGCTGAGCTTGCCGAGAACAGAGCCAGGCCATTCACAGCACCACCACTGGTGCTGCTGCAAGCTGTTGCTCTGCAGCTCCGTGCCACGGCGCTTCAGCTTCTGGAGATCTTTCTCCTATTCTGACCTGTATCAGCTACCCAACAGGTACAGAGGGTTCGCACAACTAAACCAAACACCACTATCATTTTGAACTAGAAGACATGTAAATAAAAATATATTGCTGGAAAAAAGTACTCAAATAATATTTTCCTATTTGCATGATATAACAAGACGTCCCCAAAACCTGAGTTCATCAGTGCACATCTTTCTCCACAAGCACTTTGGAAAGCCCTTGCCTGTTGCATCCACCTGAAGGTTCTCCTTTCAAGGCCACACTGGCAGATCAACCCATCTGCTGCACACCTGAGATCCTGCACATTAATTCACAGCTTTTCATATGGCAAGGGGAAAAAAAACAACAAACAAACAACCTGTACACCTACTTTAAAATAAAGCCCAGCAATCTTTATCTGCTGGATTATTTGTTCTTCCAGTATCTAAACTATACAGCAACAAAAAGTTGCCGACATAAATTTCAGCAACCGAGTCTCACTTTATTTTACCAACAAGATCAGAAAACAATTCTCTATCTTCTTGTCAAGTTAAATGTTTCAATATCTAATTCAATGTTCCCAATCTAAAAATTTATGAATTCAGTGAGAAGCCCATGTAATATCTTCACTTTATATCCATCTACTAAGGAAAGAAATTACACCAGCCATTTGTCATGACCGTCACTGCGAAGATAAGTAACAATTGAAATAACTTTAACTTACCTTAAGAACTATGGCTACCATAAAAAAATAGCTGTATGTGCAGGTTCTTCTATACTATAATAGAAGATCGCTTTAATTTGATTCCTCGGGAACAAAGTTAATAGAGAACCTAAAAAACAGTGTCGATTTATCATACTGAAGAGCCACCGCTATGTTTTGCTCAAGAATGTTATCAGTGTAATAGCTAAAGAACATATCAATTTCAAAAGAATCTACAGAAGCCATAATTTTCTTATAAATAGTAATATAAGGAAATGAGATTTGGGTTGGGGAAATCCACGTTTTGATCCTAAATTGAAATATTACACACGTTATTTTTGTTTCCTAAGCAAAGAATATGGGTAGTTTTTTTAAAAGCAAAAAGCTTAATGGCATATGCAAAGTGCTATTACTTAAAGAGAAGATTTCCAGCACATCTTTCAGCCATAGCACCCTTAATGTTTCGCTGAGCATTTAGTAGCAGCACAACATTTTACCACAGATGACAGAAGAACTCACACCCCCCGACTCAACAAAACCAATGCACGCTCCCTTGCAGCGTTCTCCTGTTTGTCATAACAGCTGTTACAAACAGTTTTTGCTAGTCCAAAGAACTTGCTAGCATCCAGTATGTCCTCATCCACGGCACAATGGCTTTGTGCCAGAAGCGATGGCAGTTCAAGTTTTGCCTCGCCTTTGCTTTGTGTTGGATAAAATTACAAGATTTACACAGGTGCATTTTGTTCCAAGAAAGACACATGCAAGTTTAAGTGGCTACAGCAGGAGATAACATTACATTTAAGTCTCATTTTTCAGCTGTATGCCTAAGACTAATAATAGAAATGTACGCTTGCCATCTAAGTAGCATTTTAACACTCAAGAGAACTTAATTTCACAACTGATAGGGGTTATTTAATCCTTAGATGTCACCAAATTCTCCTTATTAAAAATGCAAACCAACTGGTGCTAAATGAAAGGCTGGAAAACAATGCAACAATCAAGATGCAGCAAATACACTGGTAGGGCAGATGAGCTGAGTTACTGGCTATTCAAGACTGGACAAAATTCATTGGTCAGCTGTGGGAAACAATTCATCAAGATGTCTTTGGAAAAGATGAGCCAGCTGTGAACAAAAATCTTCCATAATACTCCCTGCGATAGATCGGATGACCAAATTCACACACACGGTCTCAAGATATTAGAGTTTTCCTTTTTAGTGATGAGAGGGGGAGTTTGGGTATCTTCATTTACACACCTCACCTGTTTATCTGCCAATTCCAGGCGCAGCTGAAGCAGCTGTAATCTCTTTAACTCTATTTGGAGCAGAGCTAGCAACTATCAAGGGCCGACTCTGCTTGTCCAAATGCAAAGACAAGAGCTCAAATAAAATTTTGAAGCACAGCTGCCTCAAAAAGTTTCTCCCCCAGGGGGTTCTGGTTTGAATAGTCCTCATAACACAGCAGAATAATTTGCCTTTGCTCAGTCATAGGCCTAAATTTGCTGGGGGAACATCTGATGTGTTCTCCGAGGGGCAGCTGGGACAGGTACGGATGCGCTCTGCCAGTGCCTTAATGAGGCGTGTGATACTCACAATTCTAACAAGTTCCTGAGACCAGTGATTTGCTCAAGGATTCAAGGCTGGAAGGGCCTGAAGAGGCCTCCAGCACCCCTGGGGCACACGGGGCTCTTCCCGAAAAGGCCATACACGTTGGGTCCCTGCGGGCCAGGACTTTAGGCACAGCCCCTGCTGGAGGCCAGCAGCAGGACAGCTGCAACCTGAGCGCCTGCCAAATGAAAAAAATACACTATTTGTCATCGCTGCTTTAGAAAACTTCACATCTGAGGCAGAAACCAAGGGCAAAACTAATCAAAAGAATTCAGACGCTGCGCCTGGAACGGGGAGCGTGCGGAGGGGGGGAGAGGAAGAATAGGGGACTTCTCTCATGGCTAAATTTAGTATGATTTTCATCTGCCTTGAAATGTCAGCACTCAGCAAGGAATAAAACAAGGTTAAAGAATGTGAAGTTGAAAGCGGATGTCTTAGTGTTTATCTACAAAAGCAGCACAACTTTTAACAGCATCATCCCAAGCGGACACGATGCGACTCCAAACTGCAGATCTGCATAATAAATCTCCACGTTCTCCTCGCTCCACAGAGGAAGCCTTGCCCTCACCCTGGTGGCTGCAGCTCCGCTCAATTTGTCAGGATCTCTGCAATCGACAGCTCCACTTCTCTTGCCAAATATTACCAGCAAATGTTTTTGCAGTTGGAATCCTCCTGATGCAGGGTGACAGCACTGTCATTATTACCAACGCTTTCGGCTCGAGCGTAAATGCACCCTGAAGGCCTTCAGGAAAAATCTTTGTTCTGCAGGCTCTCCTGGAAGCACTCAGCTGCTGCTTGCTCGGCGTCCTCGAATGCTGTCACGTCAAGCTGCCGCACGGCCATGCCACCTCATGCACCCGCCTCCAAAATCACTAATCCTACAGGGGAACTACGGCACCGCGCATGCTAACGTGGCTAGGAGTGACCAGATATCAAGTGCTATCAGCAGCTACACTTCGTTGTCTCAGGCACTGGTGGCTCCCGAGGAGCAGCCAGGGAGCTTTTTGTTCCACGTGAGCCCACTCGTTACCCTGATGATGAGGAGGGGGAGTGTGCCCAGCACCATCCCCGCTTGGTCCGAAGGAGCTCCTGCAGGTGCCCTCCTCCCCCAGGAGCACTGCGTAGCCAAGGTAACTCGGAAAAGATTCCGAAAGCTTTCCTTCCTCTGCAGCTCTCCCCAACTTTTGACACGAGTACACTACATATGGCTACTATTTTCTCCACTGCGTGTTTCATACCACCGCCTGATAAAAAACCCAAAAATCCCACACAAAGTCTGTGGACAGGATTGGAGTCGTGGTTATCTACCACGTATCACCTCGAAAAGAAATCTTGGGGGATTTGGCAAAGCAAGCAGAGAACGACCAGGAATCAAAACATGCTAGTGACTCATCTGTGGCATATAACTAGAGAAAGGCACTGTATAAAAATGAAATGGATCCTAGGATGTTAATAAGCATCAGTGAAGATGAGATATCAGCACTACTTCTTCAGGAAAAAAAAAAAAAAAAGATAGCAGCTGCAATAAAGTCGCACAAATAAAGAGGTTTCTTGTGTTATTGATAAGTTTTACAAGTTTGTTAATAAAGACTGCAAATTACCAGGCTAAAACCTGTCATTTACTAATCAAATTTAATACTCACTTTCTTCCTACAGACACAAGATGATTTATCAATTTCTGTTTATCATAATTAGTTCAGAAGCAGTCTCCAGTTCCACACAAGATTAGATCTCCAGGGTCTTAAGCGAGCAGCTCCTGCACCGGGCAGTCACACCTCAAACTCTGGGCAAGCCTGGAATTCCAAATCCTGGGTCATGACACCTCGGAACTGACAACTTTAATTGTAGAGCTTTATCTGTAGCAAAAAGCTGATGGAAACACTAAGTGCTGAAAAGAAATACCTTGGCTTGTATATTTCAACAGTGCTGTGTGTTTGACAGCTTCGGAGCTTCAGGCTTTGGGAGTTGCTTTATTTCAACCTCTAACAAACATCATCGATGCCTTAAAAAACCTTCTGAGCTACTGATTCCGTATGCAAGGATTAACTATCACAAGCACATCTCCCCAAGCGGCTGATAAGGAGCCAGTTACTCAGGGGCATTGCTGGGACTGAGGAGAAAGAAAGAAATAAAACTATTATTCAGATATTTCTTAAAAAAAAAAATGTATGAAGATTACTGTAACCCAGACAATGTTCTAACAAAGTCATCAGATTACTAAGTTTGGGAAAGCCTGAAGTACAGGCTCAGCACTGGTGTTTGTTTTCACTAGAACTGTATTAGATTAAAAGGGCCATGCTAATGTGACATTTTCCTATCACAAAGAAAACCCAATGCTAAAATTAGAACATAAATCAGGCACAAATATTCTTCCAGACATGCAATCAACTTTGCTTTCCACTTATCCTCCTTTATGCATCAAGGGGTTATATTAAATTCTATTATGTATCTGTTAACTGTAAGCATTGCTTCTTTATAACTTCAAGAGAGGTGCTGAAGCAGTTATAGCACTGCAAAATACATTAGGTTCACTGCAGATAAAGCAAGGTGATTAGAGCGCTTTGAAATATTCTTTTAAAACCAAGATTGAAAGATAAATCCTTTAGAGTCTGGGATACTTATCTAGACACATTCCAACTGCAAGGCACTCTGGGGGGAAAAAAAAAATAAAGGGCTTGAAATGCAGCATCAGCTCATAAAAGCAATAGTGTTTGCACTGAAAATAACATTACAAGCCAAGCAGCTATTTGGTAACCAGCAGACAGCTTTAAGTATAGATTGCACATATACAAACTTCTAATTAATACAGTCAACTTCAGCCAAACTCCATAAAATATTATCAAAATGCATACAAATATGTCCAGACCAGCACATCCAACTAGCACCTCACTTTCTGCTAGAATCTCAGTTTCCTAATTTAGCAGGCAACAGGCATCATACCAAAAGTTGACTCATGGTATCCGAGGAACCAAAAATATCCACATCCTTTGGAAGTCATGAGCCATTCACCTGATTTGCTTAGCATCTCTAAACCACAGAGAAACTCCCCATGAACTGAGTTGAAATTTCAAGACTATCATGGAAAGTTACTGAACCTAGGATGAATACAAACTTTGAATCCATATGCTATGAAATATAAATAGGCCACAATAGGCTTCCCAAATTAAACAGTACATTTTATAGCGTATCAGAACTTAGCACATTAATAATTAGCATTTTCTTTGTCCCAACTTCAATGAATTTATATCATCCTTCAACACTGTTTAGCTAAAGCAAATAAAAAACAAGAAAATCACATTACTTGTTCCAATCCATACAAAATGATCTGGATATTCACGTTCAAATTTGCTATCATGGATTAGCTGAAGGCAATTACTTGACTTGCTGAATTCTTTTACAATAATTTAAAAAGAGAATTCAAGTCTTTTCTAATAAGAAAAATGAAATCCCATTAGTTGCATCTCCAATGTATATTAACATTCCTTTTGTTTAGAAAGGTTAATATCCCCCAAATAAAGGAGCACAGACTGCCTGTTAAAATAATTACATCATGACATTTCGGAAAGGTTGGCAGATAGACATGGTTTCAAGCAAAGAAAAAACAAAATAAGGAGGCTTTTTTTTATTATTTAAATTATCCAAATAATATGAAAGGCATTGGCAACTCCCATCATGCTAACAGCTTTCACGGAGGTTTTCTTGTGTGATACTTTTTGCCCTAAAGGAAACACTTTAAGATCCCAGTATCTAGCAATTTGCAGGGTAAACCTGAAGCCAGCCAACGTTACAACATCAACATCCATTCCAACTGCTAGCATAAGGTACCAGGGTAGCCTCAACACTTACCTTCCAGCTAGCAGCTTTAGAGGGTTGTATTTACCACACATGAAGATCAGATTATTTTTTTTCCTTTTTACAACACTGTTTCCAGAAATGCACAAATCAGTAAAAAAAAAAAACTCAACGCACCATGAAGCAAAGGTTACATCATGACCCGTGAAAGATGAAAGGGGAGGTGAAGTGGCTGTGATGACCTGACAACGCTCAGGTGCCACACTGAGCTAGGCTCAACAGCTGCACTGCAAAGTAATTGAAGGCACATGGGAAGGAACGAGGAGAGCAAATGCAACAAACATTCAAATTTCAGTAAAAACATGCTAATTATGATATGAATCGAACACTTAGTAATTAGCAACCTACATACGCTTAAAATTTTGTGGTTTGAGGAATTTTATTTTAAGAGCTTGGGGATTAAAAACTGGTAAAGGTGGTGCCAACGTGGGCTCCGTGCACCACTAGGTTGATGCAAGCCCTTTGCAGCTGCTGGGCTGTGTCGCAAAGCAGCCAGACCATGTAGACAAATACCACCACGGATCAATTCTTTTGTAACTGAATGGATTTCCTGGTAATCTTCCCACTACTTGTTTAACAAATTCCTGTGCAGAAGAGTAAATAAATACTACACCTGTTCATTTTTCATCTGGGATGACATGCATTTATACGAAGCAGTGTAGATGGGAGAATTCCCTCTCCTCCTTCCCTGATTTTTCCAGAAATGGATTCGCTTTGGGCCTCCAAAAAAATCATGTTTTAGTTTAGCACCATTTGTGGATTCCTGGAGAAATCATTTCTCTTCATTGTATGAAATATTTGCATATTTCAAAGTGTTTCAAAAGCAACAAATGTTACAGTTTCCAAATGATTTTGGAACATGCACATATAATTAGCCCTGTCTAACAAATCTGCTCATGACTACAGTAGTAAACAAGCGAATTTAAGCCAAACCTGTTTCAGAGACATCAAATGTCAAGGACTAGCTCCTATTCTAACACTTCAGTCAAAGCGTGGAAGGTAATATTTCTTGGGGTTTATTTGCTTTGACTAAACAGTGCTGAAGGATAACTTGCTGCACTTGATGCAGCAAGTTTTCACATGCAGTAAAGTGCCCTGTTTAGTTCATGTGGTCTACCATGGTTATTCTGTTTCAGCTTGCAGAGGATTGAAGGCCATACCAGGATTACAAAAAAACCTCTGCAAAACACTCCCAAAGAGTTGTCATGAGCTTCAGGGCCCATTCTTCCCTGGGGATGCATGTGTGCATGAGGGCAGGAAGCAAGCAGTTAATATATCGCTGTAAGTTAACTTATGCTATCCAATTTTAAAAGTAACTTAAACAAATCTGCTTCTGATTATAGTAGTTAGCAACCGATTTTAAGCCAAACCTGTTTTTGCGACCTCAAGTCAAGGTCCAACTCCTACTCAGCAGCATCTCAAGCTGCAAGCCATTTCGGTAGGCATCTCCGCCCCCACAAAAGCCGCTTTGTGACAGCAGGGCGCTGCACCCGCTGCACAGCCACCGCCTGCCTGTGCCGCAGGACGACTCGGAGCTGAAGAGCTGCAGCTCCCGAGCCAGCTCCAGCTCCAGTAAATGATGGCAATGTGATTTTCAAAGTGACAATCTCAAAAACTGAAGACACCCAAACAGCGAATAAAAGATGCATCTCATCATTCATAAAAAGCCAATAACGTTCAACAGCTTTCTCGGTGGTTATCTTGCAGGAGAAGGAACTCCACTGCGAGCCATCCATTACGCACAGGCAACCGAAGCCAACCTTCCTCCAAAGAGCCGGCTTGCAGCAACTACACCAAGCTCAGGTAGATTTGAGCTGTTTTCTTAACACACTCTAGACTTTTTTGGGCTCTAACAGTGTTCCTCGTCCACTCGCATCTGATCACAGACATACTTAAAAGAAAAAGAAAGGACTTTAATATTGGTAAGGTTAACAAGGTCACAAATCAAAATGGAGCATGAGCCACTGTGTCATGGGGACTACCTGGCACAGCCTCAGCATTATTTTCTGTGCCTATTACTGATGGAAGATTATGGAGCAGCAAAAAGCCAAAGTTGACTGCAGAAACTGTAACAGGGAAGCAAACATCTTTGAATTCTGAAGTAGAGAAGTATTTCTGGGAAAAGTGAAACAACTGCCACCGAACCCCACCGTTTTCACACGCACTTAGCAATGAAGGCCAATTCAAAACATCTTGGTGTAAGTGGAGTTCATTACAGAAGATGACGCACGGTGTGAGAACAGTAATGTAATAGTCAGTCATCTTGCCTTTCAAGTCTGAAATTAGTAGAGAGAAAATTACATTTTTACAGAAGTCTGTTCAAGATGACTTCCACAACATTATACCAAAATACTAAATTGTAAGAATGTTTAATACTGACGATAAAAATCAATCTTTTCTTATTGCCTCTTCCATGAGATTGGAATAAAGGCTGCCTTCATACTAAAAAGGTCATGTTTGCATTTCTGGTAAACACAATGCATTGTTTTTTCCTCTCCATCCAATATGCTCAAGTGAGTCACATCTGGCTGACTTGTCAAAAGATAGTGAAAGTTTGAGGAAATGGTGTTCCACAGATGTTGCAGACTAAAAATAGCCTTTTCACAAATGATAACAATTTTCCAGCTCAGTGGCCAAATATACCGCTCAAAGACACGTATTGCCAATAGAGATTCATTGCAGATGGTAAGTTAAGCAACTTGTTTCTTGTACCATTATAACTTCTCCCTGCTACCAGATTTTGATCATAACCAAATAAAAACTTTCCTGAATTTCAAATCCTACTTAAAAGCCTATTTAAGAACTTCAGCTTCATCTGATCTGACAATCTACCTCAATATCGTCCCCAAGAACAACCCCTTCCAAACAGATGGATCATCCTCACGCTATCCATACTAATAAAGTTATTCCTTGCTGAGTAGAGCAAGGCCACGGGTTGGCAGAACCTCTAGATAAATTATTCATCTCAGTCAATTTTCATCCAGAACTGCAGGCCAGTAGAATAGTACTGCTAGGTTTATTAAAGAACACTTATCTGGGCAAGATGCTTATGCTGACAAAATTGTTGTTTGAGAAGTACAGCACAGGTTTCTCCTCTGCTCATAAAAGTCTAGGGTAAAAGGACCAGCGGGAGCCTCGTACAACAGGGCTATCTCAGACAAGGAACCTCAGCTTCTAATTCTCTTCTTCCATCTCTTCTAGTTCAAACCTGCAGGAATAGCTCAGATGTTATAAAAAGGTGTTTCAAAACTGAGATTTTTAAGAGGCTGGAAAGACATGCATCCAGCCTACACTCATACCTGTGTATTTACACCTTTGCAAGCAGACAACTCTAGCAACTGTACCAACCATTCCTGCGTCAGCTCAAAAATTTTATTTTCAACACTGAGTTAGCATGAGCTCTTCATTGTCTCTTCACCCCAATTCCTCCATTCTATTCGCATAGGGCTGCCGGCAGCATTTCATTGTGGGTCGGCAGCCCCTGCAGGGAGCAGGGCTCTCCTTCAGATGCCTCCAACAGGCACTGGCTGCACCCAGCCTCACCCAGTGTGGCTCACCATGCATCCTCACTGCAGGCTCTTCTCTCCTGCCTTCACACAAACCACTCCAGTAGCACGAAGAAGGGTTTACATTTTCCCAGTAAAGCACCAGGAGAAAAAAAAAAAAAAAAAAACAGAAAAAAAGCAATGCCTTGGCTTCCTGCTGAACAAGAGAATAAGGAGTACTCTAGAAATCCAGGCAACACTTATGGGGAATTTAGCAGCAATGAAGACAGAGCACTGCAAGTCCAGCTTTGCAGTGAGGTAGTTCTTCCTAAGCCTGAAAACAAGCTCTGTATCACATACATTATTTCAAAGGAAGGAAATACTACTACTGCCTCACCACGCATCTGAGATCTATCTTAAAGTATAAAAAATATGCAAGCCCTTAACTTCCAAAGGATTAATTTTCAAATCAGCTACCTGTAATAAAAACAGTTGTTCTCCTGCAAATTAATCAGTAGAAGAAAACTGCAGATTTTGCATCTTTGGATAGCATCTTTCAAAGCTGTATCTCAACAGGAATACAGAAAAATAATCATGTTTTAGTGCCGACCAATAAATAATAGAAAGAATAAAGCACAGACAAAGCAATTTCTGCAAGCACTGCTAGGACTGCTTCTACAGTTATTGATAGCAAAAAACCTGAATATGAACAACATCAGACTAGCGAAAATACGAAAAATCTTCCGGAAAAAAAAAATCTATAAAGTGAATACTGATATCCTACTGGCATCTAACTTAGAACTCTGCAGAGGATAAAACCACCTCAAGACCCGATGCATTTACTGTTGAAAATTCTTTACATTCCATGACTAAATCATAAACGCTACAGTAGTATTTCAATCTCAGATTCTGCTGATGTTCACAAACTGAACTGTATTTGTATAGTTTATGCTGTCAGCAGAACCCCTAGACTGAACACCATGTCATTCATAAGATAAAGTGTCCAAAAGGCAATTCACCAGGTCTTAAAAAGGGAAGAGTGATGACCTCAATCCCCTTAGGAAGGCTGTCTCCCTAAAATGTCTCCGAAAAGTGAGAATAATGGATTCTGCGGGAATCTATCATCTCTTACTTAAGTGGCCAGACTTAATGCGTAGCATACTGCACTTTCGCCTTAAATTATTCAGCATTTAAATTGATCTCTGTCCTTCATACCAGCTGCTCACGTAGGGACACACAACATATGTACATACAGATTCAGGCAGTAAAGCAGCCTGCTTCGTTATAACTCCTGGTTACAGGCTGCTTAAGAGGCATCACCGCAGCCAGCACGCGTGTGCTTTGTTTAAGCAACTCTCTGCTCTGCTGTCCTAGTACCTGCAAGTACTTGCAAGTACTCCTTGTGTTGCCCACTCCAATATGTGTTATCCAAAGCCAAAGCTGTTACTTACAATTTGTATTCCTTTGCTTCTTTCTGCAGGACCGTGATTCAGTAGCTCTGCTTCTTAATGCAAAGAGTCCAAATTTAGATGTCACAGTTATTAAACAGCCACAAAAAAAGTTAATTTTGCTCCCTTTTATTTCTCCTACCACCCTCTGCAATGTTGAGCTAATTCAGAAATTCACAGTCTATCTCCTTTGCGGCAGGGAGGGGAGAAATGAGGAGGCAGTGGGCTGCAGACAGCCGAGAAAGTAACTGAACTGCACCACAGCCACCACGATGACCGAAACCTGAACACGAGGGATTCTTACTCAACACAATCCTTTGTGTTTGGTTTTCTGGTTGCTGCTTGAATTCACAAGCCATATAAATGTTTGGAAGAAGGCATTTGTTAAATCTTTTATAAGCGTCAATTTAACTGATGGAAAGCAGCAGATATTTTTCCTTACTGCTGCAGTAAGAAAACACAAAAGAATTTAAAAAAAAAAAAAAATCCCACAGCAGCTTTTTCCCTCCAGGGAAGATGGGTATTTGATATTCTAAGTATTTCTACAGCAAAACTGCAGGGAAACAAAGAGACGGCATCTCGGGAGCTCCGTGCACACTGTGTAACTGAGGAAAACGCCTTCCTCCCCCCTTTCGCAGCCCACCTCTGGGTGTTAACGGGCACCCCCATCTGCCCCAGTCTGCCCACAGCTCCCCAGTTTGGACAGAGGCGTCCAAATAGCACAGTACCAAGACTGAAAGACTCAGGCTGGAGCAGAGGGAGCAGGAACTGCAGCAGCAAATTCTTTATTATGGTTAACAACCACAACGCTACTGCAATCCTGATAGCACGGCCTGTTTCCTATCCCCACGTCTCAGACAGATACCCAGCACCAACAGTATGAAATGTGTCTATGTGGATGCAATGTAAGAGGAAAGGAAGCAACATCCCTAGCTCTTGATAGCCTTGGAAATGTGTAGCAAAGCCACAGCATCCCAACTGGTTACCTGCGGCAGCAGCTGAGCTTGTGGTTTCCTCCTTGAGAGCTGGAGAGCTGCAGGAGGCACAGGAACACCAACAGCAGAACACACCATAAATAAACATCTCGGAGAGAAAGTTTTGTAACATCTACTATGCCTGTCACATACCAATGTTCTGTGCAGAGACAGATGGTCTAGGCTTCTATTAGCAATGAATAATGAGATGTGAAGTGAAAGGTGTGAGATGCTATTTAACCTTGCTTCCCCCCAACATCGTAAGTCCCGAACTGTACAGCATTTGATATTTTTGTGGTTATAAAACACCAAGAGCAGCAATATCACAAGTTAGCTAAGCACCAGCTATTTCACTATCTTTTAAACCAAATCTGTTCCTATTCCTTTAGCCTTCTTCAATATCAGCTGAACTGTCTGCAATAAAACAATGCAATAGCCAGCTGCGGTTAAAAGGAGCTACCCAGTGAGCAACCCACCATCCTAAGAAGCAAAGCAATCCACACCAGACGTTTCTCCACCAACACCCAATATTACCTTCATTAATCAAGGGGCCCTGAAGCAGCCGTTCTGACTTTACAACAGATCCAGAGATGAGCTAAACTAGTGAGAAGTGGTAAAGGAGCCAAACAAGGAACAGCCTCACCTGTCCTCACTATGTTCCCTCCGACTCCTGCCCTGGTATGCAGACACTGGTGTGCCTGCACAGCGAGGTAGCATCCCAAACTGAAAACTAACCTGGCAGGAGGTATAAAAACCAGGCGTCTCCTCTCAGCTGGGTTCGTGCTTGGTTCACTGCAGTTGTGCATTCTCTAAAATGACACAACCTGCACAGAAACTGAACTTGCTCATGCTGGAGAGGACATCGGAAAAAAAATAATGGTCTCCAAATTGCAGCTACACAAGAGGTAGCTGCAATGAAAATATACTGCTCTGCATAGACATTACAGATCTGGCAAACTGCAACAGGTTTAAACCACAGCGTGGCAGGTTTATTCAAGCATGAAAAAAACCCACAGAAATAGATTGCTTAAGGCAGTCAGAGCAGTTTTAAAAACAAGCTGATGATGACTGCCTGTCAGGAATGGGTTGGGGAAACCTGATCCCAGCCCAGGCAACAAGGGCAGGGACAAGATGACTTTGAAAGACCATGAAGTCATCTTCCAGCTCAGGACACGCTGGCCTAAGCCAGCAGAATTTACAGAAAATTGTAACTGAAAGAAATTATTCAGAGATGAAGGATCGAGTTAAAGCGAGTGACAGACCCCCGCAACTCTGTTCTGCTAAGAAGGACTCCTGCTACTTACGAGGATGGCTATGGAGTTAAACTTCAAATTAAGAAAAAGGATAGGAAAGCACTCATTTTAACTGGTTCACACTATCTCCTAACAAACTCAACCACTATTATCTATCTGTGGTAACTTGCTGAAGCAGAGAACTCCCCCACCCCGAGGCCCATCACAAGGTAACCTTCGCCATACTTATCGAATGGCACAAACCCATCTTTGCAATCACTGCTCTGTGTTAATTGAACAGTCTGCAAAACAAACAAGCAAATTGCAAGAAAGAACTTATTAAAAAGACAAGCGTTCTGTGATGTAGGCAGTTCCTAAAGCTGTACTTGATATGCACAACCTTCTTCCAAGGCTATTCAGTTCTTTTGACATGTATGCAGCAGTTCTTTCAACTATTTACCTAATTTTACTTAAAAACGTAGGTTATGAACTAATTTCAGCTTGCCAACCAATTTACTAGTTTATACACCTTCTAAATTCAAACAGCCAAGTAATAGCTGTTGCCTGCCATGAAAGCCAACCGATTCCAAAAAAACTCTGAGGAATGCCAGAGCACAGCTAGGCTTTCTGGCCTGTTTCATAGCTTAAGAGCATGCATGTTTGCGTATTGTACTCTCCTTTATTAGCTTGTACAAATAGGATGAGTAACTCAAACCATCAAGCCGTATACATTCTCTAGCCTTTTTGCATATCTCTAGCAAATCAGCAATTAAACACACAAGAAAGCCTGCGACTGAATGTTCCTACGATTCATCTCTCTGTACTGCCGGAGCCCAACATTATGCAGAACTACAATGTTAGTGCAAGTGGAGATTCCTCTCAAGCCCGTCTACCACACATCAGAACAAGTATCAGCACATCTGCTCATTTGCTACTTGTTACATCAGAGACACTAAGCTTTTAGGAATAAATCATCTAAAACTATTTAAAACATTTTGTTCAGATTAATGGGCTATTTTGTACAAAAACACAGTCCCTAGAGTCATGTGCATTTGCAAACATGCTTGCATAACCAGTTTTAGAGATTTGTAGACAAAAATTTGGCAACATGATACATTTATCCAGGGAATACACGTTATGTTTTACTTAGATAAATACACATAATTGCTATTCCCCATCTATTTTCAGCAGCTCCATTACTAGTTGAATTGACTAATAATCACAAGGGTTCACTACCTTCACACTGGAGAAGGTCAAACCTGCTAGGTGGGAAAGGATGTTTCCTCTTTTAGGCGTACAGAGGCTTTAAAAAGGTTTCTGGGATCACAAGACACTCATACAAGGCTGTAACTCTCAGCTACCTTCAAAATCCACTACTAATAATGTTGTCCACAGCAACCTCTCTGCCCTTTTTCTCTGAATTTCAGTGACAGTAATCCATAGGATCTGCTTTGTTTTGTTTTGTCTTTATTAAGAAGTGGTGGTTTGCAGGTGCACTACACATTTTTAAGGGAATCCTTAGGTGGACACACTGCACTGGAATTCACGGCTTTGTGAACAAATAGGAAAAAAATTAAAATGCAGTGGACAGTGACATTACTAAAAAGCCACACAGTAAAGAGTGGTTTACATCCTTGTAAGAAACTGCCCTTCATCTGAGAAGTTTACTTTTTCAGTTGGAAAATTACAAAATAGCAAAAAGTGATTATAGAAAGTCTACATCTGTTTTTAACTACTTCATTAGTATCAAGTTGTTTTGTTTCCTTCCCAAATTACAGATCCGTCCCAAATCGATTCCATATTGATCTCATGTTAATGAAAGACCAACTAGAAATCTATACTGAGAAGATTAGCAGGGAAAACTGGAATTAGCAATGCCTCCATAAACCGGCATAACAACAGGCTAGAGGCTCATATCCATCCCACTCCATTACCTTTGGAGGATGTGAAGATGCTATTTGCACTGACTAAAACTTCATTAACACCACAAAAAGGAAAGCATCATGTGATTTTGTCTTTAGCTATCTTTTAAACCCGAATTAAAGACCTAAAACCTCCAAACTACTCATTAAGTAGAAATAGAGCCTACTTACCAAGACAGAAAGTCCATGCCACATTCAGCTCGTATGTGCAAGAAGACGCAATGACAGGCTGCTGTCATTGGCCTTGGCTCATTGCAAACTGAAGACAAATGGTGAGAATGCAAGTGACATCCTGCAAGAAACACGGGTACTACCCCCTCATTAACAAAAAAAAACAAAAACAAACAAACAGAAAACACCAAAAAAAAAGAAAACTATAAAAGAATAGTGAAAATAACACAAAGGAGCAACAGCATCCCAGTCTTACTGCCAAGCCACGGTCAAAGGGAAGGTAACTCCTCCTGTTCAAGTACCTGCCTCTCAAATTCTGACAAACTTGAGCAACAACAAGTAAATACTTGCACATGCTTTCTCTGTACACACCAACACGTATACATGCACACACTTACATTAATAGCAAAGGGCTCCAGCACGTATCGCAAATCCTTTCCTCTGGGCAAATAAAACACTCTTGCAGAAGCGAGTTTTTTTAAATCCAATTTGTCACAACAAATAGAAAGGCATGAAATACATTGTTACCGTTACACAGACATTTACATTCCTTATTGCTAATTTAAAATGGGAAATAACATTTCTTTCTGGCAGATGAAATACAGCTCTCATCATCTTGAAATACGTTAGAAGTAACTGTGTTCTGAATGAAATACGCTTCCTAAATACAGCAGTCAATATTAATAGGTCTTTAAATCTCACAGGATTGGAAGCAAAAATTCATCCAGTTTAACAATGTCTGAAGTAATAGGACACTAATGAGTTGCCATGAACTCTTAAAAGTTCACCTAAAGATAATTAAAAAAAAAAAGCCACCTCCTACCTGTTTCACATGGGAGACGATAATGCCAAACAAAATGTTTTCTCCTACAGCATCTCCATTGATGCCTCTGCAAAAATTCCATTTCCAAACAGCCTGACATTCAATACTGAGATGTTAAGATCTGACTTATCCTTTTCAAAGCAATCTCCTTGCTAATGCATCTCTCCCCACCAGCCTTCCCTGTGGCTGATCCCTTTCCTACAAAGTTGCTTGTGATTCAAGCAGATAATTTCTGTCTTTAATCTAGATTCCAGAGGAAACTAAATTAACTTCTCAGTGCCACAAATGGAAAGCACTGTGTCTGAGAGCTCACATTTGAGGAGTTAAGGCTGTCAGCTTCACCAATATATCATAACAAGGTATTTACGGAAGCATCCAAACGCTCTCAGACAGGGTGCCTGATAGATGCATAAACAAAACGCACGGTTCCTGCATCCTGCCTCTCCTTCCTACACCAACACCAGCCCCCGTAAGCCATAAAACCCAGGAATTAAGAGCGGTGAGGAAATTAAAACCCAACGCACGTTTCAGCACAGCAAACAAGGCGTCGGCGGTGCTCAGAGGGCAGCCAGCACAGGGGGATGCAGCTCCTGGCCCCCGTGCCCAGGTCCCTGTCCCTGCGCAAGTTCACAAACTGAACTCAAGTCACAAGTGTAAGTCATATCCGATGCCTGAACTACTGATAGCTACAGAAACAGAAATCTCAAGCAAGAAAAACACATGGTGAACGTGCCACCTCACCAGATACCGAGCTGTCCAACTTAAATATTGAGGAATGGGGAGGGAAACCAAAGCCTCCTCCAAACACAGATCCCCTGCTGACATCAGGAAGATTCACACCTACTTGTTAACAGGAAAGAAACCATCAAACCATAGGATTAAAGGCTTCTTTTTGCTAAATTCTTGTTTTGACAATAGCTTTTTTTTTTTTTTTTAAGAGACATTTGTCATTAACAAACTTTAGACAAGGTTAATGAAAGTTCTGTCACTTTAATGTCTAGCCTGCTTTAAATTACAGATGTCATCTGCCATGACTAAAGAAAGGGCACTGTGCAATAATACCATAAACTATCATCTCCAGGGACACACAGGTAATTGCATAGCTCATTAAAAAACTGTTTTAATTATTAATTGACCGTGTCAGAGTTGTCCTTTGAAGTCAAGTTTAATTTTTTTCCTTGCAAGCATGCTGATTCCAAGCTGACCTACAGAACTTTCTCTGCCACCCCACGAAGTGGAAGGGAAGGCTTGGGACCAGGCTCACAGCACGGGACCACATCTCAACAGCACAAGCGTTGCACCATCACACGTACCTCAATTGGCAGTACTAAGGATTTCAGAAAGGATAAAGATGACAAAGTACAAGTATCATATGGTTTCCTTAATTGCCAGGTGCGAGACTGGCAGAAAAGGAACATTTCATTGACTGTGGTTACCTCAAGAGGAAGAAAGCATCCCAGCAGCGAGCATGAGCTGCAACTGCACTCCCAGACTGAAGTCATAGGAAAGTGAGTTTACAATGCCAGAGTAGTTAAATTCTACTTTGTTCCCCTGAATCTTGTAGTGTGGCAAAAGACACAGTTTCTTGACAACTTTTTCCACGGGCATTAATTTTACAAGGAAGCAATAAAACTCAGCTGCTTCTACCCCCAACCAGCACCGACAATGCAAGTAACACCAGTACGATGTAGAGCAAAGAGTTCAAAGCAGCATTCTTGTGTATCCAGCTGCAAAGACGAAAATAACATCTGCTCCACACTGGCTTGAAAGACGGACTTCATGAACACTAAGGCAGCTGAGAGTACCTACGTGCACCCACAGTCTAGTGATAGCTAAATCCACACAATGTTGCATACATATCAAAACATGTAAAACACTAAAGACATGTACAAAATACACCAAACAAGCAGCTTGTAGGGATGCTATGTGAATGGGAGGGTTAAAAAAAAAAAAAAAAAAAAAAGCTTTTATGCCCAAACAACATGAATCCACAGCTTGCATTCCACTGCCCTACAACCTTCCTTTTTACCCAGTTCCTGTTCACACTATTTGCTAACGTAATTGAATCCTTCAAGCGTCTTTATATTTCACTCTGGTTTGGGGACAATGCTGTTGAAATGTGTTTACCATCCATCTTTCTTAACGTGCTTAATCTAAATAGAAGACTCAAATCCAAGATCACGCGTTTGATGGATAGCTCACCTTTTTCCAACATTATATCACAAATGCATCCTATTATAGCTCTCAGAAACCTTACAGAAAGCCTGCATTCACGGTGATTTTAGCTTCTCCCACCAAGGTAGCTATCATATATACTTATTACAGCATATTATGTTTAAAAATAGGTAAGGTAAGGTTAAAGGAGCTGCCATGTATAGGACAGGGATATGTGAACAAACTTCACAGACCCCCACACAAGAATTTCAGGTTGCAGAACTAAAGCATTGCTTCCCCAGGTCACCCAGTAGCTTCCATTATAGTGAAGAACATCATCAAGGTATGCTGGGCTGGCTTATCCAGTTAAAAATAAATGAAGTAAAATGCATTCTCTGTTTCCCAAATCAGGTAAATATAACTGTACCTGCCACATCCACCTCGTAGCAAAATACAACGTACTCCATAAAGTCCCAAGCAATTCCTAGCGAAACCTTAAGTTAATAAAGATAATAACATTGCTTTATGGCATTTAGATGCAGACCTGAGATAGAAAAAAATGCATTACATTTGAACAACAACAAAAAATTAATTACTAATGCCACACAGTGCCAAGAAATCCAATTTTACGTGGTTAATATAATTTTGTATTAGGAGAGTGACTTGGATATTCTTGATAAAAAGCAAGTATTTTCCTAGATCAGGGAGGCTCAAAGTAGCGTAGCATGTATTGCTAAAAAACGTGATCCTTCATTTCTCAGTTTGTAGTGTTACACAGCTCCACATGTACCCAGCTTTCAAAAAAAAGCGTGTTACTTTGCATGCAAATAAAGCAAAGAAAAATGCCTGCTACTCAGAAAACAATGATGTACTCTTCTGTAATAAACAGCTGGTGGTACTTCATGTACAAGGGACTTCCCGCATAACTACCAGTTTACATTGCTGGTTAATACTAACCACAGCCCTTGCAGCCTGGCCGGTACCACCCTATCTTGCGTAAGGATGGACACGAGGCTGAAATGTTCAATAATGGGAAGATTTGCTGCTGCTACAAATTTCAGTTTCTCCCACTTACACGTGTCTCCGTTTCTCTCTCTGTAAACCAGGGCTCTGCACCCCCGTGGAGCCGGGGGGGAGGTTTTGCAGTGGCTATTTTAATGGACTCTCACCAATCATTTATTACATGCTGCTTTCCATCTGTGAGCTTCAAAGTTCACAAGATAATAATATGATGCATTTTCTAGCATTTTACCAGGAATGGGCAGCTGTGCCAAGTAAGTGTCTACCCATCATACTTAACATATTTGGCAGCAGAGCAGCTGTTGAATCTTGGCCTAACAACGGGTGCAGGACATCTGCTAGCATCCCCGAGACTTGAACGAAGCACCTTGGATTATTTGAGACTTGCTGGAATCTTCCCGGAAAAGTTGATTATGACATATAAGTGGCACACGGGTTTTATTAGGCAAATATCCAAACCAAAGGTAGTGCTGCACTGCTTGCTTGCTTTTCTTTAAGAAAAGCCAACAACCTGTAAGTGCGTACAGCCAAGTTAAGTCAGAGTGCTGTAGGCAATGGTGCTAGGAGAGCTACAAAGCACCAGAAGAGTACAAAGCAGGGCGAGGGCAGGGAAGGCCATGCAACGTGCTCATTAATCATGAAAACCAACCAAAATAAAAGCCAGGCCCAACAAGAAGGAGAGAGAAGTGCCTGAATTCTAGTCCCAGATCTCAGGGCAGGGCTGTGACCAGCTGCACCTCCTCGCTGCCCAACCATCACCATCCATGTCCATGTCCAAAAAGAGCACCTTAGTGCCACATAACTGGTCTTGCAGAGTACAAATGCAGATCGAGTATAAATAGTGGTGGATAATAGTGAAACATCTTCAAAGTGTACTGTACCAAGACTCCGCAGTTGCAGACCACTTCATTTATACCACACGGGGTAAGCGGAGGGCATGCAATTCACCCCGGGCCAAGCGTGTTTCTGCTGCAGAGCTCGAGAATTGAAACCTGCCTTCTGCACAGTGCTTGGAATGCACAGGAAGGCAGACAGTGAAGCTTCAGAGTGTTTGTCACTGGAGCAGCTACGTGCCTTTCCTACAAAAGGGAAAAAAAAAACATCTTTCCCCCCCATCCCTCTGAGCCATAATTAAAACTGTGTTCAGTATTGTCGGAGCACTGCAAGGTCTCCCAAGGAGCCCGCGCCTCTGGCGCATCCAAAGGCACCTCTTTACAAGGGTGAGCGATACGATACAGAGCTGTAAGGATCATTGCACTGGCAAGTATCAGAAACTGCCAGATAACCTTTCCGAGGGAAAGGAGAAATAAAGCAAAAGAGATGTGCAAGAATGAAATGAAAACATTTTTATTTCTGGGAGCAAATTATATATACCGGTCTCGTCTTTTATCCCTGTTAAAGCTCACCCTGGCTTCCACAGAACAGGGAAGAAACAAGGAAGAAAAAAAAATATCAGAGGTCAACACCCTACGTCAATTTTCCAGCTTCTCCCCAGTCAATGAAATAGTTAATTATAGTTTTTCTACTTGTTTAACTCAGATAGAAAAGTCAACCACTTCATTTAATAATTTAGTTGAAACATATCCACATAAGAACACACTAATTTCTCATTCAGTTTTCAAATTGAATCAATTTAATGGCTGCCAATAATACAGCAAAAGCAATGCAAAGAAACCCTAACAATTGACAGTAAACCAAAGTTAGTCGTTCTTTATAAATCGACTATTGTCTCAAAGCCTGAGAAAGAAATCAATGCACATCAATGTCTAGAAACTATTAACCTATCTGCACTAGACTGCAATAATTGAGCACAATTAGCCTTCCAACTTACGGAATTCATCAAAACGAACAAAATGCAGGAATTTTCCATCTAATTCTTGTTCATTTTTGGAAGCATGCTGCCTTTGCTGCAGCCTTGTGTCCCGCTGGTTCGTCACCACATTCCTATCCTTTACAGAGGAGTTGAGCAGAGCATGAACACACGGCTCGATGGGGACCGCTGAGCATCCCCCATGCACCATGCACTGGCTGCTGCTGCAGGCTCGGGCTTCAGAGGCACCCAGCAGCACACCACCGACATCGCCCCGCTCACCGCCCCACGTCCCCAGCACTCAACTGGGCCACAGTCCTTGGTCACCTGCCTGGCCAGACCACAGCAAAGCATTTTCTGGCCAGCAGCGGCTCAACCTCTGCACTTGCTGGACTTTGGAAAATATCCCAATTCAGCTTTCGGATGTCTTGAAAAACAGCCCCATTACTCACGTTGTAACAACATCCTTTTCAATCAAAAAGGCAATTAACATTGGAAATGATCTTGCCATGAAACCCGCTAAAATTGTTTTAGGCTGAGTACTCCATTACAAACCACAGAGCTTTTCTACCCCCTTTTTGGAAGAAATATTTTTACCTCCAATCCATTTGTTCTAGAAGTCAAACTGCAGTGGGTTCATACGTCATCTCCTGTCCCCTTCAACCAAGCAACCCCAATGCCAATTTAATTTTGCCCTGCCTTGCTGCTCCAGAGCTCTTTCACACTTCCTGGAGCCCAGGGATTAGCACACTGGCGTGGCTCTTGAACTGAAAAGTGAGGCAGAGAAGATAATTTGAAGATAACTGCCTGGTAGGTGCTCAATCCACAGGCACCACTGCGGTGACCTTTCGGCAGCTGTGCTCAGCCCATCGGCTCCCATCGCCTCTCTGGTGCCATGGGTTCAGCGGCTGCTGGTCACACCACCCTACCATTTACTGCAGATTTAAACCCACTTCTGGAAACGTTTTCCATTCAGAGGTCGTAACTGTGACTTTCATTTTGGGTTATATCCTTAAAAGGCAGTTATTACATCATTTTTAAAGCCCCATCACATTTTTGCACAAAAGCAGGGAAAGAATCCAGTTAAAAGTAAAAATCATCGCTTCCCAGTTCAGACTTTCATTCCTCACCCTCTATCTTCAATGGGAAAAGCTCAAGAAAATATTAAAAAATGGGCACAGCACAGAAGGGAGCATACCTCTGTGTTTTAATGCAGCTGAAGCCCCGTGTCCTCAGGTTATCTCCCAGGAGGTGGAAATCAGAGTTAAATTTACAGTTTCAAATCCTAATCTTTCAGAACACCAATAATGCTCCTGGTTCAAACAGACACAGGTTAGGAGTGAATGAACTAAAAGAGGAAAGATAAAGGGTACTTGTGATGCCAGTGCTCCTCTTCCCATAAATCTACTTCCTTTTATATTAAAGGAAGTCATTGATAGCAAATGGATTTTTCAATGTATCAGCCAAATGCAGAATTTCACTGAACTCGGTCATAAATTACCCACGAGGCAGAGGGCTGGCTGGGGAGGGAGGGAAAAGACGACAGTTACAAAACAGAAGCAGCTCTGCAAGAGACGAGAAGCAAAGATGCCCTACTTTCAAAGGATATTTTTCTGCTAACTTTGTCATTTCCCTCTTGTACGTGCACCTATGAAGGATACTCACAGGGGATGCACACTCCCACACAAGTGGAAGCTGCCACAGGAACGCATCAGTGGTGGAAGAAACATCAAAATCCACTGAAGAAAGCGTTACAGCACTATCATTTTACAAAACTGTCTTGTGAAGTCACTGTAGGCTGTAGTCTAAAACAAAAGTTAGCCAGCACACATTACAAATGGAACAAAGGAAAGGTACAAAAACTAGGAGACCTACTGCTATTTTCTTTTGAAGTCAAGTATTTCTTAAGGCTAAGAGCAAAACAAGATACTCTGATAACAATGTTTCCTTATAGCCTTTTTTCTCCTTTTTTTTTTTCTTTTTAAAGTCCATCTCCAGAGGGAAAACTTGTTTTTTATAACCAAACATATGTGAAAAGCAATAACAAAGCAAATAAAGAGATTTAAGTTGCAGGCAGGACCTTATGGTTTATGGAACGCAGAAATCTGTGCTTGCTCAACTCTTCCAGCGTCACCAATTGAAGAGGAAAATAATGCTTAAGCTCTTTAGTAGTAAGAGGACGGAGAAACTGCTTAAAAGAGAACGGGCACATGTTCCACAAATCAATCGAGCCCTACAAGTTACTCATAGAGAAAAAAACGGATTAAAAAAAAAAAAAGGCATCTAGGCAATGCTGTTCTTGTGAGCACCGCCCCAGCACATTGCTGCTAATGCCCACAAGAGGCTTTTTCCATCCAGACAAGTTCACCCTGCCCTCGCCCCAGGCTGGCCCGTTCTGAATTCCTCTCGTGTAGCCGCACATCGCTCCGCTATGTGCTGGCACCAGGGGCAAGCCAGGAACGCAGGCACTGCACATCCACGGCCACACAGCGTGCACAGAAAGAATTTGCAGCTGTCTGCAAAAATCTAGTGTACACATATCGATTATTAGTTGGTGGGGCCAGCAGCACTTGCTGAAGCTCAAGCTGCACGAAGATCTTATTAGTGCTATAAAGGATTGTATTAAAAATACATGAGGTATGCAGACAGCCACACTTGCTCTATGTGGCTTCACTGCTTTAAGCATCTGCAAATGAAGACAGCATTTGAGCAGCAGTAACTTTCTGTATGTCACTCCCTATTTTTATCATCTTTGCTTGCTACATGCTTGGTATGTAGGAAATGGTTGAGCTCAGAGGCAGTGTAATACAAGCACTTGCTCCAAACCCCACTTGAGCAGTCCAGCCAGCACACCCCGGTCCTTCTCAGCCCTCGCCTCAGGGGTCAGATCATCCTTGTACACACAGCTCCTTGGATGAGAACAAGAACTTCCCTTTGGAGACCCCTCCTTAGCTGCTAGCCATCATGATACACACCAAAATTGCCAGTAACACTGTCTTAACTACAGGCTCTGAAAAGGATCACAAAAGGGACTGTCGAACTGCTAGCACGGCTCTGTGCTCCTGACATCAGCAGATGAACTTGCTCCAGGAGTCACCAGAGGCAGCAGCACAGCCCAGCAGCAGCCAAAGTCATCTCTTGCTGGCTGCAGGATGAAAACGTTGGCAAAATACCTTCAAATGTACCTGCTAAGATCCCTCTCAAATCCTAAGGAAAGCAGATCACCAAAACCAAACCCCTGGACAAGGTGCTTCTTCTCCAAAAGGACGAAGTAAAAGCCTCTGTCCTGACAGCAGGGGGACCCAACCCAGCTCCCACGTTACCTTATGCCAAGAGCTTCTCACCTGCTGAGGAAAAGAGGAGCAGCTCTTGTCAAGGCATTACAGGGGCAAATTTCTCTCTGGAAAGCTTCCTGCATCAGCCTGGTCAGTGCAAACGAGCAAAGAGCATCACAAGTTGCCACATCCACCCATCCCAGGTACGCACGAGTTTTCTACTCCATCTCATTGCCCACGACACGTTATTCAGCTGGTATCTCCATGGCAGATAATCAAGCCTCTTCACTACCTTTCTTTATTAATCCTTCCTAATCCTCTTTCAAATTTTAGCTTCAGTTTTAATTAATGAGAATCTGTTTTTGTAAATGTGTAAGAAGCACCTTGTTGAAGCCTGTTATTGCACGAATTTGCTTTCCGCACGGTCCTGTGCTGCAGCAAAGCCACAATTAGTGCCTTGTCCTCACTCATACATGACCCATGGCAGAAAACAGATTCCAGAAGCTAAAAGGGTAAACGTTTGACACCACAAAAAGGTAGCGTGCCCATTCAGCTGTCAGCCCTGCTATTCAAATCACAAGTTAAGGGAAGCCATCTGCTCACCCTTTTGCTGTACTGTTGCCACCTTGGACACCCAACACTGCCACAAATGCGATGGGATAAATAAAGTTAGAGCGTTAACATGGTTTTATAGGAAAGTTTCTGCAAAGCAAGATCAGGAGGCAAAGTAATTGTGGCTGTATATGTACACACACAAGCTACCAGTGCAGTGTGCCACAACCCCATCACCCTTTTCTCTATTATGTTTTGTTACACCCACCAGGGCTTGAGGTTTTTCTTTGTTTTTGATGATCATTTTTAATACCGCCTCTCAACGCACATTTTCGTCCTTTGCCATCCTGTTGTGAGGTCACGATACGTTTGTGACAGTTACCATGGAAACAGACTGACGACACAAACACAAGATTAGGATTTCTCTGCAAAGCGGGAGGAGGAGATGGGTTGCGAGGGAGCAGGCTGTTACTCAAACAAATCTCTTCAGTAATAGCTATGGGAATAGAGAACATTACTGGCAAAGTAAATTGCTTTTTGTAAAAATGTTCTCTTTTTTTGAAGTTTGCCCCCATGTGAAAGTCTCTAAGTCAGAACCTTAACATTATTTTAATGTACTATTCTGTATTTAATAATCTTCTGCTTCAGACACTAGTCTGTTACCATGGGAATGACAGCCGCACAAATACAGGATTAAGGCTATCAAGCAGAAGGAGAAAAGAAATTATGAATAAACTAGTTATGTTCAATAATTAGCAACTATGTGAAAAAACCAAAATCATGAATTTAGATTGATGCATTTATCTCAGTGTTTGAATACAACGATGAGGGTGTTATTGCTCAAAAAAGGGATTCTAACACATTACACAAGTATTTTTTACTAAATGGCTCCTAGTTGGAATGATAATTTATTTTACTCCCATTCCCATTTTTCCCTCCTAATTAGCAGACCACTCCACACATCTGGTTTTGCATATGAAAGGCACGCAGAGCCTGCTGAGCCTCACCGTGCACGTCTGGAGCATCCTGGCTGAAAACAGCAACCTGTGCACGGGGTCTGTGGCTCCAGAACTGAAGAGGGCAGCACATCTGGGACAGCACCTCACAGCTTGTGCCCAGGCCAGTACCCACAACCACACAGGCTGGCTCGTTCAGTCCTTTACGGCATCACATACTCATCGCTGAAAGCCAGAATTGGTGTTACTTTCATGTGGAGGCCTGCACAACGGGACTTGTCTTCCCAGCTTAAACCATGATCCATAGTTCACTGCAGTAAATTAAAGCTTTTAACATTTCCTTTTTTAAAAATTGAAAATGCTTTCTGCTTTAATTGGAGTTAGCTACAGTACAGCCATATATCTGACCCTGAATGGCACCAGCTCCTCAGCTGCCAATAGTACTCAGGTCTTGCAAGACTGCCTCCTGCATGCACTCCAACTTATGATAGCACATCTGAAACAAAGAAAAGCCAACCCTGCGTTTTCCCCAGAGCCCTGCCTCTAGAACACAGCTGCTTAAATGACACCTCCAGGAATTAGACAAAATGCTGTTATTTAACTGGATTCTTAGACAAAAAGACTCTGAGCGCAGCCAACACCCAGTATAAGATGCTCATATTTTCCTGTAATACACCCTGGCATTAGTAAAAGAAGGAAACTGACCCCTGTGGTCAGAGAGCTGATCATGATTGTACCTGAATTAAAATGCAATACCCTCTCCAATAACGAACTGCACTGAAATTATGGATGTGTATCACTTAGAAGTATCAACCCTCAGAAGCGGGGCTGCAAATCAAATTCATTTACATAGGCAAGGTTTGTACAATCAGAAGTGAGGATGCTACAGAATGGTTTTGGAACTGCTACTTTATCCTAATTTATTTCTGGTGGGGAGGCTTCCACATCAACAGGCAAGAACTATGGATTCTCACAACCTCAAAACCTCAAAGTAGATGCTAAGTCTTCTCTAGCTCCAATGGGGAAGGCCAGGTTTTAGGTTTGTACCACAAAAGAGTTGCATTCTTCAAACAGGGTAAAGATCTGTCATTTACCAGTCTGCATTCTTTATTCACTTGAGATGCTTTCCTCTTTGCATATTTGTTGCTATTAAAATTCCCCTTCCAGCATATAATTCCCTCTACTAGCTTCTCTTGCTTATTAGATAAGACAAAAAAGTATTCTGAGAATCTGATCACAGATCTTACTTTCTCCAGGCACTCCTCTGAATTTAATTCTAGGTTAAGCATTATTTAAAAAGAAGAAAAAAAAACGAAAAAAAAAAACCTTCCTGCCTCTTACCTCATGGTCCCTTTCAACACTAAGCTGAAGAACACTCCCAAGCCAAGGAATCAAATTGCATTTAAAATTTACTCTTTGAAGAATAACAATCCTAAGCATACAATGGAAAAAAATCAGACCGAAAAATCACTACTTAGGAAAGACTAAATGGGTTTTCACAGCAGTGGTGAGAGAGGAAGTGTGAGTTCTCTCCTCAACCAAGTGAGAGAACCCCAGAGAAAGAAAAAAAGAAAAAAAAAAAAAAACACACATCGTAGATGCTTTAGAGAAAAAAAAGTCCACCTGCCACCTGAAGTTATCAGCACTTCCCAGGTGACAGAAAAGGCCACTGCCTATCCAAACAAGCCACCAAAAACACCAGCATCCAGAAGTTGAGTGTCTCTGACCAACACAAGGCTGGCCCCCATGCGTGCTGCAGGGACACCACAGCTCTCGCGTGTTTCCAGACTTACTAAGGAAGCATCGCTCAGCTGACAACTGGCTTACGGTTTCCAGTGTCCAGATTCAGCAGTTGTCCAATGCAGAACATTAACATTCAAGTTGTATCCACTTACCTAAAGAAAACAGAGAAAAAATAAAATTAGTACAAACATAGCGAGTTACATGCAAAAACCTAGAAAAGAAAAATGGTGCCTTTATGCTGTAGCATTAGAATACGGCGAATACAGACCCTAGCTCCAAGATAAATCTTAGAAAAATCACAAGTGCAAGATCTAATGCTGCCTATCACGCGAAGTTGCACAGCAGCAGATCTGCCCTGAGCTTCTGGACACGTTTAGGTGATGGCACGGGCACCACTCCAGTTGTGGCTCAGTCCAGAGCCCACTGCTGCTCAGGTCGCAGCAAGAGGAACTCTCTGCAACTGCTGCAAGTTATTGCTTTTGTGCAGGTGTATGACAACAGCCCTAAGTTAGCAGCCTTTTTTCCAGAAGAGGTTTCTCTGCTTCAGTAAAGCGGGAAACAGTGCACAGACAACTACCTAAAAGCCTTGACCAAGCTTTTGCAGCCAAGTTAGGCCCCTGAAGAAGAGGATAGGTTAATAAATACTGAAACAACCTTTGAGGCCTTTTTATTTATACCTACATACATATTAGCACAGGGATTTGATGAATAATACTTCTCAAATCACTCCTACGATGTTAACACTCTTGAGTATTAACTTTGCTGTGCCTGAAGGAAATGGGTCAATTTTAATTCTTCAAACAATTCTTACTGGCACAATAACTCATTTCTTCAAGCTACAGATAGCAAGTTGTGCTTTTGCATTAGGAATCCCATCACAATTCAAGCTCTGGGACGCGAAGCAGCGGGAAGGAAACAAGCAGAGGCTGCGCTGCCTCTCCAAGAAAGCCACCAGAGAAGCTCTTGATGCATTATCAGCTGACAGGAAAACCCAAACTCCAAACCAAAAATAAAGAAATTACAGCTACAGGAACACTTGAATAAGGATTCTGTGAAAAAAAAAGCAAAGACGTTTAAATACATGCCTTTGCCAACACATCTCTTAATTACACTCAGTCATCTCTAAAAGTACATTTCCACAACTGCTGACATGGAATCCCTTCTCTCCCAACAGGGACTGACAAATAGAAACAAACCCTTTGAAACTCCCTCAGAGCAAGAAATGGATATCCTCAGTCTCTAAAAATGTCTCAATACTTAATCCCCTGGAAAAGACCATTTAACCTTGCTCCAAGAGGAGAATTTTAGCAGGTATATTCTTTCTGCCAGCACCAACTGAAGACACAGCAAAGTGTCATACAGAGGAAAAATTCCCACTGGGTGGTCTGCAACCACAGCACAGCTCAATCTGTTGTACCACAGACACTTCTGTTCCTGCATCCCCCACGAAGCGATGCTGCATCAGGACAAGGCAGCCCCACACTCCATGCAGGAACATGCATGTGTGCAGCCTTCATACAAGGCAATATTAGGACACTATCAGTAAACTCCCATCACCTCCAACTTTCTTCCTTCTTCTGTTTCGGATACCCTAGCCATTAGCCTGTGTCCTCACTGCAATGCAGGTATCAGGAGCATTTTTGACTGGTCTAGATCTGTATTCTTCCTCGCCTCCTTTCCTAGTACAGAGAAAACCTCAGTTGAGGAGGTTCCTCAAGTCCCTCATTGGTATTCTTCCAGCAGAAAAAGTATTACCATTTTATCTGCTTCATGGTAGCCCTCTTCAAGATGTACCCCCCAGGCATTCTTGTTGCCTGGTCTACACATCAATGGAAAGGAGCTAAAGCAAAATCATCCTCACAGCATCAGAGTAAAAGCGTACTAAGAGGAAAACAGATCTCATCTCCAGATATACATAACCAACCAACCCCCAGCTGTCCTAAGAGCCAGGTAAAACAGGCACTCCCGCACGTCCAGAAGACGTGGTTGAAGAGCTAGCCTTAAGTCATTCTCTTTAGCAAAGCTCCAAGTCGCAGCAGGTCTTTAAGTGGTAGAGAAAGGCTCAGCAAGAGCTCTCGTGGACCCCCGGCAGAGCCCCAGAATCCCTGAGCACGAAGCTTCTCCTCTCAGCCTCTGCTCGTCTGCAGAAAGGGAAGGCTGAAAACACCTCCCAGGCACAGGGCTCTTTCTCCTTCCCACACACATCACCAAAACTTTCCCCAAGCTCAACAGAACTGACGAGTTGCACCGCCAGGCTGAGGCTAAAAATTACCCCCCCTGTCTGGGCACCAAGTCCTTCCTCCCACCAGGAATAGGATCTATTCCTGTGGATATATCAGATATCAAATGGGATATACCTGACCTTTGCTGATGATCTGCCTTTATCATGCCTGCATCACGTCACATCTTAAATTTGAGAGGCACCAGCACCCATCCTCTGGTGTCTGTCAGCGGGAGGCCGCGGCCGCAGGGTGTGCTCAGGCATCAGCCCAACACCGCAGTGACAGTGGGACATGAGCTTGGAGAGCTTTCTGGAAAGCCAGCCGGGGACAAACGAGGCTCCTCTGCTGCTGGCTGCCTTTGTGAGGAGATGAGCAGGAGGAGGGGAACGCTGAGTGCACCAAACCCCTGCCCGAAGCGGACCAGGCCCACGGCCAGGCCACCGGGTGTGCTCCTGTGGGTGGCATGGCATAAAACCATAAAACCCTGCGTGTCCCCGGCTCTAACGGCCCCTTCCACCTAAAGACATCTCTGCCGAGAGAGCCGTTGAAGATTTGTTGGCACAAATGGGCGTAAAATCACAACTGCTGGCTCCTGCGGGCGACACCCTGCCCGTGAGCCGGCATGGTGCACAGGCCATTACAACGCGCTCTCCCAGCCGTAATTACACATAGTAATTACATATTTAATTGTTACACATTAATATCACCTCAGCCTGTAATTACAGCGTGTTCATGCAAACCTAATCAAGGAAAACCAGCATATTTGCATAAAAGTTGTAATGAAAAGTATAATGATTTCACTAACAAGATGCGGATAAGAATGCATATCTGTGACAAACACTTTGTGTCAAGAAGAATAGAAAACGATTTTCTTTCCTGAAGATTATTTCAGGCCCATTTAACACAATCTGTACCACTCCATTGATGTGCAGTATCTTACACACATCAAGTCATATCTGGATAATGTTCCCGACTTCAAATAAAATTTCATTACTATATTTAGTTATAGAATGGTTAGAAATGGTTGCATTGTTAAATTTAATAAAAATTGGAATTTGTGAAGTATTAGACAAACCTCAGCACTGGTTTTTCTCCTTGCCATTCAAACATTGCAAGCGTTCTAACCAAGTCTCCTCACACTGCAGTTCGCATTACAGCCTAATTTTCACCCATAAAACAAGCAATTAAGAATAAGTACAACTGCTCTGGAGTTCCTGAGGCCAAAGATAAAAATAAATTGGCTTTTATAAATTCACATTTTGCAATGGTAAAACAAAAAGCAATGCTAATTATCAATAATTTGTCACCTCTAATTTAAGCAGACATACTGACGGGCATACATCTGGATTCTTCCAAGCCCTGAGATAAAAGACAGGTGTATGTGTGGAAAGCCACCTTCTACGTAATCCAAGCAAACTGCAGCAGAGCACCTGAACTTTAAGCAACTTGATCACCCATTGCTCAGAGATACCTCCACGGTTAGATTCCTGATGTGTCTTGTAATGGCTCCATGTGAAGCTTAAGGCCTTTAACACCCTTTATTTCAATGATCAATGGAAGAAAGTGACTTGCTAATAGTGAAGTCAGGACACCAGAATCCTACCCTAAGGTTAGCCACGGAACAGCAACTGCTTCAGCATAAACTGCTTTTACCTCATTGTCTCTTCACTTAAAAACAGTAAGAACCGCTCAAGTACTGGAATTTCCAGAGGTAATTGTTATGGAAATCATTTAGATCCATTCATGCAAGTAAATCCAGAAATAAGTATTCTTAGAAGAACTGCGAGTCCCTGCACCTTCTCAGTGCCTTGCAGAGAGGCAGAGCCCTACCTGTGCACGCAGGGAAGCAGCACCTGCTTGGTGCTCCCCGCTCGCGCTAGCGCACACAAGCACCAGCTCAAAGCCAAATGTGCTCACAGACCTCAAACGTGCTCCGAAAAAATAATATGCTCACCATTATGACTGTGGAAAACAGCACAAGAGTTCTCCTACACCACCATTTCTGAATTTGCCCCTATCCTCTCAGCTGCAGGTAAGCAAATAACATGACTGAAAATATAAAAGCAATAAATTGATGCTGGACGCTAAGCCTAATTTCTCATTTAGTTGTAACAAGGTGACTTACCCAACAGAACTGCTACAGGTGATTTACAGACTGCTTTTTGCCCAAAGAAGGAGTCAGCACTCCTTGCATTTAAAAGGTTGATTACATATTATTCCATATGGAAAGCATCTTCAGTTTCTCACTTCTTAAATGTTATTTCCCTTTCCAATTACGACCCCTGCACATCTTGTCTGCTCTTACATCGTCATTATCAAGAGCAGCTACTTAGAAGCCTGCATTATCAAGGTAAATAGAGAATTCCCTAGGAGCACAGATAAGAGGAAGGGGAAAGTTGCTTTCTTTGTATTCAGGTATGTCATTGCGAAACCTATATTGTTCAGGCAACAGCTGTACATAACATCTGGAGAACTTCAGTGTCACAAACCGCTCGCTTATAGAACTAAGAGGAAACATGCCAATGTCTTTAATGCTGTTTCTGTGAGTTCAATAGGCTTTATTTGTCTCCTTGACAACATGCAGTATGACTCAGTTTTCTTAGCAATTAAGAATTTCATTTTGAGCAAGAGGTCAAGGAAGAAAAAGGCGGTACAATTGCTGCCACTCGGAGGACGAGTTGGCAGCCACCTCTAAAGCTCGGCCAGGCTGCACTTCCAACAGACCAACTTGCCAGGCACAGAGCTTGCTGCATAACTGGCTCTGCTTTACTTACCTAAGAAGATGAGTAAAGCCACAGCTAAATTTCAGACAATCTGTAGGAGTACATCTCTCGCAATGAATTTCAGTTCAATGTTATCTATGGCTCCACCTGCCATTCTGTTTAAATACCGTAGCTCAGTCATCTTATAAAAACCAAGTCAAACAATTAACATACAACATACCCACAGTGTGACATAGCTTAAAAGCTCTCTCAGTTATTGAAAAGCTGTAAGTAATATCATAGAAGGAAAAAATCCTTTCAAATGTCTGCATCTCTGGTCAATTTTCTGCCAATTTTCTCATTAATCCTCAAGGAACAATGAAGTAAGAAACAATAGAAAGCATTCCTGCTTTAGCCTATCAACATAATTAAACCTTGCTATGAGAAACGGGCTGTGAATATGGAATGATACAGTCAACCACCACCACAAAGCAGCACCATATCAACAGAAAGAAGAATCCCAAGCAAGCAACAAGTATTATCAGAGACGCATACTGAGCAGCAATTCCTGCATAGGAGCATAACGTGCCCTGGACTAGGATAGTTCATCGTCCTCAGGTCGCTATGGACAGCTTACAGGGTTGGACATGATGACCCAGAGCTCCTATCCAGACTTCTGTTCAGCTGCAATTATACCTCAATCTTCGAAGAACGAGCGCTTTACAACATCTACACACATCTTTGGTATTTTTTATTTTGTCCATTACCTATAATGAAACTGTGCATATAATGTAACCATTAGTTCATCAAGAGAGAATGTAAACATGACATACTAGTAATTAAACTACAGAAGAACCTGGCTAATTCACATTAATGATTAAGAGCCATTGCAGACTAGCAAATTTTACAAGCGAGTGAACATGCAATAAAAATCTTGCTCATTTATTTTGACAAGTGACACTTCTTATTAAAGGTACACTTCATGGACTCAAGTCCGCACGCAAAACTATCTTCCCAACATGGCACCTCATTTCATCAAGTCCCAGGCTTGGCAAAACATCTAGCCACGTGCAGAACTTGAACCACACCTGTCTGGAAACCGCTGCAGAAATGCACTGAGAAGGGGGGCTTGTTTGCTGAAGGCTGCCTGCAAGTTACCGCACGCAGAAATTGTGTGTGTGTTTTTTTTTTTTTCCATCCGTGTACCCTGAGGAGGTGACCATGCTGATCGAAGCTGCCACGCAGCACACCTGGGCTTGAAGGACACATCTCGGAGCCGCACCACGAGCGGTGCCAGCTCAGCCCTTGCCAGGCTGGCGAGGAGCAGCAGGCAGCGGCGCTGCTCCCGTGCCGCAGAGCGCAGCCGGTGCAGGCACAAGGCCTGGGGCCACCCAGCGTTTTATTTTGACTCCACCTGGGAAACACATTTTGCACTCCAGGTGCTCACTAATTGCAATGGCTGCTGCAAAGAAAGGGATAATTGATCCAATTTGTTTTGTTTACCGTTTCCTACTAGAAAGACGACCACGTTTCTGCAGCGTATAATCAATTTCAGAACATTTAATTTTTCATCTGACATGTCCCTGCTGCTCTTCTTTTCTTGTCCATTTGCCTTATTAGGGTCAAAAACAGACTCAGCAATATGTGAAAAATTCTTCCCCATTCCCTGGGGAACAAGGCTCAAGACTGAAACATGAGAATTTCATTGGAGCAGCCCAATCCTCGATTGATTAAATATCCCAGAATTAAAGATACATTTTTTTCAAGACACTTTTCTTAAAGATATGTTTCTTAGGTCTGAATTATTTACATGGAAATGGTTAATCCTGATGACCAATGCTGCTTGCTTCTTGGCTAGCTGACGTTCCAGCAGTATCTGACTACCTGTTTCAACACAATTCCAGAGTCACAGCCAGAAATACGTGGCCTTCAAAGGCATCTTCACTGCTTGGGAAACAAGTTCTGCAGCCCACAGAAGGTTTGCAAGGTCACCAGCAAGGAACGCTCAAGGCTTGGGCTATCCATTCTGATGAAATAACAGTCAGTAATTAGTTTTATTTTTTATTTATGTACTTGCAGAAAAGTCTTCAGAGCTTTTCCCGCTGCCAGTGGAAGTTCCCTTCATTTGGATTCTCAGGACAACTTCAGAGAGCCTGTGTAGGAAGTGATAATCTAACTAGTTCAGTCATTTATGACTCAGCTACAGTCTGCTGTGATTTTGCGTGTCAGGATGCTCCTACTCAGTCACAACAAGCATGGAGCCAGTAGCCAAGAAATTCATCCATCATAATGGCAACACATGAGGGGAGGAGGGGGCAGACAAATTGTGAAAGTTGACATATAAACATCTTGAAAAGCAAAGCCCACACCCCTGTAGTTTTTATTTTGTGTTTTAGGAGTAACTTTCCAGTTTCGAGAAACAAGTCTGCTGCCCCAGCCCATACCTGAGTACACGTACTCTGCCGTGTATTTTCACACACTTCTTTGGGAAAACAAACAAACAAGAAGCTGTGCTTCCATTCCTGTGAGCGTTCACACAAGTCTTCTCCTAAACATTAACAGTTTCAAAAAACCAACTCTGTTTCCACTGAAAAAACACAACTCGTTCTACGCTACTGCCTGAACAAATTGTACAGCTTTCCATCAAGCACTGTCATAAAAAAGTACTTGACAACTTCAGAGATCATTTAAAAAGAAATACGTTACAGGAGCTCTGCCAACCACAACAAGGTCCTGTGCCTCAAAAGATCAAATCTGAAAGAAAGAGTACTTAAACATTTTTACACAAAACATTTGAAGTCAAAAGTTCAAAAATTAATATTTTTACATGTCTGCTCACAGGCAGATGCCCCGAGGTTATTCTCTCAGCCCCTCTATCTACAGCTATCTTCTTGTAACACTTCATTTTCCTTGCAGTATATATCCAGGCAATTAACTTCAAAATTTTGCTACAGGCATTAGGTGCTTTGAAAATAAACAAAAATGTTTTCAGAAACAGACATGACTAAACTAGGTAAGGATAAGGTTCACAAACATGCTTCAAGGTAAATATCTTTGCTACGCTACAAATTAAATGTCTCGATGCCTTGGGGCCAGCACACACTCCAGAAAACAACCCGCCCTGAGCTGTGTATTATCCTACTTACTATGCATGTAGCTTCCTACTCGCTCTGTCTTTATGTAAGTACGGAACAACATGCTTACATCTGATGTATAAAATATGCATGACCTTTTATTTAACTTTGGAAACATCTAGGATTAGGTGCAGAGAATGCAGAAAATGCAAAGGTACACAAGCCTCGAGCTACGCTAAGGAACCGGGTTTGTTATTCTACCAGCAGCGAGTGCAGACAGACGGGCAGTGCAGACACCAGCACTGTGCTCCGAGGGGGAAAACAAAAATCCCTCCCAAAGCCACAGGAAGCGCTGCATTGCCAAATGGGCCTCAAAGCAAGTTTCTGGAAGAGGTATTCCAATGCTGCAGTGACTTTTTAAGATAAAGTCAGCAAGCATCCACTGTGAGGTGAGGTTAGCACAGCTGCCAGCACTACCCGTGTGTTTTGACCAATTCATGGCATGCCTGCTGAGCCAGCACCAGCGGTACCAGGGCAGCCTGCTTACACCAAATGCCACGGGGGAGCTTTGGGATGCAGTCCTTCAGATTTCACACCAGACTGTTCATCTACTGACAAACTCTCTACAGAAGGTTTAGTGCTACTACAGCTTTCGTAGTCGGGAGTTCACCCCTTGCTGTACAGCCCAAACTGCAACGAAGACTAACACTTAGCAAGAGCAGTCCTAATAAGTTTCCAGTGTCTGTTTTTCAAGGTGACAGCTTCACAAAGATTAAGCTTGCCAGTATTAACTACTGTAGCTTTGGCTTAGTGGTTTCCACCTACTTCAGGTTGATGCCCTTTCACATCACAAATCCCAGGCACCTCATGAACCTTTGGCACCTTATGTTTATATTGTACATCACAACACCTTGTGAAATATTCCAAATTTCTTTTGAAGAGGTTAAATGAAATTAGAAGTAGACATCAAGAAGACTTGAGCTTGAGATCTGCTAGTTGAGAAAAGAAGAAAGACTAACCTTTATTGGCAATTTAAGAATACTAGTAATTGAAAAAAAACACACCTCACTTTCAGTCTAATCCAAAAGAAATAAAGATGTGCTTATTTTATATTATTTTATATTTTTTGTTGATCTGTCTACAAGAAAGCAGTATTTTCAATAATAAGCCTGCAGTTAAGATCAATAGCAAATGTTATTTTTTCAAACACTTCTCACAAGCCCTTCTTTTGTAGAAGATTAATTGGAAACGTTGAAGGTACACATTTTAAGAAGGGTTAACTGTGCACGTTACTCTTATATGATTTATTCTGCCAAGCGTGAAAAGCAAGCAATGGAAGAAGGTTGCCAGGTGTTGGTGGCACCGGTTCCACAGCAGTGACAGCCAGGGCTTAGAAGTTTTGTCTCGCTCCAGGCTTTCTATGAATTGCAAATCTTCAGGTTGCCACAGAAACTCTATGCACTGACACACAGCCATCAGGAAGCATCACGGTCATCTTTTCCATCTTGTTTGCTTTGCATCAGAGCACTTTAAACTCCCTGTGGCATTGGTGCTCCACAGAATGATTCCCTCTACGCAGTTATTCTTGTGCAGTGTCCAAGCCGCAGTGATTAATCATTCCTGCTTCCTCGGCTGACATATCGAGGTGGGGAAACGACATCCTAAATGAGCAGAGCTGATTACCTGGGAAAGCAATTCTTCAAGATAGCACAGCTAACTAATAGCTCCATCTGCTACAAAAACACATTCCTAAGCCCCAGAAGTAGTGTCAGGATACAGCTAACAATTTTGTTACATCTGCCAAATTTTAAATTGTTTGTCACAAGTTGCCTCAAATATGTGGGGATCACTTTACAGTTTCTCTCGATATTGCTTTGGAAGGCAAGGAAGCTCAATCAGAAGGTCTGCAAAGACTTGTGACAGTGGAGTTGAAGGGCAGATCTGGATTGAAAAAAAACAACCCCAACATTACGTATTTCAGTTTTTGCCAGAACAGTCCTTTTCCTTCTTGTCTCACACGTCCCCATTTCTAAGCAGATTTAGCAAACTTCTGTCCCCACTGAGACAACAGGAGGACTTCAATCACGGGATGAAGGATGGAAGTTTACCAAGGCATTAGCATACACAACTCAAATACCACCCACCCGTTCCTCAAAGGAAAAAGAAAAACAGAGCTGCAAATACCCCTAAAGGAAATCAGTTTTAATCAGTAAAGGAATCAGTATATAATCAAATGAGTTAAGAAACAACCCAAGAATGAAGTTACAGCTAAACGCAGGTTAGCTGCAGAAGCGCCAGCTACCAGGAGTGACAGCCCAGCAGATGTGAGGAGCTCACGCATCATCACCAATTTAATGCCCATCTTGTGTGAAAATCCTGTTATGGTTTCCATTGGTCGAGATGATGTAGTGACTACAGGAAATAAAGGCAGAATTTGCTTTTATCAGTGCCATTAGCGGCACTGACTTCATTCATTACGGTGCTTGGACACTGCGGACTGAATATAATCACTTATAAACGGCTGAAGCATTTCTAGCTCGTGTTACACTGCCTCACAAACTTTCCTCGCAGATCATTCACAAGGTGACAGAACAACATTTCTTCAAGAATGATTAGAGAAGCCACAGACACGTTTTGCAAAACACACGCATCACTGAGAACAGATGAATTACAACAGTCCAAAATAAAACCTGAAGATGCCACCATGGTAGAAGATGCTCCATGCAGCAAACAGAGTGTAGCACACAGAAAAAGCCTTGTGGTACCTGGTCCGTACAAGAACCTTAGAACTTACTCTGAGTTCAAATAAAGCCAGAACTTAAAAAGATGCAAATATCCCCATTTTGGCACAAAAAAAAAAAAAAATATATATATTTACTTTTTTTTTTTGTCACCTATGTGTTTGCTTTAGTCATTATGAGAACATTGGTGAGAAACCATTGAAAAATTACAGTATCAGCAGATCTATCAGACCTAAAAGCAAAGCAACAATCTGGTCCTTAAAACATAGGCTTAGAGGATTCATTTGGATAACATGTTCACCTAGCATTAGGCGTGCATTGGGTAGAAGAGGCAAGTTATATATAACATTAATGCTGCAGTAAAGCTGTTTATACTCACACACTGTCTCACCAACTCACATCACTGCCAACAAACCTATCAAAACACTAAGATATTTTAATACTTCAAATTGCTTTGCTTTCCTTTCCTATACCCTTATGTCCTCAACTCTCTTCACCATCTTCACCAATGCATCAAATTTCCTGATCACCATGGCACGTTTTTGCCGTCACATGATGGCAAAAGCAAGGAGCTCTAAATTAGGATTGTTCAATTGATTTGCTGGCTTTGATCTATTTATTGCATTTGCAAAATAAGTAAATTACCATGGTATGCAGCTGAATGATAGAAGCTCAATCCCGTAAGAAATTAGCCCATTAAATGGAGAACCACAAGGCCACAATCTTGTATCTGCTTGGACGTGCACTTCCAACCTGATTTAATAACCCCTCTGTGTAAGTCACTCACATTCACCCAGGAACAGAATGTTTATATGCTTCTGTAATTAATACAAGAGAACTGCATGCACAAAAGCATTTTCCTAAAAATTACTTTTGCTTCTATCTAAACAAATCTCTCCTGTTCCCCTCTATTGTGGAAGTAGGGAGAAAAAATGCCTCAGGAATAGAGATTTGATAATTTCATTCAAAAGTCACCATTCATGTGCAGTGTGGTTGACAGCTAATTAAGTTCTCCCAAGGTAAAGTAAATGTAATGCTTTAAAGTTGCTTCCTTGTTTTAAAAATCCTGACAGATATTATACTTAGATGTTATTAATCAGGGAAAACAATTAAATACAGTGTTTGGAATTTACTTAAGCTAGAATCCAAGAACCTTCTGCTTCTTCTAAGTAGGTCACTAATCAGGTTTTGGTTTAATTTTGCTCAATTCTATTTCTTGGCACTGACAACTATCACCCTGGACACAAGTACTTACTCTGCAACTTTGGTGATTAGACAAACTCCATTTTGTTTTGTTAGGATAAAAGATGGTGAAAAGCTAGCAAACAAGACAAAAATGTTGGGCTACGACACGGGTTTCCTATTTTCACCTCCAGGTTTTTCCACACTGTACCATTTCCCTTAAGGCCAGTGCTAAGTAACGGCCTTTCACGTAAAGCCCCCCACACATTTAAAGGAGTTTTATGAGCCATGTTAAAAAAGAGGTTGAGAAAAAGCCACAGGTTTGGTGCTGTTACGGCAAACAATTATAAAACCTTCCTGCAAAATCACCACACAGAAAGGACACTTCCTCACACATTACGGTGGCTTCAAGACATATTTAGAGCTGTTTCCAGCAGACCGTAACATACATTGCAAAGCCAGGACAAAAGAAAAATCTGTTCCCTCGAGTTCATCCAAATCAACTTACCAACATAAAGCAATTCTGAGATTCATTTATTCCCTCATATTCCTATGATCAATGTTACTTCATGCTTAATACATAGCACAGCTACTAGAACAGCTGATACGTATTACTACCCAGATCCAAGTAGATTTAACTAAATAACGATTCAAATAAACATTTCAAGCCAAAATTACTGGACAGCAGAAAGCAGCCTTCAAAGCCCCATTTATCAAATATCTCTGCTTGACTGTTTTTAAAAACGCACACAGCAAGGCGAAAATATATTGAGCCACATCTCAATATAAAAACGCCAAAGCATTATCACAATAGCATGTCCACAACAGTTATTGCAGCAAAGTGCCTTTTCTTCATCTTCTGAAAACCTGTGTAGATAATATTTCAACAATAACCACACATTTCTCCCTGTGGTATAGACACATACAAAATGCATTAGGAGCAATGCCAATAACTGAAATGCTTTTCTCAGTAGCTCTATTCAGGCGAGTGTCTTGCAGGTGCTGCAAAGCTTTCCGAATTCAGCTCCAATGGGAGCTCCAAATCAATAAGGCTCCTCGGCCATCACCCAGCGTAACTAAATCACTCCAAGGGCAAGCCCTGCTGAATTATGTGACCATTTCTTTTGCCGCTTTACCGAAAACGGCATGCCATAAACCAATTCAATTCAAGGTAACACAAGCTCATGGGTGAAATGGAACACACACAAGCCACAAAGCAAGACAGGCACACATTTTAGACCATGCTCTGCAGAAAAACTGGGCTGAACAATATCACACCCTTGTAATTATGAGGATACAAGCAAGAGGAATCACCTCTGCATCCCATCATTTCTCTCTGGCCAAACAACGCTGTCTTTTGAGCTTGCTGGGTGCAAAGGTAATACCAAGACAGGAAAACACACAGGTCAGCTGTCTGTGCCAAAGTGCTGCATCACCACGTAAAAGCTTCGGCAGTGATTGAACATACTACGGAAAATAAATGTGTTTACTTTCCCAGATCAGGGGAACTTCACGTCCTGCTTGTGGCAAGTAATTCAAAGATGGTTTTCACACTAGCCTGCCGAAGAGAATTTGAGGTTTGCGGGCTGCATGGCAGGAGACTTTTGGTTGGTTGCTGGTGGAAATTGGGTTGAGGGTTGTTTTTGAAGTATTCGGATTTTGCTCTGATTTCCCCTAAAGTGACCTGCAAAAATAAAGGGGGAGGAAAGAACTTGTGCTTATTTTCTCTAGTTTACTGCTGTCAAAGATACTTTAAAAGCTTTCAGAGATTTTTCCTACCGTTTTTCTTTCTCCACGTCGTAAATTCAGGTCATGCCTGCATTTGAAGATTATCAAAAGACAAACTGGAGAAACTGTCATCTCTGAAAAAGCAACAGAAGCTATGCTTTGATGTCCTGGGGGCTTCGACAGCAGCATCACCACAAAGAGCTTCCATTGTCCTAGCTCTGCTGAAACAACTGTTGGTGGGGCCACGCTACGAAACAAAGAACCGATCTGACTTTCAAATGAAAAACAAAAACGTGGGCAGAGAGATTGCTAGCACCTATCTCAGCATCTATAAGGATCAGAAAAAAAAAAAAAAAAAAAGGAATTTGCTACGGGGGGGTTAGCCTCCCATTTGAATTAAGTGCACAGCGCAGCTGGCAGTTGCATGGAATGGCCCCTGAAAGAGCAGGTCGGGTTAGGGCTGACATTCCTTGCATTCCCTGTGCAAATCCCACAGGGCAACAAAAAGTCTCCCACTCTAATCAAGGTGAAGTAGCCCAATCGAAACACAGAGCAAGGCCAAAACCACTGACATCACTTCCACCAAAAAAAAGGCAAGAAGTTGGAGTTCGGACTGCCCTACATCGCTGCGCTACAAACTTCGTGCCCCCACGCGTGCTGCAGCTGGCCAAGTCCTGGCAGAAGGGAATTACACAACACACACGGGGTCGGCTCAATGACATTCGGAGGACACTCCAGGCTGCCTTTCATGTTTTCTCTTGTGTGCCCTGGACAGCAGGAAGAGGGAATTCTAAACCCTGAAAATACTCAATTATTTTAATAGGATTACATTTGAGATTGACAGTGGTTAGAACAGCCCCTTGAATTTATTAGCCTGCCAGCACTCCAGATAAGTAATTTGAATGCAAAGATCTCTTCAGTTTAAGTAAGTAACTGGCAAAAAGTCAATTCCCACCCTCCGTAGTTTCTTATGCATAACAAAGTTTTGGAAATGAGGTCCTGAATGGAGCAGTAAAAGCCTGACACAGCCTTATGTAAGAAATATACAGGAAAGGTTAGATGTAAAGGTTTTTTTTGTCTGTTGTTACAAACACATACAAACAAGTGCAGAGGAGCTATAAACCACAGGTTAATCCTCCCTCTTTAAGCATCCCATATTAAGAGTAAGCCAAGTTGTAAATTAATGGAATTTACAGTCCAAAATGACAGGATATTTTAACATTTTCTCTGCACAAAGAAAAAAAAAAAACAAAAAAACTCTCTTTTCATCCAATATAACTTACTTTTAAACCTTGAAGTGGCATTTCAGAGGATGACCGTTTTTGCAGATTGAAAAAAAAAAAGGTAGTAATTAATAAAGCTGGTACCAAGCCAGCCTGCCCCCAAGGGCTATTGCCTACTCATTTAAATGCCTAGCGCTACGTGGCTCCGCTCCTACCTGACGGTTCATCTGCAATCTCACCGTGGGGCACAGCCAGGGGGCACAGACCCTCTCAGGGGCACATGGGCAAGGGTCTGCGGTGCCCAGCAGCTGCCATGGGATGTCCTGGCTGCCGGCACCGCGCTGCCCTGCCTTCCCTGCCTGCCTTCAGGCACCGCGCGCACGGCAGGGGTTATTTACTTGAGAGCATGCAGGGGGTATTAATAAAAAAGTCATATCTGGTATTTACATAAAGCTTGACATATTCAAAGCCCTGTGTAAACATTAATCCTTAACAGCTCTCAGAGGTAGGTCAGAATTATCCTCTCCCCGCATCAAAGGCAGCTTTGACAACCGCGCTGGCGGAGGCTGCAGCCGCAGTGCTCGCTGCGGGAGCGACGGCTCCCGGCCCCGGGGAAGCTCCTCCACCAGGGCAGGGAGGCTTTGTTCCACCCAGCCCCACCACAGCATCGCCACTTCCTCACTTTTTGACCACCACCCCTCCAAAAGTGCCCACTGTAACCACAGAAAGCGCATCTAGATGGTCAGTGGTAAATCCGAATCCCCACAAGCCCTGACCCTGGGCTGAGTGGGGGAACCCACGCTCATGGAAGAGAACAGCAGATTTTCAGCCAAAATGTTTTGGGTCTCCATCATGTCCAGCCTGGAGGAACCTCCATTTTCCTTGCAGAAGGATTTTTACTGTCAGTGCCCACAGGCGGCATCTCCAGCAACCGCATGCTCAGGAACGAGCCTTGAAATTTGACAAAGAAGCCGAGGGGAAGGAGGGGGTGCAGTGGAAAGAAAGTCACTTCTGTGACAGCAATTTACCTTAATTTTTGATGGAAAAATCTGTGCAAGATGGGCCAAGTCCCATCTGGCTGTATGTGTGTAGGAGAGGGTCAGCAGAATTTGGCAGCTCAGATATCTGCAGACCCCATACCTGCACGGAGCCCAATTCCTTCCTGCACAGCCCCCACCTGTGTGACTCCTCCAGTCCCTGTGCCCATGGACATGGGGGCTTCACACAGCTTTTCCTAAAGATAAGCCAGCAGGGAGGGAGCACGGAGCCTGCCCACCAGCAGGGGTGCAGCTGCTGCCACCCCCACCTCCAGACTCCAAAAGGAGACAAATGAGAGGCTACACGAGCTGGTGGAAACCAAAAAGAAAAGTGAGCAGAAAATGAGACAGCCTGGGGTAAAAGCAGAGAAAATCTATGAGCAGAGCATTGCCAGAGCTCCCAAAGCAAGGCCAGAATGCTGCAATCCTCCGCTGCTGTCAACGAGTATCTATAAAACCCATTCACCAGCGCGCATTTCATCCCTCTTCTCTTGACTGGTTCACACAGAAAATAACAGCTTACCGCAAAGTTTCTGCATTAGCTCAGGAGACAGAGGTCTCTTAACAGGAATCTGAAGGCTGATGATCCACACTGGAATAAACACCCTTCAGGTGTCAGACTCTGCATTTTCAAGTTCTCAGATTAGAAGATTGCATCCAAAAATTACACAGAGCACCAGCAGTCCTCTCTCCTTCCAGTTCGTGCCACGTGTAATGAAGTGCCTTTCCCAAGCCATCCTCCGGCATGCAAACATCCTGAACAAAGCGAGCAGCATAAAGACTGCCAATTACTCCTGAAGCCTATTCTTAGCCTTTTCCCTTGAAATTCAACTTCCTGTCACCCCAGGTTTCGAGATACAACTAAGATATGGAATAAGCATGCCGCCCCTTCCAAAGGCTTCAACACTTCTGAAAAGGCAATTTAATGCTTGCTTTGTGTTCAAGCTGGGGGAACCAAACGAAGGGAAGGAAACATGTAGCGGCATTATCACGCTGGCCAGCAACCAAAAAGGTAATTAAAAACCTCCCCCGAACAGGTGGTCAACAAAAACCACTATTAATGCCTTTGATTGCCAAGCAAATGTCTTTTAGCACACTAGCTGTCACAGCAAGTCCCTGGGATTTGAAAGCATATTTCTGTGCTTTGACATCTGGCCCATAACAGAATTGCTATTGATCCGCCGCGAGCCTCCAGCGGCCGCTGCGCCCGCCTGGCCGTGGGGAGCTCGCCCAGACCCCGGTGGGCACGGGGCCTCTGCTCCTCACCAGGCTGTGGAAGGAGGAGATTTCAAGGAGGAATCCCAGGGAGGGATCCAAGGAGCGAGGGCTGTAAACGTGTTGCTGGTTAAGGCACCGGAGGATCAATACCGCCTCTCCGGGTCTCGCGGTGCAGCGCTGCCGTGGAGCACGAGCACGGGGCTTAGATTACTGCTGAATCCCTGAACTGACACCTAAAGAATTAGTTTCTGCGGATGATGTACTATTCTGAAAGAAAAATAATGAAACAAATCAGATGAACAGTGTCAGAACTGCTCACCAAGATAAAAGAAATGCCAGCCCCGAGTCAGACTTTGTGGTTACAGAGCAGTAAGTGCTTTGATTTACGATGAAGCAAGTTTCATTAAAATACTTGAGCTTTTAAGGAAAAGGTCTCTATTAAAGCACTATTTTTATTATGGAACTTAACTGGAGATGCATTTTTTCTTGTTGAGGGCGGCAAAATGTCCACGTAATTTTAGACCTCTGTAGTAAACACCCTAAAAATATATACTTTTTCAGCAAATCGCATTACCTGGAACCATGCTTGCTGAATCCTTTTGCTTCTTCGGCTAAGGTCAATGAAAGGAAAACACTATATCCAGTGCACCTGTGCTCCAGCCCTCAGCAATTTGCTGCACATGTGTTTAAATCCCATTGAGCAATTTTACAGCACAAGCCTCTTCAGCAAGAAAGGTTTAAACTTAATAGTTAGAAAACTTATAAATACGAAAACTATCAGGACAGCTAAGCGTGTGTAAAGGCTGCCAAGGAGCATTACAGGATCCCTGTAACTGGAGGATTTTCAAAACTAAATTAGAAATTATCTAATACATCAGATCCTATCTCAGAAATAAAGATAATCTCTTTCAGCTCCCTTTCTATTATCTAGGGTGCTTATACCTGTACTTTCCATCACTGAGCTTTTCCAGGAAAAATGTGATTTCTTCAGATGGATTTTTTTTTTTTTCAAAAGCAGAAACGTGTTTTATTCAAGAAACGCCGACTTTTGAGCTTGCCTGGTTTTAAAAGCTATTTCTTAACTGATATTAACCTTGCAAGTGTTTTGACTGTCTGTTGTTTTTCAAGGGGTTAAATCTTTCCACAGAATAGGATCTGTAATGCTCTCTGGAAAGAATGACAGTGGCAGTTAAGCTGTAATGAACACCTACGAACACATGCTTTGCTTGTGCTTCGGAACATCTTCACCTTTAACGTAACGGTATCAGCGAGCACTTATTTTTAACAATAGCGACTAATAAGCACTAAGTAAAATTCGATACGCTGAAATAAATCTCCAGCACACCTTTATTGAAAAGCACATGTATTTTAATAATCTATGCAGTTTCAAATCAAACTAGCCAGCCTCAAAGCCACACTCCTCAAAGTGCAGGTGGAAACTGGGTCATGCTCCAGGTCACCTCCGTACAAGCGAGGGGGCCCGCTGCCAGCAGCGAGCGTGTAGCTGGAGCCCATGCACACACAAAGCCGCGCTTCCCAAACCCAACCTCTGATGAAATTAGTTTAACCAAGGACAGCATCTTCCATTCGTTGTGCTCTCAATGCAAGAACACTGCTGACTCTGTGGTGTACTCATTAACTTCATTATCTTCCAGTCCTCAGCACTGACTTCCCCGGACAAGTGGGAGACACGCCGGACTTGCACAAGAGCTGCATTGTCCATTCAGAAGTTGTGCAAGGGCTGCAATCATTCATTTATAACCAGCAGGGCAAAAAACACCAAAGGGAGTACAGAAACATCATAATTATGTCCTCCCAAAAATCTCTGCAAGTACCAAACAGCACAAGATCACAATAGCTAACTATTTATTAATTATTAATGATGAAGGGAAGTTATTCATCAGTATAACCATACAGATACATTTATCCTGAATGTGGAACTGCAGAGATAACAGTGGAACTACAAAACAGGTGTGAACTCCACTGCAAAAAGTTTAAATAACACCGCCTGCAATTAGATATAGTCTCTCATTCATTCCAATCACATCATACAGAGAGAAATAACTTTCGAAAAGGACATCAACTGCTTTCTTCACGTGTAACTGCTTAAAAAATAGCTTGACAATATCAATTGAAGCTTAACATTGGACATGCATCTACTTCACAAAGCAAGGCTCACACTGTACCAGTGCAAAATGCGAGGCGTTTTCTTACACTTGGGAGACTGCGGACTAGTTTTCCATGTACTTACACACCATCACCTCACGATGTGGTGCACCACCTTGTAGGGGCAGAGAGCCTTGGCTCCGAGAGGCAGGAGTTACCAAAGCCATCCCAGGACTGGCTCACAGCGAGCAGAAGGCAGCACACAGAAGACGACTTGGCATGCCACCCCCGTTTATTTCATGTTGCTATCGAGTATGCTGAAATTATTCAACCCAAAATCCGTAGATGGGAAATGCATCTGAACCATGTGATACAAGATGATTTGTGAATGAGGACGAGACACCTGGGATGTTTATTTTGGGGTGTTTTTTCCCAAGTTTACTCAGCTGTTTATTATTTATGCAGACAGTTGTTAAATACCACAGACTACATTTCCCACAGAAATTAAGGGAGCTTCACATCCTAGAAGGGTGTAGGAAAGAACCAAGACCTACAAAGCTACAGTTTGCCCAGGAACATGACTGTGCTGTGAGAAGGGCAGCAGCTGCAACCTGCTCCTTCCCATGCCACGGCCAGCACAGGCTGACCTGGGAGAAGCGCTACATTCATCAACTTCTTCAGGGTTATTACTAGCAAACTAAACCCCTCATTCACTAGAAAACATTTGCTCTGAAAAGGATAGGTCTCCAAGAAGGCTCCACAAAGGTGTCAGCAGTCACCGTTCATCTCCATCTGACGGAAGCAGAAGCAATCCAGGCAGGGCGAGGCGGTGACAGTGACAGATAGCCCCTCTGCCCGGTAAGCGCAGGCAACCAACCTCACTTTTCTTCTTCTCACCCATGCACGAGCAGGGGCAATCCAGTTCACTGGCCTGGGCCAACGCATACAAAGGGACACATTAGATTTACAACTGCGTTGGCACGCCAAGAATATTTGCTGTGCTTTAAAGAAGATGACAAGTTTGTCAGAAAATCCCCTCTGGGATCAAAACTTAGCACACGCTAGCCTCCAGTATTTCCTGGGAACAAACTGTGCTAACCAACTGGGGTTACTTCATCGTGCCAACAGCAGCAACCAAAGACTGCGTGTCCAACAAGCCTAGTGTGCATTTACAACTGCAGCTGCTAAGCAGCTTTCGTTGTATATAGATTTACATGCATATAAACACATCAATCTGCTAAAGAAACCAATACTCTTGTACATAGTTCCTGCAACTTCGTAAGCTCATTAAGTATATTAGCGACTGCAAAGTGGCACACAATGTAAAGCTTCTTACGTTGCTCACCATAAAATATCTGTGCTCCCTTCCTAAAATGGCTGATGAACTGCCTGAGAAAGCAAAAGGCAGGCATCAACAGCAGAAGGCTACTCACAAATCCTACACTTTTATGGTAACAGGCAGCTTGATAAGAAAGTAGACCACACCAACAAATTCCCTGACAACGCAAAAGGGCCCCTTCTCAAAAACTCACACAGCAGTCTGAAGTGAACGTGAAGCCCACGACAAGACTCCTTCAACTTCCAAGGAAACCCAGCTTCCCTTAAGCTACCTTTAAAAATGCCAAATCACTTGCAACACACTGTAAAACTTCTTACTTGGAAATAAACTAATGGGTTCGAAATCCTGCATCCCCAGATGACACAGGACTTCTGTTCCCCATAACAGAGGAGGTAAGAACCTTCATAACATACCGAGGAGCACTGAAAATTTAGTTGAATATTATTGCATCCCAAAACCATGATCCTTATTGCTTTCTATAGAAAATATTAAGAGCAACTGGGAAAGCTTGATAATGCTTAAGCCTCTATATGGTATATTAATGCTTCCAATAAAACTAAGGTTCTGCCAGCCTTTAAATTACAACTGTGTTGCAGAAACCAATGAACTGCCAAAAAGTGAAAAGCACAAACCCGTTTATCTACCTCTAATCCGATAAGTAAAAAACAAGCAGAGCAATGCAATGTCACTTCCCTTAAACATTTATGATTCAGGGAAGAGTCTGCCTTATTTGAGACCAGAAATATTGAGAATGAAAGTATTAAACATATCTACTACCAATTTACCTATAAATTCTGGGAACAATAGTACCAAAACAGCATTTGCTCCACATAGAAGAGCTTGGCTTAGGATTTACTTACAACTTGCATCTTCATAAGTTAAGTCAACAAGTAAAGTGTTAAACAGCCCTCTTGCAGAAGCCTTATGAAAAATATCCATATAGAAATGCACATATTAAAGCTACAGACCACTGGGCAGCTGCCAAAAATGATGGAATACGGCAGAGTTTACTTATTTCTTTTTAATGGCTCCAACATTCCACCTGAAAAATTGGTCCCAGAGATACATAATTGGGGATAAAAATTAAGCGACAGTTACCATTTGTCACTCTGGGAGCTGATCACACACATTTCTCATAAAGTCATGCAGAGCACAGCTGACCGTGAGTTCCTCTGTCCTAAAGGAAGGGCTGCAGAATAAGCGTGTTAGTTACAAGGCAGTATAAAAGGATTTCATAATACACAAGTGCAAATGTGTTTATTAAACAAAGTGCAATGGACATTTGTGATTTGCATTCCACTCAACATCACTGACATATTTTGGGTACTTTGACCTACAAGACATTGAGTGTTTGACAAGATCCTTCTAATACTGGAATTCCCCACATCTTTTCCAGGCTGTAGGTCAGAGAGTTTGGACAGTCTATTCTAAAATACTGTGCAACACGTACCACCAGCATGATCTACTGCTTGGTTTGACACACAAGCCTTGCTCATTTTTTTCTCTCCAGTCAGTTTCAGGAGATGTTTATAAACAATTTAAGTCAAACCAACAATATACTAAGAAAGTTCCCTAAATCCTTGAAAGAGTTCGAACTATTACCCATTTTGCACTGAGCATCAAGTCTATAAAACTTTTTCTAGGAGAGGCAAGCAACTCTGTTGAAAGCCAGAGTAATTCCTCCCAGTTCAGCCATAGGATAACTCCAGCTTCACTGCTGGAACATGCCACCCACCACAGAGCCTAGAAAACCACCTTTGGTAGCTGCATTGCTCAGCTCACTCATTCCGGCCCTGCACTGGAGCCCAAAGCAGCAGCTCCAAAGCCAGAAGACAAGATGAAGCCCAGGGCAAGCTCTGCTGCCTAAAGCAAGAGTATTTTCCTGAAATCAGGCTTCAGTTAGAGTGCACTGAATTGCTGACACAGGTGGCAATTGCTGTCAGACACTTTGCATCGGTAACATTAGTTTGTGTGCAGTTATGACCACAGGGCTATTTTATTTTTATGTACAGAGGTTTACTACCACCTTATAAAAGAAGCATGTCCAGAAGGCAAATGGACCGATGTCTCAAAATAGAGTGTTTACATTAACACTTGGCAAGCAAAGCCCTGCAAACATAGATGAATAGAGATAAGCTATAAAAACACCATGGACATTTACTTGCTGGAATAGTAGCTTGTAATCCAATTTCAAGTCTTCCTGCCAAGTGTTACACACAGCATCTTTGTGTATGACGATTTCAGTCCTCATCCCCCACCAACCCTCAGCGAAGATTAGCCAACAAGAAGAAGCAGCAATTCAGAAAAACGCTCCATTTAAAAAGCCATTTAAGTGGGAAGTTACGAGCTGGGTATATCAGAACCCACCGTCCTTCCATTTGTGGAAACATTAAAAGATCAGGAAAGGACAATAAATACGGTACGAGCATCAAACAGGGATGCAGAAGTAAATGTGGAAAACAAACCTTTCTGCACCTTTCTGTTCGTAATGGAGAACAAATAGGCTTCCCCTACATTTAAAGGGCTCACTAGAGCCTTGCTGATGGAATTACTGCTTTGTAATTAAACATGTCTGCTTGTTTCACACACAATACACAAAAAGCAAAGGTGCATAAAGCAAGATAATTTGAGCTAGCTCACCCAAAATGAGACAGAGAAGGTACCTTGTGTGATACAGAGTAAGAGCACACACCACAGGAGTTACAGCAGTGAAGATAACACACAACAACATGTTAACCCGGAGCAACGTGGGCATCGAAGCCAAATAGACAGATGTGAGCTCAGCCGGCAAATATTCCCTATGAACACACACTGGTAGTACCATGCTTTCGAAATCTCGATACAGCTTTAAGCAGGAGAGGAAAACAAAACAAATGATTTCACAAACCAGCATGCCAACCCACCATACCTGGAGATGAAAATCTGTCAGATGTATAGATCAGCTACCCTGAAAGCAGAGCCAAGCAGAAGATGCAGCCCTTTTCCCTCTCCAGTTTTGACTACCAAGTTTAATGTGCACACACAGGGATACAAACTGGGTCAGGCCATCTTCCCTGCTGCTTGACAAGCAGTTTTCATTAACGGAAATAATAAGATCATTGTTAGTAATTGTTAGAGGAACAACAATTGTGAGACCCTTTCAAGCCAAAATACATCCTTTTAGGTGACTATGCTTTGCCTTACTCAAGTTTTGCCTGAAGAGCACTGCTCCAAAAGTCAGTTCTGCAAAACGTGCACTGAGCCTTAAAATCAGTATTTTATCTTTACTTTGCTTACCTTTTTTTCTTTAAAATCTATTTTAGAGGCTGCCATACTTCTGAAATCAGTTTTAATGGCCAAAATCACTTTGTTTTTTGGTTGGGTTTTTTTATGCAGGAAGCTGTATTTTTTAAGCTTCCATTTAATTTCATCTGATGCATGGGAAGAATTCTTCTTCCATTTGATTTTAGTTTGACACAACATAGAGAAGATCCATAATTCAGTTAATCACTCATCATATAAACAAAGAAACCTCTTGAGAACCAGAGAGCAACACGTACATGTATTTGCAATGCATAAGAGGATATTTTTTTTTAAATAGTAACAATGCAATCTATTCAGTGTAAAGAGTATGTGAGGCCAATTAAATACTTTGGGTTCCATAATTATAATTGCAGTAATGAATGGAAAGGAGCATTACAGCTTGCACAATGCAGTTTTTATTCAATTCAATGATTCAGTTCTTGTCTGCTTTCAACTAACCTTTTGTGTCTCTTCATATCAGATCTTGCAGATTACTTTCAGAATATAATAAAAATAACCCCCAATATCCCAGGTAATGTAGTACATTAAGTATCCTTTGATTATGCCTACATGCAGTCTACTGTCAGGATTGTTCTCTACATGAGTAACATTCATATTTGTTAGTTTTCAACATCAACAGAAACTCAGAGTGGCTTAAGTCCCATTTGAACAGTCTGGCATGCCCATAAGAGAGTAAACGGGTTGGCCCACAAGCATCAGATGGGATTACAGAAGTAACAAGAAAAGGAATTCATTTCCTGTGTTGTATTATTACTCTATTCTTAGGTTTGGTAGGGAAAGTTCTCCTCTAACATTAGCAATGATTTTGTTTATTTGGAACAGGGCAGAAACCAGAAGGTATAACAAAGGCGAATGCTGCCTTGCACTAGGCACTGCGTAACATCTAGTATGAAAGCCATCGACATAAATAACTATCTGGGAAACAAGACAACAGTAGGGAAACAGAAGTAAAGACTGGCAGCATTTGTACTGCCAATACAAAGGAGGTCTGGAGAGCAAGTTGCATCCCTGCCCACATGACAGTAGCTGTGACATTGCACACACTGCTTTCCCTCCCTGTGAGCAACTGCTCCATGCACACACACAGTAAACACAACAAAAACATTGGATGCAGACCCTCGGAGTTGGAAATGCAGTACTACAGACTGCACAGAATACAGGAGCTTATTTCTGATGCCACAATCACTTAAACTAAGTCGAAGAAACCTCAGTTGCGCTACAAGCAAAAGCTGCTTTTACTTCTGAAGGAAATTTTTCCCTTTTCCCCATACTCCAGCAATTTCTCGTGGCTTCACTGCAGTGTTCTGCTCCCCATTTCTCCAAGATTTAAAGATTGCTGACAGAGACTATAGACAGCTTCTCCTTTACACTCCTTCCCCAATTAGCAAAGTCAGATATTTCAAACATTAGTCTTATTTCAATGAACACCGTGCTCCCTCAGCAAGCCAGATGGCTGCAACTAGAGAGAATAAGTGGAAGAGAAGCACAACAATGCTGTAAGAGAAGTCTAAGTTTCTCCGTGTTTGTTTAAAATAATTTGCATCAAGCCACAGTTTACTGAAAAGGATTGCTTCCTCACTTGCCCCAACAGCCACAAATCTCTTTAGAGACAACATTGCATTACACCCACAGGTTTATGCAACATAGTGAATGTTTGATACGTTAGTCATGTCTCCAAAGCACTGTTTTCTTCATTTACTAAATTCAGAGATGTTCATTTTCCCTGAAAGAGAAAAGGGTTAATGCTAGACCAGAACTACACATGTTCCGATGGAAGGCTTTCACACCAAAGATTCCTTTTTCTTCTGTATTAAATTCATGTAGCATGGTGTAGTACCATCTAGATTTGTAAAGAGTGTAGTTATTTGGTATCTAGCTGGATGCTCTGATCACCTTTGCCAACAAAAGCCCTGTGCATCATGGCAACATCTATATGCAAGTGGGCCCTTTTAGAGGTTTTCTGCCTTCTTTTCTCACAGCTACAGGCAAATATTACATGCAGCTCATGCTGCTCAACAGCAGCTCAGACTGCAAGACGGAGCTTCCTTCCCGTTTCTACCAAGCTTGCTTTAGACAGTTGCATCCTGCAACTCAGCTCCCAGATTATGGGAAATCAGCTTTTAGAAAGCTTTCCAAAATCACTGCCTGCCTCCAGAACTTTCAAGAGACTCAACCGCATAGCAAATCAACCTGACCACACCTTCCAGTTATGTCTATTCATTTGCCTTAGGTATTTTTCAGAACAAGACCACTTTTAGGCCTCCCTTCGCTCTCCTGGTTCAGGATGGTTCATCAAAGGCCAAAAGGAAATCTGTAAGACAGCTAATTACACAGCTTTCACATTTACCACCTTCTAATGAACCGAATTCACAGAATTTGTCATCCAGAATTTAACAAGACTTATCAATAGCCACATGCAGCAGTCATACTTGCCTATAATTAATACAGACCCATAAAAGCTTCAACACTACCCCAATCTGGGCTGAGAGAGCGAGTACGGACATATTAGTTGACATTTCCTGTTGACTGAATTAGAACATCTTTTAATGAGGCTCACTTCAAAACCATTTTAAATCCATTTGCTCATGTCAACATCAATGTACGCAGCATTATCTACCAATTAGTAAACCGGAAAGTATTCTTTAGATAATCTAAAATCTCAGTAAAATATTCAACATGTCATTCATTTACTACAAACTGCCCTATAAAAACAAATTACTGGAACCAGCTGTCACAAAGCAACAAGTATCTAAGGACAGAGTGCTTTTTTTTTCAGAAAGCATCTAAGTCATTAATGTTAACACACCAATGTCATATCTTCATCTCATGCAGAAAACGGTCATCCCACACGCTGTCTGTCTCAAAGGACCGAGTGAAGCAACTACGAGCGTTTATACCACGATGTGAATGCAAATAGCTCTGTCTTGGAGTACAGGAGGTCTTCCCAGTAGTCAAATGTGAGAGCTGGGACAGCCTCTGCCCTCCTCTTCCCTTCCAGTTCCGAGGATCTGACTTCTGTGCTGTTCCTCTTGGCTCTCCTGAAGCACCGCAGCACTGGATGCCCCACGGTGTGATGGAGAGGCTCGTGACCCAAAACAGGCATCTTCTCAGGTGTCTGTTAGCAGAGTCCTGCCTGCCTTCACAGGTTTATTAAGAATTGCCAGATTAAGTGATAGGAAGGTGTTTTCCGGTAGATCAGCTTGGCAGGGATCTTAAGTGGCTCACTATGTTCAAGCCAACTACAGCGAACCCATTCCAGAAGCACAGCTCAGGTAGGGCACTTGGCCAGGCTCACCCCAGCCAAGCTGACAACTGCTCGAGAAGGGTTTCTAAGGAGCTGAGCTCACCAAGAACCCACACAAGCCCTGCCCAGCAGCTGCTGCATTCACCCACGAATATCGTACCCCAACAATTCCCTGCCAGCCGCAGGATTGTGAGCATTAGAGAAGGGAGGAATTTGAATGCCTTGGCAGAAAGGTTGGTTGGTTTGGTTGTTTTTGTTTCATTTATTTATTAAATATTCACAAGAAAACAAATCTCCTCTTTTTCCCCCCGAAGTTTTTCAAGGGTATAAAGGGAGGCTTGGAGGTTTTTTTATTTTTAATCTCTGGAGTGTGGCAGACCTGTAAATCTTGCATTATGCTCTGCAGAGTGTCAGGCTTGGGCTTCATCTTGGTCTCAGATTAGGCTCCTGAAGCAATGAATCTTCCATCACGGAGGCCATTACCAACACAGTTTTCCTTCATTTTGGACTGCTTTATCCCTGATTGTATTATCAAAAACTTATCTTCAACCTTCCCTCAGCTGTAAGAGGCTCAGTAGGCCTCCAGGCTTTTCAAATATTCATCAAGCACGGAAGCCAAAAGCTGAAAAAGCAGGAGCTCCGAAGATAGGACAAGCTGTCCTGTACAACCCAAGATTTTGATACTGTAGCACAATTCTGTGCTTTTTAAGTATGTTACTTACCAGCATTACATGTCCCTTTGAAAAATCAATTTGACAAAATCCTCCAATTTAAATAGAGCAGCATTTTGATGGTCTTCCACTTATGATCCTTCCAGCTCTTTTCATTTAACACTGCTGTTGCAAACAAGCAGTCTGCAGCAGCCTCTCCTGGGGACAAGATTAATGCCTTCATCTCACCGAAAGGGAAGGCAGGATTTCTGCCCGGTCCGTCACCTTCACGGCACACATGGTGAGCCTAACTTGAACTTCGCAGCCCTCACAAGAAACCCTCAAAGCATGCTTCAGACATGCTGTTTCCTCTTCCACTGATTATCCCTGAAGCTCTCAAACCCACACACAAGATGACAGTAACTGAAAGAAGCCTCCAGTCCTCTGCCACGAAGCCTAGGTTTAGACGCTCTCTAGGACAGGAATCGTCTTCGCTATTTGCAGTAACCGAGACAAACGGTCACCAAATCCCCAGACACTAAAGCAATACAAAGGAAACAGTTTACAACATGAGCAAGAGCTACTGACAACTTGACATGCTCTCCTTTCAGAATTGTGTTTGCTTACATTGTACCTACAACTACAAAACCAGAGGAATTTAGCCTTATTACGGATTCTACTGCAATACTGAAAACCCAGTCTTAAACCAGCAGCAGGTACATATTTCCCTCATAGTTGTCCCCGTCTGAAGACACACCTGAGCTGCAGGAGAGCAGCCCTGGGTAAGGCAGCTCCCTGGGGCCCTGCAGCATCCGAATCCCACTCATGTGTTTGATAGGACCACTCTAACGAGGATGCGTGAGCCAGGGTTGTGCCAGAGCCGTGACACTCTCACAGCAGCTCACACTGCACCCTGACCCCAGGGACCACACGTGCAGGAAAATGCAGGCGCTGCAGTCAACACGTCAGCCCGGGAGCCTGAATCGCTTTGGTCCCAATTAGCACTTTGACATCAGGTGCAGATTAAGCAGCCGGCAGGAAAGTTGAATGACTTACGAGGAACGAATCCTGTGACAAGGGTCATACCTCAAGTACTCTTAAGTATTTGCCTTAGATTCAGGCTGATTAAGCCAGCCACGGCAATCTGCCACAGCAAATTAATGATACAACAGCCAAAGAATTATATAGTATAGAGAGGAAGAACATTTACATAGGCTGGGAATGCGTTTCCACAGACGGAGAAGAAACTAACCTTTCAGATCATATTAAAATCATGCGATCCAGAATCTCAAATTACTGTATGCAAATTTTGATAATTTAAAGGCATTTATAAAATTCAAATAAAATAGTCCATGAATATTGAAAAATGCTTAAGTGCTAAGTTAAATGACAATTTTCAAAACACACTAAGGAAATCTGATCGTAACAAACCAGTCCCATGAAATACCATATCTATCATCAACTTTTTAATTACCAATTGATCAACATGTAGACAGTGTAATAGCTTTCAGCTTTTAATTACTGAACTATCAAAATTCCAACCAAAAAAAGGAACCTCCAGAGATGAAACTGTAATGCTTGATTATTCATTGCTACATAATGAATGATTTGTTTTTAAACAAGATGTCAAGTTCCTCATGTAATCCATCTGGATGTGTGACTCTGCAAAGCTTACACTGCCCATATTAAGTACTCAGGATTCCTATCCTCCCTTTTTCCTGACCCCACAAGTACAGATTTTTTTTTCCCCCCTCTCAGGCAAAACACTCCTGAATCAAGGTGCTGAAAGGCAAACAAATCAAACCGAGCTGCAAATCCAGACAAGCAACTCCATCTCCTACCGAAGGGACTGGTTTTGCAGTTGCAATTCATCCCTCCTGAGAATAAATAGATATCCCTTCCTACTTGTCTATATGCCTGACAAAGCAGCTCCAAACTGAGAAGTGCCTTCGCTGAGCAGCGTGCACAGTTCTCATTTCACACGTACAGTGCTGCTGAGATGGCTGGTATCCTGAAAAGCTAAGGCCATAAGAACTAGGACACAGATCCTAGGTTTTCCTCACATAGTCTAAGCTGCTGTGAGAGATTTAAGACTGTAAGTGTTGGTATTACACAGGAAATTACTTGGACAGGGTGGGGTGAGACGGATACTTAAAATAAAAAAAAAAAAGTCTGTGGTCTAAATTCAGCATTAAGGGCATTATATCTAACCAGTGAACATACTGCATCTCCATTTACCACTGCCTTGCAGCATCACACTTTGCAAATCAGCTTACAAACTTTGATTACTTAGGAGTGTGCTGAGTTCAAGTCATCGGCAGCAAGTCCAGCACTTCATCCTCCCAGCAGCTGGCACTATACAGCACTGATGAAGCCACATGCAAGTACGGGAGGCACCATCTGTTACCTGCCTTGTTTTTCCCTCTCCATATTTGTTTGTTTTTTTAAATGTAATAACCATTGCCACCTTAAAATACCTCAAAACCTCAAATTACACGCCCAAACTGTCATTTTTCACTGGTCCAAAGTACAAGAACTGAATATCTTCAGCAGCTTGAGGATGTTCCTCATGTCTGCAGGGAGCCCTCTAGAAGCCACACCCCCTAGGGAATATTTTGCCAGATCCAGGATTACTGCATTTGGAAAGACATTTCCTAGAAACAGTCATTTGGAAACACAGGGGGTCTAGATAGATATGTAAAGCACCCTGGAAGTAATGCTATTAAACAACGGTAGTTCAGGCAGAGCGTATTAGTCAATTAAAAAGAAACTACTAGCAAATAATGCATTTGTTCCTTCAACCCCAGTGGCAACGATTAACATCACTCACTCCAAGCCCCTTGTGTATAACATTACAGATGTTTTCTACTCATATCCTCCCCAAATAGTATTCCACATAATGGCATCTGTTCCCACCAAAAAAAAAAAAAAAAAAAATCGCCTCTTATTTTTCCTTCATTAAAGCCTCAGAACCCCAGTTGTTGCCAGACAATACTTCCTCAATAAATTAGCACAATACAGCCACACCTAGGATTTGATTTCTCCATGAAAAGCCACAAGCTCATTTCACACACTTCCCTTGGGAAGCTGCTGGTATGCATAGCTTGTACAGATTTTCACAGAAGAAATTCAGTAATCAGTCCAGTAGCTGTAAGCACTTATGACAACAATATCTATCAACGCTTACCATATTTACAACTAAATCATGTAAATACAAGTCAGCTCTCCTCTGCATGCTGATAACCTGGACAAATGAATGCTGAAAAAAAAAAGTCACTCCAAGAGAAGACTAACATACAAAATCACAAATTGTGAGCAACAGATACAGATAAGTGAAATTGCTGAAGTCAATGCACAGGAGGAAACAGCAACCACTCTGAGCACTGACTGCAAAACCAAAGGGAACACCCAGGACTACTTCTGCCACTGCTGCAAGCCACGCGAGTAGTAATTTATGTGCTGTAGTTTCTCAGAGCTTGGCTTCTATTCCACACTGTCCATATATTTTCCAGAAAAATAGGAACATGTTGCTTCAATATCTACCCGGAGCTGTTCATTCTATCTGCCTTTGAATTCGTTATAAATCCTAGGAACCAATTTAAAATGAAAAGATACCAATTTCAGAGGTGCTTTTTTCACTAAGATTTACCGTTTTATTATGCTTATTAAACTGACAAAAATGACTCTTTAGCTAGTTCATTCAAATGCAACTTTTACAGAGGTTTAGGCAAAAGATTTCATTGGCATTTATAAATCAGCTGAGCAAGGAAAAGTTATTCTTTAAGTAATCTGATTTTTTTGGCACAACAAAAATACTAAGTTATTAAAACTTTAATATTGTTTTGGATTGCATCTTTAATGGACACCACTTTCTTGGCCTGCTACAAGGGATATTTTATTTAAAGCAAAGAAAAACTGCATTTCTTAAGGCTTCCCTTGTGAATTCAGTGACAGTTGGAAGTGCAAGGTTCATTCTTCAGGCAATGAAACCCAGCAGCAGCAGCAGCGAACAATCCACACCATTTTTCAACAATATTCCCACACCCCCTTTAGTCTGCGCTCACCAGACAATGTTCCCATTAATTTCAGCACAAAATCTTTTCATAGATACCAACACAGAGAGCCAGCGCTATAGGTCAGTCCGTTTGGCTCTCCCCAGATGGACAGGCAGATGACCAGGCTCAAAATAGCTTCCTAATGCTTGTTTATTCACTGCAGAATTAATTTACGTTACTCTCTGTTTTACAAAAGGATTTATATGTGACATGGGGGTTGATGGGCGAACACGACACCCTTTTTCCAGCTTGTACCACTGCAGGAGGCAGCACCGGCCTGTCAGCCAGCACCCTCCTGGGGGTCCCTCAGGGCACCAGGACTACCAGTGACCCCATGCTGGGCTCAGACAGGGCAGTAAGGCCTTCCCAGTAAGAGTAAGGCCTTCCCAGTAAGGCCTTCCTGCTGCCACCACCGCAGGAGGCCCATGCATGCCAGCAGGCCGCACACCAGCCAAGAGCCTCCACTGGCGCCCTGGAGGCCTTGGTGGCCTTGCAGAAACCAGCACAAGCACTGCTTACCACTAACCCTAACGCCCCTCCAGGAGCTGTTTGTAATGAAGTCCACGAGAAGAAACCAAGCCAAAGCAACTGCAAATAAAATTCTAGGGGCGTAGCGACCGGTGCTGTGAAATTCCATAGTGAAAGACCCTACAGCATGGCAAAACCCTGAAGATTACACTGCATTTTAAGCCTGAAAGCAGATTTAACTACTCACTGCTGCTGTAACAGATTACTCATAAAAAGTCAAGCTACCTCTTCACCCACTGAGTACATACAAGTAGTGTAAATTCTTAATTCCTTGGTTATTTGCATGTACCGCAAGTTTCTTTAAGCTGCTCGAGATGTCTTACCCTCCAGATGCACAGCACTGTTCCACAAACACTGACTCATTGCACATGGCTGTGCATTCCCTGAGGATTAATTCCAGAAGTTAATAAAAATGTTGGACTCGAGCTGCCAACGTACGCCAGTTGCATACGTCCACCTATTTTTCTTCTCTATTCCTGCCTCGGTAGTCTTGCACATAAACCCAAAGAAGTCAGATTTTGGGAGGGGTGTGGTGTATGGGTGGGAAGGAGAGGTGTCAGAGAGGAAAAGGTGAATTGTAAATACAATGGGTCGTCCACAAAACATTTGAATCTTGCAAGAAAATACAAAATTAATTCTATGGTAAATAGTTAAGTTATATTTATGAGGAGCTCTTACTAAAGACAACCTCTGTGATCTCAACCAGGAGCAAGATCAATAGACCCATCCAACTTCAACATGAAATTGAAAATGAAAAGCTACCCAAAAAAGACAAAGTAACAGCTTTATCTAACATATAAACACCCCTTCAGAGCTGCATTCTACATACATCGTGTTGTGCTAACATACTTGAAAACTTAAGATCCAATTTACAAAAAAGAGCCTAGAGGAGAGAGGCATAACTGTGTATCCAAAATCCTCCCAGAGATTTAAAAAGCTACATCATTGGTTTTGCTATAAACCCCCTGTTTACAAGGCTCTATGTACTGCTACACAGCAATAAATGATTTGCCTCCAAGTATTTTCTTTATTTCTTGTCTACAATTTTCTCCATCCTTCCCTGAAGATGTCCAAAGGGAACAGTGTTAATCTCCTATCTATCCCACTTTAATCCTTGCTTTTATTTAAAAAAAAAAGTGCAACTACACTTGACAGGCAAAAGAAGCAGTAACTGGCAGGTTCAGCTTCGGTAGGGTTGATTAACATGTGTACATTCTACTAAAGATTATATAGAATGATTAAGACCTTTAAATCAAACAAAAAATTGTTTAAGTGGGCAGAGCTCAAAAACCTGAGCATAGGAGTCATTTTCAGTAGTTCTGCCTACTAGGTTAATGAGAAATATCCATTTCAGAGCCACCCTCAGACCAGAAGCTGAGCATGGAGGAAGAACAGTGCTTAAGTGCGATATGGCAGAAAACAAAAGTCATGCAATCATCACCTTAAACATCCACTCCTAATGACACAGCGTAAGTCTTCATTTGAGCAGCAGTTAAGCTATTAGAAAATTAAGTTCAAAAGTGAAAAATTCAAACGACAAAGGAAAATTATACTCTGTTTTTACACACCCAGAAGAACCTTTCCACACACCCAGACTTCAACAGTGACTAAGAATGAGAAGCTGGAACAAGTTAAATGGGTTCTGCCTTATTCCCACCATGAGCTGCTGTAAGCGTTTACAACGGACAGATTAGGAGCATGCTGTATCAATACGGGTACCGACGCCAAGCCACAGAGCTTTCTGCCAAATCACACTGCTCCCGGCAGGGATCTCTGCTCCTCTCCTCCACCCACACACACCGAGCCCGCGCATCCTCTTCTGCTCCACCGTCCATATCCAGAAGCACAATCGCTTCCCTCACATAACAGAGGGTATTACTTTGCAGAAGAGCAAGGGAAATACCAGCTCACTCAGCAGGATGCCCTATTACAACCAAACTACACCCACTGCTCAACTGCAAATCAAAATGTTTCCGCACATCAATTTGATTTGACCCCCTGTTGGTTAATATGTGCTAAGGAACTGGGCGTAGTTTCTGCGGACTCCGCACAGCATGGTAAAAAACTAGGGTGGTAAAAAAAAAAATTTAATCTGCTTAGAGAATGAGTTTCTGTTAAATGACCTAGATTCTCACTGTCACCACAAAAGCACTTCCTATGATAAGAAAGGGTTTTGCTTTGCTTTGTTCCTGCTGCACCCATCCCAAAAAAGCACACTTACTCCAAACAAGTTCAACTAACCCAAACGCTTCTCCCTCTTCACACCTGAGTTTGACAACGATGACCATCACTGACGAACATTCACAGTTTTGATGTTTGACTAACTATCCACCTGACTCCAGAAGCCCAAGCCCAACAGTCGTCATGAAATGGTACCAAAACAGCATCATTCCGGATCTCAATATGAAGCAACGTAATGAAGTTATCCAGAAATCTTCCCCCAATTAAGGCAGGAAACGGGATCTGGGCATAAGCATTTCTAACGAGCTGCTGACAGCAAGAACAACACAGCACACTTTCTTGTTGAAGTTGCTCACAGGTACACGGCAGTGACTACCCTCAATTCTGCTAGAAGGAGCACCTACTTTACACAGGCTGGGGAAAGCACGAAGGGCAGTTCACAAGAGCTTCTCTGCTCCTGCTGAAGTCTTTTCCTTCTGACTTCATAACCTAAATACAGGTAAGCTAATATGGATAAAGATATCAAAGAGGCAAGTAGTGGGAGTACAAATGGATAGCCCATGTTTAGAAGCAAAATAACTTAGTATCCAAATTAGAAAAACAAACAAACAAAGAAACTAACAAACAAACAAAATAAACCACTACAGCAGTAAGTCTCTAAATGAGAATATTTTAGGTCTTCATTATAATGAAACCAGTGAAAATTAGACGTGACCCTCCAAATAACCTAATTCTGCAGTCCAGGGTTTTCGTGTTTGTCCTGGTTTATGCAACAACAACTTTGCTTAGGTTTACCCAACACAACTTCACCGCATCATTGGATTATCTGTGGCATAACAAAAAACCTTACTTCAAGCAATGTTTTAAAAGAACTGATGAGTATCTTTTAGAGCAGTATTCCCAAAAGCAAGCCATCTTATCTGCAATGTCCAGCAAGAAGTTGGGAATCGCTTTCTGCTTTAGGAAAGTTTAAAAAAAAATAAATACTTGTCGTTCTTCTACAAACCTCGACCAACTAATCCGTACGTAATGCTTGAGCAAACACAACTGTGTACCCAAAGGCAATTATAGCTTTACAACTGCACGGTAAGTGACAGTTTTGATGTTATGGAGCACAGCAAACATTAGGAGCTGGGATGGATGTCCACATGCCTCCAGCAGGCACAGTAGAAGGCACAAGAGACAATTGTGGCTGAAGAAGAAAAATCTTTGCAGGTAAGCCATACCCAAGAGCCAGCAGCTTTTCTCCCCTATTTGACCCAGCTGTGCAATTTCATTGCCTTTCAATGGACAAAGAGCAGCCGTTGCCCAAAAGTTATCCCATGCCCCACTGTGGCAGCAGGGCAGGGAAGCGAACGGCTTTCAATAAAGCCGTGTACGTTTGCCAAGGTCGCAGATGTCTCGGTGTCACAGAACACATTTCAGAAGAGCACTACTGCAATAAAACGCATGAAGTGAAAGTGCTGTCTCTGCAATTAGAGCTGGAGACGAGCGTTCCTCTTCTCAGGTACGGCATAAAGGCCGGGAGGGCACGACACCCCTTTCTTTTAGCGCGTTAGCCCAGAGCTGATGCATAACGCTCAGAGCACACAAGGAAAGTTTTCTTTCTAGCCTAATTTTAGTAGAGCCCTACTTCACTATAACCCCAGCTCCAAAGCTGAACATCACCAGTATTTAGAAGTGTTCTGAGAGGGAAGCTGCCAGGCAGCCTCATTTAAAAACAGAGAGGCAGCAACAAGCAGTTCCTCATGCTTGATCCGATTACTCTGATCTCTCTTTTGATGCTGCACTCACTCGTATTTCTATTACTGAACGGGGGGAGCAAGGGAAGGGGGGGAATGGCACTATGCTGCTTGGTGCTTCTTTCTCCCTCATCACACTCCCAAGGAGGGATACACGCTGTGGTAACTGGCATGAAGTGGATGCAAGAACTGGAAGCCACGGCAGCCTCGGACCTCTCCTGCTACCACCTGCCAAGTCCTGCTTTGGTCTCATGCTGTCCATGAGAAGATCACATCCACGGCTGGCTCACCGCTTTAAGAAAGGTGTGCTGTGTGCCTCCGCATCAAATTTTGAGATCTCTCAGGTCCAAGCTCACGAAAGTTGTCGTGTGGTGGATTAGCACTTGAGTGCATCTTTGTGAATGGAAGAAAACCACTCGAGTCCACCCCAGAGACGATCAACTCGTGATGCTTTGCGATAGCCTGGGGAATACAGTAACACTTCCATTCTGGCTGCAGACCTTTGAAGAGATTATAAATCAGATTCGGTCGCTCGCAAACTGTTAAAAAAGGGCAAAACAAGATCAAAGAGGTTCATCCACAGCCGTAACCCAAACCCAGTGTTTTATATACCCAGTGCTTGTCAAGAGCCAGTGTAACTTCAGGAGGCGACGTGCCAGGTTTGCAGATCTCCTCGGCTCCACCAGCTCCATTTGCACCTCCACCACCACTCAGGTGGTCCAGAGACCACCACTGCCCACGGCGCCTCGCCTCCAGGAGCTCCCCTGCCTGCAGGGGATTAACAGCCCACGCTTCAACTCCTCACCCCAGATAAGCGCCCACGCTCTGCATGTCAGCAGTGCAGAGCTCGCATAGTTATGCTGCATCGCTACAAAACCAGAGGGAACGTGCAAGCTGCCTTCACGCCGATGCGAGTAACGCGCTGGCACTGCCTCAAGCTCTGTACACAAAATGCCTGCCTCCTCCCAGAGCTGGCTGGGGAGCCGGTACCCAGCGCCTGGTGGTCAGCAGCAGATCACCGTCCTGCAGGAAACCCAAAGGGAACGAACCGCACAGTCCCACACCCTCCCTAAAAGCCAGCGAGGGCTTGCCTGTGCCCTCCGGCAGCTTAATCCTGTACACGGCACCAGACACTGTTAATGTAATTGTCAAATGCATTTTTCAAAGAGTTCCCTCACTTTCAAGATGCTGAGCATACAAGAGATAAGAGAAGTTCACTGTCATGTAAGCTAATCAGTACCTGAACCTTCTCGGAGAAAACCATTTGAGCAAAACGTTCAACTACAGTTTTTTGCTATTAAGCTTCTTTTGCTTCACCAAGGAGTCTGGAAAATGTAGTACCAGCCACGGACTTTTGCTGTCTGTCCTAGTGAAGAATCGGGCCAGTAATATAAATTGTTTAGGGCAAACACTTCACAGCTGGTCTTGGCAGGGAAAGTACATTTCTAACACAACTATTCCCCAGCAGTGCCAAACATACACCTGCATTTTAAAGGAACGCCTGTCATCTCCTACAGCTCAGAGCCCATCGTCTCCTCAACAATTACATTTCCCTCATATTGTCACTAACAGGAGGGAAGGGGCTGACACCGACTTCAGTGATCTGGCAAAACCCACAGAAATATTAACTGCTGCTGCTTTAGAAGTTACAAAAAAAGCCAAGCCCTGGCCATGAACACCATTTCCATCTACCCGTCAGAGAAAGCCCTGTGAACTGGGAAAGCCGCTTATGCAACTCCTGATCACAGTACTGCAATCCCCAGAGGCTGAAGCTACCCACACATGCCCTAGGAAGGTAAAAATATAAACCAGGGAAAACAACACAGCACCTCCAGATATGAACGACAGCCAACAGACACCAAGATGCACAAGCATTTCCAGAGACAAAAAAAAACTTAAACTGAACAATCTCTTTAGTTTTCATGTTAAGACAGCCCTTGAAAGTTTTATATTTCTGAGCAGAGATGTGCTTAAATACCATTTTAAATACCATTTACCTCTACACTAGTATCTTAACAGGGTGTCAGTTGTTATAGTAGCACCACCTTGAGATATCCATTACGGTTTGATGTTATTACTCAAAATTTTAAAGTACAGAAGAACATAATCCACTCAAACTGAACTGTAGAGTAGAAATATCATGCTGGCCAAACAGGGCCATCACTGATTTTAACTAACTACCCATGCAGGCCAGTAGGAGTTCCTAGCACAGCCCAGTAAGCGTTTTAAATAAAACAGAAAAGCCACTTGGCATGTTCAGCAGGTAAACACCAACTATGACAACATTGCTGTTCAGGTACTGTTATCACTCACGATAATACATGCTGAACAGATGAATGAGATTAACTCCAAAGTCCGATTTCCAAAGTCCCATCCAGCACTCTTAGCACAGCTCCCTAGCAGCTAACTCCTTTGCCATACAAAGACTTAAGACGCAGCCCAATGTGCAGCACGACAGGAAAACCAACAAGATCACCAGGTAACAAATACACGAGGAAAGACGGGGAAAAAAGCTTATTCTGGGGGAAAAAAAGCCAAGAGAAACCAGGCAGATTCTGTTCACGAGCAGGCAAGCATCAGAAGAGGAGCCAGCTGCCACGTGCATCGCTTGCACTCGGGCTCTTTGCGCTTGCAAACCAAGGAACCAAGCACCCAAACGCAGGGGCAGGGCTCGACCATGAGCAGCCACCAGCTGGGAGCAGTGGGACACACACCGTGCACCAGCCCATGGCCCAGCCGCCAAGCTCTGTTGTGAAATACTCCCCTTCCAATTACTACATTTTTGATTGAAGCCTCGCGGTATCTTTTTTTCAGACATGCAAAAATAGCCCCTTCCACCAGCATTCTCCCCTGGTGCCTGGTCGTGAAGCCAAGCGCACCAAAGCTTCCAAGCCAGCACTGGACGACCTTCAAAGAGCTCTGTGGTGGAGCTCCCGTGAACCACAACAGCAGCTGCTAGCTGCAGCATGCAATTAAATCGCCGGGGAAGTAACTGATTTATGAAACTTAAACAAGTACATACCACTCGTAATTACAACATTCCAGCTAGGGTCTCTTCTTCATTGCAGGTTTCCAAACAAAGTCTCTTTATTTAATGCCAGTGGGTTTGTGCCACTAGAGAACAGCACACAGTATTCCTCAGAGGAACAAATACAACTTTTTTAATGTCGCATCCCATTTCTCAGAAGAGATACAGATTACACGTCCGGCTTTGCTTGTACTCTCAAACCGCTGCATAAGTATTTACTTACTGGCTGAATTCCAGCTGCAGTGAATGCTGCAGACTTACAGCTTGCATTACATTTAAAGCTTCTGAAGTCTGTTAAAATCATATCTCCCTGAACCACAGAAAGCAACTTCATTTTTTTTGGATATGCAGAGCCCCTGTATTCAAGACAGGAGTACTGCTACACTGTCAAAAAAAAAAAGCACCAGTTGTTAAAATCCCTTTTAAAATTATGACAATAATCTCTAGAAAAGCTGGCGCTGAACAGAAACGCCAGAAAAATCTGCCTACATGCAATATCAGAAAGCTATTTTGTAAAGTAGGTTTTTGAGCAAACATGTTATTAGGAGCATTTAAACAGTCATTTCAAAGAGAGAGCAGACCTAGCCTAAAACAAATGCTTTATTCTGGGTGGCCCCGGGCAGACAGAGGGCGAGGAAGCCGACCCAGCCCTTCTTAGCCAGGCGACGGGGCAGAGCCCCGGTCCGCACGCCTCTGCCCCCCCGAACACGCATTGGGCTCTGGCACAGACCTGAGGAAGCAACGCCAAGCCATCTTCAGTTACTGAGTCAGGGCTGTTTGATTACAAAGCCTTCTTTATTTACACACCCAGAAGAGACAGAGTGAAATACAAGCAAGGAAAACAGCGAAGCAACATCAACAGACCAGAGACTGATAAGGACGGGCGCGCACAGGAGGAGCGCGTCTCCTCCTCCCGGCCTCAGGTGCACCCCAGACACCTCTGCAGAGGGAACCGCCAGCAGCCCCCGCTCTTGCCGAGGCATATCGCGACGTCCAGTGCATATCGTGACATCCAGCGCTGCCAGCAATAAACCCAACAGGTGTCCATCGGGCCAAAGGTGTGAGGAACTGCCCCCTCTTGTGTGTAGATCCTGCACAGAGCAGAGCCGGCTCCCCGCGAGGCTTCCCATCCTTGGAAATCACAGGAGGCTCCTTGGCAGTGGTTTCTCAGCCAGATTGTCGTGCTTATAAACCTGTGCCCAACTGCCTACATGCAAGACAAATGAGCCCAAGCTGCAATCCAGATGGATTACTTTATTTACCAGCCTCTTCCTTGCAATTTTCCTCAAGTGTTTGCATTTCATGCAGAACACAACCAGAACGTCAGTGTATTTTCCAACGCAAGCGCCCAGCCAAGTCTCAGCGAAACCGTTGCAGATCAGCAGCTTTGTCTTGCTTGCACACAAAAGCTCCTTAGAAACTGACTCCGTATTTACAAAGGAGCAAAGGTCTTCCCCTGGCCTATTGCATTCGGGGCTTGTTTCACGTTGGCAGATGCCGCAGCACGCAGTTGTGACCGCTGCTTGTCCCGAGGCGCACCCGCAGCACCCTCGTGTCGGCACGGCCATCGCACCCAGCACCACGACTGGGCTTCGGAGCGATGCTGGCACCGCTCCTCTGAACGCCTCCCGCGGCTTCGGCTGGGAAGTTATTCTTTCTAAACTGCTGTGCAACATGGCTGTGCGCCGCCAGGCAGCTGCCGTGCTCCAGCGCTGACTGCATCTCAGCCTTAGCCGAAACCACCCCTCAGCTCTCGTCCTACTTCGCAGGGGTGTTACAAAGTTTAATTCACCGTAAAGCACCGCGATCAGATCAAAAGGTGCTGCAGAAATGCACGGATTCGTCTCCAGGTACCAGCTCAGTTTAAGCAGAGCCCTAGCGTTGCCTATCGCCAGCCCAACCACCCGAGCTCCAGGCGGGCAGGGAAGCGATGGCAGCAGACTCCAACATGTGCTCCGGCTCGCAGGATGCTGCTGCACCACGGTACAGCATGGGGCTGGTGTTCCTTGTGTGGCAAGCGGCACGGAGACACGGCGACAGCGGGCAGCAATCACTGCCAGACACCGACTGCCACACCGCTGGGTTTCTCTTCCAGGAGTACTGAGGCTAACAAACTAGTAGCTTTTAAAAGACAGGGGAGAAACGGAAGGAAATAACAATCAAAAAAAAAAAAAAACACAAAAAACAAAAAACAGAAGTCTTCAGCGTTAAGAAGTTTTGCCTGAAATACATTAAAGCAGGACTTTTAGGATGTCATCCTTTATTCGCGACAGAGCAGTGGCATCACCAGAGAGTTATCTTCTACCAACAGCATCGCCATCTCGGTTCGTACCGTGCGGTGCCTTTCGCTATCGGAAAACATCAAGCGCACACGTCAGGCACCGGCATCGAGCTGCAGCACCCAGCCCCGGCTCGTTCCTTCCCAACGGCTCCAACGGGCTGAAGCGGGGCTGCTACGGCCAGCAGCGGGGCTCCGGCTACCAGGCTCACGCTGCTGTGACACCGCACGAGCCCCTGGCTAAAAGCAGCCCTTAAAAACGATTTGAAACGCGAGGGAAGATGTTGGGAGGCAGATGGCAACACAAAGAGCGAGCGGAGTTATCCCCCAGCAGGGCTTTTGTTTTTATTTCGGGCTGGTGGAAGTGGAAGCTCTCCACAGGTCAGACCGACAGACGATTCCCTGCGTATGGAGCTGAACCGAGCGCAGATCCCACCAAACCCACCTCCGCGCAAGCCCTCCGAAAAAACTACGAGGACAGCGCGTTAATCACATAAACATCTGGGCGGCTGCTGCCGAGCCGTGCCGGAGCGACACAAGTGTTTCCCCAGCTCCTAATAAAAAGGGGCTGCCACCGACGGCTCCTTTTCCACCCCGGGGGCCGCAGGGCAGCCGGAACGGGGAAAATCGCGGGGACGGGGCCGACCCCCGGGGCCCGCAGCGGTGCCCCCCGTCGGGCTGAGCCCCCGGCGCCGGGAGCGGGCAGAGCGCGGCCGTGAATAAAGCTCTTTGTTCGGCCGCGCTGCCCGCCTCCCCCCCCCATCCTTCTCCGTATCAGCGAAACGCAACAGATCGCTCAATGGCTCGCTTGTTCCGCCGCCTGGTCCCGGGCAAGGCACGCCAGCTCCGCTCGGCGCGGCAGCCGCTAAATGGAGCCTTGTGCGGGCACCGGGCGGCCCCGACGGGCTGCCCCGACGGGCACCGGCACGGCCCTGCTGCAAAAGACCGGGTCGGACCGGGCCAGGATGGGCTTCCCCTGGGGCGGCGGGGGCTCGGGGCTCCGGGGCAGCCCCGCTCCGGTGCCGCCCGCTCAGCCCAAAGCCGCCGGGACGGGGCGGGCGGACAGACAGACGGACGGAAGGGAGGACGGACAGACGGAGTTGCACGCCGCTGCCAACAGGTCGGCGGCCGCCCGGCGAGCCCCCCCCGCGGCCAGCAGCCGCTGCCATGGAAACCGGCACCGAGCCGCCGCCACCGCCGCGCCCGCCCCGCGCCGCCCAACGCCCCCCGGCGGAGCGGGCAGCCCCGGGGGCGCCGCCACCACCGCTCCGAGCCCCCGGGAGGCGGCTCCGCGGGCACCGCCCGCACCCTGCGGGAGCCTCCGCACGGCGCCGCTTCCCCCCCCCCCCTCTCGCTGGACGGACAAACAGACGGCCGGACCGACGGGGCGCCCGCTGCCCCCCACCCGCCCCGCAGCCCCGCGGCGCCCCCCCGCGGACGGTGCGCGCCGGGTCCAGCCCCGGGGGGGGTTTTGGTGGTGGAGGGGATGAAGGGGGGAGAAGGGGGGGGTCCGGTGCGCGCCCTACCTCTGGGGATGACGGCGGCGGCTGAGAGCAGCAGCAGGAGCGGCGGCAGCGGCAGGAGGCGGCCCGGGGGGGCGCGGCGGGGCGCGGGGCCGCGGGGCTGGGCGCGAGCCGCCATCGCCGGCACCTGCTCGGCTCTGCGCCCCGGCCGGCACCTAGCGACCGCGCGCACCGCTAATGAGATGCGGCCGCGTCACGGCGCGGGGAGGGGCAGCGCCACGGCCTCGCTCCGCCCCGACGGGGGGGGCGGAAGGGAAGAGGGGGGGGGACGCGGCCCCGTGCCACCCCCCCTCCAACGGCGGAAAAACGGGAGGAGGGAGGGAGCCTTTCCCCCCCCCCTCTCCACTTCGGGGATGGGAAGGGAAAGCAGCGGTGGGGAGTGGGCGGCGACGCTCGCGACACGCGTGGGGGGGCGTCGCGATAGGCGTGGGGGTGTCGCGACACGCGTGGGTGGGGCCGCGACACGCGTGGGAGCCCCCCACACACACACTCCGCGGCCGCCCACCCTCGCCGACCCCCGCGTCGCGCACCCCACGCGTGTCGCGGCCCCGCCCCGCCGCTGGTCGCCCACCCGCGCCCCCCCGGGGGCCGCCGCGGCCGGAGCCGGCAGCCGGGCCGCTGGAGGCGATGTTGAGCCTCCCAGCGGCCGCGGGAGAGGCGCGGCGAGGCCGGGCGAGCACGGAGCGAGCCCGGCGGCAGCCCCCGGACCGGCAGCCCCGGGACCCGCTACCCCCTGCCCGGTACCCGGTACCCGACGGCCGCCCCCCCGGGGGTCTCGGCACCCCGCAGCGGGCTCGGAGCGCCCGGGGAAGGGGAGCCGGCCTCCAGTCTCCGCTGCTGAAGCACCGCGGGCCTTCACGGGCAGTGCCGGGGGGGGGCGGAGGGGCCGTCGGGTGGTGCTGCCGCCGCTAGCAGGGTTATTCCGCGCTAAGCTGGGCGCAGGTGAGTTGTCAGCCCAACTTTATCAGCACGTCCCTGCTGAGCCCGCAGCTGAAACGGCTCCGGGCGGGCGTTGGGTCCCAGCGCAGGGCTGGGGGGAGCCCCCACCCGCAGCCTGCCCCCACCCCGGAGCCGTGCCCCGTGCCCCTCCCGGGCTGCCAAGCATCTTCGCCCTGGAGAGATGGCAAGTGCCACGTACACGGAGTTTCAGGCTACCCTGCTCATCACGATTGTGCGACTAAGCCGGATTTATCCTCCAGTTTAGAGGAAAGCGTTTGTCTTTGTCCACGACGCTAAATTCCCTTCCCTCCAGAAGGACTTTAGCACTGGTAAACAGCTTGGGCTTGAGAGACTTTGCATAGCGGCTCCATTTGCCTCCGTGTCATCAGGCACCAGATTATCTTGTTTGTCTATTTTTAATTACATGTTTTAGACCCCTTTGTACAATATTGTGCATTATGACCTACTGCTGCTCAAACATCAAATTGGAAGACAACCCATATTAAGTAAAAAGGTTTATAATAATTTAAGTATTCATAGGGTGCAGAACAATAAGTAGTAGGAAATACAATTTGCATAATAAATATCAATATCACAACAGCTAAAACAAACCATGACAAATTATCTGCTGCTAAATGACCGGGAGATTATAGAATGCAAATTGCAAATCCTGAACTCTAGGAAATGACTTCCGTAACCTGCAACGTCTCGTTCAGCAGACAAAAAGGGACTCGAGATGCACTAAAACTGGCTGTGTTCCTGCTGGAAACATCTTATTGCATTCCATTATGCATCAACTTTAATTTCAAGAGGAAAACGATTTCCTCTGTCCTGGAAGCTTAGCCTCAGATTATTTGTCACAGTGTGTTTAGCAGTTATGATATTGAAGCGTGAGCCCCATTGGCAGTGATTGAAAGCTGTATTAAATCAGCGAGGGCTCAACTTGCAGGCAGCGAGAGACAGCAGCTCGCTAATATGGGAGTGGTAGCAGGAGCAAGGGAAGGGGAGAGGAGAGAAAGGTCTGATGAAGGTTGACCTGACCCACAAATATAGCTGATATAATTGTTGGCATTACATGACAAGGTTGCTCCCGAAGTGACACATCCCACTGACAAGCAGCCACTCATTCTTGAGACTCGCTGTGACCTGTCTCTCATGGGAGGCAGCCAGGAGCCACAGAACGATGGAAAAACCAGTCTGTTCCTGCTCCAAGAGCGAGGCTGAGCTCAGGCTACAGCCCTCGGGGTTGTGAAGGCCTGTCGGCATCTGTGCAGCACGTGCCACCAGGGAGGACCTGGGGGCCTGGGGTAGCAAAGCACCAGAGGGAACAGCCCCTGCTCCCTGCTGCTTTGGCTGCTTTAGGGTCCCCCTTGCACGGCTGAGCTGGTGTAGCACAGCCCCCAGTTGCCCCCAGCAAGGAGCTTTGGTTTTCCCTCGTTGCATGGCGTGGGGGTGCTGTGCACGTTGGTGTTGTGGGCAGAAATGCTGCAGCACCCCGTAACCAAAGCCCCTCTGAGCTTCAGAGGTATGCGGGTGGAGGATCGCGTTTCAAATCTCGTCTCTGGGTGTTAGGGGTTACGAGCAGCAGGAATTTCGCACAGGAACCTTTCCTGTGCCACTTGTGGCAATCCTTCAGATTCATCATTCCTGCCCCTCCCGCCCCCCAGCAATTTAGCACATCTCAAAGACCAGATGGTGTTTTTGCATTTTAAAACTGATAATCAATTGTTTGTTAATTCAGTTTTTAAGTCAAGAGCAGAAATAAACTTAAAAATGAGAATTGCAATCTGTGGCATACTTCTGGAGAAAGAGCCAACCCCCCTGTTTCAAACACGCACATAAGACAAGAGGAGCAGAAAGAATGAGAAACATTAGTTGTGCTTTACCTTCCTGTCACAGGAGCTTTGGACCCAACTTTGGGCAATGTTTTGAGATGCCTTGAATGAAACTTTGTAGCATAAGCAAGCCCTGGCTCTTTGGATAAATAGAAATTGGCGAGAGATCAGGCTAGAGATGGGAGCAGCTCCAGTGCAGATCACTGGTACTGCCTCTGTGGCTGCTGCTGGGAATGGGGTTGGAGGGTTCAACCTCACCTGGCTTCTGACTGATTTGAAGCAGCTGACGTTAACTACGGCCACTTCATAAATAAATGCAGCCAACTGATGGTTTCTGTTCTTTACTTTCACAAAGGCTGGTGAACCAAGGTTACTCGTTAGCCAAAATGGCTTTCCTTCTTGTCCTCCAGCATTGCCATTCGCTTACTGTGTGAATCTAAGAAGGGAAAAAGCCAACCTAAAAAAGCCCAAGTTTTCCACTCTAGAAAATGAAGGTAATGCACACTGCATTTAACTTTTGCAGGTACTGTGGGACTTTCCATTCTTACACAGCTCTTTGAGTCTCAGATTAAAGGTGCTATAGAGACTGAGAGACCAAAAAGATTTCTCTACAAATGGCAGTGTTTGTTCACTCCACATACTCTGTCAAGAGAAATAAAACAGTTGTCGATCTTGTGAAAAGCACCGGCTCTGAAATTTTCAAAGAACTGCATGGAATTTTAGCCACACAATTCACATTAAAGCTGGCATGGGGCTAAATCCTGTGTAACTCTTTGAAAATTTAGGAGTTTGTCAAAAGGAATCCAGAAAAGGATTAACCAAGTTATAGCATTTCAGATTTAACAGCTCATCTGAAGGAACTGTTGCGTGCTTCCCCCAGCCGGACTGGCTCCCCGCCGGGGCCTCCGAGCATCTCCCTTTACCTGTCCCCAGAAGGAAGCACTGAGTTCAGCCTGCTTAAAGATCGGGTAAAAATGCAAAGCCTAATTTCCACTCTTCCACGTACTGTGACAAAGTTGTCATTTGCTACGCTCTCCCTATAGAAATTCAGTGCTTTAGTTACAGTACAAATATCTCCCAATATATTTTATTTATCTGGCTCCCACTGCAATCAACAACAAATTTGTTCAAAATTTTAAAAGGTATAAAACAGATGCCAAAATACAAAGCAGAACTACTGCTACCATCACCACGGAGGAGAGGAGAACTTTATCTCATCCCAGCCCAGCAACACACAAGGATGTGTGCCCAGGGAGCAGCCGGCATCTCCCCAGCAGGGCACGGGGGAGCCTCAGTTGCTGGTGGGGACACTTTTAGGGGAAAATGCCTGGTTTGGTCCTGATCAGTTACAGCCTGACATCAGAGAGCGTAATACAGAGAAAGGTTGAGCAGGCTGCTGTGCCACAGCGGGCAGCTATGTCCCACACTGCTGGGCAGGTGACCCCCCAACCTGGTGGCACGCTGGAGGTGCATGTGGCACCACAGCCCCTCTGCAGGCAGGAAAGCCAAGTTAGCCAAGTTGCAGCAGTGCACTGACCTGCCGGGATGACACAACAGGCAGCTGGCACAGAGCTGAAGGCAAAACGTGCCCCTATAACACCGCAGTGTTTCAGGTAAAGGTTGTTGGAGCTCCCCGTTCCTGAGCGCTGAGGAACAGCTGCCACATTTCGCTGCAGCATTCACAGCTTCTTGGAGGTAGCTAATACGGTACCAAACACAGCCTGCTGGCAGTCTGGAGAGCCTTTCCTTCTTGCAGGGAAGGAAGCAGCAGCTCCGCTTCAGCAAATATCTAAGCAGAGGCTCAACTTGCAGCGTGTGCACCCTGCATGTTTCTGTGCAGTCACATACATGTCTAAGTATTTTGCTGGAGTGGCATTTACATGGAAAAGACAGTGCATTTCCAAAGGATTCAAAAACAACTGGTGCCAAACCAGTAAATGAAAGCAACATTTATACAAGTGTATAAATACGTTGACTTTAATTCCCTTGCGACAAACACTGCAGGCACACACAAAGACCAGTCACACTTGCTGAGAGCAATAATGTAGTCTTTGTAAAGTGCATATGCTCAGCACCCACTGTAAATACCATATTTTCATTTATAATTTACAAAATTTTCTTTAACACCTACTGGATATTTGCATTTGCTTTGTCCTTTTCCTGCATGTGGGGGGTCTGTTTTTAAATTTTCATTTTCGTTCGAGACCTAGAAGATTAAATTTAATTATTTTTTAAGCCACAAGTGTGACAATAAAACAAAAAAGTCTTTTGATTTTGGAGAAATCCTATTGAGGATCTGAAGGGCTGTCATCAGTGCAGCATCAGTCTTCATTATCTGATTCTTTTTTCAATTGGCAGAGCTTTACAGAGAACACCGCTCTTTCAACAAAATGATAAAGGGGTATTTGAAATAAACAGAGAGAGTCCCCAGCCAGTGAATACCTTAGATTGCTACGGACCGTGACTTAATGCTAACTCCTATGAACTTCTCCTTTTTTATCTTTTAATAAAAAAGCTGTACAGATGGGATTTTTTGCTTGGCTAAAACCTTTGTTAAAAAAGAAAACAAAAAAAAAACCCTAAGGAGCAACAGCCACTAAAAGTACAAAAGTTCTCTCCAAGCAAAAGCTCTTGCATGTATTTATTTGAGACGGTCCAAAAAAAGCATTTTCGTGCCACCGATGGCTGATAACCAGGTGCACTGCTGTCACCTCCCTAGCTCCTCTGCTATCGTGTGCACGCAGCAAACTAGAGCAACCCAAGCCTGGATGTGCAGCACGCCGCCTCTCCCTTTCGGCAGCAACTTGGCACCTGGAGGCACTGTCACCAAGGCAAGGGCTCACCAAGCCAAGTTACAAAGGGCAGGCGGTCTGCTTTCATGGGTTTAAGATTGCTTCTACACACCGGAAAGAGCCTGGAAAGGTGCACCGTGGCTTTCATTAAAGGAATTTCCCTTCCACTCCAGACAATCTTGTCATTGATGCATACAGGCAGGAAATGAAACGGCAGCCCAGGACCGTGGGAGGCAACTGTTGTCGCGCTCTATTCTCGGTTCGGCGAGGGGAAAAGCAGCCCAGCGAGCCTTGGTCTGTGCTGCTCCCCTGCAAAGTATTTCAAGTTTCCGATGCGAAGCGGGGGAGAGATGCCTGCTTTAAGCTTCACACAAAAGCCGTTTGGAGCAAGCCAATGCCTGATGCCAAGCAAGACACGAGAGAGGCTTTGCACAGTGCGGTGGCAGGCGGAGGGTAGTTGCATTTCTAGCTCGAGATGTGTGTCAGCTATATTTATCAGCAAGGCAGCTGCCACATGAAACCCTGGAGCCCTACTGGGTGTTAAAACTCGGGAGGCAGCTCAGCTCCCCACTTCAACAAAGCGCATGTTTGTACATCAGCGGCACGGAGCACAGGCCGGTATGCATTCCCCCCTCCCTCATCTCAGCAGCATTGTCAGAGACGCCCCCGACTGCCAGCTTCTCCTTCCAGGAGGGTTCATTAAGCCTTGGCATAGCTCATGCTCGTGTTCAGCCATTGCAAAGCAGGGCATAAAATAAGTTCCTGAAATAAAAATGGCCAGGAGCACGCCACGGGGAAAACCGAGTGCAGATCAGAGGCAGAATGAAAAAAGATGAGAGCTTATCCCAGCTACGCAGGTGCCTGGCAGCACGTGAAGAGCGAAGTTCACGCTCGGCTGTGAGGCTGGGATCTGCACCACACCTTCATCAACATCTGCCGAGCCATACCTGAGTTCAATGTTTACATACACATTCTCCTACAGACATAATCTGGAACAAAAAACGCGCTGTAAAACAGCTAGCACACCTCTGTCACTGAAACAAACACCGTGGATGTGCACCAAAAAAATCACTTTGTGAGCAGCACAGCACCTAGCAAAGCTCCTGCTCTCCACAGCCGTAGCACCTGGATGCTAACAGCACAAATACAAAACTTCATGTGAACTGAACACCTTATTTCTGCCCGTCCATTACGACAGGGCTTCATCTGGGCAACAGGATTATGTATTGGTACAAAGCAGCCATGCATCAGCCACTGTGACTATATTATTTAGTGCCTGATAAGATACATGCACAAAATACTGATTGGTTTTCTATCATCTCCAATAATTATAAGCAGAAAGGTTAAGCCCCCAAGTCTGCTGAAGCAAGATGAAATATTTTCAGATGGTTTTAAAGAAACCAGATTATTCCCTAGTGTAACAATAACGCACAAAAAAATCTAGCCAGTCTGGCTCCCCTGCCGGTCTAGCCTTTTTACTGTTGGATAATAAGGAATAAGCTATAATTTAGATTTTTATTTTTTTTTTTATCACAGATCCAATTGAGAAAGAGGGACGAATCATTTTACAGTCTTGCGTCATCTTTTCCTGCAGATGAGTCTAATGCACCCTCACCATAAAACTCAGGAACTGTGCCCTCCGCATGTTGTTGTGACAAATTTCAAATCAAGAGGGTGCTTGAATTGGATTTATTACAATTGGGAGACAAGAAATTGTAATCTTTATGAGCCAATGACACAGAGCCTTATAATAAGAGAATGAAGTATCATTTGAAATGTAAAGCAAATTAGATTACCAGGGTCAAATCCTTCTACAGAGACATCATGTCTTCGGAGTGTCTCTTGCGTTTGACATCCTCTTTTCAGGTTTCACATTAGCATTTAAGTGTTTTTTAAATATGCTTAATATTCTTATAGGAGAAAAGTGCCTGCAAAAGTCAAGACATGGAGATCATGGGGATGGGGGGAGAAAGCAAGCCATCAAAATAAGTGCCGAGGAAAGCTACAGGTCTGCCATAAAGAGAAGGCGTCAGAGCTAATGGAGTCCTGGCGGGCACTTCTCCTCATCCCCTGTGATGCTCACGTCCTCCATCCCCCGGGGGAGCTGCTGTCCCCACACGAGGACAGCTCGATCTGAGCACCCGGCTGCGGGGAGGCACGGGCTGGGGAGGCTCCAGCAGCAGCCGGCTCCAGACAGACATCGCGGTGTGGCAGGCTGTGGGGTTTTTTGTTACATGCAGCTGGGGAAAGAAAAGGAAAAAGAAAAAAAAAAAAAAAAAAGCCCCTTTGATCACATCAAAAGCCATATCTTCTCCGCAGCAAGATGACTCACGGGTGTTGTCTGCCCCACCCGAATACCCAAAAACCCAGCGTGGGCTCGTGTGACAAGGCGTCAGAACACGAGCCCATTGCGGCATTGCTGTCTAACCCTCGTGTTTTGGAAACACTCAAAAACATGCAGAGGCACAGTTTTGCAGAGCAGGAATTGCAGTTTCCTAAACTTCGAAGTTTTCCTTTGAGGAGGTGACAAGCGGAGTAGTACAGAAGCTGGAAACCAGCTGCACCAGTAAGATCACGCACTCCAACTGCATCGCTACCCCTAAGGGACTGCTCTCCCCTCCGGTATCCTGCTTGTACGACTGGGGTTTGTTGTTCCCTTCAGCATCTCATTTGCTGTGGACACCTCAAGATGCAAGAGGCAGCAAGTCCAAAACCTCAAAGCCAGCCTGAAATGATTAAAATGCTGTGGGTAAACACCTGAGCACACAATGCAAAACTTTGACTGTTCCTCTGATTTAAGAGACTTCATGTCTTAATCATCTGTCAACACCACATGTAACCAACCATGGTACAGAGGAAAGGGCTCCCAGAAGGGATACAAACATCACACATGAAAGGAAAAGTCTTACTCAGCCTAGAGGGAATTTCAAATTAGGTACAACATTACTTCAGCTTTCACTGTCAAGAATGGTTAGATTTCCATTGACTTATTTTGTAACAGTAGGGTTTTCCTTTGAAGAATCCACAAACATCTTCACCTTCAACTCACATTTACTAGCTCTTGCTCATTTTTTTGTACTGCAATCCTACTTAAAAGCCACAGTCAGGGGCCAGGACCCCAACTGCAGCAGATGATGTACAACAAACAGGAGTTTACCACTTGCTCACCCCCAAAAGAGCTTCCAATCACTAAATAAAACAAGAGAAGACAGGTGACTACAGATAATATGGCAAGACAAACCGCTGCCAGCCAGGGCAATCCGCAGCAGTCCCCAGACAGCCTTGCTGCTGTCGAGGTTTTGACAGCCCAGGACTGATGCGGTCAGAAGCATCCCCACCACTGATCCACGCCATCTCGCTCCCCGACCACACACCTCAGCTCGAGCGGGCTGAGGAGGAAAAGTCCCTGCTACCAACCCCTCAAACCAGGACGTGCAGAATGATTTGGGAGAGAGAGCATTTGGTTATGGACAGAGAGTAAGCAGGAGGAAAAAAAAAAAAAAACACCACCAACAACAAAAAAAACAGCTTCATTTAGGTGAAGTACAAACAACTGAGGAGTGTGTTAGCATTTAAAATTATCAAAAGGAACTCAAACCTATTTTCTTCAGAAAAATGCTTTGCCTGGCTGGGGAAGAAACTAGCTGCCTGGCGCTTTGCAAGGGCGAACTGTGGCAGGTTGGTCTTCAAAAGGATTGTGGACTTTGGAAGAAATGATTGTTGTGCTTTCAAATCACCAGCTGGAATGCTGCAAACAACAACATTTACGGGGCAGCCTCCATCTCTAAGTTACTGCCATTTTCTGAGCACCAGTGGGATGGATGAAATCCAGAAATCCCTAAGCCTGGACACCTGCTTCTCAACATCTTTACAATTCCATTTTTTAACTGCTTTGTTTACTAGTAGGCACATGCATAAGTGGTGTATGTTCTCACATATGCCCCCAGCAGATGTGTACACACACATACACGTATGTATACACACACAGTATTACACACACACACAGTGCTGTAGGCATGCATCTTAGCCCAATAATTGCATTTTTTGTAAGCTTGTCCCAACTTGCCGATAGCTACAGAGCAAAACATAATTCGTTAACTCTACTCAGATATTGAAGAACAAAGCTGGAACTCCCATACAATTATGTTTTATCTCAGAGCAAGGTGAAATCATTAGATATTAGTGAGGTGCAGTGGCATAAAAATGATGTGTTAGCGGGGGTTCATTACATTGTATTTTCAGAGCCAGGAAGATCAATGCGTTCATGCATCATGAATTAGTCTCATGCCTTAGTCTTCCCTGCTCTGCGGAAACCCAACATGATCTATTGCCAGCCATACATCATTGTTTCAGCATTGCACATTAATGACAAAGCTACAGTTTCCACTTGTCAAGCTGACCAGCTGCATTTTTCTGCACAAGATGAAAAAATTCAAAGGAGGAGAAAGGGGGTCATTCCTGGGCCAGACTTTGCAGTAAATTTCAACCCTTCAAACCTCTTCTTTTTCTTTAGATCCATCACTTCTATAATCAGTGCATAAACTTGCCCTCATTGCTTATATCCAGAGCTTGGAAGAGCTCAGGGAAATTAGAAAGATAAATCCATTAAGTGATTTTGCTAAATCCTTTTCTGCCAATGCAGAACTTTGCCTTTCCAGGCACATCCCACTGCCTGGGACCCCCTCTGGGTTTGTGCCTGCAGCAGAAAAGGTTCCCATCGCTAACTGGCAAAACCCTTTTAGTCTCTCCCCAGATACGTCAATGAGAAAATGCCATTTTCCAAGATACCTACCTACATAAAAGCATCACCTTTGCACCTTGATTATTCTCTTTCCCCACACTCAGGCCAGGAGATGCTGTCTCCTCCCTTCTGTTTTCCCCCTCGCATCCTTTTTGCAGGGCAAAATTCAATTTTTCCCTCCTGACTCCAGAAATCCAGTTACAAGTTTGAGTCTTCCCTTTCCCCTCTCTACCACTCAAATGTCTACCACTACATATTGTAATTAATTATGGGAGACACAAGTGACTGAGATAGCAGTTGCTAGGCTTCTCCTGTCTACTGCACTCAAACTGTTCCCAGGATGGTAGCATTAGAGCGTCCTGTGTCTTTCATACACATTTACCACCCACAGAGCAACTCCGAGATGCTATTATCCCCATTTTCCAGGCAGGGCACTGAGCTAGAGATTAATTTATCCAGTCCCACACAGAAGGTAAGACAATACAACAAATTGAATCTGGGTCTCAGGCACTGAAACTTTCCCTTCTTGTGACCATCCACCACGGTTCCCCTCAACTCGCTCCATCTATTCCCTGTGCAAGGCCCGTAACCTCTGACAAAGACCAGTTTGTTGTTTGATGTGACTTTGTCCACCCTTTTGAACACCAACCACGATGCTCAGGGAGAAAGGAGATCACCTACATCCCGAAATAAGAGGCTCTTCCTGGGATTTAACCACTATGCAGATAACAAGCTAACCCGTCAGCATGACTCTAGCTAAAAACTTACTGCTTGATCTTCTGCTAGCCTTCCTAAAATTGCAGCTACGTGTGCTCTACAAGCACTAAGAGCTCAGGGATAGCCCAGGGTCCTCGCCTTCCCTGCTGTCCCCAGCCCCTTGCCCCCGAGAGGCAGGGGGCATCTGTCCCCCTGCCCCTGACCCCTGCCAGCTTCCAGCTGTGCAGCCAGCACCGCGCCGCTGGGTGCATTCAGGGTGATTTTTTATTTTTTTCTATGAGACATTGATTAGCAGTGTTTGAAACATGACAACGTGCCAATACTTTCCTTGTTGTATGACAGATTACTGCATGGATGCAGGGCTAATGCTGCTCTTTCTCCTTATTATTCACTAATGCTCACAAAACAGCTGACAGTTGGCTGAGCTCTTTAGGGCAAATCGTTTCTTTCCTGGCCTCGGCTGCTTCCAAGGTAATGATCCAAATGTGGTTGTGGGGCGAAGCCCCTTCCAGGCTACATTTCGGTTTGTAGCAACCCAACGTGCCTGCTCCTGGAGCTCCTGCACCATCAGCACCAGCCCGTGGGAGGCATGCCCGGCTGGGTGCACACATTCTCTGATGGGGCTTTGGGCACCCACCCCTTGCTGCCAGGAGGGAGCTGATGGTCCACCCAAGCCCTCTGCATGCCACCAGGCCTCCCCACAGCCCCAGCTCCTGCAGGCGTTTGCCACCAACCACAGGAGCCGAGCGGAGGCTCCAGTGCCCGCACAGCCCGGCCCCAGCCGCCTGCCCAGCGGCCGCCCTCGCCTGGGCTATTGACAGCGAGCGGAGCCTTTCAGTGGCTCTTTGTTAGTTTTAAACAATGGCTGTGGCCAGTTCTATTTTCGCTTCCTCTCCCCCGCTTTTCCCTTCTGTACAGGGCTGGGGCTTTTTTTTTTTTTTTTTTTTCCTCCCCAAATCAATGGGCTCAGAGAGTGTCGTACTCAAAGTGACCTTTCAAATACCAGCCAGAGACAGGTCACCACAAATTGTGCTCTCCACCCCCGCAGAACATGAAAGCCTTTTCATTTCTGTCTGAAGGGCTGGGGAAGAGCGCGGCTGTGTTTCGAGGACATCCACTTTGAGCCTCGTCCTGGCATTAGCAATAAATGGTGGCTTCCTGCCCTGAGAGGCAGAACTGCCCTGGTGTGACTGTCAGCATTATCTGCTGCATCCGGATTTTTGGCCACCCTATTTTTCTTCTTTGAACAGCAGCCACAAGACGAAACTGAAATACTGACATCTGAAAGCCAACAGGACTGCGTATGAAAACCCAGACGAGTCTGACTTTTGCGAGCAGGGTGTCTCTGCAGGGGGTAGGCAAGCATCCTGCTGAACGTGCCTGTTGGGGAAGGCATCTCTGCAAGTCTGGAAGCCCATAATCAGGTAGGCATTTTGTGTGCAACACAAACCAGAAAAGCTGCTTTCTTCCCCACCAGTAAATAACTCACAAGAACCACTAAATTCCTGTGGCTGTCACGACGGCAGCGTTTCAGAGCATCGTACCACACGGTGCACAACCACAACATTTAACACTGTCTGCCCTCTGTTTCCAGGGCAAGGAAGAAGCAAGGAAAAGTCATTCCCCCAGAGCTGACAGAGCTTACAACAGAAGCAATTTTTAGTTTCGCTTCCTGGGTGAGACCAGGCCCAGCGTTCTGGCTCAGACCTAGGAGCAGGACCCACTGCAGGAAGGAGGGGAGCAGGCACGCAGGCGGGACCATAGGGCATTCATTCTTCTTAATAAAAATGAAGATTTGATTATGGATGACGGCAGAAGCCTGCAATGCAAATAAGAGCTGATTTCCTCCGGCAGAAGTGCAGTAAGTGCGAGGTGTATTTCAGAGGACAGGGTCGGCACACAGGGTAAAGGTTTGCTCTGCAGGGTGTTTGTACAGCTGGCCGGGGAGAACAAAGCCGGCAGCACGGCCGCTTGCACCCCAGCAGGCAGGAGGAGCCGTGCTGGATGCGCCCACAAATCGCTCCTGTTTCTTCAAGCCCATTCACCAGCAAGCTTTGCCCTTTCCAAATGCAAAGAGGGAGCCAGCACGACACTAGCGGTGCTGTAAAATGTCCTCTACCAGGGCATCACAGACAGCCCGTGCTAAATGAATTCAACTGCAGTTAAGTTCTGTAACAAATATTCAAATACCTCTTCTCCTAGGATGCAGGAAGAAACATTTCCAAGAGCACTGCTTACCATTAGTGTTGTGCTGACTTTTGCTTTCCACGCTCTCTGTACCAAAGGCTCAGATAACTATTGCTACTGCAACTTTGCAGAGGCAGGCACATGAAACAAGGCCCGGGAGCTGAGCAGTGATGCTTCACACCTCCACGCTGCCTTTTCCCACCCTTGTGCACCTCATCCTCCACGTGGCCCCCAGCAGCCCCGTGGGATCTCTGATCACCATTAACCATCTGGAAACTGACACTGCTGCCAAGCAGAAACAGTAACATTTTGGGGGTGATTTTTTTCTATTTTGCCCCCAAAAGATGTGAAGTCTAGTATTTTAGCGGCATTTAAGGATTTTCTTGCTTTCTCGTATGCAGAGCTTAAATGAGTAGCTTGCTAATTATTTATTTGATCATTTAGGCTTATAATATCTACAAACAGGTTTCAATTTTCTCAGATTTTCTCATTATTGGGAATTATTCAGAAAGTCACTATGTCACTACAAAGAAATCAATGGCTTTGATCATATTCCTTTGCAACTGTTCAATGTTTACTACTTAAGCTGTATTAAATTACAAGTGGCTTCAAAGGTCAGGGTTTTATCTTGGCTTATTTGCTGGGAGAATTGAGGAATCACACATTTAAACCCAAGACTTGTCTGACTTGTAAGCAGCCAGCTACCAAAAGCAAACACGTTAACGACAGCGAAGGGGAAGGAAGGGCTGTGCTTGGCAGGACGGGCAGGCTGCGAGGACGTTCCCAGATCACAGCACCAACGGTGCAAGGCAATGAGTAGGGGATGTGTGACAAACACACACCACGCACCCTGAGAGCCCTGCAGCTCATAGCGAGCAGCCAGGCCCAATAACAGAGCCCCAGGTTCTTTGGCAGAACAAAAGGAACCGTACCATGGCTACGAGTAAGCCATTTCATGAAATCTGGCCTGTTTCAGTCTGTCTTGAAGCCGCTGCTTATTTTTAACAGCTTCTCCCCCACCTTTGCCTTGCTCCTTATCTGCTGGGCCAGCAGGACACCTCTCCCAAGACAACGTACTTCTCTGGCATAGGGCATGAAATACCTATTTTTTTGGATCCAGCCACAGCTGAAGCAGATTCACGCTGCTGCACTCATGCCCTGGGGCTGCTTGGTCCGTAAATCAAACGGGAGATGAAAAGTCCCCAAGGACAGGCTCCGAAGCAGCACCTCACAGCAGTGCTGCTAGCCAGCAGAGCCTGCTCTGGACATTTTTCCTACTCCAAAGCCTCCAGGAACACGGGCTGTAGCACAAGGTACTACAGCACTCTATAAATATTTAAAGGAACAAAAACCAGTCCTCATTTTGGCAGAGACCTGGCTCTCATTGCAACCCCGTCCTCTCCTTTTGCTGGGCTGGGATTCCGGCCACCCTGCATATTTTGAATTAATGTGGGTGGCTTGCCTGCCTCCCTCGCAGTGCTTGGCCTCAGGAGTGAGTCATCGCAGGCCACCGAGCAGGGATGAACTTCTTTCTACCTTTGTTTTCCAATACACCTCTCCAGCTTTTGTATTTGATTTTGCTTCCATTGCTGCATGTGATGCTTTTGTGGACAGGAGTGCACAGGCTTTGCTTGCCAGGAGAGATCCTTCACAGCACTGATTTTGACTGAATGTTGGAGGAAACAAATTCTTTTTTCTTGGGCATTGTGTTAAAAATACCTTCACCTCCACAAGGAGAAACTGCCTATCCCTGGCTGGTGTCTCTCTTTTAGACCCTCAGTGCTGGTAGTTAAAAGGAACAAAAGTGTAAGTATAAATTGAAGGGACACTGCTGCAAGTGAGCTAAATATAAGTGCCCCAGGAGCAGCATTTCCCAGTTCAGGAGTTGTTTGCTGCTAGCTTTCTCCTCCCCCTCTAACAAAAGATCTCTTTCAAAAGCCTCTTAAAAAGTTCCAATGAGCACTTACAGCATATGGTCAAAGGGGACAAGATGAGGACTGTGACATACAATTTCTTTTCTCCTAAGTGCCTAAAAAAAGACACATTTTACTGACCGCATTTATGAACACTGCTACACAATCTTAATGAGGCTTAATGTAGGACGGACAGCCCGAAAATCACATTGAGCCAACAAATGAGAGACATGATTAGCAAACTCTAAACTTGAAGGATTTTAAGCACTTTTGACCAGGCATTTTATTTCAGCACAAGATGTATCCAAGAGATCTATTATGCTTGTCAGCCAAAGCCAGGGCTGCAGAGGAAGAGTTAAGTGATGCCCAGTGACACTTGCTGTAATCAGATTTTCACATTGTTTGAATAGATACAGTTTCTGAGCTCTCCAGCTGTCCTGCCTCATAAGCAAACAGATCTTCCTAACGCAGGCGGGCTGCAGCTTTAACTTAATATTCAGCCAGGCACAGGAGCGTGGCCTCAGCCCGAGAGGAGCAGGGAGCACCCCAGGGGCACGGCTCACGCTTAATGGGAACCAGGTCCTGGGAGCTGCTCCCCCCCAGCCCCGCTCCCCCAGCTCTGGGCCGTCACTCGCCATCGATTTCAGGAGGGATGGTGCAAAAAGCTGCAGTTCAAAGTCAGTGGATGCTCTCCCTAATGCAGCCAAGAGCTTTCACTACCAGACAGAAAAAAGATGCATTGGTTCGTAAGTGGTAAGGGCAGCCGTAGCCTTCCCAGAGCGCCTGTCTCAGAGGGATCCGCTTCCCAGCCACTTTTCTGAAGTCAACAATTTGTAAAAAGGTTCAGTCTAAAATCCATAAGTCCTCTGCTCATACGCAGGTTAGTGATTTCTCCTTCCTCTCTCCCAGACAAAGAGCTCGCTGGAAAATAGTATTTACTAAACACACACATTTGTTACCCAACATGTTCGTATCTCCGGGAAAGCTCAGTGGCACAAAGCAAACCCAGGACTATTAAGTGAAAAATTCATGAACACTGTGCGGAAGCAAAGACTATTCCAAGAAAAAAAAAAAAAAAAAAAAAAGAGGAGCTCCTGGCTTTGCTGCAAAGACAGTGGTCAGAGAAACAGGGACAGAGAAGCAGAAGCAGGATCAAGGGTGAGGAGGAGGTGGTGTTTTCCAGCAGCTCAGCAGGCAGCTGAGAACCAGGACTGCCGGACTGCGGATCGAAGCCATCACTGAGTCACCGAGCAGGCACCTTTGTTTCATTTAAGCGGCTAAAAGGGAACAATAAGCAGCACTCGTGCCTGCAGGGATGTTCAGCAGTTGCCAAGGGCCCTGGGTGAGAGGCACTACAGAAGCACAGGAGTGCAGCTCTGAGAAAATACAATATTTACAGATGATGTCAGGATGGGGGCATACAATGAGAATCCACAAGGAGCTGGCAATACATCCCTGCTGTTGATGCAATAAAGTACATAAGCCCTTATTTTTCTTAATTATTCCTGATATTTCACCTGTCATGTTGTCAGCTTCCTCAGAGAGCAACGATAAATAGTGCTTCTCATCTCACATCCTTAGGGAAAGCTTGCTATTTATTCCTGTGATGGGCAAGACATCATGACTAATTAGGAAAAATGGTAGCCCCCTTGCACCCAAGCAGGAGAAGTGTGTCATCAGTCTCCTTTCTCGGGGAGACTGTCGGTTTTTCTCCATGGACATTCAACAGCTGCTCCAAAGGCATTTGTTAGCGGCAGCTTGGGAGTGGGAAGGGATGGAGAAAGGGTTCCTCCGTCCCCTGGGAGCTCAATGTCCCAAGTCTTAAATAAGGGAGACAGTGATCCTGAAACCATAGCACAACTGGATTTTCTGCTAGAGAAGTGGCTGCGCTGTCAGATGCTCTGCTCAAGGAACAAGATGTTTTAAAGAGGGGCATCCCCTAATCCCCAGTCCATCCCTTGCAGAGAAAAGAACATCACCCTCCTGCCATAGCCCCCAGACCAGAGCACATTTTAAGCAGTGGCACGATTTGCTCCTCCTCTTCCCCTGCCACCACACACACTCTGATCATAACAAAGTAATTGAGATCAGTGCTGGAGAGGACAACTCATTTGGGAACTGCAAATACTTCAGATTAAAAGTAAGCAAAATTAATTTGGAAGTTGCTATGACCACAGAAGAGAACAACACTTGCTATAACTCTTAGATCTGTGCTAAGCAGCAAATGGGAAGGCAACCGCCTTCCCCTCCCTTCTTCCCCTATCCAAAACCAGATGTGGAGTCAAATTCACACAAGTGACTCATTCACACAGGGGCCAAATCCTGCTACAGACGCACACCCAGGGCTCGTCCAGCCCTGCATCAGTGCGGCTGGGGACAGCAGGGAGAAGGGTGTCCTCGCTCCTCAAATCACCGCGACAGCACCAGCTTGTTGCAGAGCAGTGGGGTGTTGTTGAAGTCTGTTCCTACTGACAGGCAATAAGGGCTGGGCAGAGCTGGAAGTCTTTATGTTGGGAAAACTAATGAGGACAAAACTCCTATTGTCACTGTCATGTCAGAGAGCATTGCCTAGGATTTTTGCAATCTATTGCACACTGTCATGTTGGGTGAAAGTTATTTGTTTGCAAATTCTACCTCTGGGCACCAGCCCGTTCTAAATAAGCTGTCAGACTTAACCAAGGCAGCTAACAAAATAAAAGAGGTGTGTGTGGGGGTAAACTCCTAATAAATTGATGCAAAATGAAAAAAAAAAAAAAAAATCCCAGTTGGCAAATCTCATAACTCGAAGAATAAAACCACACACACACACAGAGGCAAGCGAGGCAGCCACCCTCCTCGCTTCGGGCTCGTCACTGGCAGATGAGCAAGCCGGGAGCAGCACTCGAGCCCCGCGCACGAGCTGGTGCACAAGCAACACTTGATTAACTGGGAGAGTGCCAGCCACTGTTACAGGGGCGAAACAGGGTGTAGCAAGTCTCCTGCGTCAGTGACTCATTTATCCAGGATTTATCTTGGATAACGTGCCAAGGCTGCCAGCTTTGCCTGTATTCCCACCCGTTCTGCTCTGGGCTCGTGGCCATGGAGCGCGCTGCTACCCAACGGCACGGGGATGAGCGGCTTCTCCCTGCAGCCCCAGGAGCGGTGCTGGGCTGGGAGGGAGGGGACGTGGAGAAGAATGCACTGGAAAGCAGGAGAGGAAGCGGTGTAGCAATCTCATTTCATCACCAGCAAGTGGAATTGAGCTGCTGCTGCTCCTCTTTACCAGGCAGATTGCTGCTTGCTTCGCACGGGAACTGCCGTGCCCAGCGATTGTGTACACAGGTCCTGGGAGCGTGGGTTCAGGACTGACATAACTCAGCTGTGGTTCCATCACATTTCTGCCAAGAGGAGCACGCACATCGCTGTGCCAGGGAGGATAGATGTGCTATCTGCTGGAGCACAGGGCGGAGGGCGAAGGAGGAGAGCAACGCGCCCGCCGCACAACGGAGCGCCGGGTGGGATGCTGATACTCTGATTCTTGACGCTGCCCTTGTCCATTTACAAGCCGCAGACAGATTTGCACATGGGGTCCCCCACATTAGACATTTGGCAGTCGGCTGAGGAGCGGCTCTGTTACATGGCAACAGTCAGCAGCTTTCGGCCGACCGACCCCCCCTTACAGCCAGGCTCTGCAGGCACCCGGGCACCCATCCAGGCAGACCGACGCAGGAGCCTCATTCCTTCCAACCTTCAGCGAATGTCATCGCACGTCCTCCCCCTTTTTTCTCACCACGATTTTAGGCTCAGCGCTGCTTCCCATATGCCACCAACGTTCCCCATTCATAAAACTCTGCACCCAAGTCACAGCGCTGTAGTCACAAAGTTTACAGAAAGAGACAGGCATCAAGCTCTGTCTGCCAAATATTTGCCAGAATCCGTGAATCCTCCAAGGCCAGAGAGAAAATACTGAAACAGCCTCCTCAGAACTGAAGTCTGGGCAAAAGGCAGGAGGATGTCCTCTCTGGATCTGTCACACTGCCACCTTAAAAGCAAGCTGGGACAACAGATGTATGGGCCTCATTGCAGGATCAGATCGCTACCTTCCATTTCTCAGGGTCAGGATGGCAATTTGTCATGTTCGGCACCACGCATCCGACCTACGCACACAGCACAGTGCAAACAAAGCTCCCGGAGGCAGCAGAAGGCAAAGAAACAGTTTTTCCCTTCGGAGGGGGTAAAGAAAATAAAAATTAAATATAAAAAAAAAATCAGAAAGACCTGACCATCCAGCATCCACAGGCACGTCTCAGCTCAGCAGAGGCTGAAACAATTCCTGCTTGCAGATACAGTTTCTTACAGGAGCCCAGTAAATTAAATTAAAGCTATTTACTCTGTATTTACAGGCTTACAAATAAATCTCAGAAAGCATTTTACTGAAAGAGGCAGGGGGAGGAGGAGAGGAAAAAAGCATTTTCTGGGCCAAATATAATAAACAAGGCCACAAACCTCCTCATGATTACTTATTAGCTAAGGGAAAAGGGAGCTGAGAGCTGGTATGGTAGGAATAATGCTACGCAGAGTGGAGGAGCACAGCATTTCTTTCTCATTTGCAGGTAACAAGAAAGAAAAAAGCAAAATGTTCTTTTTATGTAAGGGAAGAGCTCTCCTGAGCCCACATCTTCAGCCCGTATTTGCACTGCTACCTTCATTTTAACTGAGTGCTATGGGTCAATGGGAACCCTTTCAAGTTATAACTCCCTGATCTGCCCAGCCCATAATGGGAAGCCGGTGGGGTTTGTTTGATTTTTTTTATTATTATTTTATTTTTGTTTAAGTGGCTGATTGAGTTCTTTTTGTTTTGTCTGGTGTGTGTTGCACAGCGTAGCAAGGTGCATCAGTCAGGAAAATCAATAGTGGTTTCAAACATGAAATTCGCAGGTGACCCTGTGGGCTGAGGAGGGAGGCACAAAGGTCTCCGAGGCAGGGATAGGTGCGAGGAACCCGGCAGGGCAGAGCCATGCCCTGACACAGGGAGATGCCCAGCCTGGTGTTAGCAGGAGTGGGATGGAGCCTGGAGTGCCAGGGGACCGGCTGTCCTGGCCGCTCTGTTGAAACACAGACATTTGAGTCCTGAGCAAACCTTACATCTTGGAGGTGTGAGCTTGGCGTGCGATCACATCGTGCCTTATTCCAGGCCTGGTGTCTTCTTGAGGCTTTAAGCTGCTCCTGGTCGTGCCCCCAAAGCCCTGCTCCACAAGCCAAGGGCTGAGGTTTGCACTCTTTTACCCTCCTTTTAATACACGGAGAAGACAAAGGACTGAAGCTCTTAAAAATGCAAATATCGAGACTCGCTATGCTTGCAGTTTCACTGCAATACTATTTTTCTTTCCAGACACAGACTGACATTGATATTTACCAGACAAGCAGCAGCAAGCCCATGCAAGCAGACTGAGATCCGTGCTGCACTGCCAATCTCTCCCGTCAAGGGGCACAAAGACCAAACCCGCAGCACCAGCCCGCAGCCAGGACCCTAATGCACATACTCAGGGCATGACGCAATGAAATTTAAGCCACGCATCTAAACTTAAAGCTTGTAAATGATTAGCCCTCCTCTAACAAACCTCTGCTTTGCTGGTGAGGCATTAACCAACACACGCACGGCCTTCGCTGACTCCAGGCAGCTCCTTACCCTTGCATTACTGTGTTTCCCAGGAAATCAGAGATTAAAAGCTATTTTAAAGCCACTGTTCACAGACTTCATCCAAAGTACATGGCAGCAGGTGACCCCACGGTGACCGAGCAAGCTGTTATCTGAGACTTGCTTACAAATACAGTATTTTCCTCTCTTTCTGGGACTTACTCTGGTGTCAGAGCTGTGCTGGGTTGTGCTGGAGCCCATCCTGCCCGAGGCCACGTGCCAACCTGCCAGCCCAGCAGCCTGAACCCTGCCTGCCACCTCAAACTCCTTCTGCTGCAATTCTGACCAGGGGAACCCACTCTTTTTCTCTTCCCCTGATCAAACCTGCACATATTTCACATCAGACCTGCACGTATTTCACAGCACCCAGTGCAACACCTGCCCAGGTGTCTGCACACAGGACATGAGAACAACGCCCGTCCACACCGTGCAGCTGCTTCCTGCGAGAAGAAATTCTGCCAAGAAATTCTCAGAGCTCTGCTGCGAGTCATGTCCCAAAAACCTTAGCCCTATCTCTCCTTCATTTCTGGGAGGAGTGTGAACTCAGCTAAATCGATCGATTCTGAGCTTTCTGTACCAGGCTGCTCACCGTGCCCTGGTTTCCTTTGAACATTTTTCCCCCCTGAAAAAGCAGTCGGGCTAATCTATAAAAATATTTTGGATGCCGTTTTGCAGCCCCGGATTTCTGCTTCTGTCTTGTCCTCCCCGATTGACACAGGTGTCTACGAATAGTTCACATTTGATACTGGTATCATTAATAAAGATGTAGCAGGCACTGCTTGGTGCTTCGCTGCATGCACAGCGAGATGTCGCCTCTTTAAACCCACACCTCCTTTGTTGCAGAGCACCGAGGCTCTCCGTGTGGGTTGTGCAGGGAGCTCTCATCTGGCTGGGGATGTTTGTTAATCAGGCTGGTGTCTGCAGTGAGGTAGTGATCCGTTTTGGTGATAATTAGGCTCCAGTAGCTATGTCTTCAGGCAACTGTGGTGCAGCTGAACTCTCGTTGCTGCAGCTGCTGTCACCGGGCAGGGGTCTGAAGCACAAGCCCACAAAGCGGGCACCTGCGGGTGGTGCCAAGGAGGAAACCTGCACATCTGCACTCAGACACAGAATTGGTTCAGCAGCAAGAGTCTGAAGGGAAGGGCGATGAGCAGCAGCACAATGTTTCTCCCTCTGCGTAAAGCAGCAGCTCTACAAGTGCAGGGCTCGCTGCAGGGCTGCTCAGCCGTCCCCCAAAGGCAGCCGGGAAGCAGAGGGAGCAGACCGAGGGCTCCCCATCACAGCATTAAGTCCGTCAATAGAAAACACTTGGCACCCACGGCTTCCCTGGATGAGCTCAGCACATTCAGCAGCACTAAAGAGCTTGTTAAGCAGTCCCCAGGTTTTATGCTGACTTCTCCTACGGCTACTCCAGATGGAGGCCGAGTTGGCACCCGCGCTAAAAATCCGGCATCACTCTTGGCTTCTAACTCCACCAACCACCATCAGCTCGTGTGCTTGTCACAGACCCCTCCGTGAGCCAGACAGCCCATACGGGGTCAGAGACGGCACAGACACATGGCACAAAGCTGGTGAGCAGCCACCGCACCGCTCCTGCCTCGCCACTGCTCCGACTCCAAGCTCATGCCTGGGCATCACCTCCCAGCCGAGCGCCTGAAACTGAGTCTTATTTATTCAATCCCTGTGAGAGGGTAAATAATATGCTGCCACAGCAGCCAGCATGCCCTACACGTGCCTAATAGCTGATTGCTTATCACACTTGCTAGCATTTAGGTTCATTTCCTCTGCAAGGAGGAAAGGCGGTGACCCTAAGCACTTGTACCCTGGGGTGAGGGCATGGGACACCCAGGCACCATCACAAAGGGATTTCCAGCAGAGACATCTCAAGTAGGAACATGCAGAGAGGAGAAATTAACATTTCTACAGGAGAGACAGCAATGGGGCCAGAGATCTCCCCCAGATTTTCAGAAGCAAGGCTCTTCCCGCACGCGGTGCATGTATAATGCGGTATGGGGGATTCAAAGGCCCCGCTGCACAAGGTGTTGCACAGAAGAGGCTGATGAAGAGGTTGTAATCCAAGCTTAAGGACAAACAGCTGGTGATTAAACAACAGATGGGAAGGAGGGGAAAGGGGACAGATTTCTTTCCCCTTCCTCTCTCCCCTTCCCAGTTTTTATTTATTTATTTATTTACCTTTTTAACATATTCCATTTCAGAGACAGAATGCAGAGGAGAAGGGAGCCCTCCCCCAGACAACCACTTGAAAGCAAAGAAAGATTTTAATTTGCACAGATGTTAGGGAATGGAGCATTTCCAACAAAATGTTATAGCCTTTTGGGAAAACATTTACTTAAAACTCTTCCTACCTCTTCCCCAGATCTCTGAGAAAGGTCAGAGATCCCCAAATCTGGGGCAATTCTCCCAGGCAGAGGCAAGATCTGTTCTAGCAAATACATTTTGCCCCAAGGAGCCCAGCCCTTTCAGCCCTCAGACCTCATCGTTCAAGAGATTTTAGCTTCCGAAAGAGCACAGAAGGCTTTCCTCATTTTCAGATCTGCTCATCTGTAGTAAACATCAGCACTGCAGTAAGAAAAAGGGCTCAAACTCTGCAAGAGGTAAGAATCCTTAAAATGAATGTCAGGTACCACTCCTCTCCCCACACCCCTGCTGGGTGGGAGGGAGAGAGGGAGGCTTTTCCCTTTTTGGTTTCACAAGAAAGGAGGAGAGTAAAGTCAGCAGTAATTTCAGTTATGTTCCCCCCCCCCTTTAAAAAAAAAAAATAATAATAATAACAGGAGACCTCCTGTGCAAATGAACACCATAATAAAGTATGCAAGACAGGCTTCCCTTTGGAAATGGGAGATTAAAGTACAGGGATCACATGAACACATGCAGAAAGCAAGGCTGCTGCTTCTTCCCCAATTATTGTGCACTCTCTGCTCTATTTTGTTGACCTCGCACATTTCAATCAGGTTTCAGCACACTCTGCCTTCACCTGCTATGAATCAAAACCTGGAGGGCTCAGATCTCACTGCAAAGAAACTCTTTGATAAGCTTGTTATGGATGCTAGACAGCTCTGGTTTGGTAGGGTGCTTTTGCAGAACACCATTGCAAATTTATGTCGTCACCCCCAAAAGTTGCAGGATTTACTTGGCAGCGTGTGTGAAGGTAAGGGAGCTGAAACTCTGCCTAATTTGCTTCAGCAACAAAAGACTGGAGACGGGAGCACTTCCACCAGCAACCGGACCAATGAGAAAAGTTGCTTACGCCTGATCTAAAAATCAAAACATGGAGAAAATGGGGCACTCTGGGGAAGGCTAAAGCCAGAAACATATGGAATTTCTACCACATTTGCCTTGTCAAGCAGCCAAGGATCTCTTTTGCTGCTGCTTACTTTTAAAGGCTTTAAAGAAACATTCATCCATATGTAGGGCATTTAACAGCACGGCACGGAGCGTGCCTCGAACGCAGGGTTAGGAGCTGAGCAGGCTGGCACCCAGGCCCTGCGTTCTGGGTGCGTTTGCCTGAATGCAACCGAAGCAATCAGACCCTGAACACAAACAGCTCCGTCCCAAGGCCATTTGCACCACCCGTGTAAGGGCTGCCAGCCTGCACGCGGAGCACTGAGATTCGCTCGTCCTCCCAGCTCCAGCGTCGGTCAATTTGCTAGCCCAGGCAGCAGTTCACTTTACCATCACCCACTGCTAATGCCCCACTTTCCAGTAAAACATCAAATATTCAATACGCGCTTGTTGTCAGTTTGCATGACAGGAATCAGTTACTGGAGGCAAATAAGCATTCCCTGGGTCTTGATGCTTTTTGGTTTTGTTTTTACTTTTCTAGTTGCTAGCAACTTATTTCTGCTATTTAGCCAGCTTTTCACAGCCATCCCTCCTGCTCTGCTGAGTAGCAAAGGGAGGGAGACAGAGGCAGCATCCTGATGCCCTCCCAAAGCTCCTCCACCTCCTGCATGCAGAGGCTCCTTTTACCTGGCTTCTCCATCCTCTGTTAATCTGGTTAATCACTGACCAGACGCTTCCTTCTGAAGGAGCAGCATCACTCCCCCAGGTTCCCCCTGCAGGTCTCACATTCCTGCTCAGGGTCACGGAGCCAAGATCACAGCCCGGGACAGAGAGCTGGGGGGCACGGCCCCCCACCTCCAGGCAGCTGGGGGCCTCGGGCTCACCCCCTTCAGACCTCCCTGCAGAATGCACCTGCCTGCCCCGCACTGTTTATTCCGGTGAGTTTTACCTTGCCGGCCCCAATTCCCACTCTGCACTCAGAAGCACTAAGCACAAAGCCATGAAGGGTTATAAATACCCAGAGTGCAGCCTAATTTTAGCCGTGGGTTTCAGAAAATTTAGACAAACAGCATCCCAAGGGCTGGACTGCTCTTCTGGAGTACTTGGACAGACCCATCACGGGTGAAGCCCTCTTAGTTCTCCCATGCACGAATTTATCCTCGGGCTGGATGTTACTGCTGCTGTACTAAAACATGACGTCAACGTGAGGCAGGAAAAGTGCAAGCACACACATGGAAGGTAAAGAAAGAGCAAGTAATTTGAGAAATTATGCTCGTGAAGAGAGCTCTTCAGATAAAAAGTATCTTGCAGATGACAGAAAAATGCTTCGTGCGGGGAGGTGAGACATGGTGCTTTTGCCTGAGGATGCTCAAGCCAGCAGGCCTGGGCTCTGTGCCCATTTGGGTGCCTCCAGGCACCATGCCCTTGGGCTGGGTGCAGGATGCGGCTCAGTGCTCTGGCATGGGCTGCCCTCCCTCCTGTCACCACGTCCTTGTAGCCTGGAAGACCTTTGGCAGGGGCCTTTCCCATCCTGCATTTATAAAGGCAGGCAGCAAGTCTGGGAGAACAAAGCCACCAGCGGATGGTGGGAAGCAGCAGCTCTCCCCTCTCCTTTGCCACTGTCCTGCTGCAGCTGGGGCAAAGCTTTGTGCCCACGTTTCCCTCCAGCACAATTTCATTCCCCGTCATCTTCTGTGACGTGTTTTGAGATCTATTTATGTTGAGTGCCAAGTAGGAAATACTTCACTGATAACACAGGAACGTTTTGACCCAGCATCCGCTGACAAGAAAGGTGTCGTATTCCTGTACTGCCAGGTTGCTCCCCGATCCAAATAAATCCGAAGCAGGCCATACTGAGCCTCATTGCAGCTCAGCTCATTGGTCTTGTCCATCTGCACAGCTCCAAAAGGCAAAGATGCCTTCTCAAGCTGCTGTACATCTCTGTGCAAAACCCTTCCTGATTTTTCAAGCTGCTTCCCTGTGCCTTCCCTCAGGGTCTCTGTGTGTACCACCCATGCCCCCCAGCAGGGTGTTTAAGCAATGCAGCAGACACCTCACCCCTGTGCCTTCCTGCTTTGTCCTCTCCCCAGGAAAATGGTGTGTGCAGCCGTGCAGGGTGCCCCAGCTCCCGCAGAGGTGTCCCGAACCTGTGGCTCTCTCCCTGCCTTGCTGCCCAGCACTGCTCTGCTCAGCCCTGCCGGTGCTCCCTCTGCTATTCTGCTCTGTGGCACGTAGTTTGTTTTTCTGATGAAAGACAAAGCTCAATTTTATGTTTTTACACGAGTGTAGATGTTGGCTGACAGACTTTATCCATAGTAGTGAGGAAATTCAGACCCTCCGGCACTGGGTGAAATAACACAGTGCATGCAAACTCCATTTCATAATTGGAACCATTTGTTTGTGCAGCTCTGTGCAGGGGCACACGGGCACCAGGAATGTTTTCCTTCTCCCCAGGTTTGTTTCATGGAGCTCCAGAACCAGAGGCTGAAAGAATTTAGCAGAGTTCACGACCTCCAAAGCCAAGCAAACCCAGCGGTTCAGGAATTTGTGTGTACTGCATCGATCCACACCGTACAGGCCTTGCACCTTTCAACTCTTTGTTCAAAGAACAGTTTAATTCTCTATTTAGCTGAATCAGATCCCCTGGTCAGAGCAGCACTGCTTGGAGCAGCTCACTGATAACAAATCTGGGCATCAGCTGCAGAACTGGGTGCTTTGGACCAAGTTCATGCCCAACACTGTGTGCGCAATTTGTGCCCTGCCAAATTCTGAGAAATCTGAAAAAAAAAATCAGCTGCACCTTGCAACAGTGCCATTTCCCCACTCCTGGCTTCAGTTCTTAGAAGCCACTGCTGACAATGAATTTTTTTGTTATGAGAATGACCCAAATGGGACCGGGATGCTTCAGGGGGGGTCCTCTGGATCCAAAGTAACAACCCTCAGCAGCGCTGAGGCACGGCTCCTCCAGGGTCCCCCAGCTCCCAAATGCAGGAGACAACCCCTGATTTCCTACAGTCTGGGCTCTCATCACTGCAGCCTGGTGCTCTTCACACCCCAGTCTCATCCAACGGGCAGCATGAGGTTATTTGCTGCCACACAAGGCAAACACACTTGCATGTTTCAAACCTGGCAGGCAGCTTCAGATCGTATGGTCTGACCTGCTGTAGTGGAGAGGCTACAGAACCGCACTTGCTCTCTGCAATATGGAGCCCACACATACAAACACAAATATTTAGATAAACGATGGCTGTTTTCCAAGCACAGTATTCCTTCTCTAGCCACACCATCATTCCGAACACCGGGACACCGCTGCGCCGTGGCATTTTGGGGAGTGGGGCACAGCAGAGGGGGGGCCGACAGCAGCCGAGCCAGCAGCTCCCCACAGCATCCCCCAATGCTCTAAGTGAAAACACAAACAAAGCAAAAGGTTGTTCTGCTTCTCAGCCTCTGAGACCATATGGAGCTGAGACATGATTGCATTATTTCTACTGTACTGCAGCAGAACGAAACAGAAAGCTGTAATAAACTACTCTCAGTATGTCCCTTAGCACAGTGCACAGAGGAAAAGAAAAAAAAATAGCTAAAAAAAAAAGTGTGCTTAAATAACCCATGCTTCTGAAGGTGAGCTGTACTCTGAAAGCAAAGGCTCTGGAGCTCCAAGTCATACAGATTTCACAAGGTTAGATGATGAAATTTCTATGTGCTTTCTTCTCTCCACTCCCCCCCCCTTTTGGGATAATTAGATTTGTGCCTGGCCAGTTATGGAGTATGATGGTTCTTTAGTATGGGCAAGCACTGGAAAGCTATTTATAGAGAAGAACACAAAATGAATTTGTACAGGAGTGGTGTAAATAGGGTGCTCCAGTGGGCCCACATACAGCCGGTGGATAGCACAGATCCTGTTCTTACTCCCCAGCTCAGAGGGGTCAGTGCCAGAAGCAAAAAGAGAAAAATCGTGAAATCCCTGTAATTTACTGCTGCATACTACTAGAATATATAGGACCCATGGAAAACGGATAATTTAGCTAATAGTTCAGCTCTTGCACCTGCTGAATGGGCAATATCAGACTACAGAAGCAATTAAAATCTTGAGACAGATACAGAGCCAGAGACAATTCTTTCAAACTTCAATATAACTTTGCATCAGCCACAAGCACTTATGCCAAAGTACCAGAATGAATCTTAAACTCACAGATGCCCCCACATGAAACAGCTTTAATCTCATCTTTCCCCATCCTCTCCACTAAAAAAAAAAAAAGAAACCAACACATTCAGATCAAGAGAAATGTCATTGCCAAAGCCAGTCACAGGAAGGGATGCCTCAGTAAACGGGATGCAGGAGCCAGCTAACAATTCCAAGTCCTCCCAGAAAGCAAGCTGCTTGCAAACAGATTTGCAAGTAGTGTGTGTGTGTGGGGGGGGGAATATCTGTGAGATTACTCATTCAGGAGACATTCAGAGATGAGCATTTCTCTGTGCTCTGCAGCAGTGCAGAGTCACCCAGCTCTTCCTCGGAGGCTGGATGTGGTGGAACCGCCAGGGGCACGGTGCCTGAGCTCTCTGGCCCTGCTCAGCACCAGGACCCTTGGCTCCACCACAGGGCTCACCCACCCCAACCAGCCACAGGGATCAGCTGCAGCAGACACAGATCTCATGTCCACGCTGTCCTCCTGCGTGGGGTGCAGGCAGGGACACCACAAGCCACGCAGTTTTGGTGCAAGCCCAGCACCCGCAGGCTTCAAAGTGCCAGGCTGATTTCTCAGCCTGCCTGCACTAAGTCTCTGTTCGTGAGTGAAGAGGACACTGCTCCTGGGGGTCCCCAGGAGGAAATCAGCTGAAAGTCAGCTCTGCTTGCTACAGCTGCTCCTGCTGATGAGCCCTCAGAGGCCTCCATGGGCTGTAACACGAGCAGTATGGGATAAAGCAGTTGTCCACCATCCCAGCAGGATTTAGCCCCATCCCCTGCATCCCCACTGCCAATTTAACAGCTTCGTGCCTAGGAAGCCCCCTGCAGCCCGTCCTGGTGAGCATGCTCCTGGTTGTGGCAGAGCCTCTGAAGTCCTTGGCCAACCTTCAGAGTGCCTGAGCACAGCAATCACCGCGGTGCAGCCTGGGCGAGTGGCTCACCCTCCCGTCCCGGGGATGGAAGTTTATGAGGCTGTGGCCCACATCAGAGTTATTGTGCTGTGGTAAATTTATTGGTACTATCTCACCTCATTAAATACTTAAATAGACCTGACAAGACAGAAAAATGGGACTTTTTTAAAAAAAAGCGAACAGGAAGCTGGCGTTCACATGTTTTGAGTCACCTTTAAGGCAACAGCACTTCAGGGAAGGACAGGGCGCAGGAGCGAGCCATGGGATGTTTTACAGCCTGGAGCTCACTGCCCAAAAGCCCTGTCCCTAGAGGAAAGGCTCTGGCATTCGCTCCTGACAGCCCCCCAGAGCAGCACGCATCATTTCTACCGAAAGGTTGGCAGAAGGAAAGGCAGGACCCAGAGCACTGAACTCCTCTTGGTGTGAGCTGAGCTTTTCCCCTGCACACAGCCCACAGCAGCCGCTGCCAGCATCCAGCCCCGCATGCTGCAGCCCTACCAGGTGGCTGAGACCTTCGTGGGGATTATTTAAAGCCTTCATTTGTTCTGTACTCTTAACCTTCACTACAATTACCTGCCTGCTTTACTCCAGAGCCTTTTCTCTGCTTTGCTGGCACAGAGATGGGCTGCTCAGAGCACCCTGCTGCAGCCCAGGGCTGGGGCGGGCAGCGCTTCCCTCCTGCTCCAAACAGACGGAGCACTGCACTTAATTTTGATTTAGTGGGACAGCTACAGTATAATGGCTGCAGGAGACCATTATCCCGTGACAATGTTCTGTTCCATTGTTATTGCTTCATTAATTAAGTACCAATTGACTATTAATTGCAGGAGATATTTATTATGGGAGAGAATCAGTTACCAAGCAGTTAAAGGTCAATAAGAGGTTCAGCCCATTGGTTGGTGTTTATCCACACTCTACACGTCCACGCTGTGTTCAGAGAAATGTCTTTGGAAAGGAGTGCACACACAGGGGACAGCATCGTGCTGTGGCTGTAGCAGCCATCCCCAGGCTCGTGTTTGAGCCCTTGTGCTCTCTGAGCGCTTGGGCTTCTGAAAATCAGGCCCTTAAAGCGTGCAAATAGAGATTGCCAGATGAAAGGGGCAGGTATTGACTAGTCATTATTTCGTCAGTTCAGGATTATTATACATAGGGAGGGAAAGATCACCACCGGCAGATCTCCCCCCGCGCTCCTCCCTCAGGACACCCACATTTAGCTGGAGAGAATTACCGGCCCGACATGATGGGGCAGGAGCAGGGGCAGATTAAGTGACTTGCCCAAATCCTACAAAACCCGCAGCTGGAGGGAGTAATGAACTCAGAGTTGTGTTTCCCCAGACGGTGCTCAGCCCACCAGAGTCTCTTAAGAAAAAGATGCGCCTGAAATCTTGGAAGTGAATTGTCACAGAAGTATTTTTATTTGCCTTTGGAGACCCATCACTCACTCAGGCAGGCTTGTGCAGCATCCTTCCCGATTCCAGCAAGGCACGTACAGGGGAAATGCCATAGTTCAGCAAGTTGTCCCCCACGAACGCAGACAACATTGTCACAGACAAAACATCTCTGAATTTAAGTGACAAGCCATGCAAATTTCAGCTAATTGATATTAGGTCTCGTTTCCCTCTTTAGGTTGCTCTCAGCCTTTAAAATGTGCTTTAAAGTGACTCTAGGCTAATGTGCTTCAAACCTGAAAGGAGATTTGGTTAGGAATAGACTGCTTTTCCCACAGAAGAGCTCCACTCTTACAATGACAGAGATTATCTGAAGAGACCTTCGCTCTCATTTAACAAATTAAATGACTAGATTTTCAGGAGTTCAGCATCTGAAGTACTACACTGTTTTTGAAAAATCTGGCTGTAAATGTCATCACGCTGGGCCCTTTAGAAAAATCTGACTGCAGTAATGGTTGGGAACTTTTGAAACCCAAATTCTCTGAGCCGTTGAAGTACTGACCCTAAATCGATCCTATTCAGAACCAGACACCCATCTTTGGATGTGGAATTTACTCTCTACCTTCATTTCTATTTCAAGTGAAGGCATTATGAAAGGAGAAAAATAATCAAAGGGCTGAGCATCCCTTCCCTCTTCATTTCCGATCCCGCGGTGCTGAGCACACCACACCCGACCAGCTCCAGCCCCAGCACCCTGCTTTTCCTTTCCGGTCTCTCCCCTAGCCCTGCACCTCTCATCCTTCCCGGGACAGCTCTAACGGAGGTGGACCGAGGCTGTTACACACTGTTTATTAACACTGCTGTCTTCTCTGCATAAATTCAGTGCACCGAAACAGATGGCATTTCTTTTAGCGAAGCCAAAGCTTCCCTAGGAACGAGCTAAGTAATCTTCATATGATTTTTTCCCCCTTTCAGAAAGGGGGTGGAGGCAGGTCTGTAAGGGAAATAAGGCACCTTGATTTAGCTCCTCTCCGGCTGCGCTACACCCCAGGAGCCCTGTCTGCTCAGTCAACTGACAAGAACAAGTCATTAGGGCCATCAGCACAGCAAAAGCAATACAGCTGCAGAGGGGAGAGCTGGAGTGTTATTACATCACACAGGATGTATGGATCACACAGGATCATAAGGATTACCATCCTTAATACTACACCAGCTCAGTCGGACTCGGGAACAGGTATTGCTGGCAGCAGAGGCCAGAAGCAAAATAAATAAATAAAATCACAGGATAAAAGCAGAAGAGACCAGCCTGACAGATTCCAGCTAGAGCTGATAGCCTGGCTTCAAATTCTACACTTTCTGGGGAGGCAGCGAGGGCTTTTGGGCAGGGACAAGCTTCTGGCTGGAGGTGACGATGCCTGGTGCAGGAGCCTTGCCCTGCTGCCCCACTCCCTACCCTGGACAGGGGCAGACAAGGGCCAGGTGCTCCCTTTCCAGGAGCAAAACACAAGAACAGGAGGCAGCAGCAACCCGAAACCCAAGCCCACCCTGGGTGCTGAACAGCCTTTGCTTCTTTGTTTCGCTACAGCTGCTGAACTTCCCGCTTGAAGCAGCTCAAGTTTCGGATTGCTCACTTCTGCCTTCTTGGAGTTTACTATTATTATCTCTTTATTTTGCAAACTTCTCACATGCCTGTAGCCCAGACCCAGGAAACAGCTGAACAAGGCAGCTGATGAGGCAGGGTACAAAGAAAATGCAGTCATTTAGGAGAGCGGAGGCCTCGCATCTGTTCCTGGCTGTGCTGGCGACCTGATGGATAATCTCCGGCATGACACCTCCCTCCTGGTGCCTCACTTGCACCCTTGTAAAAGAGGCAGAGAACCAAAATACGGTGACACTGCTCCTGTCGTGACAGCTGTACCCACACCCTCCCTGCCACCAGCCCTGAGCAGTAAGGGGGGAGCAGGGATGGGCACCCGGTACCCGTGGGACATCACCAGCCAGCGGGGAGGAGGAAAATGCCACGGCTCTCCCCCTGCAAGCACTGCGCCCATCATGGCACAGACCCTTCCCTTTCAGTGCTTTCACACCCGCAAAACCCTCTTCATGAGACTGAGTGCATGACACCACACCACGATTACACCCGAGTGCACAAAGCCGGCTTTAAAGGCATAAATTTAATATGCGGAGAATGAGTTCTTTAAAAAGTGCCCTAAAAAGCAGCTATACACTGCAGGAAAAAGGGGAGTTTCATGTATTGAACAATAATAGCAAGATATTATCAATGTAGGGCTCTGATTGTGCCATATAAAAAATAAAATACACACTGGTTAATCAAAGAACTACAGACACTTTTAAGTAATCCCAACCCTGGCTTTGCATACTCCATATACTGCCAGCAGCACTCCTGTCAACCACAAGAGACCATCATATACATCAAAAATTCTCCTTTAAATTTATTTTCTGTAAAGATTGGTCTTTTGAACTGCAGTGGTGGAAGCTTAAGGGTACAAAAATCTGTCTTTTTTGTCTCTCCCTCTTGTGGAGGATGCTGATCTGTGGGGAAAGTGCTGCCACAAGCTTCTGTGTCTTGTCAAGATACCCGTCCTTTTCATGGATCACTTCTCTTATCAGCCACTTGATTAAGACATTAAAAGAAAGAAGGTGAAGGAAGGTTGTGCAGCAGGGAAGAGGCAGCAAGAGGCTTCCTCCTCGGCGAAGGCTGTGTACAGCCGCCTGCTTTCCTGCACGGGGCCGGCAGATTCGGGAGCAGAAGCAGTGCCCAGGTCCCAGGCTCACCCTGCCTGCAGAGGATGCTCCTCCTGCTGCTCCTCAGCAGCCCAGAGAGAAATCAAGCACAGCTGCAGGTGGTCTGTTGGGGAGCAAGTTCCCTTGGTGGCCAGCACAGGCTGGAAAAGCAGATCTGTGGTTTGGAGAAGCAGAAAGCCCTCAAACAGGACAAGCTGAGAGGCAAAGCTGAACGATCACATCCAGCCCCAGGGATGTGCCCCAAATCTCAGCACCAGCCATGGGCAGGTGCCCTCTGCGTGGGGGTGGCCAGTGGGGGGAGAGCAGCTGCTGCTTCCCCCACGGGACAGATCCAGGCTGTCCATGGGATCATCATGTCCTTGGAAGGGAGCTATCGAACCCCATTTGCTACTCCAATTTCCACTGCAGCCGCACTGCCTTGCAGAAGTAGGACTGCAACTGAATTAGCAGCTACAGTAATAAACCAGTTCTGGTGTATTATAATGTCAAAGGGGGATTTATGGTTTTATAGGCTAAAAATGTCAAAAATAGTTATGGCCTTAAGGCAACAATATGGTTGGCTGGAAGTCCTGGGGTTTTTGAGGGACTGGGGCTCAGATGTGTGAACTCCTATCAGAGATAAAAGCGGAACATCACTGCCTCAACTTCCCTGAAACTCTGCTTTATATTCAGTGATCTTTATGTTGTCAAAGAACTTCATAAAAGTTAAATTAAATACTTACACTTCCCCTGTGAGGCATCAAAGCATTACTTATTGTACGAGTGGGGAAACAAGAAAATGAGGCACAGTCGAGACCAGAATCCAGAGGTGTGTTTAAGAACGTGCACTAACACATACACATTGTAAACAGCTAGTGAGGCTTTATCTGTGAGGCTTTAATGTGCTGTACAAAGCCTTAAGCACACTAAATAACTACTTGATCCCAGGGTGTGTTACCAAAGGCATTCTAAAAAAAAAAAAATATTTTAACTTTTTTGTGCAGAACATGTTTAGTCTGGACACACAAAGAGATGAAGCAATTTTCTTTTACAATAACTTGAAGGTAAAGGAAAGATTGCAGAACCATCAGGCCTCCTGCCTGTTCAAAGCCACCCAGGCACCAACAAGAAAAACAAGCCAGCCGGGAAAGCAGCAATGGCTATACCCGGGGGGAAGTCCTTTCTGAAAAATTAACGTCCAGAGCCAAGGCAGGCTTTCTAGGTCAAAGTGTAGGGCTAGTATTAGGCAACATCCAGCAGCAACACCCAGAGCAAACTACCACAGTCCGACCATGAATTAGACCACAGAAAATGAAGCCTGTAACACTACCTTGTTTTTCAGCTCCCAGTGGAAGGTGCGGGAGAAGATTAAGAAGTTGGTTCAGTTTATTAAAATCTAAGATCAAATTCCCAGTAGATGATCCAGACTCCCTAGTGTAACAAGTGCATTAAGGGAGAGAGAAAGCACATCCTGACAAATGTATTTACAGCCTTTAATAATTCATACTTGCATATGCAGCCCCCAATAGAGAGCAGTCCCTCGGAAATCACAAGCCTTTCTGATTGCACAGACTCAGCTAATGTCTTCATAAAAGGTTCTCAACCAGACCTTTTCTCAGTATCAACTGCAGCAAAGAAAAACTAATAGCTCCAGCTGGTACTCATTGAAAAGTCACTTAATATTTCACCATGCAAGGAGCTATGCTTAATGCGACACATTGTTTTTCCCTAAGCAGTTGGAAAACCCCTTGACATCATATTAATAATGTCAAGTTTTATTGGCTCTCTGATTTGAAATGATATTAAACTTTTCAGACTGTCTCAACTGAAGTAGGAAGCTGTTAAGACGTGGACAGTTTGGATAACTGGAAAAATAATAGGTCTTGTCAGACATTTCTTCAAGACTGTGGAGGAATGATGTGGAAAAAAAACACACACCAAGGAATGAGGCATTTATCCTTTATGCTAGCTTCATAGGAGATGTGCTTTCTGTGGACGAATGCTGAATTTGCAAGGAAGATGCCTGATCTCTGGCCATGATAATACAAATCATTTGCATAGCAGTTGTAATGCAAGCAACAGTTGGGTGTAGTGAAGAAAATGCCTTTGCTTTTAAGCTCTACAACTGATACAAAACAAGCTGAGAAGTAGGTTATATACAGCAGTAGATCAACAAGCCTGCCAGTGCTGCAGTCCACTGAGCACAAGCATTTCCCTTCTGGCCACAGATACACATGCACCGCTGCTGGAATGTCCTTTTATTCACCTTATATGCATGCAATTTATTTATGCAATCTCGTTCCCTGACATGAAGGTACATACACAGGAAGTAATTCAGTGTAACTGTATGTGGAAAAAGTCAATTAAGTTTATGAAAAACTAGAAAGTCATGTGTCATTTTCATATGCATCCTTTCCGCTTTCCTGCTGTCAAACAACTCTTCATTACCAGTTTTTTCTGGACCATTGGCTTAAAGAAACACAGTTTTGACAACCAAATACTGCTCAATACATCCAAAGGATGATATTTTAAATTGCACCTTTTGTTTTGCATGACATGAAATGGTCATATTGTGACTCAGCTTATCCAGAGGTTCAGGCAACCCCTCCCTGGGTTCAGCGTATAGCTCTGGAGCTGATGGAATTTACTTTGCTCCATTGAGACAGCGCAGAACTTGCTATTGCTGCCCTGTGCCAAACAGCAAGTGCATCCACGAATTCAGGCTGTGCACATGCCCAGTAAGCCTACTTGGGGTATAAATTGTTCTAAGACCATACAGGTAAGCCTGCTCTTCCAAAAGCAAGTCCCCAAATCCCTTCAGCAAAGCCCAGGTCACATTCAGAACTAGTCCCACTACGAAGACCGACTAACAACATCAGCTTGTCCTTTTTGCCAAGTGGATAATTTATCTTTAAAAGGACTTACCCCAAAAATATCACAATTAGACTCCAGAAATCCAGAAATTCCTTCTATTCTTGAGATGTTTCCCCAGTACCGCACCTCCTCTGCCTGTAGCTTGGTGAGTATCTCCTATTCACAGGGAGCTCCTTAAGTGGCTGCACCTCCCACACCCTCCCCAGAACCGTGCTCTTCATCCCCCCTCACACCTGTGCTCCAGACAAGCAGCCCGGGTGCACCTGGGCATCCCGCATACAGGAGCCCTGATCCCAAGGTGCCCCTTGTTTGGCTGCCCCCTGCCTGGAGAAGCTCTGCAGTTAGCTATTTGACAAGGCAGCTTTGCCTTTTGATTCTTTCCCACAACTGTGTTCTAAATCTCCTTGTGATCATGGTTTTCCACTTTAACAGGTGAATAGACCCATTCTTGCTGACAGAATAGCCAAGAAGGAAACTCCATCTCTATCTGGGTAATTTACAGGATGAGCTTAGTTTCCCTCATGCAGATTCAGGCCTTTACTCTGTCAGATTTTATCAATTAGCAATTAACAGTATAATGGACATCTCTTAAAAACCTCTTTTGAATTATGTCTATTTAAAAACCCCGAGCACTTTGCCTGCCGATGTGCTGACACCGCTGCCTTTCACCCTGCCACTTTACCCCTTTGTTTCCCTGCAACCCTCCCCGCCGCTGCCTGCCTTCCTCTTCTGGTGGCATGTGCCACCAGATTCATCAAGGGTCTGTATAAGAAGATGCCAATATCCCGCACAAACCTGCTGTAGTTGCTTCAGCACAAAGCTCACAGGGTGTAACAGTGCATCGGGCATGAGAACCGGTGGTAAAAGAGTGAGAGGGACCAGCAGTATGTGGGTCTGAACACATCAGGCAGCAGCAAATTGCAACAGCAGAGGACAATAGCAGGTGGTACTGAAAAATCAGGTTGCTATTCTTAAGCTATATAGAGGAGGGAGGCAAACCTACTGTTTCCACTCTGATTTTCAGGGCTGATAAGACCAGCAGCAACCTAAGATCCAAGATTACCTATGGCATGCCATATATCATGCATCATCCTGTTAATTTGAATGCACCATGGACTGCAGCGTCTTCAGGTTTATATATAGTCCCAGACTATTGTTAGAAAATTTATACAGCCACATTCACAAGCAGTGTGCTGCTCCAGAAAATTAAACAAACTCAAGCTCAGTGGGAGAGTTATAAATAAGCAACTCGCCCACTCAAGAGGTTGATCCTGCTCTTCTTTTAGGCAACAAGCATATGGAACTCCTCTAGCTTTTCCCATGCAGGATTTTAACAGGAGGATTACACAGCTACATCCCTCAGTACATCCCCACGGACAGAGGCTGGGTGTAGTTACCACTGGGCAGAGGGGCTCAAGCAGGCAGTAAGCTGCAGCCTCACAAACCCCTCAATTCCCCAGCTATGGCAGACCAGGGTAGCTGGCTATCTGATGCTGTTGGCAGGTGAGATTAAAGTCAGCCCAGCCCCAAGGCATGCTCCAAACCCAGCGCCCAGCCCCTCTTCAAGAGACAAAGTGTGCAGACCCACCAGCAGCACTGCACGAAAGCTGAAACCTATGGGAAAGCTGAAAGGATTCTTCTGAGTCTGTGTCGGACTGTAACACCATCCAAAACAAGCCCATTAACAGGGAAATTGAGTATATCAGAGTAATACCAGGGAGAAGTGTTATTAAGAGTCTGAGGTTAAGAGAAATTACTGTTATTTAGTTTATTTAAAGCCTATTACATCTTGTTTATTGGGTAAAAGTTAAAAGTTCATATCAGGTTGGATAGCCAGCACTGGAGCAGTGGCAGGGATTTTCATAAGTGGCTCATGAGGTTCAACACCCAAAGGAAAGCACTTCCAGTGCTGTTTTTAGAAAGTAGTTAGCACGCAGCTTCCAAAGGTCAGGCTTTGTTCAAACAGCTCAGTTTCAGACACGAGGCTTGACACCATTAATCTCTTTGGGAAATCTTGACCTGCAGTTCTAAACGAATCACTCGGCCTAACTTCCATATTTGTGACTATTGGCATATTCAAACCTACCTATTTGTTCCATTAAACCAGACAAACAAACATTTTTAGTTACAGACGTAAGGTTTTATGCTTACAAATAACCACATGTACCAAGCTATGCATGCAAAGTGGTGAAGCTGATTTATGAAAGCATCATCTGAAATTAAACTAAGTGCAAATGAAAAGAATTTTGCAAGCGCTCTTCTAAGAGCATGAAAATGTAATAGGGCCTAGGGCTGTTTGGCTTAAGAACTTAATAAAATGCTTGACTTGCTGAATTTTGTTGTATGTGAGCAAGGGGGGATACAAACACCTCTAGGAAGTTCTTACTGGGGCTGTGTTGTGTTTTTTTTCCTACCCCCATAGCAATATTAGAAACTGTTCCTAATTATCATTATCCTAAACACCAGCATCTTTGTTGGGGAAATCTTTGCCACGGGCAGGGGGGTTTAGAGAGCAAATGGATCATGCCCATATCCCCATCGCAGAAGTTCAGCTGAAGCAGGTGGGCTGCTCGGAGCTCGATTACAAAGCACAGGCAAAATACTAATGCCTAAATCCCAGAGGGCAGCTTCCAGGAAGGGAAGAGGCAGCCTAGAGCTCTTCCAAACACTAACACCATTAATATTCTGCCAGCCCTCCCCAGGAGACCCCCGCAGCCCTCAGCTCCACCTGCTCCCAGCACCATTTCATCTTGCTGTGTGGAAGGGCCTCGCGTCTCCCCACAGAGCTTCCCCCTGCTCTCTTCTGCAGGCCTCTGACCGAGCCTGGTACACGAGTCAGCGGCACTGGGGGCTCTGTAGGGCTGCCCAGCTCCCAGGATCTGCTCTGGTGGGACCGGGGTGGTCCCTGCCCAGCACCAGGCCCCCGAGCATCCCCGGAGCGGCCGCAGGCTCCTTGCCGGCTGCGCAGCAGAGGAGCGGCGTCGGTTTCAAGAGCCCCCGACCTTTAATAATCATTTCTGCTGTTATCTGAACACTTCCTAATTCATCCCCTTCTGTCCCTGAAAATCTAAATCCTATTTAAGTTAATGCCCTTCATTTTCATTTATAAAGACAGATACAAAATAATTATTTCCTATCTCTGCTGTTTCCTTATCTTCTGTCCTAATAATTCCTCACTGTCTCTCTTTCATCATCTGTCTTCAGTACAAGAAACTTTTCTGTTAGTTAAAATATTCTGTGTGTTCATTTTCTCTCTCTTTCATATCTCACCGCTTCCCTCTCCGTACCTGCCCTCGCTCCCCCCGCTTCTGGGGCCTGCCAGTGCCTTTCATGCTCACCCTTCACACTGATCTTCACATCTTTCTGGTGTTTGTATTTCGGTTTGCAATTTTATATGCAAATGCCGGCAGGCCACCTCTCCAGTCTCTGCCTTTGATACCCGAGTAGCCCTGCCTGGCTGAAGTGCTTTGCATAAACAGAGGCAAGCTCAAAAGGACGGCTCCGTCCTCACCTCGGATGAAAGCGGCAAAGCAAGCAGTAACAGATGTGTTTCCTGGTGACAATTTGATTAAAAGAAAATAGAGGTGTTTTGTTCAGGAGACCAACCCTGCGAGCGGCAGAAGAAAGAGACCCTGTCCTCCGGCAGGCACAGGCAGCATCTCACCGCAGTGCCCATCAGCCCCGTGCGTGGGGTCAGGCTTCTGCAGCAACCAGCACGAACCACTTGTCCCAGCATCGCCTTCCAAAGTCACCTACATCAGCAGTGGCACCAAATGTTGCATTAAGGGTACACAGAGTAGTGACTCCTCATCCTATTCGTGGTTTCATCAACATTACTGTCATTAGATCACAGCGCACTGAGCCCCGGTTTTGATGTGCAGTCCATAAACGCAGCCATCACCTCACTCAACACTACACTTGTTGAAGTGAATATGCTTCCAGATTTACTTTGATTACAATTATTAACATTGCTGAAGGCAAATCACAAATGCCAAGAGCTCTGATCACTTCAGGACTCTAAAACGACTCAGTGAAATGCTTCAGCACTAATTTTTGGTAGATATCTCACGAACCACCTTCCTTAAATTGTTTATCCTTGTTACTTACCATCTGATGTTGACACAAATAAAAGCTCATCGGGTGTGCGCACGTCTATATACATTTATTAAATCCGTTTTCTCACTGCACATATTGTCAGCCTTTTGTATAGTCTGTTTGTTCTTTTCTCTGCATAGCGAGTTACTCTTACATTAGCTGAGGAGTGTTTGTGTATTTGCAATCAAAAGGAACAGGATTGTAAGCGTTCGGAAACTGACAGCAGAGCTCCAAGCGTCTGAGATTCCCAAAATGCATTTCTAAAGGCAATTCTTGTGAATGGCTTAAGCTTTGCTCATTCCTTCAGACTACAGAAAATACTGCATTCTCAGTACCATCTCTGGAACTCTCCAAATTCCCAAAAGATGTTAGAATTGACTCAAAATCATTTAATCACGGGCAAAACTTTAGCGCCCTCATTGTTCGCAGTAACTGTGTAGCTGTGGGAAGAAAAGAGCTCAGTCTTACACTGTCTAGTACAGAATGATCACATCTGATAAATAACTTTGACTAGTGACTCATCAGCAGCATATGCAGGAAGTATATATTTAAACCTGTGCTGCTTAAACAATTGTTTAAGATGTCAGTTTATCACGCAGACAGTTTTTATTGAAAGAAGAAAGAAAAATATCATTTTTTAAATTAATGAGAGCAGACCTTATCTCAGTTGCTTTTACTACACTCTATTTTGGAAAATATTCTTTTATTGTTCACTGTTGCTTCTTTGTTGGACCCACACGCCAACAGCCACATTTCAAAAGACTTTGATAAACATTAACCAACAGAACCTCGACGCTGGGAGCTGCAGAAGGAACAAATACATAAAGATAAATTCACTTGCCCAAAGTTATATTTAATCAAGCTAAACTTGCGAGCAGAATCCAGGTCTCAGCTCCCTTGCTTTAAGGCAAAGCTGCCCAGCTCCAACAGCCCCAGGTTTGCCCCCCCAAACACTGGAGGCTGCTGCCCCCCTGCTGGCACTGCCACTCCCCAGGTCATGGGGAGGCTGCCCCATACTTTGGGAACCCCCCTGCACTCTGGGTGTCCTCTTCCAGACTTTGATGTGCTTTATTATCCAAGAAAGAGGTGAGAATCACACCACCACATGGACAAGACAGCTGCTGTGGTTTGCCAGCTTCGGGGAAGACCAAAGAGCTTCAGAGATCAGAGGAAACCCAGGTAAAATGGCAACAAGACACCAGCTGGGGATCGCTACCCATGCAGGGAGCGATCTGGGAGGGAAGAGTCAACTCTTCCGCCATATGGGATTTTAAATTAATCCTGTCAGCTCAGCTCAAGGGCCTGCCAGCCTTGCAGACAGCTCGCTGAAAGCTCTTGCTCAGCAGTGAAGGGCAGCAAAGCTCTGGCAGGGGATGCTGCTGGAATCCCACCCGCGGTACTGCGCCCGGTCTGACCTCCCAGCACAAAACAGAGACCAAAGGAGCAGGTGGTGTTCAGAGGAGAGGGGAAGAGCTCCTGGGAAACTCGGAGATGAAGAGAGGTTTAAGAAAAAAAAAAAAATAAACTCTGCCTTTGGAGTGGCAACTGATAAGAGGAGACAATAAAAAGAAAATGGATGATCCAGAAGAGGCAGATTGGTACTTCACCACCAGCTCATAAGATATGAAAACTGGGGTTTTCAATGAAGCTAGGCAGTAGGAAAGCCCAAGCTGATAAAAAGAAATTGTTTTCCACCCTGTAATGAAGTTGGGGAGCTTACTGTCACAGGAAATAAGGACAAAGGCTTAGCAGGACTACAGAAGGGACCGTGTGCTCACACAGCTATCGGAGCATCCAGGCTCGTTGGAACACAGGGGAATGAGAAATGTCCTTGTAGCCTGGGGCTGGCCCTGATCGAAACGCTCTTCGGGACCCGCACACCTCTCATGGGCAGAGGGGTGCTGGTGGCAGGATGTGGCTACAGGGTCCAGAGCAGCAGCGGCTGGGCAGGGGGCGCCTGCCTTGAGTTGGGAACATCGCTGCCAGGCTGCAGTGAGGGCTGGAGGATATTTACTAAACACCGATTACAAAGCCCAACACCCATCTAAAACAAACACAACTGAGGAGAAAAGCCAGTCTAGGAACGCAGCCAGGAGAAAGTTTGGGGAAGATCCTCCCGGCCAAGACGTGAGCCTTGCCAGAGCGGCAAATCCCTGTTCTTAGTTTCTGTGTCCTTAACAATAGGGGCTGAAGTCTGATACCGTTGGCCTAGCCGTGGTGCAGGGGTCTCGCTGCTCAGCTCCAGCTGATAAGATGTGATCTCGTGGCTGATTACCCGAGGTTCACATCCTTGACAGCAATTGCACAGCAGTATCAGCTCGCCGTTTATTTTCTGTAGCAATAAAGGGGCAAAGAAAAGCCCCTGTGTAACATAATCAAGACGGTAAACTGTGCTTTTACTAAAAGTAGGTTTGAAATGGGATATGAAAGGGCAGATCCAAAAGGCAGAAGCAGCTAGAGGAGGTCAGAGACAGCACATTCGTCCTAGAGCCTGGAACAAGCTCGCAGAAACACCTCCACACCAGAGTAAGCTGTTTGGAGATGAACACAGCGAGGCACAGAGGAGGGGTGGCTCCCAGGGGGACACCAACATGAATTTCCCAGCACAGCCCGTGCCATGGGAGGCTCAGACACAGAAAAGCCATCCTGTCCCCACCCATCTCGCTCCTCAGGTAGCCGTGCTGCTGCCGAACCGATTCTCCACCACGAGCTCGGGGCAGGCTCGGCCCCTGCTGCAAGTTGCTGCCTCAGCTCTGCCGGGATGATAACGCGCTGTCTGGGCAGGTAGAGAAATAACAAGGGATGTAACTATCTGGAGCTCTGCAGCTTCCTTTCAATGCAAGATTTCCCCGTCTCTTCCCTGCTGGTGTCTGCAGCAGCATGGAAAGCCTCTGAACAAGGTGCCCTATAATCCATCAGAGGTGCTATTGCCCATTCATGCTCCACAGGAGCTCTGTCTCTCCAGTAAATCCCTCAAGCCATCTCCAAATCACCTAATCTCCATCTCCACCACCTCCCTCTTTTCAGTGACCTTTCCCCTGACATACAGTATCTGCAGGCTTCCAGATAACACCCTCACATCCTTATCTGAAAGAGTATTTTAGCTCCTGTCCTGGCATTATGTTCAAGCAGCAGCGAAGACATGCTAAGAAAGCACCAGGAGCGTTCAGGAGAGGAAGGCAGCTTTCCAGCTGCTCATCTCAAGCCTCACCAGCACCTTTGGTTTTGCACCAAGAAGGGCCACCACATCAAACGGCCACCTACCAAACGCAGCAGATCCAGCCGGCAGAGCCGCACCAACCGGGCACACCAGCTGCAAACAGCAGGGATATCCGAAACAGGTTCCCCTCCTGCCATCCCGAGCGTGACCCTTCACTCAGGTACAGGGATTGCTTCCCTCTGCCCTGCACCTCACCCTGCAGCCAGTTCCCACTTTCCACGACCCCACACAGCCATCCATCCTGCCCCCCTCCTTTCTCTGTGATGGCCAGAAAGCTCGCAGCCCACGGCTCTGACCTCCTTCACAGCCCCTTGCATTGAAGTCCCTTTTCTTCTGCCAGGCAGGGAACAGCAGGCAGAGAAAAGAGAAGCTCAGACGCGAGCTCTGCAGTGAAACAGGTATGCGAGGTCTAGTGAGGGGCAGCCCTGTCCTCCACATACAGCTGCATGCTGGCTTTCCAGAAGTGACGTGGAAAGCAGTGGTCTAACCCAGCAATGAGTAAACTTGTGGGATCCTGCTGGATTTCTGCTCATGTCAGCAGAGCAGGGAGGCTCCTGGAGTGTCCCAGCTCTCGGCACCTGACAGGCTCCCTCCCGCTCCCCCAGGTAGCCAGGCTGGCTACCTAATGCCACTCAGATGTCCACAAGCTGCTCATCCATTAAAGGTGAAACTCCAGTGATTTCTAAATAATATGAATTCATGGAATTCCCAGCTCTCTTATAACCTGCCTTTTATTTCTAACAATAAAGAGCTTCCCCCAGAAGTTTCCCAAGGTAAACAGACACCATAAAAGAGACAGATGTTGGTTGTGCAGCGCTAACGAGGAACACCAGTATTACACAGGGTGGCTGGGGCACAGAGGTGAGGTCTTATTACTCCACCGAGAGGAGATGGGGGGGCACAAAGGCACGGTGCTCAGCAGCGAGGTTACTCAGGGGCTGCACACCACCTCCGTGTGCTGCTTCAGCCTCGCCTCTCCTGGCTAATGAATGTTACAAAAGGGGAGGGAGGCGGCAGAGGCTGGAGGGAAATGGAGCAGAAATGCAAGGCTGCCATCTCGGATATCATCTGCTTCTCTCCAGACAGGCTGGCACAGAAGCGATTGGAGAGCAGCACCCGCAGCAGCAGGGGCTTGGCTGGAGCAGAGGGCGCAGGGAGAGCGGCCCCACGGGACAGGGACCAGGCATAGCGGGGGCACCCGGCACCCAGGGAAGCTGCTGTGGGAATGGCTTGTGCTGGAGCACGAGGAATTGAATCATGGCAGAAGCTTGGAAGGATGAATCCTCCTGTGCAGCTCACTAGGTTGTTCCCAGGGAAGAAGCCTGCAGGCAGATTCAACTTCAGAAATGGGGGCCGGAGTGGGCATGGATAAGGGACATGTCCCAGAATCAAAGCTGTGCACACACACAGCACCACGTGCAGAGGAATCTGCGTTCAGCAAAGAGGTGCACTTGTCTCTGGAAAGCAGCAAATGATCCTGGCTGTGCTGAACGCTCTGCTTATTCACCCTCCACAAGGGAGGGGGAAACAACTCTCATCCCATTCCAGCTGTCAGCTCCCTGCTCTCGCACCACCATGCTCGGTGCTGCACATGGGCAGCTCTGCCCTGAACACTAGAGCATAAAGCAACCAATTCTTAGAGCTGAGGTGCTGCAGCCAAGGGAGACTATGTGATCAGCTGAGGGTTGCATGGGGAGCCCAACCTCATCCCACCCACACGACCCCTTCTGCTCTCCCCAGTGCCTCACTGGCAGTGCTCCCAGTGGCGCAGCAGCTCGGCACTCCGGGCATGGCTTCCCGACAGGCAATCACATCTTAGAGGCTCTGGCATTTTCTTAGAACACCTCAAATTGCTTTTTTTACACCTCACTGCTCAGTGCCAACCCCAATTCATGTTATTTGTGCATTTGCTTACAGAACATTATCTGATCAGTCACCCTGTAAGAGGCTGGGGAAGAGTCTTCAGCTTCTCCTTGTCACTGAAGCAGGTCGGGCACAAAGGAATCGGTGCAAATATTTTGTAAAACAAACCTCCCCCCAGCGCACCGGCTGCTGAGCACATGGGAAAGCTCTCGCTAGGGTCCTGAGCATGGGCTGACGTGGCCCAAGAGGCAGCACCTGGTTCTGAATACCTGCCTGCCCAGTTGCCTGCTCTGGAGCCAAGCTGTGTCCTTTTAATGGCAACAAATAGAGGAGAAAGAGTATTTGGCACATTTGCATATATTCCCTCTGCTGGCAGAAGCTGGAAAAGGCAACACCCGAGACTCATGAAGATGCTGGAGCTGCAAAATACACCTTTACACATCCATCCTTTCAGGTAAATCTCCAACAGTGCTGCACGTAACTGCACGTCGGTGGCCCTCTGGTAAGGGGCCATGCCAGCCCTGCAGACAAAGCAGCTCCATTTCTTCTCTCCAGGGAAGACAGAAGAGGCTAAGCCACTTAGCCTTGCAAACTCCAGCCACCAAGAGTGTACAAAATACTAGTGCAGCATGGTAACACAGAGGTAGCATGACTGCCCTCAGGCTAGGCAGCCCTTCACAGCAGCTGCATCAAACCAGAGCTGCCGCCTATTTCAACAGGAACCCTTGTTTGAAAAAAGGTGCAAAAAAAATGTTACAATTAATAATTTTATATTAGCCCATCCTTCCAAGCTGTTCTTTCCTAACCATCTGCATGTCCTGAAATGTGAGGTTTTAGTCATAAATGCCAGGCCTCGTTTTGGAAATTTATAAGCTGTTTTGCTTCCATTACCTGAACAGCTTCCAGATACTATATACAGGCATTGTAATCATCTGAGTTCCACCATGAAATGGCACGATAAACTTTACAAACGCATAGCTTCTGCACAGCAGACGCTCAGTATTCCATAGTTCCAAAGAATTTCCTCCTTCCTTTGACAGAAGCCAGGTATCCCACAAGTAAAAAACGGGAGTCCATCTGCTCAAGCATATAAGGGCACAGACCTTTCAGCAGTAACATATTAGAAGCTGTACTCAAGAAAGGCGACATATTTCAACTTCCATATTGCAGCCACAACCCCTGATGCACCATCAATTAAGAGCAGCAATAATTACAAATGGAAAACTGCAGACCTCAGAGCAGATAATGTGTTTCCATTAGATTAAGTAGTCATAGAAATCAAAAATAAAACCTATACTTCGGCTAATTAAGCCCACTCACCATCTGATTAAGACGTGTTGTGATACTATGGAAAAGTACCAAAGAGCTATTGTAAGTAAACCAACACAACTGGGTATTAATATTATATTCCTTGTCAGAAAGGATAATTGATCTGCCTAGAGGTTAACCAAGATAATTACTGCAGGTTGACAATATTGTCAATGTTAAACCTCTTGCTCCGTGCAGCAGCATCAGGGATAAGAGAGGCTAAAACCCTGCCCCCGGACAGCCTGTACTGCTGACTTGTAACATGGCATTATTGTAACAGCCTCCCCATTCACCTCTGCGTCTGACTTGAAATAAGAACACACGCTGCTGGTTGAAATTCTTCCGCTTCCCCAGATCTCTTCCCCCTCAAAAGTCTGTTTAAGAAAAGCTGATGTAAGGTTCTCTAAAAAAATAAATCCCTGCAATTCTTTCAAATCTGGGGGGCAGAACAAACCATACTTTCTTACCTGGCTATGATTCATATCTACAAGGCCAGATGCTGGGACTAACAGCGTTTACTTTGGAGAGCATAGGGCCAGATTTTTACAAAGTGCTACAAGCACTTACTGTGCCTACAAGCATCTTCTAAGCTCAGCACCAGGCAAACAAATAAATTCCACATTCTTTATTCTGAATCTGCAATACCATGCACCGATTTGTGCATGGAAAGGTAGATTTGGGACACAATTTATTGTTTCCCGCTCCAAAGCTACAGGTCTTGCTGTCCTCCTTTTTCCTACTATGGAGGATTTAGCGGAGAGGAATCCTTTTGGATTTAGCAACTGCAACTAGTGCCTAAGACCGGTCTTCTGGAGCTGCCCATTGCTTTGCAGAGTTGACTTCACAGGACTGTTCCGGGAGGAATGACTTTTTGGAGGTGCAAAAACACATAATTCAAACTGTTACCAGAGAATGCATTTATATCAGGGGATAAATTACTGTATGCAAAGAGTATTATAAATGGTCTGCTGTCAAAACAGAAGGATGTATCTGCCAGGGACACTGCTGGGGTCCGAGGTCAAGCACTACTCTGTATTTTCATTCATGACCTAAATGATGGAATAGAAAGAATTATTAGACTTGCAGATGACACCACACTAGGGCTGGCAGCACATTGGAGGATAAGCTAAGGATCAATTGTGATTCTGATAAACTGGGAGCGTGATCGAAAAGTCCAGGGAATGTAATTAACTTGTAAGGTACTGCTGGAAAACCAGGACTGCAGAAAGCTCGGGGTTACAGCAGGTCACAAATTGAACATGAGTCAACAGCCTGGTGTTGCTGCACAAAGGCATCACAGCAGGATGCATTTACAGACATGTACTTTACAGGGCGCAGAGGAGTTGTTCTGCCCAAGAACAATTTTGTCAGCAGACCTAAGGCTGGAGGGTTGGGTCTGCACCCAGCTCTGTCTCACCTCAAGGATGTCCTCTACTGTTTTTGTGTTTCCATTAAATCTGTTTGTGGGAGATTCACAGGAAATAAAGATAAAAGGGGCATGACAGTGAATTTGATTAAATATTCAAAGACTGTTTTTGGCATTATTTACTCAAATATGACTCCAAGCTTTGGGTTCCAGTTTTGGTTGTTACTGTGGAAACCAGCTTAACATGGATATATAAAAAGAAGGGCTAATCAATTAAATAATTTAAAGAGTGAAACAAAACCATGGGGAAAAAAACATGACAGGTTTCTCTGTGTTTAGGATTCTCAGTCGCAGTGTTTTATACCACGAGCAGGAGGTATCTAGGACACTGGGCTTGCCTGAGAGTTAATTGCTCCGACACTTCTGTCCTCCAGGACACCTGAAAGCAGCGAGGAGTGGCAGCTCCTAATCGCTGCTTACAGGACAAATGCCAAGGAACTCTCATTCCAAAAATCCTAACCGAGGCTAGCAGGCAGAGCTGAGAGAAAGCTCAGCTCCTGACAGAGCCAGGGACACACAAGTTATCATGAGGCCAGCAGAAAAGGGGCTCGTGGGGGTCAAGCTGGGGGTGGCTCTGAGCACCCCAAGGTGGAGCAGGGCCTGGTGGCCCTGGCAGAGCCTCAGGTCCTTGTCCAACACCCACCGACTGCACAGCCTTGTGCAGATCCTGCCATTCCTGCACAGCTTTCTGCTTTATATATCTGTGAAGCAGGAACACTAATCCTCACCTGCCTTCTTGGCTAATATTTGCGAAGGGCTTGGAAGTCTTCTGGAGGAAGGAGGTATAAAATAGTAAAAGCATTATTCAACACCCCCCTTCCCCAGCTTGCGTGGCGAGCTGCGAGCTAAAGTGCTGCTCAGCATACTGTATCTGAGGCAATTTAGCTGAAGTTTGACATCAGAGCAGTATTTACACCTCATCAGCATTCAGCATAGGCAGGGTAATGCCAGTTGGAGGGGCGAGGAATAATAGCAAGCAGACAGTATCAGTGCTAGGAGAAAGCCTGCCTGGCCTGGCCACCCTCCCTGCCCGTGGCACACAGGAGGGGACACCCGGACCACTCCAAGGAGCATAACCCAGTGCCACTACCCCCTGTTTTTGGGGAGGAGCACAGAAGGGGCCAGGGGGCCCAGCACAGGTGCCAGGAGATGGGACAGGGGGCATTGCAGCACCCAACCCAGCACCACCAGCTCAGGGCTGTGCTGTTGCAGCCTGCCAGGGCCTGGTTATCCCGACCTGCCAGCAGCAGCCCTGCAAATCCCAGTTCCTCCAGTACCCGCCACCACCAGGGCAGGGATGGAGGCTACCAGACCTGCTCTAGCCAAAGAGGTCATTTGTCTCACCTCACAGAGGGAACTAGATCAACGATGTGCCCGTAGGAACTACGGGCATGTTTGACAGCATCCATAAGGTTTTCTGTCACGCTATCCAAAGGGTATTTCTTGGCTGTCCGGACAACACAGTCATTATTTAACCAGTGCCAGGAGATTGATTTCTTTTTTGCTCACTGTCCTTACTCGTCACCCACCAGCCAGCCTCTCTCTGTGCTGGCTGCAGGGCCAAGAGCAGCAGGGATGCAGCCCATGCCCAGGAGCTGCACCACCAGCAGGGTGGGTACCCTGGTTCTGATACCTCTGATGGGGTTTATTGGAAGGACAGACCTCACAAAACCCTTACAAACCTCTTCAGAGCAGGATGAGGCACCACTGAACAGTTCTTCAACACACACCTCTCCCTCCAGAAGTTTGCAGCCAGACCAAATCTCTGCCATTGTAGAAAACCTCTCGGAGCCCAAACTAGACCTCAGGCAGGTCAAGAAGGCGTTCACGGGCTGCTGGATGCTGCCTCAGCAAGCAGCTCCCCACCAGACGGGCTGCTGGGGCCCCCACAGCATGGAAGGGGCCGCGGTACCAGCAGCACGTAGGCAGCAGGCGCTCCTGCCTGCAGGAGACGGCCGCATCGCAGAGGAGGAACTGGCAGCCGGTGCTTTTAATTGAATAATTTAAGCATTATTGATTTTTCCTACTCGCTGGAAACAAGGCCCAAACTCCAGGCCCAGCAGAAATGATTACAAAGTAGGGTCTCTTCAGACAACTAAGATATCATTCTCCTCAAACATGGAAGAAGCTGCTGGAACAGGATGCTGAGCATCGCGGAGCGCTGGGGAGGGTGCTGGCAGCTCGGTACCCCCAGCTCAGGTCCCACCACCCGGGAGGGCAGGATTTCTGCACCGGGTGCTGCGTGCGGGGAGATAAGCTGCATGCAGAGAAGTGCTGGCAGAGGCAGGATAGCCACAGGGAGGATGCCACCCCATGCCAGCATGACTCTGCCAGCTGCACCACCTGTTGGAGCTTGAGGACATACTAGCTGGCAGATTTCAGCAAACCTGTTGCAAGTCAGCTCCACCTAACTTGCAAAATGCTACTTAGGGACCAAGTAGATGCAAACCCAGATGAGCTGGTGGGTTAAGCTTTGTTCCCAGCAAACAGAGCCAAGGGAAGTGCAGGACCAAAACATCCTGGCGTGCCTGCTCAATATAGACAATTAAAGGATGGCACAAATAAGATTTACAGTTACAGGTGACCAGTCACGGTTCTCAGTATGGTGCTGAGGGTGTTCCAGCACCAAGAAAATACATTGAGCATATCGTGATACATCAGGCAACGTCCAGACACTGCACACGCTCTGTGCATTAGCAAGTTACAGATGCTGAACAAGGAATAAAATGGGTAGTGAGGTGATCCATAGGCTGTACCAGACCTCAAACCTGCCAATCCAGCTTGCTCCCTGTAAGCATGATAGCCTGGGCAGATTTTCTCAGAGGAATGTGAAAGAGGGCAGTGAAGGGCTTTTCATGCTCCTATGTAGGAGAGTCATGCTTTAGAATATGCTTGCAAATGTGTAAGTCCCTTTGAGCAAAAGGAGTCTAAGCAAGTTATTCATGCTCTTGCACTGCTGCTGCCCCAGGTCTGCAGCTCTGTTTTGAAGCGTGAGCAAGCTGTAGGCTGGCAGCTCCTCCTCTCTGCTGGAAACTTGCAGCCATGTAGCTACTCCACTCCAAAAACCTCTCTAACCACTCGTCTCTGCTAAGGGATCAACCATCTCATGGTCGACCTGCAGAAACAAGGACAGGACAGTGAAGTATTTCCCACTACAAGAAGAAATGAACTTGTTATAAAACAGTTGCCAATGGAGTGATGAACACAGCAGCATCACACACAGAAATGGAAGACACACTTTAATGGCTTTGCTATTGATCCAAAGATGGTGATTTTGCCTTTGACATTGAAGCACACGATGGGTAAGGGAAAAAGGCAGCTTGCAGGCTGTTCCTGAGGGTAGGCTGCCAAGTACTATGCTTATCAGCTAGATAGGTGCCACTAAACACAACAGACCTGGGCTCTGTCATGCCAAGTACCACGCAACACTGAAACAACCCTGCCCAAGATGTCAGACCACCTAGGAGTCCCCCAAAGGCATATCTCCCAAGCAGAAATCCGTAACTGCCTTGCACCCAATAACCTGAAGTTTCAATGATATTTTTTTCAGTTTCTCCAGCCCCTCTGAAGAGGACAAGTGTGCCAAAAGGACTACCGTATCAGGAAATCTTGATGCATTTAAATAAAAAAGCAATTAAACACTTTAATAGGGAGGGAGGAAGGAAACTATTAAAATGATTCCAGGATGGCCTTAAAGCCTTCCACAGTTGTAGCTGAGAACATTAATATTTAGCAAGCCTGCCTGACTTGATCCCAGCACCACCATCCATCCTTCACCTTCTACCGCATGGGCCCATTTGCACCCGTACACAGCCGAAGCAGCACAGCCCTGCCATGGCCTCTGCAACAAACCTTCACGTGTAACCTTCCCAAAACAAGTAGTCCCATCTTTTTCCTCTTGACTATTTATAAGTACTATTTACCAGTCATTTAGCAACAGGAGTAAACAAGCTAGTGCCCAAAGAATTCCTCACCTGGGCAACCAGCAGCAGCTGCCAGCACCAACTGCACGAGCATCAGGAGTGCTGCGAGGGTCCTGGCACCCAGCCCACCGCGGACATAACAGACCTCGGAGCTTGGCGGCTGCCTGATAGCCACCCATCTCACGTAATAATAATAATAAATGCCTTGCACTTCCACGGTCCTTTTAACAAGAGGACTTCAAAGCCCTTGTAGATACAGGCGGCCCTGTGATGCCCTTAACAAGCACATTTTTAGTCTCAGTTTTATGGATGAGGAAATTGCAGCTACTAAGGTAGAATAATCTGCCCACATGACACAGGAAAGGACGAAGAGCATCCATGGAGGAAAACACAAGAGCTGCGATTCTCAGCCCCCACCAAGACGAGACTCCCCCCTTGGCTGGGGAAAACACAGAGCGCCACGAGTGGGCTCCCCCCGACACAGAGCCCTGACCCAGCCCAGCCTCGCAGAGCCCTCGTTCGCTGAGGGTGCTGCTACCTGAAGCAGAGGGCACTTGCCAGAGATTACACAGGACAAGGACTTTAATGAACAAGTCCTGCAGAAGGGCTATTTTTACCCGCCCCAGCATACCAGCTGAACACTAGACCAGGGACCCAGAGGCATCAGCTGTTGCTTCTAATTTAAACAAGTTGGCTGCAAAAAAAGCAGCAAGGCTAGAGAAGGGCTGCTAACACACGCTGTCCACAGCTGGTAAAACAAAGCCATGACCACCTCCGGGGCGCAGCTGGGGAGGCGCAGATAGCAGGCAAGGGGAACAGAGGACAGAAATAAAGATTTCTACAGAAGGGCTGGGGGAGAGGAGGGCAGGACAGCAGTGACCCAGGGCACAGGATGCCTGCAAGCATCTCCGTCTCCAGAGCCTGGCAAGTTGTGTGATGAGGCTGGAGCAGGGCAGAGCATCCCTGGCCCCCCATTTGAACAGTCTCATTGACGAGCCTTGTCATCATTCCTCAAGACTAATTTTTTTAAATTGCAAAATCTTACAGAGCTATTAACCTCAAAAGAGTTTAACATATGGCAGCACAAGTCTCCCTCTTACCCTAATTATAAGGCTTGCAGTAATGGGGCTGTCTTTTAAGTTACAGCTGCTATGCTTTTGGCTTTTCACTAACATTACATCCTATTAAGGAGCTACACTTAATGCATGCAAATTACCAGAACACGGAGTGCTTCGGACCAGCGAGGGGATGCATTTAAGCAACAGCAGCAATATCCCAGGGTCAGGCTCACCCTGCTGAGAACTCCGTATGATCCATCAATCAAACTCCAGTCATTAATTAACTAATTCATTAAATATCTTTATATATGAAGGTTCATCAAGGCGGAACATCGTGTTGACAGCGACGTCCTGTCAGCACTTAGCAGTACAAGCTCCCCCTCCCAGCCCAGCAGCTCCCCAGGCAGGTGGGGCCATTGAATGCCCTCAGAGCCCCCCACTCACCATGGCTTCACCGCAGCACCCCTAGGGCAGCAACCCCCACCCCACTATATGCCCTCCCCAGTGGCACACAGCTGCAAGCCCTTGGGGTGACCATCATCAGCCTGCCCTGCCCCACCTGCCCCCAGCACTGCCCTGCAGCCCCCCAGGGAGCTGCTGCACAGCAAGAGCAGAGCTGGTCTCACCAGGAGTAATAATGAAATGCAAATAATAATAAATATTTGTTAAATAATAATAAAGGCAAGGTAATGGGAAGCTGGGGAGGGGAATAGAGGAAAGCCCACAGCAGCAGAAATGGTTTCATGGCCCAGCAGTGAAAGGCGCTGCCACGGTGCTTCGTCCTGCCAGACGGAGCTGCTGGCTGTGGTGGGTGCTGCTCATCATGACAGCAGCCCTGAGCTGGGCCAGGTACTGCCCAGAAATGCTTTTGAAGGGGATTTTTGGGAAAGCCCGCCTTAGCAGAGTAATGAATAGTATTTTCCTATCATATAAATAAACAGAGGATGGAGTTGCAGCCAAAACTCCCATGGCCAAACCCACTCTGAAGCCCAGTCACTGCATATGTCCTCGTGGGGCCCCACCTGCCTGTCACCCCCTTACATATTACCCCGAAGCATCACTGCAATCAGTCCCCAAATGAACTGCGTTTCTGTGAGCTGCAAGCAGAGCACAAGAGTACCACGGACCTGGCTCCAGCCCAAGGACTAATTTACTTTCCTAAGCCTTGAGTTCAACTAGGCATATTAAAACGGTGTGGGAAACGCTGCCAACCCTGCTCAGTCTAGACGGGGTGCTCGGACTGGCTGTTTTGCCCTCCCGTTTCCTGCAGTATCCGAGCATCATCTCTCTGCCCTGAGGTCTGTGCAATCTGGTCACCGAAGCCTCCCCCTTCCAGTGTTTAAAAGCCTCCCGCCCTACAGCAGCTCCAGGAGAGGCCATGCTGCGGTAGCATGCAGTAATGGTAACCTCCGAATCAATTCTTGCTCCCTGAAGAAAATCCTCCTGGCTTTAGTGCCACAAGCTGTAATACTGAAAATGGCTGTAAATTTGAAAAATTGGCACATTGTAGTCCAACAAGACAATTTTTGAATTGCTCCATGCAGCTGTGCAGTTCTGGATGCTATGCTGCTTGCATCTTAAACTGGGAGGTAGAGCATGTTCCGAGCTGAAATAAAAAAAATAAAAATAAAATAATAATAATAATAATAATTAAAAAAAAACAGTTTTGTTTTGTGGTTTTCCTTCCTGCCCATCCAAAACCTGTGTGCTGGTCCTTGGTTAACCACAGCAGTAGGACGCTGGACTCAGCAGCACGGCTGCAGGAACCCCAACCTATTTGGGGGAGATCGGAGGCAAATGCAGTGTTCAAGCCAGCATGAACTTGCTCGAGGACTACATAAAGCGTTTCTGGGCACCAGGGAGTAGGGTAGCTGAGGCTGGGAGGAAACTGGGACTGAACCCCTTAGCAGGATTAAGGGGCACCCAGAGAAAAGATCACTGCAGGTTGAGCCAGGCTGACTAAACCAATTTAACATCCCAGTTACTCAAAGAGGGTCTGCATTTATGCTGGACTGCGAGGCCTTTCAGTTTCTGTGCTCTAAAGCAGGAGACAAAATCCTGGAATAAATAACTTGAAGGGAGATGAGAAAGCAAAAGAAACAATCGGTATCTGGAGGAGGCAGAGAAAAAAAACTCATTTAACCAGCCATAATGAACTACTTCACACGTCGTTTCTTCTGGTGAACAAAGACTGGGGAGGGTTTGTGGATGATATCTGAAAGTCAGACCCCTTTCAGGAGCAACACATTTACTGTACTGCAGTTCTTCCGGGAAGCCAACAAGACTGGCTCATTAAATTTTAGTATTATCTCTGTAGCCTTCTGCATTGTTTGATTAAAGTTTAATAGCTTGCTTGGTGGCGTTTGCTGCCTATTGTCGAGCCTTGCCCCCTCCCACCAGCAGTCCTGCCTTTGCTGGGGGAAACACAAGGCCTTGGCTGGCTTTGCACTGTCGGGAGGTGTCAGGAGGTCGCAGGGTTTGAAGAGGAAGCCTCAGGAACCCCACAGGGGTTGTTTTTCTTCAGGGTGATCTTCTTCCAGCTTCGCAAGCACCAGCTGTGTGTGGTGCTCTCTTGGGAAGAGCAATGCTCCTTGCCTTGCCCAAACACCAGCCTGATTTCTGGTCTTTGTTCCCTCTGACTCTGCTTGTGCTCTTCTCCAGCGCTGAGTACAGCTGCAGAGCCTGTCCAGAGACAGGTGCATGACCTCTGAACCATCTCCTACAGCCTCAGCAAGGTATTTTTGAAAACAGGCAGGAAAGGGAAAAGGACTCCTTGTCTTTGTAGGGTCCAAATGGAGAGGCCCTCAGGCAGACTGCGTTTTCACAAAACTCTCAGCAACACATCTCCCAGAAATCTGTCTCAGTTGAGAACCTTAAGAGTGGACGAACCCACGATAATTTCTGGAAATCTTAGCCTGCAAATTGCAAGAGGTCTGAGAGCCCTGCCTGCAAAGTTGTTTCCATTCCTGGTGGCCATTCAAAACCTACCCATTTCTGCCTGTAAATCAGGCTGCCAGAATCTGAGTACCTCCTTCCCAGGTCCATACGTGAGCCTTTGCACTTGCAAAGTAACTGCAGGCACCAGACTGTGCATGCAAAATTGAGTGCCTGATTGTATGAAAATGCTCTCTGTGAAATTAAACGTTAAGTCTGAATGAGCAGAATTTTACCGAGATGTTTGTGTGTGCATTGAAATGCAGGATGGCCTGAAGCTGTTTGTCTTAAGAATTTAATGAAAATACTTTGTTTATTGCAGCGTGTTGTATGTGTGAATTATAGGTGTACATAATGCCTAACAAATGGAGCGCACTTCTGCATCCGCTGCCTGGGGGATTCCTGCACGCACACACTTGTAGCACTGACTGTCACATCAGGATCCGAGTGAAATGCAGCCTTAGCTCCTAAGCAGCCTGTGGAGCTTTGGTCACTGCATAAGACCAGGATCTTTCAGGACTTTCTTCTGGCTGCTCCTGTGAGACCATCAGAGGACTTCGGTAGGTAGGACTTGAAGAAGGAGGGCCTGGGTTGTTTAGTCACTCACATTCTGTATCGAAAATGAATTACGGTGTCTAAGAGGGATGCCCCAGCCTAGACAGGTGCAGCGCAGAGATCCCCTGGGATGGCTGGGGGCAATGGTCTGCAAGCTTGGCATTGCCCGTGGTCCCATCAGGGACAAGAAACCCAACAGCCCTGCGTTGCCATCTGCCTCTGTGCATTTGGGGTTTCAGATGCATGGGAGTTTGTAATTGAGAAGGTGGTTGCTACCCCAGAACCACCACCCTCTGCCAGGTGAGAGGAGGCACACCTCCTCTGAGCCCCCTGGACACGGGCAGCACGGTGCCACCCGGGGGCACCGCCTGAGACCAGCCAGCAGCCCGAGAAGCTGCACTTGACCCCTCGTTGTGGAGCGACAGCACACCTTCCTCCCCGCCCCCTTCTTCTCTATCAAAAATCTGAAGCCATTTTCAGTATTACAGCTTTTGCTGCATAAAGCAGGGGGATTTTCTTCAGGGAGCAAAAAATTGATTCAGAGGTTTCCATTAACTCACATTAGCACAGCACGGCCACTTTCAAGGGCTGGTCTTGGCAGTGAGCGTATTGTAAAAGAAATGGGGCGTTTTCAATGCCCGAATTCAGTGGAGTTAAGCTGGAATAAGTCCATTAGGGGGTGATTTTGCAGTGGGGTGTGGGCGACAGCCTCCTGGAGATCATGGGGAAGATCAGATGGGATTCTCGTGGCATTTCACAGGGCTTGCTGGGGGAATTCTCAGCGAAATGGGAGCTTTTGAGAGCAAGGCAGATAGGAGGCTGCAGTCAGAATGGCAGCAGGATAACAGCAAGTCACAGGCACGCTGCTATACTAATATTACGGCAACATTTTCCTTCTTCATCCCCAGGGCTGAGGAAAGTAAGGCTCAGGAAGATGAGGGGTTTGCCTGAGGATGCCCTGCAGGCCAAGAATAAAAGTCAGGTCCCGGAGCTTTCCCAGATGGGGTGGAACTGGAAAACTGCCATCCAGCCCCCCCGAGCCTCCAAACGGTGCTGGCCTGTCACTTCTCTGTGCTGTTCTAGTTGTGACCTGCCACAACACGAGCTGCCAGGTCAGTGGTGTTGTGACTGTGCTCAGGGGAGCAGAGGTTGATGGTAACGCTCATGGATGTAGTTAGATGGTGATACCCTCTCCCATCAGGCAGCCTCTCGCTGGAGCAGCTTGCTGACTTTGTGGTGCTGTCAGAGTTTCTGCAGACTCTTCTGCCACAACATCTCCGCTCGCTGACATCCCCGTCCCTTCCAGCCTCGTTGCAGGTGACGGGAGACACTGAACTGCCAGTTCTTTTTGCAGGGGGCAGGAGCTGGCAAGGAGCTGCATGATTGATACTGCGATTATGCGATTGCACCTTGGCACCGCAGTAATTGTGCTAGACAGAGCTGTTTAAATACCACCAGACAGAGTATTACTCACATGAAAATGAGGCCTTAAATGTCATTATTTGTGTCATTATTAATAGCCCCTAATTGTGTTCTCTAATCATCATGAAATTATGTTAATATTAATATTCACATCAAAACTGCCTAGGGAATGAGAAGAACTACTTTTTAAAAAAAAATCCTACCATATGTCAATCCCCATTAATGTGAAACACTTGCCTTTTGCATCTAGGAGATCAGATGCAAGAAGAGGAGACATGGAGTGGGGCGGGGGGGTTCCTCTGCACCTCTAACTCCTGGAACACGCTCTGCACCGTGATGCCCTGCAAACACGTCAAAGAACTCATTGCCTTAGACTGTACTTGCTTCTTAAGGAGCTTTATTTCTTTCGAGAGGGCTTCTGACAAGTCCATCAGAGGGAACAAAGAGCCGGACAAGATTTTGGTAAGCATCACCATTCAGGTATTCGACAAGTGCCATGCTGCAACAGGCGTGGGAGTGTGGGAGGGCGATGTCACCAGGGAACAGGGCAATAAGAAGCTGAATTCTTTATTTACACACAGAAATCTTGGATGATGCAGGAATATCGCAACGTTTTGTAACGCTACTAGGTTATTATACTTATTTTCCTTATATTAAGTTCACTCCTTACATTGTATTTTTACCAGCACGAAAATCCACCTGAGAGAATGAAAACAGCATGAATCCACCAAAGAAGTATTTGGAAAAAGCCTCCCAAAGGGATTAATTTTAATGGATGTTGCTCGAGAACTGAAATCTCTGGATGTTAAGGACATTTGGCACCCTGTACAATCATTATAATTATTGTAACGGTTCCACTGAGGTGGCATTTTTAGAAGCCTTTACCTAGTCATAGTCCCATTACTGCAGGTGATGTGCCCACACACGGCAAATAGCAGGCTTTGCCTCCAGGAGCTTCCAGTCCAGCAGATGAGATGTACTGGATGAATCGGGTAATGGCCAGGTGGCAGAGAACTGGTTTTCTGGAGAAAAAAAAAAAAAAAAATGTTAATGAAAATAAATCACTTTCTCCGCAATTTTCTGCAGCTCCATTTTCCAACTAGCTTCACTTGCAAGTATCCAAATGCCTACCTTAATAAAACAGAGAGGTTTCTAAGTGCCAAACTATTATGGCTCGAGTTAAATATAACTCGGAGAGTTAAAATAACTTCAGAGCCGGCGGGATGCGGGCATGTGAGAGCAGCCCTACCGGCCGCGTCCTCCCGGGGGCCGACGACAGGGACAGACAGGGACCGACAGGGACCAGCAGGCAGTGCCGGAGCTCAGCTGAATGCGGATGGAGCCCGAAGGCACCGGGGCCCCGGGCTGAGCACCAGGGCTGGGCGCTGCCAGCCCGGCTCGGGGCACCCCGGGGCACCCCGCACCCCGAGCGCCTGCCCCGGGGGCGGGCAGGAGCCTCGCGAAGGTATTTAACACTTTCGTGCGAACGATTTTGCCATAAAATATTAATGACGTATATATAATCTAATTGATTCCTTAGGGCAATAACCTCTGACAAAATGGCCCTGATTAGAAGATAATTGAGTGTGTTGAATTGCGTCCTAAGAGAGCTTAATGTTGACAAGGTCCATTATCTTGTGATAATGACCCCCTTTTGTCAGGTGTTAGTGCCATTAGGAGACACTTTTGTAGGAATAAATCCTTCCGTTTAACTCTTTTGTCTAATTACATGGATCATTTTACAAATCAAAGCAAACCTTCTCCTCCTGGGCAGGCCCCGGGCTGGGGAGGGGCGGCCGCCGGTGGGTGCGCAGCGCCTGGGACCGGGGCTTGGAGCTGTTGGAGCTGCAGGGAGCAGGACCCTGCCTCCTTTTTTTTTTTTCCCCATCAGGGGCTTCTGTTGCTCCTTCCAGGAGGGTTTGGAGCTCGCTGCCCGGCAATCAGCTTTCTTTGCAGCAGCGTTTAGCCAGACAAACACGGTGAGGAGAGGGAGGCGTTAAACCAAAGTTGCACGGCTCCTGCTCGCCCCCCGGCCAGCTGGGTGCCCCACGAAGATATCCGCGGTCATCTGCGGGGAGAGGAGGCTATTCACATCCAGGAACACGCTTTCCCTTGGTCCCTCTGCACCTGGTTATTACAGGCGTGCACTATAACTATGGCACTTACAACTACAGGGCGCTCGGCTTTGTCTCTTCGAGTGTGAGAGGGTGTCTAAATGCAACTGCCTCACCGCTTTGTAACTTGAGAATTCTGGATTTAAGGGCTGTTTCCCAGCATCTGGCTCTGAATGGAGCTGAGGGGCGGGAAGGGGAGGCTCCTGTGCCCAGGGTGTCCCTCGTTGTCCAGAGCGCCTCTCCAGCTGGGTTCGAGTCTTCCCATCCTAGCCCTTTGCCAGCAGCACGACAGCTAAAGGGGCAACTTCAGATAATTGCACATAGTGCATTTGCTGGGAAGGTGTGGGGAAATAGGAAAAATGGGTAAGAAGCCCAAGAGCTGATCCTGGGTGCTGTGCATGAACACAAAGCAAAGGGAGTCAGTGTTTTTCCCTGAAGACAAATGCCTTCTGTGCTCTCTTCCAGACATGCACGTATATGGACATTCAAGAAAGCATTAATGTAAAACACCATTGATTTCAATTTATATTAATACACTGTGCAGTGAACTGAGATGGCTGATTCACAGTCCTCATCAGATTTCACTGGTGCTGGGTAAATCAGATCCCTTGGTTCACTGTAGTTTAATTATACGCAAATTGTAAGTGAATTAAGATAAATCGAATTAGAACCACTCTAATACTGAATAAAAACACCCACAAAGGAGTTTGCTAGGGTTTAACTAATCCGCTTTGAGAGCTAATGTGGATTCATTGGCCTGGGCGTCCGTGCACGGCCAAGTGCTGATGCCAAGGCTGGGTCCCCATCATGGGCCGTGCCGTGCTCAGGACCAGCAGGAGCACAGCCTCAGCAGGATGCAGAATAACCCAGCAGCCGGGGCAGTTCCACTTGTCCCTGCAATCATCGCTGCTTGCCAGGGAAGGGCTGGCTTGTTTTGACTGTGGTCAGCCACCGGGGAGATGGAGAACAGAGGAACAGAGCCAGAGTATCACAAATTAGGATGAAAGTCGGGAGAAGAGGAGCTGGAGCAGACTGATGAGGCACAAATTGGAAGCTGGGGTGGGTCTTTCTTCTTCTTCTTCCTTTTTTTTTTTTTTTTTTCCTCCCAGGGAAGTGTCATTTGTACAAATTGCCAGTCCGTGCCAGCTTGGGAGAGACCTTAGAAGGGAAACCTGGAGCCTTCCCTGCTTTTCATGTGAGCGGATGCCCCTTTTATTTCTGAGCAAGGAGTAAGTGGAGAAAAAAGGAGCCCCTGTCAGCCTCTCGGAGACAAATTGCTTCCTGCAGCCAGAGGTGGCTCAGCTCTAACAATCACCCACTGCCAGAGGTGAGCGAGGTGCCCCGCTCCCCGCCAGCCCCCTCCCTCCTCACACACCCGCTCCCCCCTTAACTGCGGGCTTTTAAATTGAGACCCAGATAAGTAACTAACCGTCCCTTTCATTTTTATCGGGCCAGAATGATTTACTGGGCCAACGTGTGAAAAGTGCACGGGACTCCGCTGCTCAGGCGGCAGAAAATACCTTCCTGCCTAAATGAAATGACCCAACCGACGCACAGGGTTAAAGATATATGTGGTGCTCCTGTTCCCTGCCTCCTCTACATCAGATGGGCTGTTATCTCCCTGCGCGCTCTCCTCTTCCGAGAGGGAGGTGGGCAGAACAGGCCACCGGAGGACTGCGAGCCATAAAGTTATTAAAACAGTAGAGGCAACAAAGCAGCATGGATTCCCTGCTGCTCTGACATTTCCAGAGGGTGAAAGGTAAAAATGCAGGGAGGCTCTCATGCTATGTAAAAAACACAGGCCAGTGCTTTTCGGTTTCTGCCTGAGCTCTCAAAGCAGCTAATTAAACGGGAGGGAGAAATCCACAAAGCAAGCTTCAAGCCAGCAAACAAAAGCCAGGCCCGGCAGGGGAGTGGCTGGTCGGAGCTGCGGAAGGACGCTGCTTTCTCCCCGCCGGGGCTGCCTCTGAGCCTCCTTGTTTCGGGGAAGGTCGGGAGCGGGGCTTGTTGCAACCAAATGGCTCCAATCACAGCTCCTCATAATTCACCCTAATTCAGACACCGAGGCCAGGAGCCAAACCGCACGGAAAGGTGCAGAGAATTGCAGAGCAGCGGTGGGAAATGGCACGCTCCCAGGCAGCCACCTCAAATTCCTTACGGCCTCCGCACCTACACATCAAGCCCTTTGGCTTCCCAGTGCTCGCACACCTCCGTGCAGCATCCCTTAGGGTCGTGGCCAGGGGAGGCAGTGGGTAAGGGTACAGGGTACGGGTACAGGGCATGGGTACCATCTGCACCGCATTCTGTGGGGCCCACGCCTGTGTCTGTCTCGCAGCACAGACTGATACCCCGTCTGATTGATCTCGGGTTAGCCGCCTGTCCGCCCACGCCCTATCACTAATGGCCTCATTAGTTAGGGAAAAGGGTTGCTGAAGTCAATTTATAATATGTAATAGTGAAAAACAGCAAAATCAATATCTCCGCAGAGTCAGGGGGAGACTAGAGGGAGGGACGGGGCCCAGGGGTGAGTTCAGATAACTGATGAGCTTAAAAACCACGCTCCCAGCATCTGTACTCACGTTAAATACATAATCGGGAGCATTCAATTCTGATTAGCTGACGAGACAGTCGGCACTTACCGAGGTCTTTCCTTTCCCTGGGCCTTGTGCCAGCAGAGCGTGCCATGCCTCCTGTCCTTCCGTGGGACCGTGCCGCTGTCCCGTGGGGATGGCACCAAGCTGGGGGGCCACCACCCTCCTCCGTGCCTCGGGAGCTCAATGGGCACACACGGTGAGACAGGAGTGACAGAACGAGCTGACTCCAGTCTACCTGTGCCCATGCTGGGGAGAGAAAAACCTGCCTGAAGTGGCTCACAAATCTCCGGGTTAAAGGCATGCTATTGCAAAGGCAACATGTTGAGAGCTGGAGCCAGACGGATTTGGATGAGCAATGCAGTGAAAATTATCAACTGCGGGAACAGTGGGGGATTCCCTGCTCTGGGGAAACTTGAAATCAGGGATGAATTTGCTGTCTCGCAGCATGCCCTGGGTCACATAGGACTTAATTCAGAGCAGTCAGACATACTGGGCTGTGCACTGAGGGATCCTAAAGGTTCCCTCTGATCCGTGATCCAAAACCGCAGCCCCCTGTGACACGGGCCTCTGTGAAGCATCTCGCCAAAGATCTCCATTTAGTGGTAATTCCCTTTATAGCTTATTTTTGCTGTGTGGTTGCACACCCCATTGTTTACCCGAGCACACAAGTCCCTGGCTCTCCTCTCCGTTTTGTTCCTCTCTCAGCTGGCTTCCATCGAGCCGATTTCCCCCTCCTCCTGTGTTTTGCCACGGAGCCTAAATCGACACATCTGTTTTTAAACAGAGGAGCAGTCGCATCATCCCCAGCTTCCACTGCCACACATCCAGCTACTGAGCCTCCGCTGAGCAGGCAGCAAAGGCACCACCTGCCCCCGCCAAGAGGGTTCTGGCAGGGGGCTGCCCAGCCCACCCGCTGGGTTTGTATAGGGCCTGCAGGGAATGGGGATGGAAAAAACAACAGCAGAACATTACCCTTTTTTTTTTTTTTTTTTTGAGCATCAGGCTTTCTTCATCGAGTTACAGCAACAGTAAGACAATTCCAGCTTCTTTTTTTGTCTTCTGATTGTGCTGAGAGCATCCCGCCTAGCAGAGCGATTCGCTCGCAGCCACAGCCCACCCCGAGGGGCTCGCAGCCCAGGGGCAGCCAGGTGCTGCCAGCCCTCCTCTGTGAGCAGAGACTGGGGAAGGACGCAGGCTTGGTTAGGGAGGGAATGGACCAAGATGCCCTCAATTTCAGCCCCGGCTCTCCACTACCAACCTATCCTTCATCTGCCATGTATTGTGCACTTGCAGTAAACAAACGCTTAGATGGGTCAGTGCAACTGCAAATGCTTTACAAAGGGGAACCGGAGGGGCTTCATGCATGCCTTGCACTGCCTGGAGAACTCCTGGCAGTGTCCTGCTTGCAGCGAGGCTCCCGGGAAGGCACAGCCTGCCCGGGTCTGTCCTGCCCGTGGGCACCCACCCAGCTCCCCCAGGACATCCCCACCTCGCCTTGCCGCAGCGCCGTCCCCAGCACTCTGCTGGTGCACACTCCTTGTTTCTGTCTCCTTTCTCTTGCCATTCTTTTTCCTCGTTATAAATTTTGCATTTCTAGCCTGCTTGTCATATTTCCTACCGGATTGGGTGTTTAATTAAAATCATAATTAAAATTGATCTCCTCATTAGCATGCACCTGCTCTGCTGCTCGCGTCCTGGCATTTAATTATACACTGAAGATGTCAAGTCTGACAGGCGAGAACGAGACCCTGGCCAGCAACCCCTGACAGGACTTCCTGGTGACAACATCTGGACGGCAGGGACCCATCTGCTGGGCAGGGGGACACGGCACTGGGATGCTGGCAGGGTTGCCACTGGTTTTGCTGGGGTTATCTCATTATATCAGTAGCAGAGTCGCAGCCAGCACTTACAGTTGGAAGCTCCTGTGGCCTCCCTCAGCCAAAGCCAAGCTGGTGGGGACTGGGGCTGAGGTGGACACCGAGCTCCCCGTCCTCACACTGACATGGATATGGAGTCAGCAGGGCTGTTAACATCACTCTTGGTGTTAACACAATCTCTTGAGTTTTCCACCACAGAAATGCACAGGCCAAGTTTCCCTGCAGGCACAGACCTCCTCCTACTCGCCGGGCTCCAAGGAAAGCCTTGTGGTGCCAGTGAGCTCAGGCACGCATCCAGGCGGGTCCCAAAAAGGCCCTGCAGCACACCTCGCTCTCACTCAGTGAAAACAAACCTCCTGTCACCGCACCTTTTGTAAGCTATCAACAGAATTATCAAAGTGGCCTCAGTGTGCAGCAGAAACTTAAACTGCATCTGTTCCTTTTCTTGTGCGTGCCACACAGTAAAGCTGCCAAAAGGCATTTTTGGGGCTGTTTTAAATTAGGAGTTTTATTCCCCTGCACTTTCAGAGTCCCTAACCGATGGATGTCGTTTCAGTGGGACTCACAAAACGATGAAAGCCAACATCAGGCACACCTACCAGCTCCAGCACCCTCCCCAGTGGGAGCTGTGTGTACTGGGGACCTCCCTTCCCTCCCCACATCCAGCACCATGGGGTGCCCACCTAGCACCCAGACTTGAAAGAAGTCTGCGGAAGCTTCAGCCCAGATGCTCTGAATGATGTAATCGAGGGTGCTCATTGAAACAGCTTCTAATAAAGAGAGAAGATAGGAAGACCTTTAAATCTCCCTTCAGTACCACTTATTGCAACCGATGCCAGTCATTTATCCCCAGCCAGGACCGGCTGCTAACACACAGCAACGTGCCTGCATGTATCAGGGAGAGATGATGTGGAAACAATACCTTAAGGTGCAGTTGCCCTTACATTTTTATGGCTACTTATAAGGTTGGGGCCATCAAATGCCAGATATAGAGACCTTCATGCAGTGAGAGGCACAGCTGACTGAAGCTGAAGCTTTACAACACTCGGGCTCCCCCAAAGCTGATGCATTTTGAGAGCATTTTGTGTTCGAGGAGGGAACGCCAGGGATGCAGCAGGCACACAGGGGGAGGGAGTCACCTTTGCAGGAACAAGCTGTACGTGTGAAGTGTCACACATGGCCAGAGACTGAAAAACAAACATTCCCATTTTGCTTTTAAGGACGCCTTTAACAGTAGAGGGCTTTAACAGTAACAAACACTTCAATTTGAAAAAAGAATATATATTAAAAAAAACAAACCAGCCAGTAATAACCATTCTACTACTCCTTAGAAAGACAGTGAGCCCCATTAATCATAAATAAGGCAGTTGAACATTATGAAGAAAAATACACAACCATTAATAGCCAGACACCAATACAGCATCCCATTGGGGAACATTATTTACGAGGCTATATTGTTATCAATCCTGCTGGGAAAAATTCTGCTGCACGAAATGAGATACAAGAAGACTGCCGTTTATGTGGGATGGAGTAGGGGTTAGTTAGAGCCAGCAGCATACATCGATGGTGATGTACGTTGGCTAAGGATGCGGCTCTAATACTGACTCCGTAAGGCAGCAGAGTAGGGCTGTTCTGCCAGATCCTGGGGTGCTTCATTTGTGCAAATTCTCAATGATTTTAATGAGATTTTGCATGAGTAATAATTCATCAGCCTTGAGTAGAGGCCAGGGAGGAATTAAGTGTGGGCATTCGCAAGGTTGCTGAGCTGGAGAGAGGGTGATATTGCAAAAGGCCATGTGCTCAAGAGCACAGAAGAGCAGAAATCAGCCCGGAGCAGTGTGCCGCACTTGGAACAGGGAGAACTGGAGGCATGAGTGAAAAATGGAGCCTAAATAAACATTCGTCATTTGATTTCTAATTACACAATTACGTAAATGTATGATATTAGTAGTCAAGAGCCTGGAGTTTTCAGTAAAGAGTCCCTTAAGTAAATAAACGTTTTCAAGCAATTACATCCTCGGGATGAGATTTTTAAAAATGAAATGCTAAGAATCATGCAGGATTCTACCAGGAGGGAAGAGGAAAAGAGGAAAAGAGGCCACGAGAGCGATGAGGCAGGATGCTGAGCTCTGCAGAGGTCTCGGGGTGCTGCTCCAGCAGGGGGGCACCCAGCACCACCCACACCTCGCCCCCAGCACCCCCGGCCCTTCCGTGCTCTCGGCGGAGTTAGCTGGGAACCAGGCAGGCGGTGAGGGCTGCTTCCCTGCTTACTGTTTGCCTGTGCAAGGAGCTAAATATTCATCGAGTAATTAGTCAGTTCAGATTAGCGTTATGAAAAGACAATTCCATCTAATTATAAGAGATATCAGCCTGAAGATGCCACACAAGAATGTCAGTCGCAATGGAAATGCAGAATATAAATAAATAAATGTATGTATAAAAACAAACAAAAGCCTATCAAAACAACCAAGAACAAAACCCAATCCTCGCATTACATTTGATAATTAAATATTTATCAGAGCAGAGGAAGTAAAATCCATTTCACTGTTTGGGGCTAGTTACAATCTTTCTTTTTAAAATCCTTTTGCAATTAGTTCCTTCCTTCCTCAGAGATGGGGCCACTGCAATAGTCTTCAAGTCTGTCCTGGAGAAATTGCAGAACATTTTCTTGTCTGATTGGTATGTGCGTGTGCAAGTGTTTCAAGGAACTTTCTTTCTTTAGCTTGGATCCTCACGCTGAGTGTCCTTAATGACTGGTTGCTATGGGTTCTGCAGGCTGGAGGAATCGCTTCGTTAATGCTTACCATTAACCCAGGGATTACCATAAGGATGGCTTCCTATATTTTCCTTATCCTCGGTAAGGGCTACAAAGAGCTGTGTCTAAGCAAGACAAATTCACCTAAGCTACGTTGATTCAGTTTTTGGGGTGAGCTCTGCCTCGACTGCTCATATGATGCCATTTGATCTCAGGAATCCTTATTCAGAACACAGCTCTGCTAACACCCGTGGCACCGAGCTCTGCTTGGGAGCTGAAACGCTGGCTGGGAGGGATGAGCGCTGGTCAGACCGACGTGGAGCAGCTCTGCACCTCTTTGCCTGCTGCTGCTGTCCGAGTCTGCTCCCTGCAGCAGCAGGAGATGAGGACGTGTGGGTTGACGGGATGAAATGCTGAAGCAGAGCAGCACAGCAGCTCTGGGAGAGCCCCTGCTTCCTTACCGTTCTCTAAAAACCAGGACATGAAGCGTTGTTATGAAATTTCACATTTGAGATAATTGCATTAAGGTAATTGCCACTACAGCATTATTTTCCATTCCTAGGAGAGGATGAGAGGAAGGCTGAGTATATTGTGTCTGCGTTAGCAGATTAATAATTACAGCCCTTTGGAACATTGCTAGTTTGTATAGATTCACAGCTGCCGGATCATTATGAGGCAAACTTGAAGATACCCTATAGGAGCAATATAGTGCTTTCTGCACAGTTTGTTTCTTCTGCTGCTTGGTTGTTTTCTCTATGCTTTCATCAGATTCCCAGCTTGTTAGAAACAGGAAACATTTACTACCTGAAGAAACCGAGAGCTGGAACAGTGCAGAATGGCAAAACACCATTGGGGATTACCTGGCTAATATGTTTGAAAGGAAATATTCGGTCTATAATAGGAACGCTTTGCACTTCTTCGCAGCAATCCCATCCTTCAGAGGCTCTGGCTGCTTCACAAGCACAAGTTAACCGAACCTCAGAGTACCTCCTGTGAAGGATGAGAAGATCTATTGAGATCTTCTGTTGCTGCTGAAATACAGCCATCTCTGCAACAACTGTTTATTTGCGGCAAAGTAGCATAGGAAACAAAGTGGAAGGCTCCCATAGCCTGTTGAAAAGGATTAATAATTTAGGAAAGTTGGATGACGTTACTGGGGTGGGATAATTCACCATTACAATGAAGAGAACACAGAAACTCTAATGATCACACCGCACAAGAGAACATCACTTTTGTATCCCATCTAATAGAGCGTATCCCCTGCCACAAACAGGAGCAGCCTACTGTGAATTCACAGCAAACCTGGAAGAAGACATTGACTGCACGCAGAAGCTGTTGCTCTTTAGCTCAGCTGCCTGATTAGAGTGAATTGAAAAATAAAAGCATAAATTGTGAAAAGAAAATTAGATTGATAAATTGATTTCAATTTTCACAATCTGGGATGTAACACAGCAAAGAGTTCATTTAAAAGCTAAGAACTCTGTCTTCCCTAATGGTGTCTCTTTCATGTATTGATTAATGTCTATATAAAGCACACCATCTAATTTAGGGCACAGTAAAACAATATTATATTTCTGCTGCAAAGCAACTTAAGTGATTTAACAGAACTTTAGCGTGCAGCTAGAATTGGTCATTCACAGGTGATGCAGTCTGCATGGCAGGCCACAGAGAGGTTATTTGGGGGGGGCAGCAGGTGAGGAGTGCACAAGGACGACCTACACGTGAGCCCACTGCTGCATTTTCCAGCAGGGAAGGACAAGGGACCGGAGGGATCTTAGACCCATCACCTCCTAGGCATTTAGTCCCAAATACACAAGGACAAGACACACAGGGTAGAGAGGAGGACACAAACAGGGCTCTGCGAGCTGCACACCCAACTGGAAATAAAGATGAGGATGGAAGAAAGTGCCCAGGAGCCTCCCAGACGCTGCTTGTGGCACTGCTGGGCTGCACCTCGCCCCCCGTGGCTCATCCGAGCCAGCCCAGCCATCTCCGTTGAGGGACTTGGATCAGGCTCTGAGCTCGCTAAGTCCTTGTCAGACCTACGGCTCGCCTGTACAGCCGCGCAGCTTGACCTCTGTGCATCAGAAATTATATTCCAATCTCTGTACAACACCCAGGAGTATCAGCACCGAACACCTACAACCACTCAGTGAAGGAAATAGGATGACAGCTACATCTGTAATACCCAGCAGAGGAGAGGAGACCACTCTCTCTCTCCCTTTTCTTTCTTTCTCTCTCTCTTTTTTTTTTTAAACATACACAATTACAGTGCTGAGCATTATTTGGATTTGCCTCTACAGCTGCTGCTGTCCTGCAGCGTTCTCCAGCCAAATTACATTTCAGAAATGACATTTCTACTCACAGCAGCACAGCCTGGCTCCCCTTGGAACGGGAGGGAAGGGGATGTAATGACTTTAGCATTCCTTCTTCCAATAAGACACAACCAACCTACAAGAGAAAGGGGTGGGCTGCCCTGCCTTGCAGCTTTACAGCAGAGCTAGCTGAGACAGATCACTTGCAGCTGGAGGGCTGGGTCAGGAGTCACTCTTTAAACAGTAGTAGTTAATCTGGCTGTTTAATCTATTAATTCCCATCCATGCTTCTCTATCTCGTTACCTATCCATCAAGGCTAATTATACCAACCTCATTATCCTAGCATCTGATGCCCTCCAACCATTTTTATACTGTCACAAGAATGCTTACAAACTTTTAAAATGTGCAGCGTGCTTAAGCGGGACCTCGCCTGTCACGGCCAAGCAGCAAGCATTCTCCGTGGCGGAGCCCTTGCCTGGCTCTTATTTAAGCAAAAATCTCCTGAAGGATTGCCAGGGTGCGATGCCTTGTCAAAGGTGATTTTATACATTATTGTTGCAGTGCAACATCAAGGCATGCGTAAGAGCTCTTTGCCAAACTCACCATCAAATTACCTTTTCCTTTTGCCATACTAATTGCTAACCCTTGGCAGGAAGAAGGCTGCTATCATTTTGTCATTCACATGTAGAAGAAAAACTCCAAATAAATCCTGAATCCTGCGCTGTGTTTCCAGCAGTTTTTCACCTTTCTGCTGCCGTTCCCTTGAGATTTATGCCTCACAGTCGGGAGGAACCTGCAGCATCCATTCGTACCCATTTCTTGTCTACTTAAGTGGCAAGGGCCTGTCAATGCAAGGAAGTTCCATTGATTTAATGTGAGACACAAGATCCCACCACTGCCGCTGAATCATTGGCCATATTCTGGATAAGGAGCGGTTCATTTGGGGTTGGCAGAGACCGGGCAGGAGCTGACAACACGCCCAAACTGAAGCATCCTGCTGAGAAGAAGGAGCAGAGGAGAGGCAGAAAAAGAACCTGAGCTGCAGTGCTCTGAGATCCCATCTGAGCTAACACAAAAAAAACGGCTTCTAACACAAAGCTCTGGGGCTTCTCCCATCCCAAGCTGGAGTCAGGGTGAGGGCACCGACCACAGGGACCCTGGTGCTTTGGAGCAGGACTTTGGGATAAATGCGTGTTTGTTTATTTTTATAGCTCCTTCCCACCTTCAGGTGCACAGGCACAATTAAAAAAAAAAAAAAAAGAAGAGAGAGAGAGAGAGAAGCATGTAAATTGCTCGCTGTATTGTAGTATAATGAAGTATTATGTTTCCCTTGTTGCTGCATTTCATTGTAAAGAATCCGGAAAGAGAATTGGCCTGACAGAAGCTCCCGCTTCACTCCTAATACTGGGGAAATTAGAGCAGAATCACATACCTCATTTCTTGCCAGGTGAAGGAAAGGGGTGGCTTTGTGCTGAGACCTCAAGACAGGCAAAGCAACGGGCAAGGAGGGGTCCAGTCTGGGGGGAAAGGCAGGTGCAGGATGAGTGGGAGATGGAGCACGTGGAAAAGAGGAGATGCTCCTTGGCTACATCTCTTTTCCAGCAGTCAGAAGGCACTCCTCGCAAGGAAGGGGTTAGAAAGCTTGTAAACTAATCCCAGTTAATAAATGATTGATGTTGTCATTCTTCGGGGTGCATTTTAAGCGGGAAGATTTATCATCATTCCGAAAAAGCCAGAAGAAGGAGAGTTTCTGTAAATGGAAGTGTTTAATAGCAGCACCAGGCCGGTGGCTGGGGTGATGTTTTCACACAGACGGGGTTTGATATTCCCGTGCCAAGCACTCAGACCAAGGGTCATATTGCTGCCTGCCTCCATCCTGTGTGGGAGGCAAGCTGGCTCCCAGGGGAAAGCTGCCATCGACAGGACTCGGATGGATGCAGAAGCCTCCTCCTGCTCCGCCAAGCCCTGTGTGTGCAGGGGAAGGTTTGCAGGAGCTGTGCAGCCCCCAGCCCAAACCCTCCCCGCATCCAGGGCTGCAGCCTCACTGCAGGACGCCTCGTCACAGCCCCAGATCCCAGCTCTCAGCTGCACCACGGCTGATTATAATACCCCTCTTAAAGACGTTGCTCGCCGCACATCTAGCAAACACCCTGTTGCCAACGAGGACTCTGCAGCCGGTTTTTCTGTGCTGGTGAGGCTGCCAGCAACTGGTTCCTTTGTTCTCTGTCTGGTACCATGAGCGAAATGGTTAAAAAGACATGAAGAATAAAGCCCTCTAATTTAGCTTTCCTTTCAACTTGCAGGAAGCCTTGGAGGGGCCTCTGGTAAAAACATTCTCCACTGTAATCTCTCTGTAAGCTCACCCCGAGAGCTGTCTCCCTGCAACTCTTTGCCTCCCATCCCGTTTGCAGCTCGGAGCCGCTCAGCACCTCAGCTGGCGGTGCTGGGCTCCCAGCCTTGCACCCCCAGCCCTTCCAGCGCCGGCTGTGCCGCGGGCTGGCTGCGCTCTCGGTCAGGGAGAGCATTAACCCATCTGGCCAGAATGGAAAATCAGCCTTAACCTTTGTAAATCCAGCAGCAGCTGTCAAATCGGCACTCTGGAGAAAGAGGGCTTGCGTTTCAGCAGCGCAGCCTGCTTCAAGCTGTAGGAGAAAGCGTGAGACTCTCCCCAGTTGGCTTCACGTAAGGGATGCGCGAGGATCCTAGATGCTGCTCCCGTCTCTGTCGCAGACACAAAAACTAATCAAAACGAAGAGCAGGAATATTGCCCTCACATCACCAGCGCTGTAAGAATATGAAATGGTGGAAGAAAAGTAATCTGAGGTTCTCCAGCTAGAATTTAAGTAGTAGCTTGATCATCTTTCTGTTGAACTTACTGGGAAAACTCCTCTTGAGCTTCACAGGAGATAGATAAAACGTATTATTGTTATCATTACGTATAGACACCGGCCAATACAGTAAAATTTGTCTGCGTTCGGTCCTGTCTGTGTGTATGGAATGAATCAGGTTAGCAGCAACAGCCCTGGGCTTCCAGCAATCCCCTCTCCGATAATATAAACAGAAAATTGGAAAGGAAATGTCATCTCACTGAGTTCGTTCCTGAATCATGCTTGATGAAATATTCTTTATAAAACCCTTAAAGAGACTAAAGACATTGGTGTGCAAAAAAGTAACACTGCTCCCAGGAAAACAAATAAATAAATAAATAAATTAGCAGTACAATTAGCTCTGGAAGCGGCAGCAATAAGTAATTGAACTGTTTATTTTTGTGGGGAGGGGCAGTGATGACAGTTCTCAATTCCCGCTATTGACAGCAGAGGAAACAGCCCATGAAACCAGTCATTTGCTGGGAATTTTTGTCTATCAGTGGCGAGCGGGGAGAACAAGAGAAGCATGAAGGATCAGATTAGCTGTCAGAGCCTCGTGCAGCGGCAGCACTGCAGCCTGCCTGCCCAGGAGCTGACGCAGATGGGCGAGAGCTGCACTTGCTGCATCCCACATAGCACCATGCACACCTACCCCAGCAGCTCAGCACCACGAACCCTTCCAGCAGCTCTGCACATCTGGATGAGCCTTGCTGGGGCTCTCCCAGAAGCTCCGCTGTCCCGCAGTGCCAACAACAGCCCCAAAGTCCTTGGGCTTCATCGGAGCTGCAGGCCTTGCACATGTTTTACTGCAGCACCTCGTGCACATGGGCACATCTCCAAGCTGCTGGGCCATATTCTGTGCTAAATGTCCAGAGCTGGGCAGGGAAATTGTCCCAGCCAGGAGCCTGAGCCCTTCTGCCTGCGGTGTGCGGCAGCCGAGCTGCCTCAAGTGCTTTCTTATTGCCGGGGTGTGCTAGCAGCATTTGAAGAAAGCTATTAAAAATTGCACTGGCTGAGGTTTTTCCAGAGGAGGGGAGGTATAGATTTGTCTCTGCCATTGAGAAATGAACTAGTACTAGCAACACAATTTTAACTTATGAATTTCTGATCAATAACCTGTTTTCATTGATTCCCCGACTTGCTGTAATGAACTGATTAAGAGAAACAGAGCTGCAAAACCAAGTGCAAATTGGCCTGCTGCTTTCCATGGGCAGAGAGGCAGCCCGAGCTCTTCGGGAAGGAGAGACTCAGCTCCGTGCAAGGCCACACAAGTGCTGGGGCTCCCCAAGCACCCCAAAGGTCCTGTGGCCATGGAGATTGGAGGCTGAGCCTGAGTGGGAAAGGCTTCCCATGGCTCTAACACCATGGGGGGATTCTTGCATCTCTCCACCACAAACCATGCGTTTCTTCTTGGCATAAAATTCCTGTCCCACGGCCAAACACAAGCTAGTGTTTTCAGACCTCACAAAGAAATTCAAATTGATGAGGGAGAAAGCAAATGTTTTCAAAATCTGTTAAGATGTAGCATTTGCATGGGCAGCTTGGGAATTTCTTGTTCTCTTTGAGCCAGTTCATTTGTATCTGCTCTTTCAATAGTCTTTGTATTCACTTGGTTTTTCCTTAGCTTCCATCCCTCCCTACCACTTCCAAACTGTAAGAATAAAAAAATACATATTTTCCTCCCTTAACTACTTTCATCTGAAATTAGAGCTAACATTGGCTGACCCTGCTGTGGCTGAATCTCAGCATTTTCTGTATTGAATCCTTCCTGTAAAATTTATTAGATGGTGCAGTATTACCCTCATAAAAATACAATAAATGGCCCTGTTTGCATTATATGCCATAATGACTCTAACCTAGTGGCATTCTTAGAAAGACCTCTTTAGAAATAAAGGGGCAGAAAAAAAAGTCTAACAGAAATCTTTTGGGTAATTAGATTGCCGGAGTGCAGAAACCTTTAAAATCATTTTAAGTCAAAGGAAACCCAGACTCTAAATCAGAGGTTAACAGCATTTGGTGCAGTTGCAAAACTCTACAGTTTTGCAACCTTGCAACTTTTTCCTTGCACTGTGTGCTCTTGCAGTCATCAGAGGACAATCTTCATGCCTTCTCCTTGATATTCCTGTTTGCTGCAGCAATTAGGATGGCTCCTGAGATGTCCTTTCCTTGCACCATCTCTGTCTGTCCAAGGGTGGGTGAAGGCTTGCACCTCGTACCATGTTCTTGGGATGGATGCTCTGCGGGTGGTACAGTGGGGCAGGGTGCACAAATGTTCCTGGTAGTGCACAAACAAAGAGGTCATACCTGTAATTAGTGTCCAGGTGTTAATCGTGGGGCTGGGCACGTGGGTAGGTGCGTTTGCCGTGTGGACTGCCTGGGACGTGGTTGCTTTGTGAGGGTGTGAGGCTGGGTGCCTGTTCGAGGCGATGTGTGTCCGGTTATTAAACAGCTGCTGGATTTATTTGCCTCATTTCTCCTTGCTGAGCTGGAGTTTGCCCAGTGCCTTCTGAAATTTAGCTACAAGAAAGGACAGTATATTTTGTCATGCCTGTGTTACATATGCCATAAAATGTTTGTCACACTGATTTAAAAAGAGATGTTGCATTACTTAAAAAATATTTAGCCCTATATGAAACCAGTCAAATTTTACTGCATTTGAAATCAGTGATGTACTGCGATATATTCTGCTGGATACAGACTGCCTTCCAAACAATTAAATTCTTTCATAAATTACAGGCACACCAACATGCAGAAAGCACGGCAGGGGCTAACTGCAGCTCTGACCTGGCCTGGAACCAAGCAGCCCGGAGATGTCTCCGGTTGAGGAGCAGAGGGACCACCAGCTCCCACCACCCAGCTGCATGGGGAGCAGCCCCACGGGGCTCCAGGCTCCCCCCAAAACACACCCCCTTGGAGCAGCCTCTGGTTAAGGAAGCTGCAACAGCTTTTGTCCTACCTCCGAGCTTTTTTTTCTGGGAGTGCAAGCACAGATTCTGGCCTGCTCATTTGTGGCACGAGCATCCTTAATATCATGGGCTGTGTTATAGACCTTGCCATTGCAGATGCATTGCAGGCGTGAAGGCTGGAGAGCAGAGAGACGGGGCGTGTGACATTGATGGGAGCTGGAGCGGGGCTGGCAGGCAGCGGCGAGCAATTCAGATGATAGCTGTTTAGGAGAAGCAGCACAATGAGGGCATTTTTAGATGTTCAAAGCAGATCTGCAGGTCAGTGGGAGATATTAAATGTTTTCTTTTTTTTTTTCCTTCTTTTTTTTTTTTTTTTTAACCAGCTAAGAGAAAAAGGAAAAGGGAATGGGGAAATGGAAAGGGAATGGGGAAGGGGAAACCTGCCTTGACCGCAGGGGAATTAATTTGCTTGCACAATGACCAGGATAACCTTTCTAAAAATTCGGAGCTTAAGCATCTGTTCCTTAAGAACTGCAACTTCCTGCAATTTTTCAGCTTTCTGGTGAGGTCTGGAGCTGTGCTGGCCTGGCCTCAGCAGCAGCTGAGGAGCATGGTTGGAGGGGATGCAAGGTAGAAACACATCCACAGAGCGTGTTCCTGCAGCTGCTGATTATTACCAGGATGTTTTTCAAAAGTATGGTGCTTCAGAGCAGAAAGGCCATTGTCAGACACGACTTTCCCCATCCTTAATCCTTCGGAAAGCCTGGCCCTGTGGGTAAACATGCTCAGGCTCTGAGGCCCTCCAAGGGTCCCTGGGTGCTGTGCTAAGACAAATTAATTTCACAGCCCCGCTACCACAGCTCTGTCACGGAAGCACTGTGAAGGCTTTGCCCATGGGTTGTAAGTGTGTGCTGCAGGTGAGCTGTTAATGAGGATGCCCGCTCCTTGGGGTTGTTACGTGGGGTAAAAACAAAGCTGAGGAGGGTTCGGGTCTGTGCAGAGAGGGGACTCGGGCTGCAGATGAGCAGACTGCACCCCACGGCTGCTTCTCACACCTGGTTCGCTGCTCACTTTCTGGTGACAGCCTGGGTAATGCAATAATGTTCAGGAGCACGTCGTATACACACAATAAAGGGCTTTCAGCTTTGCTAAACACTTCGCTTTTGCTCTGGTGTTTACCTGACCTGGCAGCCATTTATTGCTCTTTCAACTGCTCGCTTCTAAACATTATGGCTTAATTATATTTTAGGGAAGCAGCACTTCAGAAATATGGAGCTTGCTGTTTCAGTCAGGATGCGCATTTACTCGGTCCTCATTTCTTTACTGGATAAAGCAATTTTATCTGTACTTGACTTCATGGAGTTAAGTTATAAAGTGGAGACATAAAGCAAGGGAGAGGTAAAGCAGGACTGGAATAAGGAAGAGGAGAAGGTCCTTGTCCTGGGGCTGCCACGGACCCGTCCTGGTGCCCCTGGCCCCCTGCACCGAGCGTGGTGTCCCCTTGGGGCACGTGCCACTGAGGATGGGAGTGCAGAGAGGGACGAGGGGTGACACTCAGGACAAGGGATTTGTTCAGTCTCTGCTTTTTCTGCTTGTTCATTGAAGTACAATATGATCTTGGATAAACCCAGACCCCGCAAGCCAGCGGCCGCCGGAGAACAGCCAAATCCAAATATAGTTTGGTAACTAGATTTCTCCCTTCGCTCCCTAGGGCAGGACTCCCGTCCTGTAATTTACTCGGACGGCATGTGGAAATGAAAACAAAGAGAGCATGAAAACAAAAGCTCACTGCTCTGCACGGCCAGTAATCGAAAACTCCTGACACTAAACAGAAATGAAAATGTTAATGGCAAACACCCAAAGCAAATGTATTCCATATGCAAAGGATAGCCATAGGCTGACAAATACAAATGTTGCCTTAGCTACAGAGGGAGGAAATAAAGAAATGCTACAGCAGAGAAGAAAGTAGATTTGCTTCCTGCTGAGTGCAGCGCAGCTCCCTGCAACCTGTGGCTCCCTTTGGTTCTCTCTGGCCAGCAACAACCATTACGGATCTCTGCAGCACTGGGACCTGTGGCCACAGCCTGCAGCAGCAGAAGGGGGCATGGAGCATATCCCTTCCCTCTGTGCCAGCTGAAGGTGCCCAGCACAGCCCTGCTGGTGGGCACTGGGAAACCGTGGCCACGCAGAGTGGGGACACGCACATCCCCTCTAACCAGTGCCTGCTGGAATGGAAAGGGGAAAAAAGCAGCTGAGAGCAACTCCCATTGGCGTGGCGCAGCCTGCACCGCCGTGCATTGTCGTGCTGTTTGGGGGAGGCACGCCATCCATTTCTCCTGTGAAGGTTCTTGAGTCAGAATATGAGGCGGAGATTAACGGCTTAAAAATAATACACAGAGGTATAGCGAGAATACTGAACGTCTCGTCTGCAGCCCCCAGGGAAATTAGTCTAATGCTCGGCAAATGTTGGACAGCAAGGGGATTGCTCTCTTCCCACAGCCCCAACTGCTGCCGCTGGGATGGTTTATAGCACTTTGTCTTTTACGGCTGGAGCTCTTTATGGCTCTGGTGTTTTTAATAGCGGTAGCAATTCCTCCTTGCATACAGCTTTGCTGTCACGGACAAGGAGACCTGGTGATTAGGGTGCTAAGCTGGGACTTCAGAAGCTGGCCTCGCTTCAAGCCCTGCTCCCCCATAGCTTTGCTGTAAAATCACGGCCGTATCACCTGGCCAAGCACCAGTTCATTGAGAAACTGCAACGCTCCCGCCCGGCCTCTGCTCTCACCCCAGCTCCTCAGATGCAGGTGACACTTCTTGAAACTCCTGAAGGTTTTTCTCATCTTTTTTTTCCAGACTTGCCGCATGCATCCGAAAGCGGGCAATTTTCACACTTCCTGGGTTTCACCACAAGCATTCCTTACAGCTCCATCTGTGAGCCTTAATTAGTGAATTTACTGACAGAAACTTTATTAACGCAGCGTTTTGGCTTGCTGGCAGTGCCTCGTGCCCTCCCAGAGCAGCGCTGGGCTCAGCAAAGCTCTGTCCCTGGGGAAAGAAGGATCGGTGTGGGTGCCTGTGGGAGCTCCTGGCCCCAAAGAGGGCCAGGAGGGGGCACAGGGGTCTCCTGCCTGCAGCCAGCCAGGAGGAGCAGATCCTCCTCTCACACTCTCCATCGTGGCCCTATGCCCAGGCACCTACCTGGAGGAGACAGGTGTGGGACAGGTCCCCAGACAGCAGTCACAAAAGGGAGAAACTGGGGTCACCACAGGACCTTCCTCTTTCCTTCAATTTCTTCCCCTCCTAGATTGAAAAAAAAAAAAAAAGAAAAAATTATCCAGAAATAAAAGTTAAATGTGAAGTCGAAACAATAAGGCATGGAAATAGCAGAAATAACTTAATTAAGTTTTTAAAGATTTCCATGCTTGAATAAATTAGCCTTCCTGCAAATGTCACAACAGTCAGAAAAAATGTGTAATCAATGGAGCACAATGTTACTTTGCTCTTTATTTAAATGAAAGCTCTGGTGGCGCGTTTCTTCTGCCACTTTCCTGAGTCTCTCTCTTCCTCCTCGCTCCCCACTTTCTCTTTGCCCCCACACTGAGCTGCTCCAGGGGAAAAGCTCCAGAAAGTTAAACATCAGCTTTTCTCTGCATTGCCGATGATCAGGAGAGGCTTCATTTGCTGTTCTACCCACGACTTCACATTTCCCCTATAGCTTGCGAGGCAAGCAGCTTTGCCGGGGAAGTGTGATAAACCATTGCTGTGTGCTGTTGACACGAACAAAAAGGAGGGGCCACTGCTGCTTTTTTTGTCAATTAGGCAAAAAAAAAAGGCACAGTCAGCGTGAACGCTGTGTGCTGCTGTCACGGCTGAAGGGCGTTTAGCTCAGGGCTACGAAAACTTCCCAGCTCCGCTCCCCTGCCCGGCTCCACGAGAACACAGCTTGTGGGGTAGCTCAAGGAGAGCAGAAAACCCAGAAAGGGTCCTGGATTAGCAGCAGCTGCAGGAGAGGAGCAGCTCAGAAGCCGTGTCCACCACCTTCCACGAGATCCCAGCTTTGGAAGGAGAGCATTAAGGGATTGGTGCTGTGTGCATGCACAGGAGAGGATCCTGCAAGGCACAGAAAGCTGCACACTGTGCTTCTGTTAAAGCTCGGTTACAAATACTGTGTCCAATTTCAGGCTTCACACATCAGCGAAGGTGTGAGCCAACTGGAGAAGGTTCAGGGGAAAAGCAACAAGAGCAATCAGAGATTTTAAAACAGTGATACATGATGAAAGTTGAGGAAAAAGTCAGTTTGCGTATTCTATAGAAGAAAGATGAGGGGAGACGTGAAAGCAGGCTTCAAACATTTAAAGGAAAGCTCCAAAAAGGAAGAGAATAAACAGTTTTTCATGTTCACTATGAGGATGACAAGATAAACATAAACTGCAGCAAGGAGCATTCATGTTAGACATCAGAAACACACTTCTAATGGCAAAGCTAGTAAAAGCTTTGAAAAGAGCAAGCACCCAGCGAATGCCTCTAATGGCACGGCTAGTTAAGTCTTGGGATAGATCGCCCAGGGAGAGCATGGAAAATTCCCTTTTCAGGGAACAGATTGGAGAAGCATCTGCCAGGAAGGGTTTAGGTGGGACTGGTCATGCCCTGGAGGCAGGGGACAGATTAGGTGGCCCTTTGGGGTGAGCATCCAGCCCTATTTTTTGTGATGTTGGTGTGTTTGCAGCTCAGTCCTGAATGCAGCCAGCATGCAGTGATAGGATGCGTTGGCCTGGGAACAGGTTAAAATCTTTCTGTTAAACTGACAGTTCCAGAGCCTGCCCAGTTTTCTTTAATATTGCTGAGAAGAAACTCATCTACTGGATAACAATTACTCACGTATCAGAAACAGACTCAGGGCATCAGTGTATTTTGCATAGGACACCATATGGGCATTAAATAATTGATGCTGTCAGTTACTTCAGCTGGGTCAGAGCTGAACCCTGGTGCTGCAGGAGAACAACAGGCTCAGTGGCTTCTCCTTCCTTTATTTCCTCAGGCACTAGAACTGCGATTCACATTCAGCACGTCCCCACGATCAGGCTGGGGCTCTCACTTGTACCTCCCAGCCCGAGCACACACGCTGGGTCCGTGCAGCAAGGACTGAAGGAAATCACAAGCCGTTGCCATTTGGGCGCGTTCTGAGTCCCTCTGGAGCCCCACCTCAGGGTTATGATCCTTGTTTTTTTGGAAGGAGGGGGAAAAGAGCTTCCTCCAGCCCCCGGTTAGTCGCTGCTTTCCCCGGCTGGGGCACGGGACTGGCCCCCAGCAGCAGCAGGCAGCCGGCTGTGCAAGCACGTGCCCGTGGGAGCAGAGCAGAGCTCCAGCCCCGGCTGGACGGCTGCGTTGAGCGTTTTCAATCAGCTTCCAATCCACTTGGATAACTAGAAGGGCGAGCTATTGAGCTGCTCTTCGCTCCTCTGGGAGCTGAATCCTGGGACGTGAGTCCTGCTGTCTCTCAGCTGCAGCATGACATACACTTTCTAATAAAGTGCATCAGGAATATAAGGTATTGGAAATTCTTCTAAGACCATTTTGATTGTCCTCGAGGAATCAGTGGCCAGTGCTGAAGTCCCGGGAGGACAAAAGTGACTGCCAGATTAAAGTAAAGAGGAAGGATTTTTCTTCTTTGAATCAGCAGCCAATTAAATTTTCAGCACAACAAAAGCGAAGGGCAAACTGTTAGACTAATGGATCTTGCTGGCTGATCCCATTACCACCGACACCGTGCTCCGCTCCCAGTGCTGGTGTAGCGTAGCTGCCAGGGCTCCGACGGGGGAGCACGGGGAAACCCAAGATGACTGAGGAGCATCAGAAAGGCCCAGCAAAGTCAGGGGAATTGAGTTCAAAGTCAGCCTCAGAGCACACACGCTCAGTTATTAACATGCACTCGTTCAGGCTTAAATCCTCCTTTAACTGGAGCCTGAACTTATTGTCTTTGTGTGTTTATCATTCGTGGATTTCTTTAAAATTGTTAATGCGGAATGGTTTACAGACAGCTTCCTCTTGCTCCTGAATTGTGAGCTTGTAAGCCTAGTAATGCATGGGAGAAATCATCCAGTGGGGGAGCAGCTTAAAAAAGAGCAAATTCTGTTCCAAGAAGTCTCACGGGTGCAGAGTTCACTTTCCATTTAATTTTGACTAGCTACAGACAAGAAGTAAGGATGAACTAGTTGGGCTTTACTCATAGTTGCCTGAATAATTAGAGGTGGTTGACAAGCTGGGGGGAAAGGCTCGATGAAAATTTTGCCTTTTTTTTGCCAAAGCCTCAAGTAGTGTTTAATTTGTCTGGAAATATTAATGAGCTTGCACTGGGCTGTAGAAATCTTTGTTTGTTTAACTTGCAGCAACCCACCCTTGTTGGACGCGTTCCCATTTGCCACTTTTTGATCAACAAAACTCATTTCAAGTTTAAAGAAATATTCTGCCTTGGGCTGATAATGCCGCTGGCATGTAGGAGGGCTGCGGGTGGGAGGAGAGAGGAGCCAGCGCTGGCTGCGGGGGCTCTCAGGAGCGGGGATGAGGGGCTCCCCACTCGTCTCGGAGCCCTTAGGAGCTGCAGGTCACCCCGGTTACATGAACATGCACCCAAAGGCTTGATGTGGATATAAATGAGCACCTATGATCAACGCAGCTCACTGTAGGTAAGGCAAGAAGTCCTGTGGACTAAGGAGGTTTTAATTTATGGCTCTTTATTCTTTGCTGAGCTTAAAGCTTTGCAATGACAGAACATTTCTTTCTGACTCTGCCCTTCGCCCCCTTCAAGGCTACTGAAATACATATAATATAATGATAGAAGATATGTCTCCAGACTCCTCACAGATTGTTTACCAGAAAGACAAAAGCCTGGAAAGTTACATGTGTTAATTGAAGATAAATCTTTCCTCCCCTTGCAAAATTTGGGACAATTGTTACTAATGACCTCTTTGGATCTGTGCCCAGGATGCAGAGATATCATCTCCCAGTCCCAGTAATGAGGTTGCAACTGATCCTGAACAAATGGCAAAGTTATTTAATAATTATTTTGTAAGGTCTGCTCATGACCTTTCAGCTCGTCAGGATAAGTAGTGCCAATTTATCACCAGTGCCATGTGAAGGGGTTTGATTATTTGAGATGTTTTTCCTGGCAGGAACTTGTTTTTCCCCCTGTTTTCTGAGTGTTTTAAGGGATCCACCTTCTGTGAATACAAATACGGTTGCTGCCTGACTGCATGTGGCGATGGATTTTTGCCTGGGGATGGGAATATTTTTCCAGTTCATCCAAGAAACAAAGCAGCCCCAGACCCTTTCCTCATTGCAGCAGGAGCTGAGGACCCTGAGCAGACCAAACAAGCCCTGTTCTGCAGCAAGGACAGAGCGCTCCCAGTGCTGGACTCTGCAGGTTGGGCTCTGCAGCACGGGAAGCCCAAGAAAGGGCATCAAGTACACGTTTCCAGAGGAGATGGTGCAGACAAAACAGAGATGGATTTATTCCAGCCTGTGTTTGCTGAGCTGCTGGGATCCTGCTGGAAAAATGAGCTGGCTGATCCTGTGTTCAGAGAGCCTGCTCTATTCCCCGCGGAGCCTGAAATTTATGGTTTTTATCATGATAAAGAGCATGAACAATATCCGTAAAGGCTGATCAGGGACAGGACTCGAGCTGGCAAGAAGTGCCTCTGGACCAGGAGGAAGGTCTGTCTCGCCCAGCACCTGAACCACCGCTTGGATCAGCCACAGCTTCCCAGATGTGGGTGGGATATTTGACCGAGCTGTGCCCAGACAGCCCCATCCCCATGCTCACTGGGACCCAGGTTCAGGAGGATGCTGTGCAGCTGCTGGTGTGGACGTGCTTACAAATGCTCCTGGGCCAGGCCAGGGTAGGCAGCACGACCACGCACACACGAACCCTCTCCGGAGGCAAGAAAGACAGTCCCTGCAGGCTGTGTGCTACACCTTGCCACCGCACTGAACTGTTCTCCCAGGTTGTCTTCAGCTCTCCTTCCTCTGCTCCCCCTGCCCTGCCCACTCGCTCACAAATCCAGGCAGGATCAGCCCCAGCCCAGTGCCCGCCTGCTCCCTCCTCCACCGCCACGCGTGCCAAGCCTCTGCCTTCTCCTTTCCTGGGGAAAGCAGCCCAAAGCCTCTTACAAAACTGACTTATAAGCACCCCTCGGCTGTCCTGTTTGTATAACCATTCACAGACAGCCTTGCCTTTCATTTCCTTAATCTTAAATTGCATCAAAAAGGCAGAGATTAGAGGTAAAACCTCAATAAAAGACTGAACAAAAGCCTTTGCCCACATTGGATTCTCATGCCTAGCTTTGCCTTATTTTTTTTTTCTCTGCTTGTCTGACAGGCTGAGTATCTGAACCTTTAAAAAAAAAAAAAGAAAAAAAAAAAGAAAAAAACACCTAAGATTAAAACACTATTTAGAAAAGGCCATGCCAGTTTGAAATCACCTGTGGTTCATACATTAAACATCAAATGTACATTAACTCTGAATTATGGTCATGAAAAGCAAATCCTTTAATACCATTTTCTGTGTTCCACAGGCTGAAGCTTAGCATTAATAGTCCTGTTTTTTCGCAACCCAGTCAATGGAGTACTACTTTCCTGCCTTTTATTATTCCTCCACATTTGGAGATGTTCAAATGTTCCCGCTCCAGGAAGGAACACACACACACGCAGAAAAGCAGAAAGCGCAAACAGAAATGTTGGCCGGGCGCCTGCTCGCCACTGCCAGCCCTCCCAAACATTTCCAAATGGCGGTGGCAGCTGTCAGTGTTTTGCTGGCTGTTTAAGTGCATCTCCAAATGCCAAGGAGCTGATGCTACCTTCTTCCCTCTGAATGAGCAGAACGGCTCCAAGAAGGAGGAGCGGAGAGGAGCGCCTGGAGAAGCCTCAGCTCCCACCCGTATCAGCTCGCTGGAAACCCCCATGCCCGGGTTTGCCTTGCACCTCCTTGCCCACCTCACTCTTTCTGTAGTTTTCAGCATCTAAGAAAATAAATCCTTCCTAGTGCTGATGGGGCTTTCCTTTACTTCCCTCAGCTTTGCCTCAACCCGAGGGGTGTGTGGGCAGGGAGCACCGGGCATCACTGCACACCCCTGCGGTGCCCAACACGGTGCTCGGAGAGACGGCTGCCAATGGACCAAAGCCAATTCATCAGACATAGGGTGCAGCCCAGGGTGTCAAAAACCTTTCAACCCTGGCATTGATTCAAAAATATAAATCCCCAGCAGATTGCCAGGGTATGCTGCAGAAGTGAAGTACCTGTCCCTGGAGGAGGAGCGCAGTGAGGGAATGTCTCCAGTTTTATGGGGCAAGGGCTGGGGAGCAGTTCTGTTTTGACAGCACAGCAGCTCAATATTACGCTTGTAAGATATCTCCTCGGCACAGAGTTGGGTTTACACTTAACAACTTGAGAGAATTGTCTGATAGGCAACACAGCAATAAATAATAAATCCCCCAACTGCACTTCTGTCCTAAAATAACACAACAATTAAAGAATAGAATAGCAGCGGTGACAACAAACAAGGAAATCAAAGCATCGGCACAGGTTACTCAGACAGACACCCCCCTGGGTGACATTGCTTTAAAGAAAGAAAATGGTGTCTTAAAAAGGTACCTGGAAAGGGGAGGCTGAACCCCTGGCACTGAGTGGACAGCATTACCTCCAGACACAAAGGAGCCAGCTCCTGTTTTTATTTCAGACCGTTATTGAAAGTTGTCAGAACTTGTCCTGCTTTTCTCTTTTTATTATTCTTATTATTATTAATGTGTAAATAAAGTGCCCCAGGAGTGTTACCGGCACACAGAGTCTAATCCTGGGAGATTAATTTATGAGCGCGGAATAGGGTGAACCAAACTCGCGGCTTCTGTAAATTGCTGTCGGTTACAGCCAAGCGTGCCAGCCGCAGCAAAACAAACAGGACTCCAAACGCCTCGCTTGGAGGCAGGGGGGACAGGAACAGCAGCCCAGGAAGATAATAAGACACTGAGTTTGGTATTTACGCACAGCCTTTCTTCCCAAAGGATCCCTGAGTGTTTTGCAAGCCAGACTCCAGCTCTGCTTATCCCTGACAGAGGCACAGCCAGTACCGGCTTCCCAGCGCTTTTCTAGCAGTGCGTATCAGATTGCGTGCGGGGGGGAAAAAAAGGGGAGGCAAGACCCTCCAATTATTTTTCTCTAGCAGAAATGACCATCAGGAAGGATTACAACCCGTTTGTTCCAGGTCCAGTACAAGCAAGCAATAAAAAGACCTCCGCACTCAACCCTCGCCCACTTTCCTGCCGCTGCTATAGCTCCCCGCCGGGCAGCGTGGGCAGAGCCCATCGCAATGCGCCTGAGAAGGCAAACACCTCCTTGCAGCACAGCCTGCCCCTGTACGTGTCCCCTATGCTCTCCGTGTCCCCCTGCTGTGACGATGCCACCTCCAAGCAGCCGAGAAGAGCGCCCGGAGTGAGCCCGTCTCAGCCCTTGCGCTCTAAGTCTGGCTGCTTGTGGGGAGGATGGCTGTGGGTGACAAGGAGAGCTTTGGAGGGCGAGTGCTCACCAAAAGTGTTTGTGGCATCACGTCAGGGGCCTGCACGGGGCCAGGGTTAACATTTTGGGGAGGGGAGGAAAGGAGAACCAATTCCCCAAAGCAAAACAAGCTCTGCCTGACCCTCGCCCTCTGGTCACCCTGCAGGCTGCAGGTTATCACCACCGAGTTTTACTCGCGATTTACGTGGTGCACCACAGTGATTTTGAGCAGGAAATGCCAGCAGAAGGAACCAGGGGAATGGACCCACACTGCTGCTTAACCCAGCAGAGAGATGAGAGGAATCCAAGGGGCAGGGGCAGCCCCTGCTTCCAGGCCGCCAGGTGAGGCACAGCCATTGCTCACCCCGATCTCTGGATGCATTTCAAAAAAAAAATAAATCAATTTTTCTCTAATGCGTCCAGTTTCAGCAGATCCAAATGCTCTTATACATCTGGAGAAACAGGCCCTCAAGTCTCCTCTTCTAAACAAGCCTGAGGCCCCCTGCATCCCGAGCACTCCAGCCCCTTCCCCAGCTCTGCAGCACTGCCCACGGTAGGAGGCTGGCTCCGCTCTGCAGCTTTCCTCCTCCGTTACCAAATCCCAGCTTCCGCAGCGGGACTTTAACCTGATTTATTTTTTATCTTCCAAACATTTACTTTCTCATGTATAAATATTGAGTTGTGTGGAGGCTGAAGCAAATGCCCGGTGCAGACGAGCAATGATAGCAGCAGCACTCTGACAGGGTTATTTTTAAATACAAGCTTTAAAAATTACAGGGCTCCCAAGATCTTTTATTTCTCAGTCTAATTCCTTTTTTCATTTGTAAAAGACATAACAAACATGTTGCTTCTGACTTCATTGATTATTTTCCCATCTCTGCCTGTGGTTAAGCGAAGGAAAGGAATTATTGCTTATAAATAGGAGAAATCTTCACGCAATACATTAAGGAAGCAGCCCCTCAGCTACCAGAATTCACGGTAAAGTATTACCTCAATAACACAGTCAGGGAGACCAACATGGAAATAGTACCAGCTGCTTTTGGGATGACCGCTTTACAAATGGGCACATCCTCATCATTAATATTGCATTCCAACCATAACTTCTTGACTTGCCAGAGCTACCACGGCCTGTCATTATTTTAAGGCATTCTCTCCCTTTCCTTCCAAAGCAGGTGAGCAGCACTGGGGTTGCATTTCTCCCTGGAGGGGGAAGCCCTCAGGCACAGGGGACTGTTGTGGCTGGGGGGCAGAGCAGCCACCCCACCAGGCAGGAATGGGGCAGAAAAATGAAGGGGAGACCTTTCCTTTTCACTCAGTCCCAATAAAAAAGTTACAAGACACGCAGGGCTGCTGTTGGGAAGAAGTCTGGTGTCCCAGGCCTTTTGCCAATTTGCAGATCAGCCCCCAGAGGCTCCGGGCAGGCTCCACACCCCCACAGGGCTGGCTGCTGCCTGACAAAAGGGGTGCCCTTGGGAGTTGGAGGGTTCCCAAGGAAGGGCTGCCCCCCGTGTTTTGCCTTAATGAACCCCAGAATTTATCACCAAACATGTTTGATCCTCAGAGTGCTGCACTCTGAAAGTTTCTTCCCGAGCCTGTTGCTTTCCAGGATACCAAATGCTTTGTAATTGCTGTTCATAAAGGCAGTGGACAGTATTGCCAAGGAAAATAACTCCTAGCTGTAAATCTTAATAATAAAAATCATCAGACCCTTGCTTTTCTATTTGGACACAATGCCCTAGAGAAAGCCGTACGCTGTATGCCTTCCTTAGCGCTCCTGTCCTTTCCTTCCCTCTCTCTGCTCCAAAAACCCAATGCAGCTTTGAAGACAAGATTATTGCAAGGATATCAGGGGGACACAGAGGCTTGCCACTGTCGGTGATGTGAAGATTTTTTTTTTTCCAGCTTTCTGAGCCTGGAGCTGCAAAGGGCTCACGCAGCCAGGTGATGTGGGGTCGAAGCCTGGCTCTGCAGGAAGAACGGGGGCTCCGAGCTGCTTGTTACAAACCCACTCCTGCAACCCACAGAGGTGTGCATGGGGCTGAGATCAGCCCCTCCGAGTCACAGTGGGCTCTGGGTGCAGCAGGATGGGGCAGCGACACCCCTTCCCTCTCTGCATCCTCTTCAAGAATGAGGCACAGCAGGCAGGGAGCTGGTTTTTTCTTCTTCCCTTCTTTAAGGGAGTGGTTGATTAATCCTTTCTGAAAATTACTGCCTCTGAAGCACTCCCATTTGGTCATCCAAAAACAGAGACTCCCCAAATCACTATTTTCTTTTCAAATTACAGACCAGAAGCTTTTACAGCCACCTCAGTAGTTTGCATCTCTCCTAAGGCAGTAATGACTGAACATGTTAAACATAAGATGCCTGCTTCCTGGCCTTCTCCATGAAATGGAGAAAAATTATTCACAAAAACAGCTACTCACACGTTATCAGCAGCATATATTTTCTTATTTTTCCTTCCTTTCTATTTTTTTTTTTTTTAACCAGGAAACATTGTCATTGGGTTTTGGGAAAAAAAAAAAAAAAAAAAAAAAAAAAAAAAGATTTGTAAGCAATATTTTATTTCCAAACAAAGATTTTTCTCAGAAGTTTGTATGGGCAGAAAGATGTATTTCCCGATCAATGCTATGAGCTGCTCCAGTGACCGAGGCCCCTTGCAGGGGAGCACCAAATCACCTCGGGAGGCAGCGCTGTGCCCTGTGGTCCCCGGCTCCTGCACGCGGTGTGAGCTTGGCCAGGAGCCATCAGGGCTGGGAAGGTCACACTTTGCACAAGAATTACCTTTGTACAAATGTACAAAGGTGTATGTTTTTAATTTAATCTTTGAATTCAAATGGATCCAGTTCTTCCTCCCTCAACACACTTTTCAAACAGAAAAACTTTGGGGCAGTGGCAAGTCTGGAAAGACAGAAAGCTGTCTAACCCGAGCTGACAAAAGGGAAAGCAAACGTCCCTGCTCAAACAAGTTCTCCCGTCTGCGCTGACAGCTTGCCAGGCATGCGAGATAGCTCTTTTGATAATATTTAATATGGCTTCGATATAATGATGTCACATTATTTGCAATGACACTGGATCACTTCTGGAAAAAAAATTGCATGCTGTGCCTATCACTCGGAGCTGGAATGAATTACGGCTCCTGACAACGGCCATCTCGCCTCCCCGGCTGCGCTCTGCCAGGAGTTCCCCACAAGATTACTGGGGTATGAGACTGTAATGGTACAAGCAGTCAATAATTCAAGGGTTATTGATTGAAACCAGCCCTATTCTTTTTTAATTTATATGTTATCCAATTTTTTTTCACCTGTTTTATTTTTTTCTTCTTCATCCAAGGGCTCCGGGGCTTTCTCTCCTGACAAAAGCACCTGCTGGACAGGGCTGCCTCATATTCAACTTATTACTTTCTCCCATTCTTTAAATTGCCAAGGTAATTCGCGCAGCACTTACAGGAGCAGAGTGCTGGCAGTGCCACGGGGAGGGCAGGATTCAGGAGCGGCTGGTCCTGGCCCCACACAGCACCGGGTCCAGTGCTGGCACTCCGGGGAGGAGCAGGGCATCCCCAGCATGGCCTGGGAGCAATAAGGGATGCGAGGCACCAGCAGCCCCGTCCCACTCCCTCCTCTCTCCACCAGAATTCAATTATCTCCTCCCCATCCGTTTCACCTTGAAGGCAATGAGCAAGCTCCCCGTAACAAGCAGTTGAGGCTCGCAATGGCCACAACAAGACAATTTTAACCTTCATTCTGCAAATCGCTCCTCATATGTTACATTTCATAAGATCTAAATGACCCATGGCTCTTCCCTTTATATTTTACTGTCTCCCAGACACGGCTCTCTCTTTTTTAACCTGCGGTTTTGAATGCGCTTCCTTGCCAAGGCAGGGGACTAGGTTCCTCTCCAGCTCAGTGTTTCTGAATTTTTGTTTTGTCACACCGCTCTGTTCCTAATGAGCTGTTAATGATATGACCATTACCTATGCAAATTAGGAAAGCAGATTCAGAGGGTGTTTTTTACCTGGAGAGAGAGAGGCTGCTCCCTTAACACAGGAGATAATAAATCATGCTAGTGTTTTTGTTAAACTGCAACTCTTATGGGACCCAATGCGCTACAAATCTCAGCTGCAAGCTGCAGCAGCACAATCAACACCTTCTGCAAAATGGCACCGGACACTTAGGCAGGGAAGAGCCAGCTCTACCTCTGTTTTAATTAGATGAACAAATAAAATGTGATGTCTAAATGCCCTCAGCAGCCATAGCCAGGCTGCTCGGCCGTGATCTCAGCCGGCGGTTAAACGCCCCTTCCTCTCCAAGCGTGGCTTCAGGCTTTGGCAGAGGCTGCCGTAGCTCCTGGACCACAAACCAGAAAGAAGAGCAGCTCTTCTCCCCCTTGAAGCTTTCCCTTTGGAGATCCAGGGCACCGAGTGGGCTGTGGGGATCCGGGGAGCCCCGGGTAGGGGACGGGGCCACCTCCTTGGTGCCAGCTGCTGCAGAGCAGCCGCACGCCTTCCCCATGGCCCTGCTCCCCAGCTACCAGTGCCTTTATGTTACTGCCACATCCACACAAGATTGGGATTGCCTTGTGCTCACGTGGGCAGGAGCTGCCAGCATTTCTCACACAGGACACGCACAGCACTGGCTCACCGTGCCCGGTTTTTCCCCAAAGCCCCCCGAGCCTGGCTTGGGGTATCTCTGGGTCGTGCCCAGGCACCCCCCTGAGCTGCCCTGGGAAGATTGGATCTCAGCTTTCACGTGTCTTAAAGCCTGGCTGGTCGTAGGAATCTCTCTCCAGAGCACTTATCCTTCCTTTTCTTTTGGTGGTGTTTAATTAAATATCTCTTTGTTTGAAGGGAGCCGCTGGTGGCTATGAGCTCTCCTATGCTTTATCAGTGAGCACAATGAGATAACTGTCCAGAATCTTGCCTGACCTTTCTGCAGCTCACAAAAAAATGGTATTCAGTGGTTTCGTTCTTCTATTCTCTCACATTATCTCTTGCTTTTCTACTCTGTGCCGCGCGCTAAGGTTTCTGATAGTGACTTATGAGTTGCTATCAAAAATATTAAGAAAAGAACCTAAAATATCCCTGGCAGTTTAACAGCCTTGAAAACAGAATGGCCTGTCTCTCGCTGGCCATTGCGAGCTGTTGCCAAGAGCATGGAAGGTCAGACTTTAATGAACTGGTGAGAATTAAACAGAAGAAATGAAACTGAAAGGTGCCCTAGTGGCTTGAACTGACTTTAAAGCAGCTGACCTTCGGAAAGAATGAAACAGTTTTGGTTCTTAAATGTTCAAGAGTTGTTTTTCGTTTCCGTCTTTGCAGCACGATGCTTCTCAGATGAACGGCCGTGCTGGCCGGACCACCGATGCTCGGGACCTGGGTGCAGATGCTGCCTGCAGGTGGCTGTGGAGAGGGCAGGGTGATCCCCTGCCTGTTCTCCACCTCTTGCAGAGCTGAGCAAGCACCCAGCTCCATCCTGCTCGAGGCCAGGCGTACAGCTCATCCCCAGGACCCCAGAACCTGCAGGTCCCCAAGGCCAGAACCCATCTCCCCTCTCCTCAGGTGCACAAAGCCCTCATCAGCACCATCCTGGAGATCCCAGGCTGCTGCTCTGAGCTAAGCTCAGCTTGAGGGCTACGAGGAGACTGCTTATGCAGAGACAAGAAGGCAGAGGGCAATGACTTGTGCACTAAGGTTTAAAACTAAATTTCTAGACGTTTTCTGAAATTGTGCCTGGGAGGAAGAGGTCACACTGGAATAGCCAGGCTCTTGCTCACAGAGGCATCCTGAGCTTTATAATTTTCCCTATACCTTTTACAGGCCAAACAAATAAATGAATAGGTAAAAATAATAAGGCCGGTTTCTTGCAGAATAATTGTTCCAGGCAGTTATTTATTAATGAGGAGAAACAACATGTCAACAGACAGCAGGGCTAGCTGTAGAACTAATGCTAGCGAAGGCACGGGTTACAAGCGAGCCGGGGCTGCTGTCAGTCTGTGTTTGCTAAACTCTGTGATCATCAGTTAATTACCCCTGCGTGGATGTGCTCCTCTGCAGGAAGACCTCCACACTGTGTGGATGGCACTCGGAGGGGCTCAGGGCCACCCTTGGCCATGCAGGCAGCTCTGGGCTGGCTTCGTGTCACTGCGACTACAGAACAAGCCTGTGTGGCCTCCAAGAGCTGCTGCGTGCCATGAAACCCACATCGCATCCTCACCACCACCAAAAACCTGCATTTTCCCCACTGGAGGTGTCACATCTAGGAGTGTGGGCAGGACCAGGTGGTTTCCAGGTGCCTGGCAGCCCTTCCATGTCCTGTGTTTCATGAGCTCATGTTCCCCAGCCTCCAACACAGCTCCTAGACCTTTTCCCCAGCATCGTCTGGAGCAACCCAAAAACTCGGTCTACTGAAGTCCCCCCCAGCCTGGGGAGGCAGGCAGCAAGGAGGGCTGCGGATGTGGCTCTGCTGCCTGTACAAATAGCTTCCTGCAGTCATTCGGCAGTGATAAGGGCAGGCAAGCAAAGTTGGTAAAATACAAACTTTCATTGAAAATATTCCTCAGCATGACGCGTATCAGCAGCAGCACAGTGAATAAATCCATTTTAATGGAATTATCCATTTCAGTTCCCAACTTAATTGAGCTTTGCCCTGCAACTTAGCACAAGGGTGCCTCTCTTAATTAACCCCATGCAGGCTGCAGTGTTTTACTATCACTTACACACGTACCCAAAGGTTAGTTTGAGAGACGCTATCTATGCGACGTGATTTATCATGGTTTGAGAGCTCAGCTGTCACGGGGAGAAATGTCCCCATTTTTATTCAGCAGCACTGGATATGAAATTGTGCAACTGCGGAGTGAGGAGGAGCTGCAGAGCCCGTCAGTTGTGGTTTATGGGACGAAGCTGTCAGGTTTGGTTACTGGCGAGGTGCGTTGTAAGCAGAGCTGCTAACAAGCAGAGCCTCGGAGCGGGGCTGCGTGGGCTCCCAGCGACTCGGTGCCGTCTGCCTGCACGAGCACACCTACCTGTGCAGGGCTCCCAGAAGAGCTCACCTGAAGCCCAGCCAGAAGTGGGCTGCCAGTAAAATGCCTGGCATCAGCAGGGGGTGCCCCAAAAAAACCCACAAGGGGTTTCACTGCACTGTAGAGCTCTGGGGCAGCTGTGTTTTGGTCAGTGCACAGCTCTGTCCTGGTGTCCCAGCACCAACAAAGGTACAGGGGGTGAGGATGATGGGGAGGAGATGGGGTCACACAAGGAGACAGCCCCAGAGCACACACCCGGAGAGCTGGCCAGGACAGTGGCCAGCCTCAAGGGCGGTACAGACCACGCATGCACCGTGCTTGAGATGGAAAAGTTGCTCTAGCTGACAAGTTTCCTCCTCCAAGATAACATCTCGCACTCTCAGGGACACACTAAGCCCAAAGAAGCCTGTCCAGCTACTTAATAAGTCATTGAGGATGAGTAGTTTAATTAACTTACCCAAAATTTCTCCTTTCTCTTTCCCATTTTTGCTATTAATATTTTTCTCTATCTGATAATGCAGCATAGTTAATTCTTTCTGGCTTTATAATGAATGATGCCGTGATGAAAAAAGGTTAGCAGTGCTTCAGGCAGCTTTTAATTATCCAGCTGAGCAGGTAAAAGCACTTTATTCCTTGCCTTCCCCCCTGCATGCAACACCTTTGCTTGGCAATTAACTGGGGAGCGCGGCAGCTCTTTCTGCACCTTTTTGGTTTCCAACAAGAGGAGCTGTGAAGCTCGTGGCACCCCCAATTTTCTACTGCTGCCCACCAGGCACAGCCTGAGTCTCTGCTGAGGAAGAGGAGGGATGGGTGCTACCGAAGGCTGATCTAGATGGGACGTGACTCGTGCCCTGCCTGGGCAAGGGGCTGCCCAGGGCCATTTCCTACAGCCCAGAGAGGATGAAGAGGAGACTTCAGCCCCTGCAGCAAGCACCAGCACAGCCGAGGACCTCTTGCTGCATCAGAAAACATCTGCTGGCACTGCCAAGGCCAGACCTTGCAGGGCCTGGTGCAGCCCTGGAAGCTTAGCCAATAAATTGAATATTTACAAGGCCATATATACACAACAGCACATCCGTAAATCAGAAGCAACTCCTAGCAAAACTTTTTTTGGTATAAATAAATCACTATTTTTACAAAATAAATTAGGTGCCCAGAACGCTCATCGATCACCAGGCAGGTAAAGGAGCTCGGTGCGAGCAGCCAGGAGCCGCGGAGCGCTCAGCGCGCTGCTGGGAAGGTGGCAGGAGACGGATGAGGAATCAAAGCGAGCAGAAGAAATTTGCTTCTAATTCAGTTCCTCTGTTTTTAAAAACTCATATATACTCCGTGACATTTGCTGCATGAAGGGTCAGTTATGGGGTGGCTTCGGAAGCTCACAAAGCCAGGCTCTGTAACCAGAGCCAGCAGCGCAGCCCCCGGGGTCCCCGTGCTGGGCACGGCGCTGAGCCCGGCAGCATCCCCCAGCAAAGTCACCTCCGGCCCGCGGAGCACATTTAGCTTTGGTGAAGGCTATTGCAGCCGTTCGGGCTGTAAGTGGAATTCATAATCTCCTGCAATGACCCATGAAAACGGCCGCATTACACGCTTTCCCATCGAGCGTTTCTTTATCTTGGCTGCTGCGAGGCTATTTCTTTTCATCAGCAGCGTGACCCTGGCAGCACTCACACTGCCTGCCCGGCTGCATCGCGAGGTGGGGAAACTGAGGCACGGGCAGCGAGCCTGGCCTGCCCAAAATCCCAGGTCCAGGTGAATTTCACCTCCTGCCCCACCAGCAGCACCGCTCCGGCCAGGACGCACAGCAGCCCAACAGCTGTGTTTGTTTCCCTGCTTTAAATCCTGAATGGAAATGTCACGAGGACAATCACCATGGTGACATTTCAGCAGCTCCTTATAGAGCTATGCGGGAAATGAATTTTTTTTTTAAAAAAAATCCCTATTAAAAATGGAATGACAAAAACAATTTTCTGCCTGAAATTTGTTCTGAGAGGTTTTTATGGACTTTTTAAAAGAGAAATGTTCCCAGCAAAGAAAGTTTGAAGTGTTGGGTGTTGTAAGGGTTTCATTTCTTTTTTAATGAAAACTCAGACTTCGCTGGAAAGATGACTTTTTCTGTACATTAGTAGTATGCAGAAATAAAACTTTGTTGAAACACCTTTTACCAAATTTTTGTGAGAATCATTTCATACTAGGCTGCAGTGTAAAATCATTGGATACAACAGAAATGCTTCTGGCACGGAAAAATAAGCACGGGTTGTATTTTTGTACGATAAGGCCCTAAGACAACATGAAAAAACATGAATGCACTCCACCACAAACGCACCACAGGTAATTTAAAGCATTGTATGAAATCCACTGAAATTAGAGCACCAATTAGTGCCACAAGGCTGGAACGATGGGCAGAAGGACTTCAGTGTGAAGAGCATTATTTATTTTAGAGGTTACATATGTGAAAAAAATTATGACAAACTATTTTTGCTCAAGCCAGCCTTTTTTTTTTTTTCCATGAAAAACACAAAAGCTGGAAAACACTGACCAGCTGTGATAGAGCAGCAGCACACACACTTGGCATTGGGGATGTGCACGTGCCATCACTGTCTGACAGTGCCTGAGCACAGGGACCTGCCCCGGGAAGCCCACAGGACCCTCTCCAGGGAAGCCCACGTGATACAGACCAGCTGTACAGACGGCTCCTAAAGCTGCTCTGAACAAACTGTTTTTATTAAAAATAGCCTGCTTGTACACGTACATTTCTGTGCGCTTTTTTGCTGTGTGTAAAAATATTAACACAACCTTTGCTTTCTGTTTTTAAAGTGAGGAGCCTTCAGGAACACACTAAGTAACAGCCCCTGCCCCAGTACACTTGTGGAGTGATCACTTCGAAGCTATTTCTTATCTACCAGAAAGAAAATAATAAAAATCTCAGTGAAGAACAAGTGGGCTTGTTTCTCTTCACCTTCTCAGGCAGCAGGAGGAGTAACAAAGAGTGGCTTTCAGTTCAGTTCTGTGCAGCCTTCGCCAGTGAGCTGAGCTCTGATAGAGCGATGGGGCAGATGGATAGGGTGGATGGATGGACAGGGTGCTTGCAGCCCATCCGCACAGCGCAGCTGCAGCTCAGGCACAAACCAGCCGACAGAGCCGGGCACCAACCTCATGGTCACGCCTGCAGCTGCTCTTCTGCCACACCATTTTGCTGCACCGAGGAAAAGAAGAAAGGCAACAGGAGCAGGGCAGCTGATGTGAAGCCAACTGTCAGCTTTCCTCTCCTCCTCCTGCTCTCAGCCGTTGTACCTGCACCTCAGCTGCCCTCCACCATGGGGCCGAGCACGGCCACTGCTCCGGAGGATTATCCCAGCCGAGGTTTTCTTCTCTAAGTCAGCGCAGAGCTTGGCAAGGCCAAGAGAGATGTGGGTGATTATTTGAGTCCCTTGTTCCTCCGACCGGCTTGTGCATCTCAAAAGAATGCTAATGTTCACGTCTTTATGAAAGCACTCGAGTTCATCAGCTTTGCAAAGAAGAGAAATTAAATCAAGATTTAATTGGGATATGCATGTTTTATTCATGGTACTATCCACAGGAGAAGCCAGACAGCTGAAGGTAAAGAAGAGGGGAAAAAAATCTTTTGAAAAGTTGTTTCTCTCTGATTAAATAGAGATAGTTTCTCACTTCAAAGGGAGTGCTCCTTTAATGTATTTTAAATGCTCAAATGCGCTGTTCCAATGGCTCTGTGCACCAGGCCACTGCGCACCGCTCCGGCCAGAGAGGCACCTGCTCCTGCAGCAGGCTCCGTGGATGCAGGAGAGCGGGCGAGGTGAGCAAGCAGACTCCTTTCTTCCCCCATCTGTCCCACAGCTCCAGCACTGAGGGCACTGGGTGCCAGGCATCGCCCAGATCCTCCCTGAGCTGGGCACTGCCCAGGGACATGGGAAAAGCAGCTGGCTCGCAGCTTCTGGAGGGTACACGAGGAAGGAAAGAGCTCCATTTTTCAGGTCTGCCTTCACCAATTCAGAGGCTGGGAAACAGCGTCTCTTCCTTTTCTGTGGCTGCAACAGAAAGTGGGGAGAATGAATTTCATTCTCACTACCTCACTTCTGAGTGAAAGCCTTCCTTTATTTCTAAATTTGCATATTTTCATGTGTCTATTTTCAGGGCTACAGCAGACTCCAGCTGTGGGCAGAAGTTGTCAATGCAAAATGCCACGCAGCTCTCAGGGGAATTTTTCCAGCTGGCTTTTCAGCCAAGCCAGGAAAGTTTCACAACTGGTCTGAAAAGCAGCTTGCAGTGCTGCTCCTCTGAAAAAGTACACCCTGCTCTGCCTCCCTGCATGGGACTGGAGCTGGAAGGGACAGAGAAGATGGGACAGGACTTGTGGCAGATCTGGATAAAGGCCATCAGCCATGGAAGAGGGGACTGTGCACGTGCTTAGCACTAAGCAGGTGCTTAAACAGAGCCCTGCAGTAGATGATCTTGAGCATGCACTTAAGTGCTTTCCCCATAAAACACTGCTCCCACCCCGGTGTTAGGTAGCTCTGGGTTTGCAGTATGTCAATGGGCTCTCGACACAGCTGGGGAAGATGCTGAAGTGACTGATGACAACCACCCTTCTGGCTGCCACGGCTACGGAGGATTTTTTTCTTGTCACAAAGACATCTCTGCTGGAAACCTTTCCATCTTCCACCTTTTCCAGGGCCTGGATGCCCCTCAGCTGAGACAGGAGAGAAAAGCATCCTGCCCTGGGGATGCAGGAGGGCAGCACCCAGCAGAGCTGGAAGGAAGCAGGCAGAAACACCGAGGGGCAGGGTGCAAGAGGCACACAGCTGGGGGATGCAGAAGAGAAAGGCCACGGGAGGATGGGAAATGCAGCACCAAAAAGCCACAAAAGCAAAGCTTTCAGGACACAAGGAAGTTCTGGTTCACTTTTTAGATTGAAATGTTAATGCGAGCTGCTGCAAGATAGCAGAGAATGGGGATCTGTGCAGCAATGTTTATGTCGCTCCTGGTGGGAATTTCTCTATAAAGGACCAATTGTTCGGTGCCTGTGCCTGACAGAAGTACAATTGGAAAAGTGGAGGAGAAAAGAAGAAAATCTTCTCAGTAACTTGTGCCCTTCAGAAGCGGCCCCTGTCGCATTCTGTGCCTGGCGGAGCTGCCGCTGCCTTGGGAGTCTCAGATCTTTGTTAAGAAAAGGACACGAAGAGAAACACGAGTCCTCCCGAAGGCTCATTATTCAAACTGCTCCAGACCCAGCACACAAGTGCCGGTGACTTTGGAAGATGAACAATCTTATCTCCTGGGTGAAAAGGACCATTTGTTGTTTACTGTCCAGGAGAGAAAACTCACAATAGACACGAGGAAACTTGGAAAATATCACAGCAAAACTTGCCGGGAGGGCTGCGACGTGGGGAGAGCAAGGAGCGATGCTGCTGAGCGGGGCAGGGCTCAGCACAGCGAGGGGATGTTTTTCTAGCAAACAGTGTGGGCAGCTTCCAAGGCCCCAAAACTTCTTCAGACATCTTATGGGTTTCTAGCAAGAAGCAGCTAAGGACGGAGCTGTAGATCCCACAACAACCTATGAGCATCTCTCCTAGAGGAGCGAGCCAAAACCTGCCTAGGCAGAAATTAAATGATCAAATTTTGTTCAAGCATGTGCCCATGAGAAGCATTTTCTCATCAGTTTTGTTCAGCCCCAAACCAGGCATCACCACTTTGCAGGATAGGTGCCCCTGTACCTTCCTCCCCCAGTACCTGTGCTGCTGCTGGTGAGCAATCCCTGCCACAGCCCAGCCCTGCAGAGGCAGCTGGGTTAATTTGGAAATCAGCTCCTGCGTTCATCCCTGCCATTCCACAAATTGTGGGCTCTTTTGGAGCCGCCTCCCAGAGCGAGCCAGGCCTCCAGAGCTCTGCCTAGCTTAGACATCTCAGCCTTTGTGCTTGTGATAAAGTCAAGGCAAGAGTGCTCTGTTATTCGTTTCATCAAAAATTGTGCACATAAATGCACGCATGTGGCTAAAATATAGGGCACATGGAGAGAAACATATAATTTATTCTAGCAACTCTATAAACAGTCCCTCAAAGAAAGGGCTTCTTTCACTCAATAATGCATCCAGGACCCTCAGCAAGGACCTCTGGGCGCAGTGGGAGGTGGGAGCACCAGCACCAGTGCTGATTTAACAGCAGCATGCCTGGGGTTATCCTGTCCTCTGGGAACAGGGGAGGAAGAGATTACACAAAGAGAAACGCGCAGGTCAGTGCCTGTCTCCCTGCCAGAGGAAGGTGGGAGCAGGAGCACAGAAGAACATAATGGACCACAGGGCTGTCCGCCTCCTCCTCCACAAGGAAAGGAAATAACAGGAGGAGAGGGGAGGATGAGGAGAGAAGAGCTCAAGCTGAGCATCCTCAGCCACCCTCCAGAGCAGCAGCACAGCGAGCGCCTGCAGCACGTCCTGGCAGCAGCCCTGCCTGGCTGTCCTGGGGCTGCTGGCAGATTTGCAGCCAGTGTTTGTCTTTGTCACTTGTTTATTTGGAGAACGCAATGCCAGCACTGGTTTAGATGGTCTCTGTGGTAGCTGGAGGAGAGCAATCCAGGTCCCCGGAGAGCTGGCGGCTGGGCAGCGGCGTGACTCATCATGGGCACAGAGTTAATCAAAAGAGGTTTTGCATCCCTTCTTCCCCCCCCCTCCCGAATGGCATCTCTTAATGATAAAAGTCCCCGTGGTTTATAATTACCAGTTTGACAAGTTCACAAGTTCTCTGTTAATTATTATAATTAGCTTTCACTCGGTGAGAATGCAGGAGTTTAACAACAATATTAACAATGGGAGGACTATTATCAAGAATTAACTACAAAGAGCCGACTAGAAAGAGTTCCTCCTGCCTGCCGGGGAGACCTATTAGTGAGGAGCCCTGCTCTGCTGTCCTCAGCCTTGCTTAACTCAGCACTGCCTTGAAACTCGCTCGGAGAGTTAAAAGCAACAGTTGCATCCACAGAACTGGTAATGGAAGGGAAAAACTCACCCTGTGCTGCTGGGAATAGGACTGAGATTCCAAGCAGCAGATAGGAGGAAATTACAGTCGCAGGCTGCCAGGGACCACAGCCACACACCAGAGAGGAGCCTGGTGCCACATTTGCACAGCCCTCCTCCACTGGGCACAGCCACGTGGCACGCATGGCACCAGCAGCAGGGTGGCTGGTCCCCAGTACATGCCCTCACCCGGGGCTGCCCCGTGAGCCCCAACCTGTCAGCAGAGGCAGGTGGGTACCAAAGAATTTTCGAAGTGGGAGCACCCCAAAACAACAGCCCAAGGCTGTGCTCTAGGAAGCACACAGCACCAGACAACGGGCTGAACAAATATTAGAAAAACATCAGTTTTCAGCACCCTGTGAACTGAAGAAAAACACACTGACTTCTCCAACACAGCAAGACCCGGAACAGACCAACATGGTGCAACTCCCTCATTTCCAAGTTCAAATGTACACAAAATATTTATCCGAAGCGCAGGAGAGCCCAGAGAGGCAAGCTGTGCGAGTAATTAGTTATCTTGAGCTCTTTCACACCTGAAACAGAAGGTTGGAGGGTTTTTGTTTTGCTATTTTCTTTTCCTAATCGCACCTTAGTGAAGCGGCAGCAGTGACCGAGAAGCTTTGGGAATTGACATTGCCAGCAGAAAACACCTTCCGAAACACACGGGAATGTACCTGAGCCTGGGACTGGGACCCCACTCCCGAGGAGCAGAGGCTCACGTGCTGGGGAACCCACCCAGACCCCCTGGGCTCTGGGCTTCTTCCCTGGCTGGAGAGCTTCACGTGCTTGTCAGGCAGCACGTACTGCGCACACTGTTTGTGAGAAATACTCCATTTCAAATACACACACTTTTTTTTTTTTTTTACTGTAAACATGTTTTGATGAAAGTCTCAGTGAAATATTTTGAAGTTTCTGAAATGGAGTGCTTTAGTGTATGCTCTATGAATTTCCTTGGAGTAATTTCTGTCTGAGGGATTTAAATTTGCTTTTACATCCCAAAAGCAGAATGGGGAAAAAAAACTTGAAACCACTAAGATTCCCTGCAGAGAGAACAGGCATTTCCCAGCTACATCTGTTGGGGGAAGAACAGCTACAGAGCCTGAGGTCTGTGAGACAGCAGCAAGATAAATAGCTTCATGCCCTGCCAGCCCGTGCTTAGACCTCTCCCCCCACACAAACATCCACGCTGCATGCCAAGCACTTTCTCCTGGGACAACAACCCCTCAGCACCCATCTCCGAGCACAGCAAAGCCCCTGACCCCAGCATCTCACAGCACTGCCCGGGGAACACAGCAGTACACCAAGGGCTGAAAGCTGCAGCAGGGTCTGAGTCCTGCCAGGGCCAGCTCCGCACGCACACCCACCTCAGTCCTCATCCCTGCTTCACTCCTAGCAGCAGGGATTTATTCATGAAATTCCCCAGGGAATAAATTCTTGCAAACATCTCAAAACTACAGACAGAGGTAAGGAAAAGACCACAAACAAGTCAGATGTTATATATATATATATTCATTCATACACACACACATATATATAATATTTTATATATATAGCAAGTGGAAATGCAGAAGAACAGAGGAGACAATTTCAGAGCAGAGTGTGTGCTGTTCATGGTGTGTGGAAAGCATTCGTTCTCTTTCCAGGGAATTATTAAAGGGTTAGCATCAGGGAACAAATAACTTTTAAATGAAGGAATTCCTTTTGCTTTGCCCTTGCAAACAAATCATTGGTTAACAGGAGCATCAGTGTGGAGATGCTGGACTGCTCCTCTCTAAGCCTTCTGGGAAACTCCTTTGAACACTTACAACATCAGAGCATAGGACCTGATTTGTTAGACAAGCCTGACTTTATTATTTTTTTAAAAGGGGGATATTATCTTCTGCCTCCAAAGGAAAGGGGAAGAGGAAAAAGCCACTGATACAGAAGGGGGTAGAGATACAGAACCTCATTATTAAACAAAATAAATAAAATATACTAGCAGAAAAAGTGTCTTGGCTTTATTACTATATTCTGTCCTCTAAATATTTCATTTCCAACTAATGCACAAGCCAAATGGAAAAAAATCAAGCAAAACTGCACTACTTAGAATATACTTAATTATTGATTCAGCCAAGAGGGAAAAAAGGAAAGAAAATAGAGGGGAAGGAAAGGCAAGGAGCTGTTGGCAAGTTCTCTGTCCTAGAGCTGCTGCTTCAAACCCAAGCAGCTCTCTGGGGAGAGCAGAGCATCCCAGCTGCCCACAGCCCATGTGCTCCCTCAGGTGCCAGGGCTGGGGAGCTCCATTCCTTTAACCAGAGCCAAATGTTGTCCCTTTTTCCTCCATTTCACAGGCAGAGCCCAACACAAAGCAGAGCACGCCACACGCTCACTGTCACCCACGCTGATTTTTCTCATTTTCTGTTTGCTTCCCTTCCTCAGAAGCACAGGCCCAGGCACTGCCAGCCCCAGAGAAGTTTTGCAGGGCAGAGAGAAGCAGAAGGGCTGCTGGTGCTCTGGCTGGGTGCTCTGCCTGTACTCATTTATTCACCAGTCCAGAATTTTGCTTCCTCTTAAAACCATTTGCACAAGACATTCCCAGAACATCCTTCCCTCAGAAACACTGCCTCAGCGGTTAAAAGCTGAAAACACACTGGAGCAAAGAGCTTCAACTCCTGCTAGCAACTGCCAGCATCCCTCCCTGGGGACGTTCTGCCTTAGACAACCCTCGCTGGCTTCCCAGCTCGCTGACACACAGCAGCAGACACGGTACGAGATATGAGATTAGAAGCGACTCACCCGAGCTGTCCCCAACCTTGTCAGCATCCTCATCTTCCTCCCTGGGCACAGCAGCACAAACCAACCCAGCCCCAACCAAACCAAGCAGAGGCAGCCCTTTGTAGGGTCTATTTATACCGAAGTGCCAGCAGCTGGAAACGGGCGCTTTCCACCACCATAAAGGGGCAAACCGAGCACACCTGTGCTGGGGGCACCAGCAGGAAAAAAAGCTTTGGACAGCGGAGGAAGGGAACAGAGAATAGGAAATCAATGGCGAGTTGAGGCCAGAGAGAGCAATTAGGCCTGGGAGCCCCGCCGCTCACTGAGACAGGAGTGAGTTTTTAAGCGTGTGTGAACCAGATTTGTGTGCTTACACAGGGCTGAAAATCTGCCAGACAAGGCAGTTTAACAGCGTTGCCACTTATAGGGAGAAAAACCTAAGCCTCAGTGCATCTGCAAACAGACTCAAGGGACCCGATTTTCTTTCCCTGCTGGGTTAAGCCCAAAGCAGCAGTTCTGAAGTTGTGGGAATTGCACGGGAAGAAACAGAGGGGAAGGGATGACTGCAGCTGGCAACGAGCACAGAGAGGAATGAGCTGTCAGGGCTCAAAGGTGTTCAGCAAGTAAAATAAAATAAAATAAAAAAATAGGCAGAAATACCAGGTCTGACATTAACTTTCATGCTCGCTCTCCCTTCCAGCAGGTATTTGCTGAAGGAAGAAAACATTTTGGTCATTGTTTTTTTTGTGGAAATCCTGTGGTCCATGTTTTAGAACAAAAGGCAAATGGAAACACTGACAAAACCCATTTCTAATTCACAACAAAACGTTCCCCTGAATACATCAGCTCGGAGTCTGATTTCTCACAAGCTTGTCGCTGCCATCACCTGCATCTGCCCTCCATCTCCTAGCCTGGAGAACCATCCACCTTTCCATATTCAAATCCTTCCTAATAAGCTAATTTCTCCCACGAGACACGGTTTATTATAGAGGCAGCAGGCTGTTAACCCTGCCTCTGCACAACTCTCCGTCACCCTTCCCAGTGCCTCCCTGGCGCCGTGCCTGGGGTGCATCCAGCCCCAGGGTGCCCGGACAGGAGCTGCTCAGGGCTCTGAGCATCCTGCAGGTCCCACGTGCCCCCAGTGCTGTGGATAACACGAGTGTGCCCACGTGTGTGTGCCCACAGGGGTGGTGGGGCTGGCAGCGAGTGTCCAGCTGTGCACCCAACCCCTCCTGCAGGCACATTATTTATTTATTAGTTATTTACCTGCTTGGGGGCAATTATTGCTGGCACAAGCATGAGCTGGGGCCACCTGCACAGGTGGTGGCTCTGGGGCGCAGTGGCTCTGCTCCTGAGCTAAAATGCAATTTTGTAGGGTTTACAAGGAGACAGGGTGACAAGATGGGATGTGCCAGACAGGACGCTCATTTCCCAGTCACACCAAACTGGGAGCTGTGGTCTGAGTCTCCCACACAGGTGATTTAAAGCCCCTCTTTCAGCCACCTTCAGCTTTCATCCCCCTAATGTCTGTATATCTCGGTGTCTAGATGTTTCAGTCTATACTTCCCTCTCTCATTCCTATATGTGCTGACCTGTCTTCATGCCCACTGACGAACACAAAGCAGACCTGCCTGCGAGTCTAGAAGGAGGATAACAAAAGCTGGTGCAGGAGGCTTGCATTTCAATGTTTTTTGTGGGAGAAAGGCAGCAGGAGAAGCAGCCCTGTGTTTTCCAGCTACCCAGATCTAAATATTTATAAGTGACTTTTGAGAATGCCTGACCTTCTCCAACCCCTTCTGATGAGCTGCCACCAGGCTCAGCGCGGGAGCAGGGGGGCACCGTGGAAATTACCGGCACGGCCCCGCAGGGCTGGGGAGCAGCTGGGACGTGAGCTGGGGAGCGGCCCCCGCGATGGGCACGCTGAACGGGGAGCAGCACGCCTGCAACGCCAACCACAGATTCAATTAGAAATTTCACTGAAATTTCAAATTATGGCCTTTTTTTTTAAGTGACAGAATTATGCTGTGTTAGAGAGAAAGTGACAGGTAATTTGGGACACTAAGGATTTCTTGGACTCGGTAGTTAATAGGGAGTTTAGCACCAATTCCTCTGTAATTTGCACTTCTGAGAAACCACGTTATTATAAAGTCAGAAATCCCGAGCACTTTCAACTCCGGATCTGCCAGACTGAGGATGACCAGGAATTGAGACGGCCTGCGCCCACAGGTCACCCATTTCAATATCTGAGGCTGGGTGGCTTCCAAATGCGGCCGCTCCAATTGAGGAGCTGAAAATTGGAGGTGACATTCAGAAGTCTCTGAAAATTATAACCCTGACTTCCTCCTTGAAAAGCTTATCTGAATCCTAGCTTATCCTTTGATGAGGTTACTGAAAAAGCATTCTGTTCCTAGTACTTGAAAGATAACAGGCAATATACGACACACTTCTCCCTGGGGGGAAAACACTATCGAACACGCCGAGCATGGGACGCTAATTAAATGGTCTGAATTATGCTGGACATTAAGGTCCTGGGGTGGCTTGGGTTAACCCCTTCCTGTCCTCACACTCATGGGGCTCTTGTTCAGGCAGAGGACTCCTGTGAGGAGCCGTGGATGAGCAGCCTCAAGGAGCCCCCAAGACTTTCATTAGCTAAATAAATTGCCTCCAGAGACCAAACCCACTTTATTTCTGGAGAGACACTAAGCGGAGACCCTGGCTAATCCTGTCCATTGGTAAAGATGTGGCAGTGTTTAAATTTTTGCTTAAATTTAAGCAAATGCTTGGGTTTCTTGGATTCTAATGGATGTTAAGCCCATAGCTATGACCAAACATCTTCATGAGCTTCAGGAAGGAAAGAAAAGTGAGTGGAGAAAGAAATACTGTCATATCAGAGAAAAATGGCAAATTCAGTAATGTTTAATGGGCTGGCAAAAAGGCTATGAAAATTGACCCAACTCTATTTGTGAGGGAAAATAATGTGCCTACTTTAAAAACTAGAGAAGCAATCACAGCTCAGAGGGGGGCAGGGAGAAGGAAAGAAAATGCACTAAAATACAAGATACTATGGCAAAATCGGTACTAATTGCCAGGAGCCAAAGTCCTTCCCTTGCAGCAGCAGCCATAGGTGCTGCTCTCGTGAAGGCGAATGTCTCATGAGAGCTGTGCCCTCCTGATATGCTTCCCTCAGAGGGCACCCTGCTGCCATGGGCTCATCCCCAAATAACAGCAAACTGGCACAGCATGGATCTGGGCACCAGTTTGGGGAGGGATAGGAAAAACCTATTCCTGCAATGTAGCATTTTAATAATGGTCAATTATGCTCTACACAAAGCCTCCTCCTAAACCTCTAACATGCTTCCAAGATGCAGAGTATCCTTGCTTCCTCACCTGCAGGGCTGTACAAAATGTGCCTTGTGTCACCCGTCCTCCTCAGGCAAAGGCTGCAAACCTTTGGCCTTGTGGCAGCCGGAATTACAGCGTGATTTGGCCTTACTTTCAACTTTAAATAACTTATGACAATTCAATACCCAATGTAAGATGGAAACAAGGTTTGAAATGTATAAATTATTGGTTACTAAATGAAAAGCAACTTGAGATAGAGGTTTTCATGACAAGCTGCTGAATGGGTCAATCTCTGTGCAAACATTTGGTATGATTAGTAGACAAGTGCAATCCCGGAGCGCAGAGGGCTTGTTTCCAAATAAAGGAAACTTTGCCTCCAAAGCTCACGACAGTGCTTGGGCTTTGTGTGCGAGAGTGGTCATTTCATGGGCATTTCTGAACAGACAAAATTGAAAGGTTCCAAACCACAAAGGAGAGCACAAAGAGAAAATTGCACAAAATTAGAAACTTTTAAGGCAGAGTTTGAATTTGTACCAATCAAACTGTGCTGGGGGAAGTCCTCTGAGAATGCAGAAAATGGCTCTGGCAGGATTATGAAGTCAGCCCCAGGGATGCTGGCATCTCGCATCAGGAAGGGTTTGGATCCGGCTCCAGCGTGGGCTGCAGACCACGCTGCTGCCTGCAGATGGTCGCAAAGGCACAGTCCACATCCCATCAAATGCCTCATTTAAAAATATTGAAGCACCATGAGCAGTTGTTTTCCTGCTTTTTTCACCACCAGAAGCCACTTTCGTGTGTCCCTGGCAGGAGAACCAAAGCCCCCCCTGCAGCCATCCCACGGGCAGCCCTCCCCACCCCAGGGCCAGCTCACCTGGACGTGCCAGCGCTGCTTCTCTTCTGATGACTTTGTGGCTGAAAAAGCAGACAAAGGGAACAAAAATATTTTAATGGCGTAATTCATTTTAAAATTAGCTCTCTCTTAATGCTGCCCCACCCTCCAAAATGCCGATAATTGTTTTCTGGTTCCCTGCCACATTCCCAGCCAGCGCCTTCAGCACTTCAGGCACCGCTGTGTAAGATTAGCCGGGAAGTGTTCTGAGTGCCTTACATCAAAGGGATTGAAAAACTATAAATTTAACAGAATGTATTATACAGGTGGGGGAAAAATTGAAGTTCTGTTAAAAAAGCAGAGCTCATTTCACTCTGTTCTGGGGCAGGGCTCAAGGCAGTTAATGTGTCTCTGGGGAAAGGCTCCAGACCGCTACTGCTCAAACAGCCTCGAGCCTGGAAAATGGGGGAAGAGCAACAGGTGGGAGAAGTCCCCAGGTCCACTGAAAATGGGGAAAAGCATGCGGTTTCAGCAGGTGGTGGGAAGCCTTGGGTGGCCAGCATGTGTCAAGTGAGAGGTGAGGCTTTTGGTGCAGCTCATGGAAGCTCAGATCTCTGCACCTCCACCAGCAGGCTCCTGAATTTGGCTCCGGAGACGTCCTGTGCAGGCAAGGGAGCCCCAAAGGCAGGGGCAGGGCGGGATGGGGGCAGCTTTTTGTGCCCTTCTGTGTCCAGAGGCTCCGTGTGGAGCACTGGGGTCACTGATCCCCTGTGTGTGAGGGGCAGTGCAGGAGGACATGAGCAGGGGCAGCATCGGGTGGGCACCCGAGGGGGGCTCCCCCCGCAACGCCTCCTGCAGCCACCTGCAAAGTGCAGATGGAGGGGAGAAGATGAAAACGGAGGAGGAAAAGATGAAGCCAGGAGGATCAAAGGTTAGGAAAATGTTTTGCGAATTGCCCGTGACAAGCTGCCACCCTTAATCAACCTCTCCCCGCTCACCCCAGCCCCCGGCCGCACGCTGCCGGCGCTGCCTGCTGCGCCACGCGGGCTCGCAACGGCACGGCCGCTGCTGGGGCTTGTGCTGGCTGTGGTGGCCGAAACAACAAAGGCGAGCAGCACTTGGGGGAAATTCTTCAAAGGGCCCTCGCCTCAAAAACGTTGAACATTATTTCCATGGGCCCTTAAACAGAATAATTCATTAGTCAGCTAAGAACAATCAATATCGCGCTCCAACAATTTATACACTGACTCTGTTTACCCAGTAGACCCTCTTTGATAATATTATTTATGATTCTAAATAACTCCATCGGTGTTCAATAGAGCTGGGAGGCACCTAGGGGACCGGGGCACAATCAAATTATGAAGACATATGGTTTACTCAGCGCTGGAAATGTTCAACTGCATTTCATTGCTGTTAGTCCTGCCGCAGCACCTTCCCCAATCACTTATACAACCTTCTTAATATCGTTTGCTGTAAGGGAACACTTCTTCAGGGAGAGGGCTCTTACGCAGCTGACTGAGGGATGTGGCTGTAAAGGGAATTTTATTGTGGCTATTTCTGCATTCTCGGCACTGAAGGACACGCCAGGCGGCTTGATGCGTCCCAGGCCACGGCAGCAATTAAACCTCTGCCTTGCTGGGGCTTCGTGGAGGCGAGGGGGGGGCTGCAGGCACCCGGCCCCATCTGATGGGCACACAGCATCGTGCTCCACAGCTCCTGGCTGTATTTATGCTCAATGCGTATACTATGCACATTTTAATAAAGTGCTTCTGATATACCCACAAACTGGCCAAATGCTGAGTCATTATTATCGACAGAACGTTGCATAAGTACTCTGCCAAGCGTCCTCTGGGCTTTGAGGGTGTATAAAGCTAACACTGGTGCTATATTGCTCTATAAACTCTAGTCCTCCCCGCAGAGAAGCAATAATTAATCAGACGATGCATGATATGTAACAAATTAAAAAGATAAAACTTCCCAACAAAAATTATGGGACTGGAGAGACGCGGGCTATGCGTTGCAGCGAGCTGTCCCTGGCTTCCCATTTCCCTCCCTCTGTTGGCACATAACTTACAAGGGCCGAATCCTGCAAGCACTACAAAGCCCCAAACCCTGCCGCTCTCAGGCTCTGCCGCAGCAAAACACTGAAGCACCTTTATCCGAGGCACCGAGCCACCCGGCCGATGTCAGCACATCCTCGGGGCTGCAGGATTAGGCTGCAGGGCAGCAGGCGAGTGCAGGCAGGGCTGCTCGTGCTGGGGAAGGCGGCAGCGCTCGCTGTAAGGGGGCAGATGAAAGTCGGCGCCTTCTGCTTTTGAACACATCCTGAGAACTCTTCTCAGCAGCGATCATGCTTGTTCGCAGCTAACAAATAGCCAAGGCTATAAAATAAAGCGAGAACAGTTACCACTGTGGAAATATAATCTCCGAGAAAATCCCACTAGAGTAATAATTAAAACTGATACTGAAGACTCTGACAACCCTGGATTTATTTTGGGTTTTAAGCTATTTCTGCTATGCAATTTCCTTTTGAAAAATCAGCATCTCCTTTCCATAGCAGATTCAGATATTTCAGTATCTGTTCCCCACCCCCAGCCCCCGAAGTGCAATGGAAAACTAAACAGGGACATTTACTCTCGAATGGAAAGACGAGACATTTTTCACTTGGAAATGTCAGTTGTTGTTTTTTTTTTCACTTCCATTTTCACATGCAAATTTGCACTTTTGTTGAGACCCTGTTTTATACTGGGAAAACATTTAGGTGGAAAATTTCCAGCCAGCCCCTGTAATTACCCAGGATGTATGGCATGCAGCAGCCTTCTCCCTACTGCTCCTAAAACGGTAACAACGGGAACATCTCTTTGTATTTGCCAGCTGAGGATGATTAAGAAAGAAGCCAGTAGGGGGCCAATATATTTTTTTTTCTTATTTAAAACATTTGGAAATAACCTATCATCATGCATTCGGGCACACAGCTTGGCTCTTTCTCTGCTCCTTCCCATCACAGCTCCTCTCTCCCCTCCCGAGCTTCCCAAATGGACTGATGTATGCAGCTCTGGGAGCCGCTTTAATCCCCAGTCTGCAGAGCAGACACATCGCTAACAGCCATTGATTGCACCAGCGGTCAGCAGGAGAGCCAGGATCTAGCTGTAAAGTCCTCTCTGGGTGACCAGCCGGGTAAGATCCCTGGGTAGCAGTGCTCCTGATGACCAAGCAGTGGTCCAGCCTCGGGCTCGTGCCTCATCCTCCATCCCCGTGTCGTGCACCCATCACCCTGCCAGCACTGCTGGGTGGTGCTGCTGGCAGCCCCAGGCCCTCTGCTTGCTGAGCTCCCTGCTGAACAAACTCACAGGCAAAATGTGTCAGGGGTCATCACTGATTGCAAACAAACAGATAAATAAATAATGAAACAGGACAGGCTCTGGGAGCGTGTTCCAACTCCCTCTTCCTTCCTGCTGCTCTCTTTTGCCTTCCCTTTTGCACTCCTTGCTCTCTCCAGACTTCCCCAAGTAGCCAAGAGCCTCATTCTCAGGGGAATTGCCTTCCCAAGAGCTGTCTGTGCAGCTCCTTCCCTCCTTCCCCAGCCCCAGGGCACCTGGCAGTGTTTGGGGCAGCAGTGTAGCTGTGCCACCCCTCCAGTACCTCCTGCACAGTCACTTCTCTTTCTGCTTATTGCTCCTTAGCCAGCCCCTCCTGCTGGGCTCGCTCGCAGCTGCTGATGGGGACCAGGTCCTGCTCCCGTCCTCCCGAAGGTGTGCCTTAACAGCACGCCGGGTAATATACTTCTTATTCCTCCTGCTTAATACCCCGAACTCTTTAAATGGTGCTGAGTCTAACTGAGTGGTGGATAAACATTAGTTTCACAGCTCACAAAGCAGAACTGCCGGCTACTGCCAGTCTAGACGTAATGAGTTCCTCCCGGGGCCCCTGGGAGCGTTTAGAGTGGGCTCTTCTTTACCCAAGCTGCCAGTCAAGCTGGTACCAGGGGGGAAGAAGCGCCGTTAATCTCTTTCCCACCATCCCATCCATAGCTGAAATCCCTTCGAGCATGTAACAGTTTTATTTTAATGTGCCATCCTGGCGGCGCGCGGGCAGGAGCGGCGTGGGCAGGGCGCACACAGCCCGCACGCAGGCTCCTGCGCCTGCCGCTGCCATCCCGGCTGCAGGCTGGGCTTTGGGGCTGCCATCAGCCAGCAGGACGGAGCAAACAGCAAGGGAAAAGTCTCCCGTGTTCTACTTTTCGTCCAGGCTGCTGTTGTCACCTCCACAGATATTCCTTAATTAACAGCAGATTGCTGTTCTGTGGAGGGAGACTAATTTAGCGCCCGGGTGAGAAGCAAAGAAAGTTTGCTTGGCAGCTGGTCACCAGTGGCCAGAGACATCTCCCACTGCGCCGCGCTTTCGCTGGGACTCTAAATCATTTGTCAGGAGCTTTTCCCAAGCGGTCGGAGCGAATCAGCTAATGAAGATGATGTCAGGAAGACTTTGAGGTCCCAGCGGCCCAGCCAGCTCCTGCCCAGTCCCTCGTGTCCCCCGCTGGAAGGTGACACACTGCTCGGTCCCACCTCTGCTCTCCTGCTCCCACCACCACAACAACCTCAAGACAGGCAACGTCATCAGTTGTCAGCACTTAATGCCAAGGGGACATTTGTAGGAGGAAAAAGATTTGCTGCTCCCCCTCCCCTGGGGCTGGGATGTTGTTTTTAGGTGAGGTGACCTGGGGTGGATCCTTGGCTCTGCATTGGGAAGGTCCCCACCAGCAGCACCATCTTACCTGATGCCAGCACATCTCTGGAGCTATTGACAGCTGCTTGTTTCTGCAATTTTGCAGCCACGGGGCTGGATGGACCCAACCCCCACTGACCCCATTTGGGAGCATCCCCAGGCTGGGATGCACTTGTGTGCTCCTGCTGCACACACACACGAGCTCACACCTGCTGCCACACACACGGTGACAGCACACGCAGGTGCCTACACCCCGCAGGAGCTGCACTGGCTCCCGGCTGAGAGGTGAAAGGAGTCACACGTAGGATTTATCTACTGCTTCTCTGCAGGCCTCTTCCCAGAACAGGTTGGACATACGAGATGGAGAATGAGAAAGAGTCACTGCTAGGCCCTTTCCAAAAGCCTGATGGACTGCCTGCCAAGCACTAAATATATCCAAGCTCCGTATGTCAGCCCAGGGCTGCTGCTCCCGCATCCCCCACGTCAGCAGAGCAGCAAAAGCAAAAGCGAGCTCTAATCCGCAGAGATGGGCAGGGTGCCAGAGTGGACTTTTCCATCCCTAATCTCCAAGACGATGGACACCTGTGCCTCTCCTCTCTGCCTGGCCGTATTTAGCAGCTGTAATTATATCCTTTCAATCTCTGTATAAATAACTGGAATTCCGGGTAAAGTGTTGGTTTGCTTGATTTACATCCCCAGTAAGTCAATAAGGTTGCAACAAGGATAAATCAAGGCAGAACTGCATACTCAGAAGATCTGAGAGGAAGAAAGAGAAACTTCTGCTCCCCTCTCTCTCCCATTACTCATGCTTGTTTATAAAGTGGCTAGGATAGTTTTGGCATTAAATAAACATTATGTGATTGCTAGAATATTTCATCATTGCCCTAAGTGCCCACAGAGGGTTGCGGGAAAGAGGCACTTGTTTTTCCAGACTACTTCTCTTTTCAGGCCACCAAGAGCAGGGCTCTAAGGGCAGGCTGACAAACTGAGGCTGCTGAGGGGGCCAAAGCCCCTTGTCCTCGCCCCCACCCTCTGCCCAGCCTCCCCACCTCCAGCTGCTGACTTGGGCTGAATTTTTGTCAGGACCTGAGGAGAGGGGGGGGAGCGAGCTCCAATTCCCAGCCCTGCTCCTTAAAGCTGCTCAACTCCAGGGCTCCCGGGAATTCCTCCTTGGAGCAGCCTTGCTTTTTTCTTTGCAAAAGAGAAGCTCACGGAAGTCAGGGAGCTTTTGCGAGGCCCTGGAGCCCTGCTGTCGCTTCCTCTCCCCCATCCTTCTCCTCCATCCGACCACTGCTCCCCGGAGGTGGGATTGTGCCCTCCTGCTGTCCCACCTGCCCCGGCTGCCCTCGCCTGCATGCTGCCCGATAACCTAGTCCCAAGCACCATAATAAATGTTTTCACATCAAACCAGAGCTAGACATTCATCAATACTCCAGTCCTTGGCTGAGGGGAATGTGAAAACAAAACCCCACCTCGCCACTGATTTGCAGAGTTGTTAGTCTCAAGCTAGACCATAAATCGGTGCGTATGAGCAGGCAGCGAGAGGGGAACATTAGCTGGTGAAACAGCAGCACTCTGCGGTGAATGAAAAATCATTCCCCACCCCCTGCCCTTCCAAGAGCAGCACCCAGCACAGCCCGGGATGGAGACGGAGAGGCCATCACCTCCCAAGGGCTGTGGGGCTGGGGTGCCTGCCAGCCTGCTTTGTCCTTGCACACAGGGAGTGCTGCTGGGCTGCACCTCGGTGCCATGTCACACTGGTTTGTGGTTTGGAAGGGGCTAGACAAGCCAGGTAGAGGCAGGGAAAAGCCATGGCACTGACTGCGGCGTCTGCATCATCGGACAGCAGGCTGCATGGTGGGGTGTGCGATGGTAGATGGACGAGTCTGTCCTGGATGTTTTTCAAGTGGAGATTAAGCACTGAGTAGGTTCTTTTTATTTAAGATGCCATATGTCTCTTCCCTCTAAATATCTCTTCCATCAGATACCGCTGTGATTCCCAGTCTGCCTTCCAGCCCTGCTTTTCAGCCACTATTCCAAACACTTCATAAAATCACATTAAATCAGGGATGGAAAATACTTTGAAGACTCCTTCTGTCCATTCTCCTGCTACATGTCAGGCCCAAATGCATGCACAGCTGCTTTGTCCACTCTGATTTAAAACCTCTCCACTAATACAGTTTCCAGGCTCATGTATTTGTGACTTCTACATTAGAGCTGGGGGGGCTTCTCCCGGGGCAGGCTCCTACCCGCTCCCTCACCATCCTACTGCTACCCTCGCTCCGCATCCCTGCTCAGCCCCTCCTTCCCCAAGCGATCATTAGCTAGGTGGAATCAAGGGCCCTAAAGGTCACTTCACAATACACATTGTCGCTGTCTCTTAATGGATTTTTCTGACGCGTGATTATTTCTGCAGCAGCGCGTGTGCCGCCAGCGAGGCGCAGGTAGCGGTGGCGACCAGCAAGCTGAGGGGGGCTACAAGCAAAGGGCCTGGGCAGCCAAATGTTGGCGTTCGGTGATAAAGGTTTCACTAGTGAGACATTTAATTACCTGGAGAACTTCTTTTCCCATTTCATGGGAAAAAAGGTGAGCAAGGACATGGGATGCTCAGAGCTGTATGCATCCAGAGGAATGGCCAGCACGCTGGAGCAGCAGGCTGTGAGCAGAGGCAGCTTTTTGTCTGGGGGCAGAAGCCTGCTCTGGCTTGGTGACTTATTTGATTACACTGTGAATTCTCTTCTCCATCTGTGAAATGGGGATGGCAACACTAGCCTTTTCCCCTGCTGTGAGTTTCAATATATCAAGGACTTTGAGGTACTTAATACTATGTAAATGGGAGACATATCAGCTGTGCCTCAGATAAATGAATTTCACTTAGATTGATGGGTGTGAAGCACTTCCAAAATTAGGCCTATTCTTCTTAAATCAAACAGTTTCCCCAAGCCAGTTCAGCTCCATTGATGTAGAGGAAGTCATCAAGATGCAATTCATCATCAGGTTCAATAAAATACCCTCAATGGACTGACCCACCATGTGCTGCCTCTTCTTCACAGTGCAAGCTAAAGTTTGGTCAAACGTATGAGGAACACGACTCTAGATCTCTGCAAGCAGCATCATTCAGCCTGCAAACCCTGGACATGCTCTTGACTGGACTAAAAGCACATTAAAGTGTCTTACACAGAGCTGGGAGCATCGCCTGCATATGCAGGGTCATATTCACAGTGTTTATGGATCAGTGGATTTGAACTGCAAAACACTGCTTTCCCCAAATATTTGTCTGATCATCTTCGTCTTCATGGCTGAATGGGAAACAAATCAAACTTGGGTACTTCTCTGACCCCTGCCTCACTACTGCAGGTCTGTGCCACTCTTCTGCAACCTTAGGTAGAGGACGGGCACTATTTCTGGGCACTGGGGCTGAAAAAGCAGCGCGCAGTAACTGGAGTGCCTGCTCTAATGTTTAGGCTGAACTCTATTTATGACATTAAGTGCTCTATAACAGTATAGATAATGTCATAAACCTCATTTCATTCGGTTAGCAAACAGTAAATCCATCTCACACATAGAAACATCACTGTGAAACTGCAGGTAGCTGAGTAATGTTGTGGTAAACCACCCCGAGCTGTTAACTACAGCTTTATGTTCGCATACATGTTGGTACTACAATTTCTCTGCGAGGCAGCGCTCAGCCCTGGCACCAGGTGTGAAATCTCCCCATCCCATGAACAGACACCACAGGCCAGGGGTGTGCTCACACCAGCAGGGCCAGGGAGTGGGGGGCACGCCAGACCCCGGGGCTGCAGCTCCCCCTCTCCAAAAACGAAGTGCCTCCCGACTGAGAGCACCCGTATGTTGTTTATGCACGGATCAGCTCAGCTCTCTCCAACTTTTTTAACTGCAGATCATCAGCAAAGCTGGGCAAATAATTTAGCGCGTATCATTTATTCTACGAATTTTGATTCTTTGCCCACAAGCTGCTCATGCTTCTCACAGAGGTCCTATGAAATTATTCAGAGGAACTGCTGCCTCGGCCTATAGCTTGTTCAGCCGGCTGACAGCAAGTGTTTGACACCCCCAGCACTGCCATGCTGCCCGCTTGGTTTGCTCCAATTTGGTGCCTCCATCATCCCGTATCTCTTCTGCTCATAGCCTGGAAGAAAACTGACCTTAGGGGACACTTCCAGTGGTCAAAGCGCTGCAACAGAAACCTTACCTGGGTGCCCAGGACAGCCATTTCCAGTCCCTCACATGGAACCAGGCATCGTGGTACACCGGGTACAGCAACTGGTTAGCTGAGTGATCATCGAAACATGGTCACATCATCCATATGTTTGTATCAAAATGCCCCACACTGTCATTAAATGAAACTAAATATACACAGGAACAGCAGTAAGCACAGCTGTGATGTTTTTACCCATTGGCAGTGGAAAGGAGATGTTGCCGCAGCCTCACGCCTAACTGCAGTGCCAGTTACCAAGCTTTCCTGTACTTATGTTTAAGCTGCGAATTAAATGGCATCTGTTTGGGGCTGTTTTCCCTCTGCCACCACGCTGCACTTCTCCCCCACACAGCGGAGCATCGCCGCAGGCTGGGCAGAACCAGGCACCACCACCAGCAGGGGCTCAGAACCACACAGCTTGCAACCCCGGGAGCAGCACCGAGGCTACGGGGGCAGGAAAAGGGCTTTGAGGCACCTGGCAGGGCTCGGAGCAGGTTGCAGCATCCTCCTTGGTTGTGCTTCTGCTCCTGAGAGGAATCACTCGTGTGCTCCCTGCTGCACAGCACAAAGCACGCATCTGTTGCGACCGCTCGGCATAGCCCTGGAGCTCGTCTCCAACTTTAGCTCTGACGTCAAAGTTCAAGAGCACTGAGCAACATAAAGAAGTGCACAATTCCAAGTTTTGGGAAATACCAATTCCAGGTTTGCTAAAAATTATTTTTATGGTGGCAGACTGGTTTGTTCCTGCCCAACTAACATGTTAATTGCATCAGGGGTTTACAGCCATCACCACACGGTGTTGTCTCTGTGAGACAGGCAGTAAAATAAGTAAAATAGCGAATATAACTTCCCAGTAACAATTCTTCCAAGGTAGGAGTTGATGTGTTTGTAAAAACTGCCATATCAATGTCTGATTGCAAATTAGCCTACCGGCTCTTTAGGAATGTCTTGATTGTTACCATTACCAGCCACTGGGAATTCAGATGGCAGCCACCCCACGGACAGCCTCCATCCCTTTCCTTTATCATCTAAACATTGCAATCCTGTCTGCTGGAAGAGCTATGGCCCTTGAAGTTAGATGTGCCTGCCAAGAAAAATGTTGATTTTCTTTCTCCACCTACATTCAGATATCTGATTAATTCAATGCAAGGAGCAAGGAATTAAGCTGCTTCTTTTTTTTTTTTTTTGCTTTTTTAAGCTCAATACAGAAATATTGATGTAGAAAAATACAGTGGCTGTTAGAGTTGTCTTGTGACCAAGACAGCCTTAAAATGTGTTTTAGCCTGACTTGGCATGCTAGCTTTTAGGAGCTAAGCAGAGAAGTGAACTAATCCGAGGCCTTAATGAATAATGTTCAAATCCAACTTCCATTTTCAAATGCGTCCATACGTTAGAGAATGACTCACAAGGTGTTTGTTGTGCGGCGGAAGAACAGACGAACTGGGAAGGGTATTTTTATGTGTTTGTGAATCATAGTATATGATATTTTCCTCCACTGTGCTTCTCTGCCCTAACAGTTTTCTGCAATGAAATCCATTCAGCTGTACTGGAAATGTAGGCACTTTATAGAAAATCTTTAATAGTGCTAGCACAAATGGATGGCTCTTATTTCCTCCCTGCAAAGTGGCGATTTGCAAAACCACTGCCAACAAATATTTACCCCCCTCCCCCAAGCCATTAAATAAAGCCTAATGGAAATGCCTCCCGGCACACGCCACCCAGACAGGCTCGCTTTGCAGGCAGCACCCCACCGGCGTGGGCACCCCGGGGAGCACCTGCAGCCTGGCAGCGAGCTCAGGAAGGCAAGCACCGCTCGTCCCTATAGCCAGATGCATACGTGAACACAGACACAAAAGGCATTGGGTGATGCATGGGTGCACAGCCCAGTGGTTTCCCACTGCAGGGATCAATGTGGAAACTCACTCACCAACACACATCAGCAGGGACACGTGAACGCGCGGCCACGCCGGTGCCAGCATCCACACAAACGCATGCAGAGACAGGGAAACGCATAGATCATTTCCAACGCTTTCTCTCCTGGCTCCAATGCCTGTTTATTTTCTGGTACGCTCGTCTTGCTGGAATTTTTAACATTTAATTAGTTGAGCCAGCTGCTTTCGCTTTACAAAGGGCTGCTTAGTTTTGTCTTGTTCTAAATGTGTTTCTTTTGTTAGCAGGATCAATACACGCTCTGGCCGAGCTGCAGAACCCAGTCCTCCAGACCCCACCGCTGTTTATCTGCCGCATTGTGCTCCCGAGCAGGGTTCAGGTACAGGCTGCGAGCTGCAGGCTTTGCACGGGCAGTGTCAGCCAAGCCGGCCTGGATTCCAGCCTGGGCTTGGAGGGGAACAAAGCACAGAGCTGCGATACGTTTCCTCTTCATCCTTCTCCACCGAATCGGAGCTGCGAGTGACCTTACACTCTGCAGATTATTGTCCCTTGGAAACAGGATGAAAACCAAAGGATTCACTAAGTAGAAGAAAGATTTCTGCCCAGTCGTGGTGGGGCGCGGATCCTGCTCCCCTGGCAAGGGGATTCTCACCAGCTGGAGCATAATCACTGCCTGTGTGGATGAAAGATGCTGAATTTTTATCAACAGAGCTCAAAATCCCCCCTAGGAACAGACCACGGGAGAGCTCTCTGGTTACAAGTCCCCACCAGGCAGCTACAAAGGCTCTGTGAGCAGACACATCAGCTGGAGCCACGCTGGCTCGGCACCGCCAGCCTCTCCAGGCCAAGCCAGGCAGCTGGGCGAGGGCGCATCCATCCCTCCCCGGGGTCTGGGGGAGATGCTGAGTCCTGCAGGAGCTGAGGGTTTGGGGCTGTAATTAAGGACAGACACAGGTCGGCTGCTGAGCATCCCCAGAGAGGCTGCTTCCCCTGGAAGCACGTGCTCAGCAGAGGGCTTGGGCTGCTCCATCAGCGAGGGGGCACAACTATGGCATGGCCCTGGAGAAGGAACCCCGTGCGACTGCAGAGCCTCGGCTTTGCACAGCTGGTTGTATCGGGACCCTCACCCGCGATCAGATCAGCAGCAGTGGAGCTGCACGCTGACTACCAATGTTCCATCAAGCAGCGCGCTCCGAGCACGGCGCCTGCTTTATGCAGAGCACAGCGGCTCCAGGCACTGCCCTGTCCCTTTGGCGATGCAGCACACATCTCGGCCAGCAGCCGAGCTGCTGATCTCCCCGGGCACTTCGGCAGCCTATGCAAAACCCTCCGGGGAAATACAGCGCATCTGGGGCACGTCAGGAAGGGAGCAAGAGTTCCCTTTTGTAGGGCTACAAGGTAGCGCTGGCACTCATTACACTTCTGTTAGCAGAGAGGCCAAAACTGCAGAGCCTGGAGAGGAGGTGTCACGGCAGCACGGGGAAGGGCTTGTTCAGACAGCGGTGCAGATGGGAAACACGCACGACCAGCCCCACGAGCCCTGTATGAGCAAAAGGATGCTGTGAAAAGCCCATCAGCTTTTCACACATGCACAGGCAGACCTGACATCCACTGCTGCCGCAGGCTGAGCCCAGCACGGCAGCGATGGTCCCTAACAGGCCAGCGAGGAGCTGGTGCCGTGCTCGGCTCCGCCGCAGGCTCCTGACAGCGCGGCGGGCAAGGGGAAGCTGCAGATTCGTGAGCAGCACAACCCAAAGAGCTCCCCTGCTCCCAGCACAGGCTGCGGTGCCCCGAGGTTTGCTCTGACTTGTCTCAACCCTGGAAGGAGGTCACGGCCTGTCCTTAAATCTTTTGCTGAATTACCAGGCAGCATGCAGCCTTTAACTATTTCCTAGCTCCTGAAGACAGTCACAAGCTACATCTGTTTTTTTCCAGATGATCAGGTATGCTATGGGTGTAAGATAAACAGTGTGAAACCCAGGTGACACTCAGGTGACAGCCTGTTTGAAGTTCGACATCGCGCCCTTTCCCAGAGCAGCATCCTCCCTCTCCGGAGTGGCTCTGCAGCATTATCGCAGCTTCAAGGCTGACTTTCACATCACCTTTCCTTGATTTTGGGTAAGGTCAGTCTTCCCTTTTGGTCTTTCAAGTCTGGGTTTTGCCTCGCTTGCTTTGTCTATTCTGCATGCCCACATTCCCTTTCTAGTCCTAGCCCCCGTAGCTCTTGGAATTACTTTGGGTTAATCACTTCAGCAGGTTCCTTTCTGTCCCAGGTCCCTCTCCCCACTCTTTCCTTCAGATTCGGGAAGCTCCCTGCTGACGGAGCGAGGAAGAGCAGCTACAGCACCACTGTGCTCCCCATCCCCTGGCAGCTCTACCCCGTGCTGCTGCTAATTCAGCGCTGGCAGAGATTAGGAGAGAAGCGCCGGCCCCATTAAGGTCGCTGAAAAAGAGTCCATTGATTTCAGGGGAGCTGGGATTTCAGCCTGATTATCTCTATCGCTCATGAAAATACTTCTAAGGAGTTTGCCTTTGGAAAAGGGCAGATTGCCTCAAATGTCAGGTGTTAGCAAAGCATTTCTGCATCCCTAGACAGCCTCCCTTCCCCAGCTTCAAATGGCACAAAAGGACCCCTGTGCTATTCTATTCAGACCAGACGAGAGCTCGTACCTTGAAAGGCGAGAGAAGTTTGCCCGAAAATACACACATGAACTTCCTTTTTCAATAGCTCTAATAATGTTTTTTCTCCCAGGAAATAAATTTTTAATTGTTCTTATTCTTCCATACCACCTTTGAAAAGGATTTGCTTTTTCATTGAAAGTCCAAGATAGAACACTTAAAAGTTTTCAATTTTCAGGCCCGAACGAGCCTATCACTTCTGACATAAACAAACAAAGCCTGAACATGTTTAATGAAACAGTTTGGGCTTTAAAAATGAATGCTTTTGTTTTGCTCAAAAAGCCATTTGTATCTCCAATCCCGAAGACATTTTCCCCAAACCCATTTAATCCATCTCTAAAAATCTTTTCTTCGAGAGAGGTGTAACAGACACTTGCTCGCCAGGCTGGATTTGCCTTCCTCCTCATTAGAGCCACCAGAAACGAGCCCTGTGCTCGGCAGGGAAATGAATCCGCTACCAGCTGCTCAAGATAGCGGAGGGAGCGTGGCGCTTATCGCAGGTTAGTCCTCTGATAAAAGAACAAAAGTAGAGCTCAGCAAACGATATCTGGCAAACAATAATGTGCACTTTTTCCCTCTATTTCCCTCTTCCAGTTGTCAGTAAGCAAAACTTTATCATTTTCCCCAGCACGCTTGTCCCAGTAATTGCGTAGCTGACCCCAGACGGGGATTTCGGCCCTGGGCACCGCGGCTCTCCCGGGCACCCCTCCAGCACCAGGCTTTGGTTGAAAACCCTTCTCTTTATGAGCTTCAAATTCATTTCTAGCAGGCACCGACATAAAAACTGCTGTCCATGCAGTTGTTCCTGCCAGCAAACTCATTAGCAGAGATATTCATTGAGAGCGAGCATAAAGGAGAAATGAACTCAGCTGCCCAGGCTCTGCCGGCTGCGGCTCCCCGAGCAGAGGGGCAGCCGTGCGGACACGCACACCCCTGCCTGCACACTGCCCCGCTCACACCCATTGTGATATCTTCCTCTCAGCCTGGGCAGCTTCAAGGAATGCCAAAGCTCTGCCAGAGAACTGCTGATTTTGCAGAGCTCCAGCCCAGGCTGGGGAGCTTCTGGCCACAAGGCTTCAACAACAACGCTCGCTTGGAGAGCAGCACCCAGCACAAAGTCACGTCTGCACCTAAACCACCCCCAGGCTGCTGGGCTGGGGCTCCAGTAGATGTCCACAGCTCCAACCTGAGACAAAAAAAGCAAAGCAAGGGAACGCTCACTGTGCCTGATGCCTGTTTGCAGTGGGGTATCCAGTTTGGGGAGATGCTGACGCCAGGTTTCCTGCAGAGGAGCACAGCACGTTTCTGTACGTGCAAAGCTTCAGCCCTTTTTGAAACAGCCAGACTTGGTTGCCAGGCAGCTCTGGGTGGCTCTGGGCATGTGTAAGCCCTCTGCAAGGAGGAGCACTCACCCCCTGCTTCCCCAGCCCCTACCTGGCAGCTCCATGCACTCCTGGGGAGCACCCAGCACCTCATCACCCCCTGCAGCTGGGACAAACCCATGGGAGAAAGGAACCAGGAGCCACCAAGAGCTTCTTTATCACGGGGACCACCCCTCGTTAAACCCCCAGAACAGCCTCAGCTGCTCCCAGTGCCCTGGGTGGTGCCAGAGGCTCCCTGATGGGTGCAGCTGGGCACTCGCCCTTGCTCTGCCTGTGCTGGGTGAGGGGCTCCATGTGGGTTTGTGGGGCTCCATATGGGGCTGTGGTCCTCCCCCAGCCCAGCTCTGTGGGCTCTGCCTGCCTGCTGCAGCTCAAGGTTGGTCCCTTTGCTGCTGCAGGGCTACCCCAAAGGGGAATTCTCCAGTGCTGAGCTCCAGCATTGGGAACGTGGTTTACAGTTCCTCCCTGAAAGAAAAACAAAAGAGCATTAAAATCAAGTGGAAACAAAGACAAGAGGGTTTGGAGGGCCTGACTTATGAGGAGACATAAAGGAACATAACATATAGGCCTGTAAAAGAGTAAAGGGGCAGAGGGGAGATGTGAAGGATATGAGAGAGCTGTACAAATAATAGCAATAATAAAAATAATGATATTTATAAATTGCTCACTCAAGAGCACGGAGGGACCCAAGCAGACAATTAAAACACAATAATAATAAACAATAATAATTAAAATCTCATAAAACACATCATAGGAAAAGGAAGCAAAATATTCCAAAGCTCCTGAAATCCTGCAGAGGACATAAAACAAAGGCAAGGGGGAAAACTTCTCTGAGGTTGACTGAGAATATATCACAACCAGGAATGGGTTTCTGCCAAGGGAAAGGGGATGGGGAGAAGAGAGGCTGAGACTAGACAGAAAGGCAAGGAGCACTGTGGTTAGGGCCATGGGCGGTGGCAGAGCAGCACACAGCTCGTTATGCTCAGCAGCAACAATTGCTGGGTGCTGGGGGTGCTGGCACGGCCCCGAGCACGGCCACGAGCAGGCACGGGCACTGCCCTCCCCATCGGGAGCCTGCGAGTGTGCCAAGCTGCATCATAAGCTGATTTTCAGGGAACTGTTCATGGCTATTGCGAATCATTTGCTTTCGGATAGTGTCTAATCTGCTAGCTTTTCACCAAATATTGGATCACATTCCAGGAAACAGTGGGCATCAAATCTGAGCCCAGCGGGATGCCTTTAAATGATGTTGTACTGGTGCGTTCTGTCATGTCGTCCCAAACTTCAGCGCGGCGCAGGCTGGCAGGGGGATAACACGTCCTGATTAGGAACTGAAAGACAAGTGCAAGCTCTCACTCTCTTTCTCCATGCATTTGTATGTGTACGCGTGCTCAGATCCTCACTGTATATTCTGTGGAGACAGGAGCTGGAGATCAGGGTAGTCTAAAATGCAGCATGACTGCAGCACATACAAGCAGGAGCGCACCAGAATGCCTCTGACAAGTTACACCAATTATATACCAGTTATTTGTCACATCTGTTAACTCATCAGTTTGCATTTCAGGCATGAGACTACGTCTAAAGATAAGACAGCAACAAGAAAAGTGGGGCAGACTGACGGTGCAGAAGGGTGATGTTTATGAGTCCTTGCCCAGCACCAGCCCTGCCCGCCCCAGGATGATGCACCATAAATATGCATGCAGCATGGCAACAGGGTATCGCTGCATTTTGACATGTATTACATGTTGGAATAACTCAGAGGGATTTCTGCTCAGTATAATAATGAGCGCACCCGGTAATAGCCAGCTCCAGGAGAGGAGACAAAGCCGGAGTTACTGCACCTGCAGTTTAATAGTTGGAGAATTGTGATCTTAGAAAAACAGTTTGCCCTAACGACATTACCCATACAGTGAAAGCCTCTTGTCTCGTTTAAGCTGGCTGTGGGAGATGTTTGCAGCCAGAAGACTCTCAGAAAGGATACGTTTTCTGACAGCGAGAAGGTCACCCAGACCGAGAGCAGTGCTGTGTGCTTCTGCTGCATTGAAATTTCCGTGCCCTCAATTCGGCATCGTGATAGCAGACGAGCATTAGGGACAGGGAGGCCAGCCAAGAAAATGCTTTTCTGATGGGCTTCGGAGCCAGGAGCTGCGGGGAATCATCGGGGGGGACTCACATCCCCAGTACCGGGGGGCACCGAGCAGCGGCTGCTGCCGGTGCTGGGGAAGGGGTGCCTGCCTCCCCAGTCTGGAGGGATGCAGCTTTTGTGCAAGAAGAAATTCCCTCATCCCTTCCTTTCCTGCATCCCAAACGTGCCAGCAGGATGTGGCAGGAGGGGCAGAGGCCGTGTCCAGTGGCACTGCCTGGGGATGAGTGTCACGAGTCGGCAAAGAGCTGGGAAGAGCTCGGCGGAGGCTCTGCACATCCCTCGCCATGGTCGGAGGCTGTGATTCATTACCCTCCAGCTCTCCCAAGGTGGCTTTGAATCAAGGGTGACTGGTGTTGAGTTTAATTACATAGGAACACAGTATTTGACGGGTGCACTGGTCTGCCGGGGATGGCATCGTGCCCTGGCAGCAGCCAGTGTCCTGCCCTTCAGCGGGAGGTGACACCGCAACCTCTGTGGGCACCAGGCAGCCCCATGCAGCGGGGGGACCCTTCCTGACCCACAGAGCCATTAGCTCGTCACCTCCAGCGTGAGAGATGATTAGCCCTCTGTCTTCTATGCACGGTTACAAATGTTATTATTAATCATAAAATTACGCAGCTCCTCTAAATCCAGCTCCATTTAACTCGGTGACCCCTGATGGCTGCAGCTCTGCGGGCTGCCAGCGGGCCAGGTGAGGACACGGGCACTGCTCACTGCTCTACGCCCACCCGACCTCAATCCCCCCGGCCCAGTGATGCAGGGAAAGTTTGCCTTTCATCTTCCTCCTCCTCCCCTGAAGACCTCGGGGTGATGCCCTCAGCACCGAGGCCAGCCCTGCTCTCACCAGGGCGCACGGCCGGGAGCAGGGCGGATGCCGGCACAGCGAAGATGTTTCCAGATGAACCTGGGCCTCTTGCTGCTCCCCAGGTAAACAAACAGATTGTTGTCGAGGGTTTTTAATTTCCTCTGCCACGGAGCTGCCGCGCGTCTTTTATAGAGAGAGAGCCTTTAAAGACTTTGGGAAGCAATTCCAACATTTTCTATAGGCGCGGGGAGATAATTGAATGCTTTCAAAGACCACTGCATGGCAGGGAAAGTTCAATTTTTGCAGTGCGGGGCATCCTGCACCGACTGAGTTTTGTGCTTTGGCAATGCTCCCCTTCTTTTTTTTTTTTTTTTTATTTCCTAGAAGCTGAATTACTCTCGGTGTTTTTCTGCGGCTTGTCTCTGATGAAGCACTTAGGGTTGAGAAGCAAAAACAAACTAAAAGTAAACCAAGACCCTTGCCATGAGATAAATAAATAAATAGACACAAGCAGAGACTTCTCTGCCTCCTCTGAGAGGGAGGAGAAGGCATCTGCTCCACTCGCGGCACCGATAGGCAGAAAGTCTCTCTGCCGAGCTATTTTTAGTCCTAACATTGCAGAACAAGAAGCAGCTCCAGGCAATTTTCTTTTTCTCTCCTTTTTTTTTTTTTTTCTCTTCTCTTTTTTTTTTCAAATTTATTCATTCAGAGACAGAACAAAAGTGGTGTTTCAGGAGGAGGGGGGGTCTCTGTGTGTCCTCGGTGCTTGCTTGCAGCGCGATTAGCTCGGGCAGGGAGCTGGCACCAGCAGGGCTGCACCCAGGGCATGGAGAGGGCTCATCCCGTGGGTGCATCCCTGCTCTGGTCCACGGAGCATCATCCCCTGTGCCAACACGTGCCCCCTGTCCAGGTTGTGCTTGCCCTGCTTTGGGTCTGTGGTGCTGTGCCCCAGTGCTGGGCTCAGCCACGGGCACCGTCCTGGCTGCTCCCAGCCGAGGTGCCCCAGCAGATGCTGTACAGAATTGTGGCCCCATAGCCTGTAAATTGAGCTATGTTTCTCTTTCTGGGATAAAGGAAAGAACAGTGGTGTTTTTCACGCAGTAAAATAAATATGTCCTTGTTAATGCATATCCCTTTGGAGGAAGCAGCAGGTGGAAATGTTCGGGTGAAGGTTACCAGCAGACTGGAATTTAAAAGCAGCCAGCACCGAAGCAAAATACCTCCCTCTTCAAGCTTCCTGTTGCTTGCGAAGGGCAGTGGGGATGCAGAAGATTTGCAGGGGAATTCAGCTCTTATGTTCACTCCTGGCGACGGTTCCATGCCAGCTAATTGCATCCCGCTTATCTCTGGTCCAAAGAAAAGACTGATTTAAGTCTTGCTTCTATTGGAAGTGGCATTGCTTATGCACAGCTGCACACATACTTCACAGGCTTTGTGCCGGCCTGTGAAATGTCAGACAGACTTCTGCGTGGAGCAAGTCTACACACACACACACCAAAAAAAATGTATTGTATTTAAATATTCCTTAAGTCATTTTAATGTATTTAAGTCTTAATTCATCTTCTCAAGGTTCCTTTTCACTACATTAGTGTGACGTATTTGACAGAAAGATGAATGGCATTATTAAAGAGTCTCTCTGGCACATTTTTGTAATAAAATCTTTCTTTCCTGTCTGCATGCAGGCCTTTTGCTTCCTTACTCCTCAAAGAGTATTCCTGGGTTTCTGGGAGATGCCTGACGGTGTCTCCAGCACCTTTGCAGTGCAGACACCTCAGCCCCATTTCGGGAGGCTGCAGGGGCTCTGGATGGGACCGTGGTCTGCCCCCTGCCAGGAGAACCCCAGGTGTGTGTAGGGCTCCCTGTACACACACACGTCCTGCTGTAGGTGCCCCGAGCAAAGTCCCGGCACGGCGCCCTGCTGTGCCCTCTCCACCCGGCAGCGGGGACGGCGGGGGCCTCCCAGGACGAGCCTCGCATTCCCCCACAGCAGCCCCAAGCAGACACCCTCTGAATTTATGCACTGCTTTCCCATTCCTTCTTGATTTATCATTTCCAGCGTGCCAGAGAAGTCACACGCATTAATCATCCTGACTTTTAAACCAGCTCCCCTAAATCATTTCTCACGCTGGGAGCCATTTGCTGGGAGTGCTGGCGAGCCCCTCGGCTGTGCCTGCAGCATCCAGGCTGGGAGCAGGCTGGGACAAGCAGCCTTCCTGCTCCAAAGCCACCCCACAAGGCTGCTCCTGACCCCTCTGTGCAGCACGCCGAGGGGAGGCGAAGCCGTGGGGATGCCCAAGCTCAGGGCAGCTCCCACGCTCCACAACTCCTGGCTCCGGGGCCGCGTGCTCTGATCCCTGGCTGACACAAACGGAGCTTAAAAATAGAAAAACTCGGATCGAAGTTGCTAAGAGAAACTCCGGGCTGTGTGTGTGTGTGTGCTTTATATGAAATATTGAAGAGCCGGCTCAGAACGGAGTTGTCAGCACTTTGGGAGCTGGAGAAGGAGCGAGGGGATGGCTCTGCCCTGCCTTTGTGTTCGCTCGGCTGCACGGAGGAAGGTGATGCTGTGAGAGCTTCCAGGCTCACAGCGGGGTGAGGGACAGGGGAGTCCCCCTGCTGACGTGCTCCCACAGGCTGGGGGGAATCCCTCAGCTCCTGGGGAAACTGGAAAAGGGAACGGGCCAAGGGCAGGGTCTCCCCAGTGGTCCCACACCGATGGGGCAGGGGTGGCTCCGTGCTGTGTCCAGCTCCATGGGGGCAGGGGGGCTCGCCTGCCTCACTCCAGCCCAGCCTCAGCACATCCCTGGGTGCCTCGTGTCCCAGGCACGTGAGGAATTTTATTTGCCAGGCTTGTGCCTTGCAAGTTCTGCTCTTTGCCCTGAACAGGAGGAATTTTACTAACTTTATCTTCTGAATCCCAGCACGCAGAAGAAAGGAGAATAAAATCGTGTCACGACCTCATCTGTCTGACCTCAAAGAGCAGGAGCAGGCTGCAGGCTTAGATGCACCCTGAATTTTCTCCTGGGTTGCAGAGCAGCAGCCAAAGCAGAGTCAGAGCCCCAGACCTGGGTTTCCAGCGTGTGAGCTCACGTGGGGAGCAGCAGCACATCCCCTGGGTCCTGCCCTGCCCTGCAGGTTGGGCTGGGGGCGAGGCACTGCAGATGGCAAGGAAATTACAGGAGCAAGCTCCTGGATTTTGCTTGGTGTTTCTGCAAATAGATATTGCACCATTTGCTGAGACCTCCTGTTGGATGCTTGCTATCCTAAATCAGTGCCAGTGATTGCCAGTCACCATTATCCGTCCATCTCCAGTCTCTGCAGAATCCAGCCTCAAGTATCTCCCTGTTAGCCTGGCCCTGCTGGCACATTGTTCCAGTGAAATGGCATAGACTGAAAGCGAGGCATTTGGGAATTTTGGAGTAGTGAAAAGCAGATTGTGGGGGTTATGGTCCCAGCCTGCCATGTGGGGGGCTCAGCATTGTGAAAACCCACATCAAGGCAGGGTCCGTCTGTCCTCCTGGTGCACGTGGTTGTGCTGGGAGCCACGAGCACAGAAGGTCTGCAGAAGCATATTGCTTACAACAAAGGCGAGATCTTCTGCTCTCTGACTGTTTAGACTCTCCAAAGCTTCAGTGATCTACCTAGATTAGGCCTCAACAAGCTGAATTTCTGCTCCAGGTATTGCAGCTGCTCCTTGCTGAATAAAACATGCCGTTTGCTCTGCTGTGCCCAGAAGATGAGCTCCAAGAATTCTTTTATTTCTTTTTCTATTTGTACACGCGCTTGCTTTTTGGCAAACCTTTGCGAAGCGGGGCACTGCCTGGTGCTCCTCTTGGGTTGTTTCACACCGGGAAGGATTTTGCTGTTTTAATAAGCCTCCCATCATTTGCACAGCGGATGCTGGTGCTGGCACCCAGTCCACGAGCAGCGCGAGCAGTGTGCTGGCCCTGCTGCCTGGGGCCAGGAGCACCAGTGACACCAGTAACACCAGTGACACCAGTGATGCCCCCTTGCCCAGCAGAGGCAGCACCCCTGGGTGCTGGATTTCTGCTTCAGCTAAGGTGGGACAAACTGCTTGGCTGGGGTATTTGTATGGCACCAGCCATATGCAGCATTTAAAGCGCTGTTCATTTCCATGGCTGTTGTTACCACTTAGAAATTATCTTCCCGATAGCTAGAGGAATGTTCTGCCTGTTATGCTTGGTCCAAGCCGGCCGCTCAGTCTCTTGACTTGCTGTTTTCATTTACTTACAGAAAACGCAGCCGAAATGGATTGTTTCTGCTTTGCGCTCAAGTTTTTAAGTAATAGGAAAAATGACAATCAAGTAATGACTGTTGCAGCGCAGCTTTAATTAAATAATTGGACAGTGAAACTTCGGGATTGGATGGGCATTTTTGCATGAGGACGTGCCTGTTATCTGCAGCTCGTGGTAACCATTCAGTAGCTCCTGGGCTCTTGGTGTCCTTACTCCTGTATTTGCTGAATTACTGCCAGCTGGGTGCACGTTGTAGCTGGCAGATCGCACCAAAGGGTTTGTGGGTTCAACCAGCACATGTGTAGGTGAGCAGCGAGGGCAGGATCCGGCCCCTCGTGGCACATCACCATGGCTCGCAGCAGCCATGCACGTGGGAAGGGCTCCACACGCAAGCAGATCTGCAGCTGTGTTTGCATGTGTGCACGCCCCTGGGCAAACCTTCCCCCGGTCCGCCCAACTTGCCAACGAGCTCCGAAACCCCTCTGCAGCAGCACAGCGAGCAAGAGTCTTTTTATAAACATTTCGAGATCTAAGTTTGGCATCTGCTCCCATAATGATATAGCAGATCATTACAATTTGTGACATCCCACTATAAACAGAAAGCTGTAAAACCCTGTAATTTAGAAAGCTGGATCAGGTACTCATGTGTTTTGCATAATCCAAAAGGATAGTGGGTTTCAGGCTGTTTTCCTTTTTTTTTTCTTCTTCTTCTTCTTTCTTTTTCTTCCTTTCTGGTTGACATGGTTACAGCATCCCGAGGATGGGGTAATAGGACACGACACATGCATTCGGGTAGACTCAAAAATCCACTGATGCCTCCCGGAAAACTGAAAACACACTGTTCAGAGACAATTCGGCTGCTTTATCTTCTTGTATTTCTCTTCCTCTCTTTCTTATTTCCAAAGAGGTATTTGCATGAAAACACTGTTTTCTCTCCTGAAGCTTTTCACCCACCACTGCTCTTTCCCTCCACAAACCCTTTGTTCCCTGCCTGGGACATCAGAGCCACTTCTGCTGTGACCCACTGCTACGGCAGAAGAGACCCAGGCTTTGGGTTGGGAAACAACCTGTGGCAGGAGCAAGTGCTGACAAAAAATAGATAGATGGAGACAAAATTGTTCCTAAATTGAATGTTTTTCACAGTTCTTCCAAGCAGTGTCTGCAGTACTTTAAGATTATTCTCTCCCGGGGGGCCTCATAAAAGCTGTAAATACTCTGAATAGCTTTCAAGGCTAGCCTTATGACAGTTCAGTTCTCAAGAAAATATATGCTAATGTGCATCGCCATCATTATCTGGGAGACCTCGGTGCCGATGCTTTTGTGTCTACGAAGAAAAGATTTCTGATTGCTGGTGTTTTGCTAAAAGTTAAATACATCCAGGCTTTGAAACTCACGGGGAGAATTCTTAAGCAGAAGCCGCTTGATGGCAACTCCCATGCGCTGTGTCCCAGCTCCGGGATTTATTTAAAAGCGATGGATCAGATCTTGCCTGCTCCTGCCACAGCAGCCAAGGGATGTCACCGGCACTGGTGGCAGCTGCCCACAGCCCTGAGAGCACCTCCCGCATGGATCTGCTTCCCGGAGGAGACCAGCCCATCCCCATGCTCATGCTGTACCTGCTCCTGGTGCTAGGCAGTGGAGCAAACACTTCCAGCCCGCTAAGCTTCAGAGCTCACAGTTGCAACATTTTTGTAGCTTTCCTCTTTTATACATGGAGCCTGGGCAACATACCGCAGAGTTCTGCAGGAAACACAGGAGGCAGATGAGTTTCTGGAAGCAGGTTTCTGTAGGAAGAGGAGCAGGTTCTGCAGCATGTGCACACGTGGACTTCCTCACTCCGTCTCCCAGCGAGTTTTGTACCTTGTCATCGGCACTGACACGCAACAAAATGGAAACAAGGCTATTTAAAGGCTTCCCTGCAGTATGGTGCTTAAGAAATAAAAAAAAAAAAAAAAAAAAAAGAAAGACAAAACAAAACACACACTTAAGTGTAAATGTCAATGGGACCGAACTTGTAATGCAGGCACATACTAAGCTACTTTACTTAATGGAGGCTGAAAGCACTGAGAGGGGGAAAAAAAAAGGCAGGGAGCTGTGCAGAGAGCTGGGCTCACCCTTGTCCACGTCCCTGGCCAGGGTCTGGCCCCTGTGCAGGGCTCCCAGGGGCACTGCTGGGCTCGAAGGGCGGCGGGGCTGCAGCATGGGCTGCCCAGGGGCCACGAAGCCACAGCTCTGGGGTGTCCTGGGGGCGAGGAGAGAAGGGCGAAGAGCAGTGGGAGGCAATAGAGGGCCCAGCTCCAGAGCCCAAAGCTGGAACCATCCTTCCTTCTCAGACGGGTTTGCAGCTCCCCTTGGTGGAGGCAAGCGGGGGGACAAGGGAGAGCCAGAACAAAGTGAGGGAAGGACTTCGAGGGTCCTGTGGAAAGGAGAGTCTCCCTGTCCTGAAATGCTCCGCAGAAATGCTTTGCCAGCGCAGACATTTCCAGGGCTTGGGGTTCCTGGTATCAATCTCAAGTGTGGGATGTTGTTTATGGCTGTCTCGGTACAGCAGTTCCTGCAGCAATCCAATTCCTTTGTCCCCGGGGGGGGATCAAAGTGTGGCTTGCACAGAAGAGCAGCGCCTCCAGGAACTGCTGGTAGGGTGGCACCTCTCCAGCACCACCTTGCTGGGGGGGACCCAGCCCTCACCGGGCACCCATCAGACCCAAATAAATCCTGAAATTCCTCCCTCGGTCTCCTGAAGTGTCCTTTGCTTTCAAACTGTGTTTATCATGCATGATTGATATTTGACATTACGAGGTACCAGGAACACGCACAGCATCGCTCCGCTGGGACGCAGCAGCGCTCCCGCAAACACATCCATCAGAGCTGTGAGTGCCACCCTGGCATGAGGGCGACGGAGGAGCCGTCCCGGGAGGGAAACAACAGCTCCAGTCCCACCAGGGACCTCGCCACACATCTGTGGGCTCAGGGAGCAAAGGGACGTACGGGGTTCAGTGCTGCTTTTAAGGCACAGCCCCTGCAGAAAGCCTCCCCGGGCACAGAGCCGTGGTATCGCTGCGATCAGACAGGCTGAAGGATGCTGTCTGCAGTCCTCCACCCTGTGGGCTGCAAGTGCCCTTGAAAGATGGCTGAGAAATCCTTGAAGAAAGCAGAGGAAGCGAGGGCTCCGGTGGGTTTGCCTTTCGTTCCTGTGACCGAGGTGAAGGGAAGCCTCGCTGCGAGCAGCACGCTCCCAGATCCAGGAGCACCAAAGTCTTTACCAGATGGAGATAGCAGGGGAAGTATTGATCCCAATTTCCCTTCGCTGTCATTTGAGAAGTGGTTGCTGGAAGATTGCATTATCTTTCTGAAACGTGCCGCTGCGCGTGCACATCAGGACGAGCCGGTGCACGATTCATTAAGCAATTCTTACAATAGTGCTGAACTACAGGAACAACAATGAACTCAGCTAAATAATTTGAGGGCCTGATTCTCACTCCCAAATAAAACCTCTCTTAGGTTCCAGCCAAGTAAAAGGCTCTTGTGAAGGTCTGGCTCCCCAGCTCTGGGTATGAACACGAAGATGATGGAGCTTCCCTGCCTCAGGATACACTGTGGGAGAGGATGCCCGTGCCAGAGGGAAGGGGCTGGGCACCGAGTCCCACCAGGGCTGAGCTGAGCTCAGCTGAGAGCTCAGGAGCCGGCCAGAATTAACAGGTCTGCATTGATTTTTGTTTAACTTCTCATTTATTACAATGCTGTGGATAGAGATTAACTTTCGGTGCTTAGTATTTATTATTGTTTCAGCTGCTTTCAAATGGAAACTGAAAGCACTTTGATAAATGAATCAAGAGCTTTGTCTGGCTTCGCTGTACCTGCTGTGAAGGTGCACGCTCTGTGCTGATGCTCCTGCACAGCGGTGTGGAGTGGCTCTCCATGGCAGCCAGGACGGCTACATGGCAGCAAAGAGCTCGCTGAAAATAGGATGCCCTAGCACAGAAATGCAGAGCCCAGGAGTTTGTAAGCAAGCTGTGCTTTGGTCCTCCTTCGCCACCCTCTCCAGGTGCTGCTGAAAAGAGGGACAGTGTCCTCAGGCCCCCTCACACCGCATGCTGGAAGGGCTCCAGAGGTACTGGGATGCTTATCCCGAGCTGGCAATGAGGGAACACAGCAGGCCAATGCCTGGGAGTTGGGCTGGGGCACAGAAATCCCTGCAGATCCCTCACAGAGAGACACCACAGAGCTGCCCCAGGAGGCCCCAGCTCTAATCCGCCTTCCTGAAGCAAGTCCCACTCCTGCAGCACCTTAGCCTGCAATCCCAAAAGCATCAGCTGTGGGGAGGGAAGGCAATGCAGGAAGCAGTCTGCAATCCCAAAGGCTTTCCCTGAACCAAAACAAAGAGCAAGTGGTAGTCAGACAAAGCTGGTACTTCCTCCCTGCCAGTTCGTGCTCCCAAAGCAAATCATTAATATGCATTTCTCTGACGTGCTGTAAGTCACTTGTGGTGAAGTGCTGCATCTAATTGATTTGAGATGCATCAGCCGAGCCTCACGACTGACTCCGTTAGGCCTGCGTGTAATAAGTGCAACACACTGGAAAGAGGGGAATTACTCTTGACACTGGGATTATATCTCTGCCAAAGGCATCAATATTCTATTAAAGATATGTGATAACATAACACTAATTACCAATTGAGGGTCCATTAAAGGCAGCCTACAAACAGCGGTTCGATCTCACCTTTCAGATTAAAAACCCCACAATGATTTCCTGTTCCTTGTACTTTATTTCTGTTTTTTTCTACCCATGCATAATTCAGGAATGCAAATTGCCAGCAAATACCTAGAAGATTTCTGTCTTCACCTGCCATCCAGGGGCAACAGCTTCCCGAGCCCGGGCTGAGCCAGGAAGGAGATAAGTCATGTCTACAAGCCAAGAGCAGTGCAGAGAAGAAGTCCTCTCCCACTTGGACCTGGCTGCCTGCCTAGGGGCAGCGCAGTGGATGGCCGTGACTCAGCAGCAGAGGAAAGCACCGGGCGTGCAGCACGGACAGGCACCAGGCTGGCCCCGCAGAGCCTTTTGGTAGCTACGTGTTCAGCTCATGGATGAAGCAGGGCTTTGCTTTCCAACCCAAAGGGAGAGCTTTCGGCTGTGAATTAACTTCAGCAAAGCTCCAGGTGGGCCAGGTAGAGGTGGGAAGGGAGGCCGGCACATGGCCAGCTCCTCGTCCCTACCCCAAGCTGGGGAACAGCACTACGGGTACCTGGAGTCCTTGCTGGCCACCTGCAGACACCCAAGAATCCCCACAACAGAGACCCCCCAGATGGAGCCTTCCTCCACAGGCTCTCCTGCGGGGCTGCGCAGCCTCCCCCAGCCAGCCGTGCCCCAGGGGGGCTTTATGGGGGGCTTGGCGGTGCTGCCAGCCCCCCGCTGCCCCCCAGCAGAGCATCCCCTGCGAGGGGCATCCCCTCCCCTGCGCTCAGCCTGTCGCAGCAGCTGTCTCGCCTTCCCGAGATGCTCTGACTCCCTTCCCAAGGCTCCTGCTGGTGCTGGCAGGAATTTAACAGAAAACAGCGTGAGAGCTGATCGCAGCCAAGCGCGCACGGAACGCCGTGCTCGAGGGCAGGCATCCAGCAGGGCAGCAGGGATGCCAAGCTCCTGCCTTTAAATGCAGCACCTTGATGAGACGTTACAAATGCTGCTAGCCCTGCGAGGGGCTGGAGACGCCCAGGCTGCACCACCATGCACATCCCAGCAGGAGCCGGGCACAGCCAGAGCGGAGATTCCCCCTCCATCAGGAGGACAGCAAGCCTAAATGTCATGGCGCATTTTGCAGCAAGAACAAGCAAATCAGATTCTTCAAAAGCTTCATTTCTTAAAGATGTTTTTCTGGTTGTAAAGATTTTTTTTTCCCCTAAAGCTACAGAGGGTGCACAGTCTAGAACAATGACCATGAGGTTAATGAAGTTGAAATGAATATCAATTCCAACACCCCTCATCTTGTAGGGGCAAATCTGATTCTCTCAACAAGGCTTGGTGCCCCAAACAGCACAATATTTGGCGAAATAAGGGCCTAAAAGACAAAACTGGACTCCTCACACATCACTGCAAGCACCAACAGACGTTAGTGAGCATAGCTCGTCCTGAAATTCAGTTATTGGCAAGAATAATATGAACATTATTGTTAAAGAGGGAATAACTTCCCCGCAGAGAAACAGAGGAATTAGAATCCGTCTCCTACTCCCAGCCGATGTTAATGGCACGATTTAGCTCCAAGCAATCCTTTCGGAGGCCAACATTGAGGAACACACATTAAATAAATGTCTAATAAGGGACAAAGCAAATCGCTGTGGGAGGCTGAGGAAGGTCACCCAGGAGCCAGCAATGAGGAGCTGCATCGTGCACGTCTCCTCGGCCAGAGCCTCTTGCAAGCTGGCGCTGCTCGGGAACTCCCCCCCCACATTATTCTCCTGCATGCAGCAGCAGCTGCCAGCCATGCATTATTTTAATGAGACACAATAATATTCTATCAGTTCTACAAGCTATACATTGGAGCCACGGAGAGAAATAGTCTGAACCTCCATATGATCAATCTTGTCAAAACATGTTCATTTAATCCTTTGCAAATGAAAGGAAGATGTGTTTAAAGCGTCGTCCTTGGGGTCTCGGAGCCAGGTTCCTATAAATCAGTCAACTCAGGTAAACTGTATTATTTAGGAGCTATTTGACAGCATACGTGCTGAAAACATTTTTTAAACTATGCACGCAAGGTTTACATTATCTCAGGCATTAAAGTGATGTGGATTTTTTTTGTTTTACCTTTCTGTGACTAAGTGCCCACCGCGCAGTGATTGCGCTCCGAGGGTGCACGCGGAGAAGATGGATAGGCGGAGGTTAAACAGGGACGCACACAACTCACCGCTAAGCACACGCGCCAGTAAACCCAGGGACTAATAAGCTTACGGAGCTGACAAGGAGGGACAACCACGTACAAAATTTCAGGCAGTAACTTACTCTGCTGGGGAATTCAGCCCTCAGTCTGACTGAGACGCTTCTGCAAGCAGGACTGCGCACTTGAGGGTATCCTGAGCAGCCCCCTGCCCAAGGAGCGATGCCCAAGGGACATGCAAGCACCCACGCTTACAGCAGCTTCATTTTTCTCCAGCAGCAGCTGTTTAAAAAAGCTCAACAGTAACCCAGGGAGACTTTCTGGGACACCTGCAGAAAGGACCAAGTCTGCAGCCCAGCTGTGGAACAGGTGGGAATTAGGAGTGATTGGCTTTGCTTGGGGATCAGGCAATGGTTTGGCTCTTTTGTGCAATGGGGTGAAGCACTTCACCTCCTGAATCACGTTTAACTTATGGGCTTAATCATCTCCAGCTTTGTCAGAGGTAAGTTGTAAGGCATCGCCTGATGTCCAGATGAGATGCTCAAGGAAACTTGCGGAGCATCCTGCAACAAGTACCCCGAGCTGCGCACCACCAAACTCCACGAGACCTTTTTCTGGGGGAACAACGTGGCCTTTTTTGGATGAACACCCACATGCCCATTTAACAGAAAGGATGTTTGACAGATATGACAATGGACAGGGATTGGTTGGATTCTTTATTGGTTCTGAAGGTGCTTATATTTAAAACAATTTGTTAGGCTCTCTGTGATTTACTGCCGAGCTGGAAAATGGGGCTGAGTATTGATTCTTTGCCTTTTCTATTGCAAATGGGTGTAATGTTTTATAGTATGTCAGAATAATAGCAGCGGGCACTTTATCAATGTCAAATGTTAAAAATGATCAGCTATTGTGATGTAGGAGATTAAATATGAAAGCTTGATGGGTATATAAAAGCAAAATGGCAATAATAAAGGGATTTTTATGTTCAACTCGTTGCTCTCCTGAATCTACCTGGGGAGCTATTAGAACCAATTGTGCTGATCAGTGACATATCACCATGGGTTAAAGGACTGGAACGTGCTGGGTTTCGTTCCCCACGGGGCCTCTATTTGTTGCCAAGCTGATCGGGGGGCTGGAAGCTGGCCCTGCCCTTCCCCACGAGGACTGGCTGCGTGGCATCACCCTGCACCGGGCTGGAGCCTGCTGGCAGGGCGAGGTGGCACCCAGGCAGTGCCAGCATCAGTGAGCACAGCTCCTGGGTGCCACGGGGCCGAGCAGCCCCTCCAGCCCCTCATCCCCCAAGCAGGGGCTCCACGGATGGGAAGGCAGAGGGCAGGGGGCTGCCTGACACATGCAGGTGGGCTCCTCGCTGCAAGTAGCCCAAAGCGCAGCAGAAACCCCTGTGTTTCTGGTTGCTCCCACACTTCTGTAACCCAGACAAAGCAGCTAACAGCAGAGGAAGTTAACGTATCGATTAGAAAGGCTAAGATGCAATAATAAATGTGACATATTCAGCTAAGACGCAGCCCCTGGACCTGCTGAGAGCAGCAGCATTGGGTTTTAGCCAGAGTTTGAGCAGCTCTCACTAAAAACGGTTCTGAAAAATGTGAAGTACACCTACTTGGCTTCTTTAATTGAAAAATTGAATACCTTTCAGTGAAGATATCTTCCAGACTAGCTAGACCTTAAATTTTTAAGATCTGAAGCACAAGCGTTTGTCAAACACCTCTTCTCTCCACCAAAGAGTTGAGCTGCTTTAAACTGGCTGCCGGGGCTGGGCTGGCTGCTAGCTACTGAGCATAGCTGGGGAAAGACAGAAGCAGAAAGGCTCAAGCAGCTGTTTCAAGAGCAGAGAAGAGCTTCCTACAGCACGAGTGCGAGGTGGAAATCTTGAGAGGAGCCTGAACCCAGTGAGCCCCCGGAGCCTCATCCACACGCGGCGCTCGTCCCCGGGCGCACTGCCCCTCTCCATCGCCCGCTCTTGAGAACGCAACGCAGGGCTGCTGCAGAGACCCTGTGCAACAGCTACTGCCTGAAGCCCTGTTATCAAACACCGCGGTAAGAAACAGGGCTAAAAATAACACTTCCCTCTCTTCCCCCATCTTCCTTCTAGCTGGCAAACCTCAGCCACCGCCACCAAAGCCCACAGTGCCCCAGCACCAGCCCTTTCATAGCCATGGAAGGCGCTGATTCCCCTGGCAAACACCTCCTGCAGCCCAGTTGTGCTGCTCCTCCAGCCAAGGCTGCCCTTAACTCCTTCCCTGACAGCCTCTGCCCCTGCCCCCGGCGCTGAAGCCTGAGCTCTGCACCGCTCTTGCATTCCCACACCGTCCTCTGAGCCACCTGGATCCAGCCAGCAAAATTAAAGAGCAGTTACACAAGAGAAAGTGGTAATTTGGCTGGTGGCTCTTACAGTTTGCTGGACAGGGGAAAATGAAAAATTCTCCCCCCTGGAAAAATACCGGGCTGGAATTGTTTGAGTCAGAGTCAGGCAATGGGCATCGGTTCGCAGCCAACATGTGGTACAAGCGCAGAACGGATGCTGCCGTGCGCCCCGCAGACAAACCGCCGCGCAGAGCGGCTGTCAGCCCCTGCGAGGGCACGGAGGGAAGGTGAGATCTTAAATGCTGATTTCTGGCTGAGTGACAGCTTGCTGGATGGAAGCGAAGCGCAGCCCCTGCCTCCTTAGCCTGGGAGCAGCTCTGGAAAGCAGCGGCCCTGGCACCAACATGTTTGCTGCAGACAAGAGATGCGCCCCACGAGCATCGTTCCTGGCACCCTGGGGGGAATCAGCTGCTGCGGCTGCTATTTGATCTGTCCCCAGGGACTGAGAGCACTCCAGCTCCTGCGCCTTCAACTTCAGAAAAAAACTGCCAGGAAGAGACAAAAACAAAAGTTGCAGAACTTGATCAGTGAGGGCTACTTCCGCTAGTAATTGTTAAGTTTTTCACAAATATTTTGCTACAAAGAAAAGGTAAAAAAAGGGAGGAAAAAAAAAAGGAAAAAAAAAGCCAAATAATTCTTGAAGCCTGGACTCCAATTAAATTTTTCAAATTATTGTAAGCAAGAGGAAAAAAAAATGCACAGGCAGGACAAATGTTCTCCTAATTACCCAAACACTTTATTAACCAATGCTAATTAAAGCGTTTCTTGGAGTCTGACAAATGTCTGAAATTGCTCAATTTAGAAGTTAGTTTTGACTCCAGTAATTTATGCAGCATTAGAAAGTTACGTGGGAAAAGTATCTTTCAGCTAATGTTTTTTTATTAAAGCTGACAGCAATAATTAGTTATTTGCTACTAATGGGGTGGCCCCTTGAGGGGAATTTGCCGAGATGGATGGATTGGGCTCCTTCCAGCATTAATTGGTCTGAGCCTCGGTCAGATGCTCCAGCAGAGATCGTCCCAAGCGCAGCCTCTCCTCTTCAAACTCACCCTTTGGTTCCCTTACGAAGAAAACAAGCCGGATGGCCTGATCTATATCTTAGAAAAAAATAAACCTTTATTTTTTAAAACATAATTCCAGCCAAGGAAGCACCGGGCGCGCCGCCTGCCCCGCTGGAAGGGGCCAGGCCCTTGGGCTCCAGCAGGCAAAAGTCACGCACTGAAATACAGCTGCTGAAACCAAAGTTCAGCAGTAATGGGAGCAACGCACTGTCTCAGCAAATGAAGCTGAAACTCCATAATTGCAGCCGCAGAGTTCCTCGGAGCTCTTGTTTTGCTGGAAGTCAGTATTTTGTGCGGCGCGGTCCTCGCAGCAGTCATCGCCCAATTAGTGACGAGCTACTCGCTCGGAGTAGAAGTAATCCACATTACAAACGCCATTTGTTTTGTTCCAGAGAATAATTGATCATCTTTTTAAAGGGACAGCGTAAAAGCATTAGGCCTGAAATTAAAGCTTCACCCAGCAAAGAGCAACCCGAATTTACCCTTGAACTGTTATCATGAGTCTTTATACCGTTGTGTCTCGTAAATCCCCAGCCGCTGGAGTCAACTGATTACGTGAGAACCTCAGCTCTTGTTAAAAGTAGATTTCTGGTTTTCTCAGACACAGAAAAAGCCCCGAACACAGGGAACTAATGAGCTGCGTGGATTCAGAAATCAGAATGCAAAGAAAGAAGATCCAGATTTTCTTTTCATCTCATTTTCTGAGCTTGACACATAATTTTGGATGCTTGGGTTGTCAATACCTTTTGTTTCTCATCTTTCCTATAAACTGCAAATGATCCAATTATAGAGTAAAAAGAACAGAAAGGGGGGAAAGCTGGAGAAATAGAATAATCTATGGGGGAAAGAAAGTAGCTGAGATGAAAAGCTAATGAAATGACAAATGTAACACCACTCAGACGAATTAAAAGGGATTTGGTGTCAGACAGAGGAGGGAAGGCAAGCGAGTATGAGATCAGCCCAAGGACTCAGTTCTCATCCCATGACTCCTGGATCTCTGCTTGATCCACACTTCTTCTCTCAATCCGACGCCTGAGTCCATGCTGGATTAAAAGCATAGCAGAGGAGAGCTCTTCCAAGCTCTGGCTGAAAAATATCCCGAGCCACGTTCTCTCTGTGTTACAGGGATGCTTTCCTTTTGTGTTGAACAGATTTGCCATGTTGTAAAACAAACCTGAATTCAACCAGAGAGGATCTCTGGAGCCTGATGTGAAAAGCTCTATTTTTCTTCTCTGTCTCTTTTTTGAAAAAGATAGAAGGGAAATGTGCCATAGGCTGAGAAAGGCACTTAAATCGCGCTTGCAGAAGAGGTTAACGCGGAAGCCTTGACAGGTATGCTAATGCTCTGCTATTTAGTCTGTAGGAACTGACATTAAAAGGCCTTGGTTAAAGACACGACTCAGTGTTTGAGCAATTTAATGAGGTGTTTCACATATCCCGACCTTGTAGGAACTATCACGGCTTTCCGACTGTTTCTGGTTGTGTTGGCCATTTGGGCTGACACCTGGGCATGCTAACCCAGGGCCGTGGGTGCCTGTGGGAGCTGAGCCCCTGTGCCAGCACCTTCCCTGCGAGCAGCACCGTGCCCTCTCCTTGTGCTTAGTCCAGCAACACCACCTCTCACCACATGCCTGAGCCCTCGACAGACAGCATTGACCCAAAACGCAGGAAAATCTATGAAATACGTCAGGCGTAGAATGTATCAATTTTGACCTTTAAATTTTTGAAGTCTCTTTTACCACTCATTCAGCGTAAGAGCGGGAAGCTGATTTGACTTCAGAAATGGAAAGTTTTGATAAAGAAGTCAAAACCTGGCACTGGGACCGTTTCAAAGTTAAGCACGAACTGTGCGTGACAAATGCCACGGCTTGGCGGGTCTGACACTCAACAGGACAGCCAAGTCTGGCTCCTACGACGGCAAACTGAAGGTGTCGTGGCTGATGGCACCAGCAAATCCACCCCAGCACCCATCCTGCCCCATCACTTCCCTGCCCACATGCCCCAGAAAAGGGATCTCCTGATGCACAATCACCATTTAGCCCTCCTGCCTTCTTTATTCTTTTGCCTTTGGAACCAAATTAGCATGGTACATTTTGGCAATGGGCTCTTGGGACTCACACTGCTTTGGATAAATAGATATACGAGCGACTTAGCATTTAATATTTTAAAGTCTTGGGGAACAGCACAGCGTGCAGCACTTTGCCCAACTTGAGCACTGTGTAATTTACAGGCTGCTGCATGCTCAGCCAGGAAAGCCTCAGGCTCCGTATTTCTCTCCTGTCCCTGGAAGCTGTTTGTGGATGCACTCCTGGCTCTGGCAGCGCTGAGTAGAAGGCAACAGGGAGCTGCAGCAGCTGGGAACGTGAGCTCCTGGTGCAAGCAGCTCAGAAATAGCCTTAGTGCCTATCTCAGGGGCTCAGAAATCCAGTGCCCATTCATTCCAATATAGTTTGGCCATCAAGAAGCCTGAAAAATTATAGCCTAAGCCCTAGCAAAGCAGCGAGAGCAAAATAAGCAGGGCTCATCCTGGGGAAATCCCTTGCAAGGTTTTGCTCAATTCACCAACTACAGCCCCTCCAGCAGCCCCACGCACAGCCCCCACTGCTCCATGCACCCATGGGACCCCCCCAGGAGGCTAGCAAGTCCCTCACGCCCAGTGGGCCTGCAAGCACCAGAAAGGAGATTTAGGAACAGAAGAGCCACTTTATTTTAAAGCTTTTAAGGGAATATTGAAAGGAGTGGAAAGGGGTTTTGATCTTTTTTTTTTCCTTCCAAACTTAAAAAAAAAGAAAAAAAAGAAAAAAAAGCTTTTAAAATAAATAGCTGGCAATGTCTCTTGTTTGAGTAATTCTTTGCCAGCAATAAATGTGTCACTCTAAAGTGCTTTATTTAGAAATAAAAAAAATGTTTTTCTTTGTAGAGCGCTCTGCATTACATCAAGTTAAAGGCTGGAAGCGAAATTCTCTTCCTCACTCTGCATACCCCTCCCTGCTTGATACATTCATATATTCTCCTATAATCTGATCTAGGTTATAAAAATATATAAAAAAAGAAAAAATAGAGAGACATCTGGCTCTCCCACACATCTGACATTTCCCTTTATGCCTGGTTTAACTTTTTTATGACTGCCTGGGTTCGCTTCATTGGAGAATTTCTCCCTTCAAATGAGTTTCCTGTTTTATGTTAGAAAATTTTCCTTTAGACAAACCTGGTAATTTTTCAAGTTAAAATGTGTACGTTTTAAGTACTTAGGAAGTTTAAGGATCCTACTGATGGCGACATAAATCTGAGTTTATTCACGCTGGAGTCCCTGTGTCTAACCAATCCTTTTAAAAAATAAAAGAGAGAGAGAGAGAGAGATGGAGACTTAGGGAAGAGAGATTTTTTTTTCCTTGTGTTAAAGCAGAACCCCCCCCAAACTGTCAATTTAGTAAGAAATTTATTAGTAGCTGCTTGTACTTCATGTGCTGACGCCAGTGGAAGGCAGTGCTTGCAGTTTCTCCTGCACGTGTTCAACAGCAAAGAGGGGGCTGCCCCGGGGTCACCACCACGTACGGGGGCAGACCTGCAGGAGCCCAGGCTTGGGTGCTCCATCCCTGCTGGGGCATCGCCTTGGCACCAGCTGCTTTGGGCCCAAACACTGGGATTTTTGTCCCTGGGGAGGCAGAAGGGGCTGGGGCACTCAGCAGGGCCAGGTTTGGTTTTACCCAAGCGGTACCCATGCAGGCTGCACAATGGAGGTGCCCAATTTGGGCACGTGTTAATTGGGAGCAAGAGGGTGTCTCTGCTTCCCACAGCTCACCTCTGGGTCAGCCTTCGTCGCTCCCACTGCTCCTCCTCCAGCTCCTGCCTCATCCTCCTCCAGCTCCTCACTGACGTCGGGCTGCTGCCACGCAAGATCACGTAATGAATAAAAGCAGGACGAGTCCTATTGTTCGGTAATAAGGAGGGGAAAAAAAAAATGATCAAAAAAGCCAGGGACTTAAAAGACCAAAATTATTTCTCACATAGAATAGGGGGAAAAAAATAAAAACCCTAACATGCCTTATCGCAGCGGAGAACAAGCGCTGTGCAAATGTGTGGGCCTGTGAGTGGCGTGCAGGTTGTTTTGAATAGACGTGTGACATTGTCAGGGAACCTTCCATTGTGCCTCTGAAAGGCACTCGCAACATTGCATGAAAATCAGTCATTTGTGTCACCCTGAGAATGGGAAAAGATGCCGTGGAGGTTTTTTTTTTTTTTTTTTTAAAAAAAAAAAAGGCGATGTCCCCAGAATAAGACCTTCAAAGCCAGATAAAGCTTATTTCTGAGAGGCATGGAAAAAAAGGCAAGAAAGCAAAAGTTTGGGGAAGCTCAAGAGACCAGATTTCTTTAGATAAACAGATACAGGCTTCCTTCCCTGGGCCATCAGCCCTGCATGTCCCTCCCCAGGCATGGTTGGGACCACAGCTGCTGGTGCCCATGGCTCCCCCAGACCTGGCCCTGTTGCAGGACCTCGATCCTTGTTGCCTCCCTCCTGCACACCAACCCCAGCTATCAGGGCAGAAGCTCTCCCCCAGCCCTGCTCCCCAGCAGCTTAGATGAGAAAACGCGATCCCCTGTCCTCCAGCATTTTGCAGGTTGGTCAGGGGCACAACAGCTGGGGAGACTTTTTTTTTTTTTTGACAAATGCACTTTCATTTTCAGCCGAGTTTCCTCTCTGGGAACAGAAGATATGTTCTGTCGGTTCTAATTAGCTGCCCCAGTCACTCACGGCAAGGGACTTCTGATTTAGCCTTTGCTTAAATCCTTCCCAGCCTTCTCCCAGGGGGCAACCCCAAGTTTCCACCCCTGTTCTGCCAGCCCCAAGCCCACATCCCTGGGGAGGACACGGTCCCGGAGCAGGTCCAGCTCTGCTCCTGCATGGGAGGAAGCTCCCACCATGCATGCCTGGGGTGGTTTTGGGCTGCACGTGTCCTCCTCACACACATCCTGCTCCACACCCCATCACATCACACCCAGCAGCTCCCAGGGCGAGGAAAAAGTGGCTTCAGCCACCCCCAGCACCAGGGGAACACTGCGAGGGTGGCCTCAGGATAGAGCTGGTGGGGGACAAGGGGGCTCTGACAGACTCAGTCCCAGCAAAGGCTCCGCTCCCAGGTCTCATCCAAGTGCCTAATTAAATTTTCAGAGTGCTAACTGCTTGGGCTCTGACACAAACAGCTGCAGAAGCCAGAGGGAAGGCAGGGGAAGGACAGAGGTGGTAAAAGGAGGGAGAACCCTAAAACAAATAAATTGATTAAACAAATAAATAGATAGAGAAATATCAGAGGGAAAATAAAATAAAACAAGCTGCAGTGCCGGATGCCCAAGCACTCATTAACAGCGGGAGAGAAGGGAAGGGAAGTGTCTCATTGTCTGGGGCTGTCATCCTTCATTCTGACGAGCACTTAGAGAGTCGCGACCCCTTTCAGCATCTCCACACAGACAATCAGCCCCGCGCATCGGTCACTGCCGCGCACTCGCCGCATCCCCGCCTTGTTACAGGGCTCGGCAGAGGGGAGGATATCAGGATATCATGCCATCGGGGAGGGCTGCGCCCACGCCACCGAGGAGGGAGCAGGGACATGGGCACTGCCTTGCCAAGCCCCACGCCGTGGGACTGCCTTCAGCTCAGCTCTGAACCTCTCCTGCCTGCAGCTCACACCCAAGCATGGAGAGAAAGAGAAGCCAAGGGGCGAGCTGCTGGGTCTCTTTCCTTGGTTGGTGCCTGTGGACCCCCAGCCCAAGCTGCCTCACAGGAGGACGGGGTGCAGCAGAACTATCCCTGCACACACCTACATGCAGGGTTGTCTCTGGGAGGCCTCGCTGTCAACAGCTGTGAAGCAATTACTGGAACTTGGTGTAAAGAAAAAAAAGTGTCATCTGCTTAGAAGGAGCCCAGGAGGGGGCAAAATGGCATTTGTGGAGAGGCCAACAGATGGGGGACTGGGGAGACGGACCAGGCAGAGGTGATGAATGAGCAGGAACACTGGAGAATCTGCAAACCTGTGTTTTTGGTGCTCTACAGACTGAGGATTTCAGCTGAGGCTGCTCCCTGGCATCACAGCTTGTTACCTTTCTGCCTGAGCTCCCTTTGTGCTTTATTATAATTTTAAAGCATGGTTAGCACTAGTGAGAGATACTGAATTGACAGCCCCAGAGTGATGCCTCCAGCACGCTGCCCTCCCACTTGGGTTGCTGTTGTTATTTGTGTATTTGCAAGCTCTGACAATAGGCTGATCACTGCACGGATAATAGAAGCAACCCCTGGCTCGGTGGGTTCATCTCCGAGGGGGGGAAGGACATCAGGATTCAGGGTTGGCTCCAGCCGAGAAAATAAAGGAACGGGGCACGCCGGTGACAACACGTTTCGGGGGCGCAGAATAAATATTTGAACGACCTGGGTTTTGTACTGCTGGCCCACTTGATGAGTCAGCAGCACCAGGAGCCTGTGTGGCAGGAGGGGATGCTCCCGGTGCCTCGCTGCTGCCTGCACCACCCTGACAGCGCAGCGATTCCTGCAGCCTGGTCGCCATAGGAATAGCTCGTTCCTCCTTGACGGACTCCTCTACTCAACCTGTTGTGATTTAAATTAAAGACAGCTGGTCTCATGCCGAAGCCGGTGTCACATGCCTTTTAGCAGCAGCTTGCCTATCAGTTTACATTCCCTCCTCCAGTCATCCCAGGATGCTATAGCTCTCTTAGGTGGGGTTTATCATGACACAGAACAAGCACTGTCAGTGCTCGCTCTCAATGAAGCAACAGCTCAGAACACAGCGAACGCCTCTGGATTTTCTCTGCAAACATCGCTTGTTGCAGGGAACTCCCATTCTGCCGGACTGTTTGCTCCTCGTCAACACAGGAAATTTGGCTGGGTGCTTCAGAACCTCTAGAGCAAACACGGTAGTTATTTAAGCAAAAAAAGCAAACAGCTTTTAGTGAAATGTGGAGAAAATGAGTTCACTGCTTCATCCCATGTCCTGCATGGGCTGTCACAGCCCAGCAGGCAGGGGGCTGGCTGGGGAAGTGTCCCCAGGGTCACAGTTAAACACCAGGAGGGGACAAGGCCATCGGCTTGGCAGGCAGACCCAGACCCCATTGCCTGTTCTGCCCCCTCCCCCTCATTTTGGGGGAGCTGCTGCTGCTCCAGGCTGGGCTTGTAACTCTTGTTTATTTATCCAATTTTACTCTGCTGAAATTGAATTTGTGTTCCAGTTTTTCCCTGATTCCATAAAGGGACACCAGTTACATTGTAAGTCCAATTTATCCTTTGCAATGTATTCATTAAACCCCAGTTAGGTCCTGCATTATTTAATGCAATTGATGATGTAATTAAGCTACAGGCAGACATTAACAACCAGAACCGTCAGGGAAGTTTAGGATCCTTTACTACCCTGTTCCTGATGTTATACAGCTTCTAATTTCATAACAATTACTCTAACCAGTTGGTTAAAGCCCCACACTTCACACATACTGAGCGCCCAAAGCACGGCTCTAAAGCAGGCTGGGGTGCAAGGTTGTGCTGCAACATCCCACACGAGACTTGTGGATGGCATTTCTGCTTTCTTTGCTTTGCCTATTGTCCTCTATCCCCCTAATTCAGAATAGAAATTCCTTTATTTGTATGTAAAGGAATTCTAATGCTGGATATATATATAAAAATACAAAAATCCCCATGCTGGCTTCCTCTGAATTATTCCTGATTTACACCAGCATAAGCTGCAAGCACTCCAGCCCCCTTTCACATCTTGAAGTGAAACGCATAACCCTCAGTTTCAGGTTTCACAGTGTGGGGATAATTAACTCGTTTTATTGCTGGGGGCTGGAGTAGGAGGAGAAGTTTGGGACCGTTTGCAAATTACTCAGAGCTGCGCAGACAGGGTGCAGCGCTACCATCCTTAAAAGTGCATCAGATCCAAAGACATGAACGCCTCCAAAACGTGCGCGTGACCTGATTTTCACTTGTATTCAGGGGAGTTATTCCAGCACAGCATGGAAGTTTCAGATAGTCCTGCCCAGGCACTCTTTCCTTGGCAGAAATCCTCTTTTCCCCCAACACAATCAAGCCTGCTCCAGATCCTCCACTTCTTATCCACAGGTAGAGGAAAATGTGAAACCAGCACATCAGCTGGAGCACTCCAGCCTACCCTGGGGCTAAAAAAATGACAGCACAGAGCACTTCCAGACCCCCAGCACGGGTACACCCCAGCTCCCAAAGCCCCCCACATCCACACGAACACTGGGGTTTACCCACCAGGCACAGCACAAACAGCAGCTTCTGCAGAACCCAGGCAGATAAATACTCACCTGCTGATGCTCACCCACCACCGGGAGGGCTGATGTTGGGCTTTAAAAGCTGAGGAGGGGATTTCCACCTCTGCTTGTAGCTCTTCCCTCCAGCTCCTGCCTTGCTCTTGGAGCACCAGCTTGCTCTTGGTGGCACAAGCACAGGCCTGATGCTGAACCTACTGAAGGCTTTGTGGGACTGAGGTGAAGCTTTAATAATAACTGCCATTGCATTAGGAGATTGCTTCCTTGTGCCTTATCTGCCCAGAGATATCAGCAGCCGGGATCTTATCACACTGTAATTACCAGGCCTAGATTTGCACTAATTGGCTCTCTGGAGTAAAGTTACCTCCAATCTGTGTATTATGGGTGCTCAGCAGGAAGCGATTTACAGCTGAACAGGTTATATGGGATGATCTAACAAGGATTAGCTGCAGCTGCAGCCAAGAGAGCGAGGAACAGGGGTGGTGGGCATGGTGAGAACATGCCTCTGCCCCAGCTCCTTCAGAAGGTGCACAAAGCAGGGTGTGTGTGAGGGAAAGTGTGCTCTGTGAGCTGCTGTCCCTTGGGGTACACAACTGGAACTTTTTGGGGGGGGACAGTGCTGTGCTTGGCTGAAAAGCAGGCACCCTGTGCTCCTTCTGTTGGTTCACATGTTCCACCTCCAAAGTTGGCTGTGCCTCCCCAGCAAGCTTCTCCTACGTCCTGCTGCCATGCAAAAAGAGCACAATAGTTAGAGAAGGTCTCTGGGAAAATGCAGAAGTGACCGCAAACACCTGTGGGGGGCTGGCAGCAGTGGAGCCACGCTCCTGAACCAGAGCGCCTGTTTGGACGCTGCCTTTTCCCTGTAATTAGTGCATATTTGTCTCTTTGACTTCAAGTGATATTTAGCAGTTTAGAGCTTGGGACCCTCATTACTTTGGCAGCGTGATAAAAAAATAGATATGTAATTGAGATGCTGTTCCACTCCTCTGGGACCGCGGCGCTGCCTGGCTCGGCGGGATGCGGAAGCGTGTCGCCCTGATCAGAGGCAGATAAGGAGGCCAGTTGATTAGGCTGGATCCCACAGGCAAACCCTAATCTCGCAGTCTGTTTGTTAACTATCTGCCTTTTTGCGATGTTTGGTTTGCATAATGTGATAATGTAATAATGTGATAGCTCTTTAAGAGGGAAATGAATCCAAATTAGGGGTGGGGGACGGGTGCACTGCAGTGAAGGCAGATCCCTGTGCCTGCCTGTGGGACTGGGATGCTGTGGAAGTGGCAGAAGGGTGGGTCAGAAGAGGTGTCAGGGAGCACCAGCCCCTGGACACAGGGCCTTCTGGTGCCCTCAGACCCTTCCAGCAGCAGCTCTTTGCCCTCCCCAGTGCTGCTCCTGCAGCTGCCTCGCTCTCTCCTAGCAGCTGCTGTGGAAACCTTATTTCCACCGAGTCCAGCTGCTCTCCGGTTGTCCATCCCATGTCCTTGGAGAGTGACCAAATGTCATCTTTTCATTTATTTTCCTGTAAGGCTATACTTTGGGAAGGCAGTAGCACACAGCCTTCCCTGGGCTCAGGCACACCTCGCTCCATCCCTCGCAGGCCGGGTCTCAGCGAGCTCCAGCAGGGACACAGCTGTGTCCTCTCAGCCTGGACAAGGTCACATCCTCAATGCTGGCTGCTAAAACGGCATAATAAAATTACCTCACATGAGCAAGACGTTCCTGCTAATCACGGCTTTGCTGGTTTAAGTGCTGCTACATGAAAGGTTTTGCTGGCCCAGTTTCCCCACTCTGCTTCTCACCTCTGCTAGCGCAGCAATGTCAGCGGAGGACTGCGGAGTACACACGGGTCCTACAAATCGGTGCTCAGCAGCCATGTTTTGGGCTCATCTCTTGTCCACAGAAATAAAGAAAGCCAGCAAGAGCTGACTTGCCACCTGGGAGCCCACCAGGACACGTGGTCAGTTGTACCCGTACCATGTCTCCATCCTGCCACAGCGACTGCGGGTCCTGGTGGGACCCGCCTGCCACACGCTGCAGAGCCTGGAAGAAGCAGTCCCAGCCCCAGAGAGCTTAAACTCTGGCAGACAGAAACAAAAGCTGAAAGATGAGCAGGTACGTGCCATCCCCCAGCTGCTCCGGTGGCTGCAGGGTCACAGAAGTCAATGGAGCGAGGAGGCTCCGTGGCACCCGCGGCGCTGGCTGCAAAGGGCTTCAGATGCACCAGGCTCTGGGCAGAAAGTACTGCATAAGCCTGGGAAATGATTCTTCTATTTTATGCTAGCTGCAACTAAAAAATAGAGAATAAGAGAGTCAGGCAGATGAGAAGCTAAGTTCGGGATTTTTTTTTTTTCTTATTTTTTTATTTTTAAATTTGTTTTCTAAAATAAAAAAAAAATCACCTCAGAAAATCACAGAATGATCATCTGGCAACCGCGAGGCAGCGGTCGTACAGTGGGCCCTTCCTTGGGGCAAGATTTTTAATAACTTCCTAGCTATGGGAGGCTGCTATCAAATCGCAGCTGGAAGATTTTTTTTTCACCCAGCTGGATCTTGAAGGCTTGTTACATCATTAACTCCCCGAGATAATTTTTGAAAGGGAGTTGTTTGTGGCTTGTTTGATTTCTTTCCTGACATATCTTCCAGGTAAATCTCTGCGCTTCACAGTGCTTCTCTGGTTTCTGAGCCAGAATAAAACCTCTGATGTGACAATCATCTGCTGTCAGACAAAACCATGGGCTAACATGCTTTTACCATGCGAATATGACATTAACACCAAATATCACAACTCCTTTGCTGGCCTCTGCAGATGAGGAGCAGAAAGGTTCCCTACCTGGTGGCGTCTGGCTGGTTTTTTAATTGCTGTCCTCGCAATGCTGGAGCTCGGTCCCAGCAAGCAGCAGCACAAGCCGAGGTGCACTAACACCAGCACGGTACCACGTGGCTCCCAGCTGCCTGGCTGCCATCTTTTGCTCTTTAGCTTATGTTTAAATTGACAGATTTGGGGTTGAGAAGAATTTTTTTCCTTCAGATCATATTAACAGCAATCAGAGCACTCTTCCTTTTTTCTTTAGGTATAAAGAAATTCCTTGCTATTGAGAAGGCCTAAGGTCAATGCTTTCCATTCTCCTGCTCTCACCGTCACACATTTGTTATGTTTCTCTTTTCCTCTAGATCTGAAGTTTGTAACAGGCACTGAGAGATGCTTCGTGGCCCCAGTAAATGAAGGTTTTCTGTAAACTCTTCTGAACTGCTGCGTGAGCGCCCTAGATAACGGAGGACTTTCTCCTCCTGGTACGCTGCCTGAGCAGAGGGAGCAGCAGACTTTACCTCACGTATAACACTTCCACTAACTTTGGCTGAGAACTCAGGGATTTGATACTTTTCCTTTAATATTTAGTTCCAAGAGGGGAGTATGCAGAAACCCAGCATGCAAATGAGTCCCCAGAGATTGGGACCGTTCAGGTTTGCATCCACGTCTTGAACACTGTAAGCCTGGCCCACTTCTAGTCTATTAAACAGCTCACAAAAGTGACTGGACATCGGTCATAATTCTTTTACTCCTTACCAAGTTATCACTGGAAAATGACCCTGCATCCATGAGTTGTCACTCGTGGACCAGTTTTGAATGAGTTGCCTTTTAATTCCATCAAGTGCTCGCTTGGTCTTGCAGCATGGGGAAGGATAAATATTGCTTCTGCTACAGGAAACAAAGTGGCTTTGGCTGAGAAAATATGCCTGTGGGGAAAATTGGTCTGGAATTGCTGTTATTGATGACTCAGGTACGGAGGGAACATCTCTTTTGAAATCTTCTCCCCCACATGCTCTGTCCTGTCCACATGACTCATCCTTGGCTTAAAGGGATTACTTAAGAGTGACAGGGGAATTTGATCTCCATTAAAACCAAATCATTTGTCACTCTGCAAAGAGCAGTGACAAGGAGGACAATTAGTGCAAACGGGGAGGCAATGTTTATGATGTAGAGGCTTGTCCATTAGTCAAGTGTTTATCGGTGTGGGTGTTTGCCCATCCTTGAAGGATAATGAGATATTTTGGTGGGGTCATGCAAAGGCCTCCCCATCCTTCTCCAGAGCCTCAGCTTTCATTAAAAAGATAATAAAAATAAAATAATAAAGTAGTTCTCTGGCTGTCGCGTGCAGCTCAGCCCTCTCAGCAGCAGCAGGTGTAGCTGACGCTGGCTGTCCTGCCTGTTTGCAGAGCCAGGGCAGCCAAGTGAGCAGATCTCCATCCCCAGGTGGGCAGGGGACCCCACATCAATGCCCGGGGGTTGGTGCACTGCCTTTCCACGGAGCAGGCTGGGGGAGATTGCAGAGATGCCTACTGGCAAGCCACGGCACAGTCAGTGTTTTAATCCCTCAGCAGCACGGGGCCCTGGGAAGAGTTTAATTCCTTTAAGTGTAGGCTCAGCTGGCAGCAGCAGGGGAAACTTTGCATTAACTGATGGAGAGAAACTCACCAAATGACTGCTCATAAGTCAGGGGACAGTCACATTCCCTAGGAAAGGCTTTGCAGCATCATCCTGCTCTTGGCTGTACGCTGCTTGAATCACACATGAACCCTGAGACCGCTGCAAGCCCTTCATGCAGCCCCTGCCCACAGAGGCTCCTGCTGGGGTCTTGGGGGCTTCACCTGGGGATGGCACAACCTGCTCCACATCCCCACTGGCACCACAAAGCACCGTAAGAACAGACAGCTCGCCCCTCCTGCTCAGGTGGCCCCGGGAGCACTTCTGTTCTGCAAACATCCACCCCTCGCCTTTCTCACTCCATTGCTTTCCTTCGGCAGACAGAGGAGTTTTCTGGGTATAGCATTTGCACTCATCTCTGCTCAAATCTCCCCGAGACACTGAGACCTGGGCTTCCTAGGGACGTGTCCCATTTTCTGCTTTCTGCACTAGCAGCGCTGGCAAGGCACTGGCGTTTGGGGAGGGATGCGCTGTGCCATTGTCTGCCCAGAGCACCTCGCTCCGGGCTGTGGTTTGTGTTCTGCCTGCGGGTGGATGGGGGTCTCAGAGCACCCGGGATCACCGCAGCATTATGAGCTTTCACGCCGAGGTGAGTGGCTCTGGATACAGAAGCGGGTCATGCACAGCAGCGTGCTGGAGATGCTTTGATGCACTGGGGAAGGGGGAGGCTGGGAGAGAGGAACTGACTGCCCGTGTCCACCTGCCCTGGCTGAAAACTGAATTACTGGGTGCCTGCAGGTCTGCATGAGCTCCTCCAGCTCACATTAAGCAGTCTGTGAGCTGAAGACTTCAGGGGCATAAAGTACGTACCCAGGGAAGGGAACAGGAGGAAGGAAGCAACCATGGACCCACGGGAAGCCCTCTAGCTCATGGCAAGGGGCACAGCAGCAGGAGAAGGGCAGCTCCAGGGAACAGAGGAGCCCCAGCAGCAGAGGCTGGCTGTGCTGCTCCCCGTTCAGCCTCCAATTTGTGTCAGGAGCCCGAAGCGTCTGTTTCCTCATTTGCACAACGACAATGACACAATTAGCTGTCGTCGCAGAGTGTTGCGAGGTTGGCTCTGTAAGGAGCATGAAACGCTCTGGGATTCACAGACAAAAGGATTTCCATGGAAATCACAGCCTGCCTGTTTTCGGGGATGACGGAGGGATGCAAGGCGTGGAGCCCCGCAGCAGAACCTCCCCTGCCCGCCGCTGAGCTGCCTCAGCAGCCCTTGTGCTGGTGCAGGGGGTGGAAACCATGCCCTGCTGCTCCCCATCACACATTCCCTTAGAAGTGTTGTGCCACTAATGAAGGAACGTAAGAGACATTACTCTCCGTCACTTCCAGTTACGCACCCCCGGCCCCCCCGGTGCACGGCTCTGTCAGCACTCCCCTTCTCTGCAAGTGTGGCGAGCCTCTGCTAAAAAGAAAGGCCATTAATAATAATTACCCACAAAGAAGTACACCCCTTAATGAGTCCTAAAAAAAATAATGCTTAATTGAAAAGCTTTCTACTTCGGAGACAGCACCGGCACTTCAGAGAAGTCCAGGCAGCTCCAGCAGCTGAAGATGAAATGAATAAACTCGCCAGACAGTGCTGGATAGGGCTGCGAGAGACGGACCTCAAAGTCAGGGGTCAAACAAAAGCGATCACTTAAATTCAAGGAACCATCAACAAGGCAATAATTGGATTGAAAGGAGGCGGTAGATGGAGAGAAACAAAGCAGCAAAACAGCTTTGTAACAAACATCATTAAAAACAAAAGTTTGGGGAAACAAAAGGAGCGAGTCCTGGGTCCAGGAGGCAGAGCAGAGCCCGTGGAGCCCCCACATCCCCACAGGGACTTGGCTTGTGGGGGCTGATCCCAGCTGGGGCACACACAGGGGATCTGTCAGGGGTTTGTCCTGCTGCTCCGTTTGGGATTAAAACCACCAGCTGTTTGTGGACACCAGGCACTGAGCTCAGCCCCGTGCTCCATTTCAGAGCCACAGGCTGGGGACTGGATATTCACCCAGGCACGGCCACAAGGTGTGACCACAGCAGAGTTAACCCAGCCCAGCGCTGTAAATCAGGAAGGCTTAAAAAACATCAGCCTGGTGCGACACGTGCTGTGCTGAAGGCTATTTCCTGTGTCCACTTCATAACTATTAACTTAAAGGCTTTATCACCCAGCAAGACAGACCCAACGGAGAATCCATCACCGCCGCTGCCTTCCTGAACGGGTCAGTGAGAGCTGCCCCGGACACCGACCTCCGCCAGCAGCCGTAACTCATTTCCCCCACCACACACACACCTTGCTTCGTGCTGTGCTCGCCGCTGGCAGCAGCCCAGCCCAGGGCTGGGAGCACTGCCACCGGGGCCCAATCAATCGGGGAGCGCATTTGGCTGCTCGCTCGCTGGATGGATGGGATGCGGGATCCAGGATGTGGCCACCCGCTCTTCCTGGTGGAACGGCTGCCTCCTTCCTTGCTGCCACAGGGCAGGAAGCCCAGAAACCACCAGGCAGGTTGTGGGCCATGGGTAACCTCCTTCCAGTGCTTCTCTTCAATCCCGAATTCCCACAACCCGCTCCCGTCACATCAGATTTTGTCATGATGCCCGAGGGGCTCAGATTCTCCTCAAATCACCCTCTTATTGCAGAGCCAGCTCGGTATATAGGACCACAGAATTATCTTGGTGTGATTTTAGAGACAGAACAGCAGAGGAACAAGCAGGACACTGACATCTGGACCCATTTTGGAAGCTGTGAATGACCAGAGCTTGTCAGAGCAGTTTTGAAGAGCACAACACCATAAATAAAACAGAAACCACTTCAACCTCCCCTCCACCAAAGTGTGCCACCAGTATTTCAAGTAGGAGCGATGTAAGGGACCGGAGAGCCCACACCAGCCAGCGAGTGCTGGCTCGGCTCCACCAGAGGTGATTGACTTACTGCAGCTGAGGACTTGGCCTTAAAACTTCGTCTTGTGGTTCAATTAATGAGCTAGAAGTAGGGATTAGACTCAGATGCTGGCACCAGAAGTGGAATGAGTCCTCAGAGACCGCTGCCTCCCCGGGGCCAGCTCTTGTGCAGTGTAAGTCCTGGCTTTGCTGCAACTCCCAGCCCCTTTTCACGACAATCACTTCCCCACACACAAACCCCCCTCTCCTCCTCCTCCAACGCATCCTTAAGAACTGAGGCTTCTCTCTGTGCAGCAGCTGCTCACATGCCCAGTGCACAGAGATGTCTAACTTTGGCCTTAATGTCGAAGCAAACATTAGGACAGCCTCCAGCCACGCTCCGGAGGATGCTCACCCATTTTCCAAGCAGGCATTTTGCCTCCCACTTCTTCAAGCGCTCCCCAGATTCTGCTGCAGCTTCCTTTGCATCTTTTCCATAATTACAGCTCTACCCACTCATTCTAGAGGCAGTGTATTTTTTTTCCTGGAGCCTTTAGAAAGGCTGCCACACTTCCTAAGCAGCAGATCTTTGCACTCCCCAGCTCCTTTCGGACCGAGAGCCTTCGGGGGCAGCTTCTGCCAGGCAGATCCCACAAAGGTGAGAGCTCGTGCGCTGCGGCTGCTATTGTTGCTACTGTGTAATTACGGCGTAGTGTATATTCTATAATTACAAGCAGCTGAAAGTATCTGTTTCATTATTTTTATGCCAGCAAACGCGCTTCCTGTCAGACGCCACAGCTTGGCTGATACACGCTCACTGCACTGTTCCTTAAAGTAGCTATGCAAATTGGATCTTAATATCATTCAGATAAATGGTTTAAGGAAGAAAATGGATACAATAGTCTGTCACAAAGTTAATGTTATAGGCTCTACCTCCCAAATTGGCTCAGAGAAATTAGCAGGAAGGAAGGAAGGATCAGACGAAATAATAAACCTGCTTACCTGCTCATTAATTTAATCTTTTTTTTTTTTCCCTTTCCCTCTTACAGCCTTGTGGTTTCTGTAACCGTAGAATAACTAGAGAACAGCAAAGTCCTAGATGAAAGGGAGACTAGGTCTGGAAGCACAAAGATTAAAGGAGAGTTTTTAGGATTAATCTTTGATTATTATTTTTTTTATCTTGGGTCTGTGGTGATTATTCCTGCTCCTCTTGAAGCAATCCTTCTGGGTGGATCAGAGCGCACAGGCTCTCAAGCAAGCTCCCTGCATTTTTCCAGGGATGTTGCAGCAGAGGTGCATTAGCAGCAGAGCAGGCAGCCAGAGCCCCACACACCTCTGAGACCCAGCTGTTATGTGCCTTTTTACAGACTTCGGGCTTGACACCCCAAACCTTGAGGCAGCTCCAGCTCAGGCCACTGCTAACTACATGGCAGTGCGGGTTTTTGTTAATTGCAGGTGAATCAGGGAGACTGACCTGGTTAGTGCAAGGCTTACTGCTCGATGGAAGGTGAGCTCCAGGCAGAGCAGCACATCCCAAGGAAGCATCCCAAAGAACAGAGCTGCCTCAGCTCCATCGGGGGCTTGGCAAGGCTCATTTCCCAGTTACCTTTGCCCAGCATTTTCCAAAGGATTTGTTTTTCCAACCACTGTTCACAGCGGCCCCTTCTCCTTCCCCTCCCATCCCTGTGGTGCAGCTGGAAACATCCCCTATCGGCAGGTGATTTAGCAGCAGGAATCTGCAGGCATCAGGCAAGCAGGGGAGGAGATGAACAACGAAATGGAGAGGAAGGGAGCAGGCAGAAGCAGCTGCAGCCCCCAGCGGGGCAGAGCGGGAGGCCCGGCTCCCGTCCCAGCCTCAGCAGCCTGCTCGCTGCGGGACCCCGCGGTGGCTGGGCAGCACCAGCCACCACCAATTAATTAGCTTTTGTTTAGCCAACATCCTTGGACCGTTCCCAAAGCCGGTGCCAAAGTAAATAAGCAAAACCAAGTAATTCCCCTTGTTTTAACAAAGGAAACGTCCTTGCTAGACAAACACAGGGGAAGGCAGTGCGACCACGAGGCTGGGCAGCCCTGCTCTGCCCAGCAAGGCCCCGGGCACATCCCCATGGGCCCCCAGCTCCCTCGTGCAGGGCAGAGCCACAGCTCCCAGTCAATGAAGCACCGAGATGGGGAGCAGCCTGCGCCAGGCTCGGAACATGATTTATGATCTGGCAGGCAGGCTGGAGCACCGTGCTTGTGTTTCTTGCTGTAGCGGCCTCTTGGTGAGCAGTATCCAATTAGGTGACCCCCTAGGTCTCCCTATTGATTTTGGCAGGGGGGAAAGGTGCAGCTTTCTCATTACACCCTCAGCGGAGCACTGGCTGGGCTGGGACACGAGGCCCGTGCAGAGGAGCAGCCTCTCCATCTCGCATGCCGTCCTCTGCCCGAAGCCTGCAGCAAGAGGTTCATTTCCCAAGTGACTCCCTCCCCTCTCTCATTAAACAAAGGAGGGGGAAGAGCTGGCGAAGACAGAGTTCTTAAATTAATCAGCACAGTTTCCTAACTAATGCCCTTTATGTTTTACATAATAATATAAAGCTTTATTCCGAGACAACAGCCTCCTACATCAAAGATTCCTCTCTCACATTCTGAACTTTTGAGCCCTTCTCCATGCAATTAATGCAGAAAGATCTAAATAAAGTTACACAGAGCAGCTTGCAGATAATATCTAGAGCTACGAAGCAGGGCTCGCTTTGCACTGCAGGCAGAATCACAAAAGCGGCTTTGCTTGATATTCCCTGCCTGCAGGGACCCATTCTGCTATTGTTAGGCTGCGCGTGTGTATAAAAGGCGAAATTGCTAGAGCAGCCATGGTGACTGGAGGTTGCGGTGCTCTTTATCCCACAGAGCTGGCATCACTGGCTAGGAGGGAGTTCAGAGGAGGAAAAAGTTTAATTTGATTCTACAATATCAAAGCCCGTGCCTGGAAAGCTTTGCATTGTGCGCTGTGCAAATACACCAGGACAGGCTCCGGTGCCCTTATTTACACTGCACCCTGACCAGCCCTGTTAACACTTCAGAAACTCATCACAGGCTAATGCCTGGGAGCATAGGATCATGGACAGCCCATTTCAGCCCTTCATTAATTAATCTAGTTCCTAAGCTTGGCCGTGAAGCTCAACAGCCCTCTTCAGTTGGGTTGCTGCTGAGAAAGGAAAGGCACAGGCACTGGTTGGTTCTTCAGTGGATTAAATTTGTGTTTTTTCCTACTTCCAACCTGGGATATGATCACTTTGTGGTCCTCATGTTTCCATGAGCCAGGATGGGTCAGGAGTCTGGGGGTCCCTGCTTGGGGTGGCATCACCTCTGCACAAGATGCTGGTGGAGAAGCAGAACCCTCCTGACAAGGAAAGGCAACTGCACCTTTTCTTTTTGCACATCACGCTGGCCTGGCTTGATGGTAGCTACCAAAAACCAGCAGCACAGAGGAGGGCTGGATATATGGGGGCTGCCCAGAGGTCACACTAGATCATGACGTGGTACAGAAAGCACAGCAGGGTCAGAACTGCTCCAAGGGGATCCAGCTCCTCCGAGCACCTCCAAGGCAAACAGAGCACCCTGGGGACACAGGGCCACGTCCCCCCACCTGCCTTCCCGCAGGCTGAGCTCTGCCTCTTCTATTCTTAGATCTCTGCAAAATGCTAATTGCTATGCCTGACCTCCAAGATAACAAGGGAAAACCTCCCCTAATTAGCACCACAGTCTGTGGGTGAAAGAAACCAAATGTTGACTGTAGAGTGACTGCACTTACTGTAAATTCCAACATATGCTGTGGAAAAACGCCGCCTAAATAAGACTTCAGAAGCATGGGGTGTTTAAATAATAATGAATACCCACTGCTGTTTATTACAGAACAGAAACGTAATAAAAGACAAAGCTGCAGCCGCATTTCATCCTTCCTTCCAGGACGTACTGTAACCAGCCTGCAGTTGGGAAGCAGGAGGGAAAAGGAATCCAAAGGCACCAGAAACACAGCAACAGCAACTCCAGGTGCAGGCACCGCATTTATGGACATTAGCTAATTAGGCCTTCCAGCATCCCTGCAAGCTGGGTAATTATTATTAGCCTTATTCTGCCACTGCAGAAACTGTGCCAAAGGGGCAGGGTGAATCACTCGCCCGGGGCCAGGCTGTTAGACACACCGGGGAGTCGGGCACTCAGGGCTGCAGGGGAAGAACCTCCAGGGAGGCTGGAAATGGGGAGAGACCAAGGGCACTGCATTGCAGAACGGGAGCTGTGGGGAGCAGGGGGAGATGTACGAACACCTTAGCAAGTGAAGAGCAGGATGTTTGGCAGCAGTGGGGAGGGAGGACTGCATGCCAGCCTCAGCTAGGGCTCAGCTCCTTTGTGGCATAGCTCCATTGACGTGCCCAGCACAGAAATTCAGCCTCCGCTGTTCTCTTTACAGGTGTGTGAAAATCTCCCCTGGTTTTCCATGCATTTATGCACATCCTTCCATCTACAACACGCAGCCTGGACACTGAAGATATCAGCACCTACTCAAAGGAGCAGCCCTGCTGGATAGGTGCTGTTCAGACAAGGCTGCTACCCAGATTGTGCTCTTTCCCCATGTATTACCTGCTGCCTGCCCAACAGGGCTGGTACTGTGCACCCAGAGGATACCCACGTCCTGCCCCACTGCACACCAAGACCCCAGCAGCTGCAGTTCCTCTCGAGGAGCTGAGCAGGGCAGGGGCTGACGGCTTCAGCAAGGACTCACAGCTGGCACAGAGACGTCCTCCAACACTTCTGGGTTTCCACTGGTCACTCGCAGCAGTCCAAAGCCCATAGAATATTTATTTGCTCCTAATTAGGAGTAATCACCACTTAACCTAGAGGAGGGATGTACCCAGTGTGCCCAGCAGCTCAATACATTTCCTGCTGAACAGCCTCTGCTGCAGCTAATTAAAAAAGGAGGGCTCCTGCAAACTTGCAAAGAAATGGCCAGTTTGTTTGTTTTAGTGAGGGGGACCTCGTGTAACCGAGCAACAGAGCTGCTGATACCTGGCCTTGGTAATTCAGGGTGATTTCTTCCTCTCCTTTCCCATCCAGTGCCACCTCCAAGCACCGTCCCCTGCCTGTCCCCTTGGCACCTTGGAGCAGGCACTGTGACAGGGCTGCCCTTTCCCCCTGTCCTCCCCTAAGAGCTAGACAGGCTGAAAGAAGGTTGTTAATAAGACACCCAATTAACATTTCTGTAATGAGAATTATTTAACAAAAAAGACCCTTAAATGCTTATTACTACTCCTCTTTATGGCTTGGAAATCCTTCAGGGCAAGAAAACTTCCAGCAGATCAGCCTCGGCTTCGCTCTCCCTGCTGAGCTGCTCACCACGTGCAGGAGGCAGTACGTGCTGAACAGATTTATCCCAACGCTCTTTTGGGAAAGGGATGTAACCCATCACTCCCATTTCATGCCTGGGAAATTGCAGCACTTTCCTGAGGGTCTGCAGTAACAAAGTCAACACAGCAGACTTTCTTCACGACTCCCCAGGGAAAATCCTGACCTCCTGTTCAGTGTATGACCCCCAGCACAGCCCAAAAGAACAAACACATCCTAAAAGGTGCCCTGCAGGGCAGCAGACCTGGACTTTTTTCATCCAAGTGAATTCCACGGTTGGGGAATTCACCTGAAAACCAGGGAAAAGGTTCTCTTATATGCTGAGAGCTTGATAGACTGAAAATAATAAAGTTCATTTCAGACTGAACTAAAAATTCAAGATCCAAAAGATGTCAGTGAGTGACAAAGCACAGCAAGAGCCAGCAAACACCCCCAAACAAAACCCAGGTGAGACCAAATGAAATATTTTGTTTCCACAATTTAAAAGCATGATTTGTAGTTGTATCCAAATCTTTCACTGACTTGCAATAAATTTCCTTTCCAGAACACCTACTGCTCTAACATTGTTTCGAAAATTGAAAAACACAATCTTTAGTCAATATTATAACTACGCAGCCTCCCAAACACAGCTGCCATTTCGCCTGACCCCCGTCTAATAAATTGTTTCGTTTGAATGGACCAGTATTAGCACAAAAGAAAAGTAACTGAAGTGTGCTTAAATAGCTTTTCTACACATGCTGTCATCCTGTCCCACACAGATATTCCGGGGAATAGAGTCAGTTTGCTCATCTGCCAGTGCAAACTGCAATAAGGGAGTTAAACTTTACACGTTTACAAAGGGCCTTAGAGAGCCCTGAGAATAGGCAGGAGCTTAGCCAGCCAAATGCTTTAGGAGACATCAGGATGAGGTGTCACGCAGGTCTCACTGGGCACCACCCCAAATTTTCATGGCCCCATAAAGGGGGGTCACAAACCATGCAGCAGCAGACCTGGTGGCACCCAGCAGAAGACCCGGACCCTGCAGGAAGGCTCAGTCCTGGCCATTCTCTCCAGCTCCTGGCTTCCCCATGCTCACCCTCCCTCTTGCCAACCTCCTTTTGTCTCACCTGCACTGAGTTTTGCCCAGGCACCAGCCCCAAAACCACAGGCTGCTCCCTTCCCTATTCTCTCCTGGAGAAGAGCGCTGGGCACGTAACCAAGTTTTAAGGACTTAAACATGTTTGGACAGAGCCGTGTGAAAAATACTCATTTAGACTGGCACGCATGCACACCATCTCAGGGAAAATAATATTTTCTCACTGCAGCAATGAGGTTAGAGCAGCCTGCGGAGACACAGGCTGCGGATCACAAAACCCAGCGTCTGCGTGCGGGAGCCTGCTGTGGCAGTGCCGTGTGCTGGCCTTTTGTGATCATTTCTTCTGCAGGTGCACCTTTTGCTCCCCTCAGAGAAAACCAGCAGTGCCATGCATGGTCACAGACACACATCACATCAGCCCATCCACCCGGGGCACGGTCCCCGTGGTGCGTGGGCTCTCCTGCTGCCACTTGGCTTGGAGCAGCAGGGGCAGCTCCTGGAGGAGCCCCAGCGCTGGGTGCCACCATCCCCAAAAAACCTTCGCATGCGTTCAAGGACCAGCTGCTGCCGACAGACAAAGGTTTCTGAAACGGTGCCGGACCCAATAAACAGCTGTTCTGCCCTGCTCCTGGCCATCAATCACGGCTGACAGCCTTCCCCCCATGGTCAAGAGTGCGAATTTCACCTTAATTTCTTAGAAGGGCTTTTTCACCAGTTGGAAACTCATAAATACCACTTTGCAAGCCCAGGTAGGGCTAATGATGGATGTCTGCTTCACAGATATGCCAGAGGCTTTGACCTAATTGTCACCAAAATACTTCCTGATTAACTAATAGATAAAACCCAATTAAAACTTCTGCTCTTCCTCAAGTCCCTGCTGACTACTTTTTCTCCCTTTCTCAGACTGCTTTCCGCCAGATCCAGGCTAAGGGACTGATCGGGACGGATCACGATGCCCTGACCTCGTGCTCTGTGGGTGCTCCTCAGGGAGCCCAGGACAAGGATTTTCCCTAGAGGGGCTCTGGGGAGACAGAGACGGACCCAAGGAGGTTTCCCAGCCACCCTGTGGTGGTCTCCAGGTGTGAAACCCCCCTGGGGAGCAACTCACAACCAGAGAGCCGTAGCAGCAGGGAGGACGCACCATTCCCACTACTTTTTTTCCCCACTTTCTTCTTAAACAGAAGGAAACCACTGCACAGAAAAGCTTCCTTAGCACATTTGCTTTGATGTGCAATAAGTTAATTACTGTAATAGGTTCATCTTTTTCCCCCAGTATTGAATCATGTAGAACATCCATATAAATTGTCATCGAGTTGTTCATTTTGAAACAATTTATTCTTTAAACAGATCTAGCAGGAATAGTCCTGCTGCCAGTTCAGAGGGGTATTTTTAAATCCCATGTAGCAGGTGCATCCCTTATCATTTTTCTCCCAGTGCTCCCTTTGGTTCACTCTTGCCCCGAGGAGACCTCCCGAGGGGACACAGCTCATTTACCCCCCGGTCTTGCAGCTCTCACCCTGTTCTCAGAGGGCTCGGGCTCTGCAGCCACCCCCAAGCAGCTTGCAGAGACCCTCACCTGGTGAAAGACTCTCTGCTGTGCTGGGTGATGCACCGAGCAGGAGGGATGAAAGCCTCCAGCTTTTCCACATTACTACACACACCACTTCATCTCCCAGACAGATGCTGGACCTGTTTTTAACCTTAAAAGTTAGTGTGAGGAGGGCTTGGGAGGTAGCAGGTGATTCACAAGGCAACACGTGCACCGGAAAATTCAATACCTGGGTTTTACTTGTCTTTCCTGGCTCTTCCCTCTTCCCTCCTTCTCTTAAAATAATCTCGAGGTAATGCATTCAGTCCTGCTGGGCTGCTTTATATCACTCGTGGTGTTTGCCAGTTGACTCTCCCCTGCTGAGATCAAGTCTCTTATCGGGGATTACGCCTGTAGGTCGGGAGTGCAGCTCTGAAGTGTGCTGGCAGAGCAGGCAGCCGGGACGAGCGAGCCCAGCAGAAGCCACCAGCACCGAGGGGACCAGCAGCAACCCCACAGCAGCACGGACAGCTCAACTCTGGCCTGGGATCCCCAGAGAAAAAAAAAAACTAGAAGCAAGGCTGAGGAAAGGAAGAGCATCCACAAGCAGGAGCGCTGGGGGATAAAGGACCTGGATTATTTCTTGCCTCACCTGTGTCAGCCTTTTGGGGTGACAAAGTCACTGCTGCTGCTCACAGCCAGGGCCAAACTCGACGTGACACAAGTACATCACACTTCTTGTGGTGTGGGCAGAGGTACACCACTGTCCCAGGGCAAGGGCTGCAGCCCCAGCCTCCCAGCAAGGCTGGCAAAACGTCTTGTGGTGAGAAGCATTAAAACAGCCAGTTCACCCTGCAAATTACACTGAAAACCTCCCGAGGAAAAGATTTGTTAGGCACACCCCAACCACAAGGAGACCCCCTGAGGACACAGGTAGGAGTCTGTCCTTCATCCTGGGAAGTGTTTGCAGAGAGGTTTCTGAGTCCGCCAGCCCCTGATTTCAGGCTGTTGGAAGCTGAGCTGGGACAATAACCAAGAGGAGCAGGACTGAGTTCAAGTGCCAGGAAAACATTGCTTCCATTGATTAATTTAGCTTTGTCACGGTCCTCAAAAAATTCATAAACATCACACACAAGTAGAAAAACACTGAAAGCATCAGGACGAGGCAGTGAAGAGGAGCTTTGCAGGAAAGAGAGGACATTTACAACCAGCCAGCCTGCACCTGCAGCAGCAGGATGGAGCCAGGTCCCTGCACACAGACAGCTCCTGGTCCATGATGCAGTCACCCCAGGAGCACTGGGCAGCCCCCTGCCCCTGTACTGCTTCTCTCCTCTTCCTCTGATCCCGTCCTGGGGTCCCTGTAACACTGCTCGCAAGCAGCAAGCGCTCCAGCACGTTTCCAAAGGTAGGGCACTGAGCTATCTTCTTCCATCCAATTTCCTGCTCTTGAACCAGCTCCACAGGCAGGAGCAGCTTGAATGGGCTCATCACAGCTGTTTTAACCTCCGTGGAGCTGCACGGACGTCCGCATGACAGTAGGAAATTGGAAGGAAAATGCTAGCCTCGGCCAGCTCTGCAGCACGCAGGCAGCACCCGCACCTCAGCACCGTGCCAGCCCCGATGACCTTGCTGCCAGCACAGCAGGGGCTGAAGCATCGCCCTCGTGTCACCGCTGGCCTGGGAGCAGGCGAGGTGAGCTGCCAGCCCCTGGTGCTGGAGGGGGGTCTGCCTGTCCCACACCACGGAGCGCCCACCCCACCTGCACCGCTGCCCAGAGCAGCTCCGCAGAAGAGGCCATCACGTCTGTTTGCTGCCTTACACAGGCTATCATGTGCTGTGCCTCGGCGGGGGACCGTAAATGACTTTATAGTTATTGTTCCTTAAATTGGACACCCCCTTGGAGCTTAGATAATATGAGACGAAACAGCCCGCAGGAGGCTGCAGTCAAGTGGAACCGTGATGGAGGCTTTTTTCCCCTTCCCGAGAAGAAATGCTCGGCGTATTTACTTCTCCTCCACACCTCCTCTCCTCTGTCACGATTTCGAACAGAGCCACACCTGGCAGTGACAAGGGTGAACCTGGGTGTAATCACCAAGCAAACTGAGCTGCCTGAACCCTGTACGGATGAATGAATTTTGCATGCTAGGATTTGGAAATACAGATTTGACAGCGAGCCCTGAAGAGGAACGGGAAGGGAAAGAGGCTGTTGTGGTTTTCACTATTTGCTATTGAAGAGGGGTTTGCAAGGAAACGTTATTACTGGCAACGTAGAAATATCATTTCATGTCACTTGGCTTCACGGAGCCTGTGTAACCGTCTGAGTGCTGAAGCAGAGGCAGAGATGGCTGCTGGAGGGAGTGGGTGTGGAAAGGAGGCTTTGAGGTGAGAGAGCACGGGGAAGAAACCGAAATAATGAGGGATTTGGGGAAGGAGGATGTCAGGGCTTACAGCAGTGAGAAGGGAAAGGAGCTTGTCATGGAAAAGGGGGGAAGCAGAGGGCTGAAAGAAGGGAAGAGCATCTGAAAGTGAAGTTCATGAAACAGTCGTGTCTGACAGGCAGGGAATGGGCTTAGACAGGAGGGACCTGGATGGAGATGCTCAGCCTGGAAAATAAAGACCCAGAGTGGAGGCACGCAGATGGGGACAGGCAGGAGGGGAAGCAGCAGCGTGCTGAGAGGCACCAGGGACTTGCAAGAGTCCCAAAGCTCCAGCTGAATGCCCAAAAACATGGAGCAGAAGAAAAATCACTCTTTGCTAACAGTGGCATTTCATACATCCCACAAAACACAGCGAGTCGAGGCCAGGCACTTGAGGGCAAAGCCATGCCTGGCAGGGGAGAGCTTCTGGGGACCATTTGGGGCTTCCCTGAAAGCTTTTTTTGCAGGCATATAAGTGTATATATCACCTTTCTTTTAGAGCATACAGGTTTTTGTTGTTGTTATACAGACATTAGAGGTCGGTAGCAGTTGAAAGCTGCCTGCAGGTGCCTAAGCATTAGCGTGTCCCCCCAAGCAGAGAGGGAAGGTTTGCTTTCTGTTCCTTTTCAGCCCTTAGAAAGGAGCACAGTGATGAGAAAACCACCGAGACATTCTGCAGCAGCCTTCCCAGCTCCAGACGCTCGCAGGAAGCCAAGCAGAGGGAAAACTCCAAACTGCGTGCGATCACAGTCATTCTGTTTGCCTTTCTCCATAGCAGATCTGATGATTTAAATTAGGTCTCGATTCTTGTTTAAATTATAGTTTACTGTTCTGCGCCCCGCTCAGAAGTGAATTACCTTAAGCAGCAGTATTAATAACACGGTTATAATTAAGCTTCATTACTGTAGGCAGTTTGCTGAAACAAATTGCTTCTTCATTATTATTATGGCACCTTTGGTAAAAAGACATTTCCCCAGAATGCGACCTTGATGCTTTATATAGCAAAAGCTGAGAGATGATAGAGATGTAAGGATGAATTAGCATCTTTTACCTTCTATATCAAGCTCATTAAAAGGAAAGCAACTCAAGTCAAAACCAAGCAGCCTTGATGGAAATTTTAATCCGAGTGAAATGGATAATGAATAGGTTTGAACTTTTCCTGACATTTTTATGGTGGTGCTTTATTTATATTATGCTTCTGCTAAAACATAAATAAATAACACGGGGGCAGGACTGCGGATGGACAAGGAGACAGGCTGGCTCTCCCGGGTCAGCCCCAGGGCTGCCACAGAGCTGCTCTCCACACCGCCAGCTCCATGTGCAGCCAGGTGAAACCACACATCTTAGGACAGGGATAACTTTGTGTTATCCCCTTCCAGCCCCACATAGCTCATCTGACATCCCCAAAGCACTCAATCCTGTCCTCTTAGCAGATGTTTCCGCAGGTCCCCCAGGCTTCCCATGGGGACTGCTTCCTCCAGCAACTGCTGTCACCCTAAGTTTAATTTCCCGTTTCATTTCGTGCAGTTGTAACAGCGCTGTACACAACTCCATCCCCTTCAGCAGCAGATCCTGACACTTATTAATGAAGCCTTGTAATGCCTGCAGGAAGCAGTGCCATTAGTATCGAGCAGCTCTGGCTACCACAGCACACGCAGGGCTATTCTGGCTACCACGAGCACTCCTTGGCTGTGTCCCCGACCTAAACCATGCAGTGTGCTTCTCTGAGGTGCTCAGGTCCACAGCTTCATCCAGTGCCTAGGCCTGCCCAAATCCACAGGGTCTAAGGGTGCTCAGCACCCTTAAATACAGGCTCTGCTTTGACTCAGCTTCGCTGTCCCCAACTCAGGTCCAGCAGCTGTAGGCATGAACTGAGTCCTGACCCCTTTCTGCTCCTCCCATGGTACCAGTTTTAATTGTCATCATACAAAGCCTTTCCCACAAGCGCTTCCTCCAGGTGAAGCCTGCTTTGAAAGATCCAAATAATCTGAGAGCAAACACCCAACCCTTGGGAAGAGAACAGCAGGCTCTGCAGTGGGTGTGCAGCTCCCACACCCTGTGGCCAAACTCGCACCCAGGTACCCTGTGATACCCTGCTGCACTGCAGCAGACCTTGCACCTAACTTTCCCTACAGCTATTAAAATGGAGACATTAATTTCTGCATTGTAAGCGCTCAACAACTGAAACAAGCCATTATAGATGGGATGGAAATCGAGATTTAGAGCCTAGAAAGATAAAGATAGAGCAGTTTGGGAAATTATGAGATTAAAAGTCTATAGAGGGGAAACAACCTGCTTAAGCACGACATCAGAGGTATCATTAGGGGTTAGAGAAGGGGGCACCACCTGAGCAGAAATACTTGTGGAGTGAATTCAAAGCTAGATGATTTGCTCAGCTGAGCCAAAGTAACAGAACCACAAGGAAGCAATCTGAACTGAAAGCAGCGTTTTCTCTTTTTTTCCTGCCCCCAAAGACATCCTGAGCACCACCTCCTTCCCTGGCACAGGACACCTCTGGGAGGTCACTGAGCAGGTCTAGAGAAAACCCTCCCAGAAAGAGCAGCACAACTGCAGCTCTCCTCTGCCAGACCTCAGTGGGGGAACTGCTCTTGGCCTCTGCCTTTGTGCCAGCCAGGACACCTGGTGGCCCACTGCCAGCAGCAGCAGATAATTAGCCCTCAATTATCACCATTATCACTTTCACCTAGGCCCGCTCCAAGTCCTTTGGCCACTTAGCAGAGCTGCAGCCTCTCTCCCCGGGAACAGAGAGCAGGAAAATATTGAAGCCATCACTACAAGCCCCGCAGGCTACAGCTCTGCCCTGGGGCACAGTGACCAGCCACCTGCCTCCAGCAGGACACAGGGACACTTGGGGACAGTGCCCTTGCAGGGGCCTGCAGCATTTCTACAGCCAACAGAAGCAGCAGTAGGAGAATGAGTTGCAGTGATTGTTGCACGTACCTGGAGGGAGTCTCCCGGTGGTAGCCTCCTGGCTTCCAAACAGGCCATGGGACCCTCCTGGCCTTTGTCTCTGCTGGCAAGGGCTGAGAAAGCAGCAGGGAATTGCCTTCTGTGCCCCTCTGCCCACCGTCAGTACCTCTTTGAGCCCTGCAAAAAGGAGCTCTTGTTCCTCTCAGCTCTCCTGCCAAAAGTAAGCTGTCCTGGGCAGCACCAATTTAAAGGCTCCCCGTGATGCGCTGCAGCTGCCCGGCCCCACCAGGTGCTCTGCTCCAACCCCTCAATGAGCTGGGTCCATCCTGGGGGATGCATGTGGGGTATCCTCCCCACCCTGTGCACCGCAGCTCTTGCATTCTGCATACAAAAAGGCACCGAGAAGAAAAGCTCTGACATCCCCAAACTCAGCAGGGTCCTCTGAAAAACCCTCCACCCCACCACCCTTTCTACACCCGCCCTTGTGTTGCAGGAGTGGTGGCTCCTGGCTGCCACCCTGTGCCACCAGCCGGGCTGCAGGGATGCTCCCGCAGCGCTGGAGACGTGCCAGCCGTGCAGGGAACCCACCCCGTCAAACTCAGCAAAGCCCAGAGTCAAACTTTAACGACCCTTCAAACTATTGTCATTTGCCTTCCGTGTAGCTCCTAGCAGCCCTCAGTGAGTGACTGTTAGCATGCAATTAAACTAGCTTCTCAAAAGGTTACCGATAAAAATATTTCTCCCCATTGTTAAACTGGGCGTTTATTGGGTCTCTCTGTGACCTTTAGCATGACAGAATTTAACACTTTCTCCACAGGGGCAGCGGAGCTTGCTTTAAAGCATGCACACAGAGGTGCTGGGTGCCACGGGAGGAGCTGGTGCACGCAGGTGCCTCGTGGAGCAGGAGCCCAGGCACCAGGAGAGGCACCCCCAGCACCCCCAGTTCAATGCTGTACTGCAAACACTTCAGCAGACGTTAGGATTCCCCCCCAAGCTGCTTACTGAGCAGGCAGGGAGGTGGGATTCCCCCTGGCCCTGCGGGGAGGGCAGCGCTGATGCCAGCTGCCTGCTCCTGGAGACGTGGCTGCGTGCAGCCCGCTGCTGCCAGCACCAAGTGCTCAGGAACCGGTCCCTGTCTTAATGATTTCCTGGGACATTCGGTCCCGTGAGTTGACAAAAGGCTATTACATCAGAATTTCCCTTTCTGTATTCACACGAAAAGTCTCCCCCCCTCCACGCACATGTGTGCCTCTCTATGTGTATATATACACACTCATTAAACAAATGCTAGCTATCAATTTCACTGAGTGCTTATTCTGATAATAGCTATATTTATCATTTAGCATCTCTGGATGCAGTTCAAGTCTAAAATGTATTATGGGTATTATGATATTTAATAACTGTGTTTTATTTTTAAATGCAATAAAAAATACAGATAAGGAGATTTTTTTAAAGCCACCCCCTTGGTTCTAAATCCATCTCTGTCACTGACATGCTGAGTGACCTTGGATAGGTCGCTCAGTCTGTCTGTGCCTGAGCCTCCTTGTATGTAGGATGGGGATAATCGTACGATCTGCTGCCCAGGGGGGTTGTGTAGACTCATTCTTAATTAATGTTTCTGGAGTGATTCTGTATCCCTAGGCAGGAGGGGCGAGCTCTCGGTGCTGCTTCACCAGGAGGTGCCTGCAGCCCGCGGGTGACGCCGCGAGCCCAGGGTGCGTGCAGAGGGTGAGTGTGTGCTCCCGTGTTTATGAATAATCGACAGCTCATCAAGTGCTCATTAGGAACACAGAAATCCTAATGACAAGAGTGTGCCTGGGGCTGGGAGGGGGTGAGCCCCTGGCCGGGAGCAGTGCAGGGACCTCAGCCCTGGCAGGGGACAGGGGCCGCAGGGACCAGAGTGGGTCCGGGCGCAGTCCTGGGGGACCATTTCCATGGGCTAGGAACAGGTCCCGGGGGCCACCAGATGCCCCCCACCTGGTTGGAGCAGACCAGAACTGTCCGTCCTTATTTTGGGGCAGCCCTGAATGTGGCAGAGCTGCAGCGAAGGAGTGAGAGAAGGATCCCCTGAGCTGCACTGGGACAGAGCCGAGCTAGCGGTGGGGCTAGGATGGGGACAGGGACACGCCGCGCATCCCCCTGTGCTTGCCCAGCCCTCGCTTGCTCCTCCTGAACGTGTGATCCAGCTGCATTGCCAGCCCCGAGCCAGGAGTGTGAAACCTGCTCCCCTGTGACCTCCCCAACTGCCAGCGCTGTGCTGTACATAAGCCCCGGGTATTTTTTCCAGCCAAGGAACAGCAGCAGCATCACCTGCTGTGGCATCCTTTTGTCTTCCGCGCTTGTCACCATGCTGCACAGGTTGGCAAGTCAGGAGCAAGCTCCAGCTGATGCTCTCAGGGCATGACGGTGCTGCAGATGTCAGCCCCTATCGAGCCTCCCTGCCCGTGCGTGGAGGGGTCTGGCCCCGTAAATCAGCGTGAGGAGCAGGAGCCCGTGTCCCTGCTCGGGCTGGGGAGGCAGCCTCTGCGTGGCCAGGCAGCAGCACCTCTAAATCACTCCCTGTGCTGCCAGGAGCCCTCCAGCCTGCCCCCTGAGCAGGATGTTTTACGGTGGCACAGCGGCTGGGGGAGAGGAGGGGAGGCTGTGAGGAAGGATCAGGGCTGAGGCAATAAAACAACGGCCTCCAGCGCCCAGCCAGCACCCAGGAAGCGGTGGCCACGCATCCATCATCCCCGCGGGGCCCCTGGTCCCAAGGACAGAGGTGCAGAGGCTAATGTTGCTGTAGCAGCTGCGAGTTTTGGCCATAATTTCTCATAAAAAGAGGGGCAGCAATTTCCCTCCCTCCAGGATGAGACAAATGCACACACCTTTACCCCTCTGTCATTCCTCAGCCTCGGAGAGAGCCTCAGGTGCAGAGTGTGCCCCCCAAGCCCCAGTGCAGCCCCCAGCCCTCGCGCCCAGCCTCTGAGGATTCACTGTCCCGTGCCGGGCACCCGGCTGAAGTCAACGTGGTGAGAGATGGCAGGAGGAGGAGACAATGAGACAGCAAGGACCAGATCTTCGCTCCCCAGCTGCCAGCCTCGTCTCGGCGAGTGCTGCTGAACAGCGGCGAGGCTTTGTCCTCCTTATCAGCGCCAGCAGCCGCCATGCCATGGAAACCGCAACCCGGAGCAGGCTGTGCCGGGGGCTCCCCGGCCTCGGGGGGGCTGCCCCGCCATGCCCTGCCCTGCCTGCTGCCACGAGATAAGGTCACCTTGTGCTCCGGTTCCCGTCCCAGTCGCCAGCCTTGGTGGCATCTCGCTGGGAGGAGAGGCGTCCCGCAAGGAGCAGGGTGCCGGGGGAGTGGGATGCTCGTGGCCATGCAGGTGCAAGGTGTTGGGTCCTGGTGTGGCCCTGCTGCGGGGCTGGTTTGCACAGCTTGCCACAGCACTGCCCTACTGGTGCTCCCTGCCCAGGGCTACCTGGTGGGCAACCTCCCCATAGATGCTGGACAGCATCTCAGCCACACCGCAGTGGAGGAAAGCTGTCACCTCCCTCCCCACTCCCCTGCCCGTGTGTGTAAATTTCGGCTGTGATGTCCTAGAAGCTTTAGTAAAAATCACAAGAGCCCCTGTCAGGAGGAAAGGCACCGCTTACACGTTGGTCACTGTTATTATTTTATTATTAATAATCATCCACTTCCTTCAAAAGGCGTCAGGCTTCCTGCTCCCGTTCACTGCCCTTGGTCTGCACGGTCCAGTGGCCTTACACCCTTTCACCACGTAGTGGACAAACAATTTGCATAACTTAATTAAATTTACAGTAATCTCCACCGAAGTCAGCCTGTAAAGGATGCTGTGTACATGGTCTTAAAGCAAATCACTGCTGGTGATGAAAGAGCCTATTTCAGTTAAGCAAATTATGAGGAGGCGGGCGATGTCCTCAGTATAATAATTCCATGTGAATTATTTATATGGAATCTGCAATTACATTGAGCAAAACAGTGTTGTGTGCATAAAGCACACTTAATTATCCAACCACCTGTTATGAATTCAGGCACAGCCAATGGCGGCATCTCCTATAAATTACCCGCCGCTGGAGCAGCAGGTTAGGGGAAGGAGAGGAGGAGGAGGAGGGAACAGGGAAGAGCTGGGGGCACAGCTTCCAGCGCTGACAGCGGGGCTGGCAGGAGGGTGCTGCATTCCCCAGGTACCCCCGAGCCCAGGCAAAATGCACGCCGGGGGCAGCAGGGCGAGCCGCCAGGGATTTTTCTATTGGCGCAAGAAACTCAACTTCAGATGGACTTCAAATGTTTAATTTCAGCCTGAGAAAGGTCCTGCGTGGTTTGTAACGCTTTGCAATCTACTCCCTACTAAATGGCTTAAATAAGAAGGGTTTTTTTGGAAACAAAAAGCCGAAGTAAAACACTGGAGGAAAACAAAATAACGTTATCGCACTGTTTCTACCTGCTTTCACCAATCCCCGGAGAATTACACAGAGCAAACAAACTCACTGAAGCAGGGAACTAAGGCACGGTTCAACCCCATCCCCAGAGCTGTGGTGGTTTTACGCATTGTGCTGTCGGGGAAGGGAGCCCACCAAGCACGTGCTTTTGGCCCATCAAGGAAGGGACCAGTCCTGGATGCTTAGCAGGAAAGAAATGGGTGTTTTCTTCTTTAAAGATTTACCATGTATAAATGTATGAGAATATTAAAGGCAACAATTAACTTTATTAGAAACTTTATACTCTCCAGCCTCATTAGAACTGCCAACAAGATCTATTATTAGTATTACTATGCAGATAATGTAATAAAAAGGGTATTTAAAGTGGACAGTTTTGCGCTGAAATAAAATACCTTTTCTTTCCCTTTCTTTCTGCCTCTCTCCCTTTTGCCCTAAGTTCTTGCACTGCTCAACAAACACAAACCTCCCCAGTGCTGGACCCCGGAGGTCAGGGGCCTCTTCCCAGGGGATGGGACAGCAAGAGGGAAGCTGTGTGCCTCCTAAAACAACGAGAACAAAATGAGGAACTGGCACAAATTTGCCAAAGACAACCGTGACAGCCTAAAAATATTGTCCAGGGGCTACTGGACCTGGAATGCTGTAGATTAAGAAAGTATTCAGCAGTGCTTGCGTGTCTGAGGCAAACCTGTGAACTTTTGAGGGACAAAGACGCATTTCATCAGCCCGTTTATTTAATTAAAGCCCCTCTCTTCTGCAGGAAAAAGTATCAATGGAAAAATTCCTCCTCCCCCCCATGAGTTCAGAGCCAGAGCAGGACTCTGCTTCGCCCTGCTGTGTTGGAGGGAAAGCTGTGCTATGGAGGCTGCTTTGCATCATTACATTGCAAAGAGGGAAGCTTGCTGCTCTTAATGATGCCTAATTTTTCTGTTTTGTAAGACACGTACATTTCTCTACCATTACGTCTGCTCTTCTTGCAGGGCTCAGAATTTCAGCATTGCCATCCCAAAGCTTCCTTTCACCGAATCCATTCAGAGCAACAGGTAGCTGCGGGAGAAAAGCCAGCCTTTAAAGAATAAAGAGAAAGAAAGGTTTCCTTTTGTGACACAAATGTCAGGACTTCTTCTCCTCTCACCATGGCTTTGCTTTCAGTCATAATTTAAAAACTGAAGATAAAACTCAAAGCAGGAGTCAGCCGAGACTGCAGCTCCCCTCGGCTCTCCAGGGCACCATCAAGGCCTGGGGGAGGTGAGGGGAAGGTGGCAGCTTCGCCTCTCTCAGCCCCAGCAAAACCCAGCCTGGAAGCACCTGGCCAGAGGCAGGGACACACGACCAGCAGGGCTGCGTGGGGAAGCAGCGAGCACGCTGGACCCCGCACGCTGCTGGTGAACAGTGGTATTTTAGCTGGCATCAGCCCCTGCGGCACTGCCGCGTGGAGGGAGAGGTGTTTGGGGACTGGGGACGTGGACTCTATCATCATAAAAAAAGAACCTGTTTAATTTGTGGGTTTAAATTTTAAATAACTGTTGGAGTAGAGCCGCTCGCAGCTCTCAACACGGCGCTCAGCCGTACTGTTCAGTCTGCTTCTGCAGGAGTCCCTGGTGGGGATTCAAATGCCATTTAAATGAGCTCATTTCTCCTGCCTTTCTTAATATTTCTACAGTGCAGCGCAGGGGCAGGTTAGCTCTGCCTCAGGCCCAGCTGCCACCCGCCCTGTGATGCCCTGGGATGCACGTGGCACCGTTCATCTCCTGGGGACCAGCCCCTGGATGAGAGCCAGGATGGGTAACGCGGGGCACAGCAGCTCCATGACAGGCTTCAATGGCCTGAGCCCAAGCATTGAGAAAACACAAAGCAGAGACTGGAAGAGAAGAGCCCTGACACTTAAAACAGACAGGTTGCTTTTACAAAATGCTCCCTGCAGACGTCCTGTGCTGGTGTCCCATTTTCACCCTGTGGGATCGGGGACATCGCTGCCACACAGCCCCCGAGTGGGGCTGGTAAGCGCGCAGGGTGGCCGCTGGCAGCACCTGGCCCACAGTTCCTGAACTCATTTCCAGCAGGGTCACACAGCTCAGTGCCAGGTCTCTGTTTTAATACAATTTCAGCTCCAAAAGCCTCTCTGCCCTTCTGCTGGACGGGTGAGGTCAGAGCTCAGGCTGGCCGCGGTGGCTGTGCCCAGCACAGCGGCTCCTCCGCGAGCTGCAGCAGCCCCAGCCCCTGCCAAACCCTGCCTGGGCGCTTTCCATCACGTTTATTACACCCTGCAGTCTAATTAACAGAGACGAGTCAAAGGACCCGAAAGCAATGATTGTAATAAATAATCGCTCAGCGACCACGGAGTTAATATTCCACCAGGGTCTCCTTCTGGCCTCCAGAAGAAATGGCAGAGGCAGAATGGAAGAGAAATGAAACCTCGCAGCTTGACGTGCCGAGGGCTGCCTGGAAGAGAAGCAGCGCTGCTGCAAAGGCTTCCTGCCCTTCCCCGCTTCACCTCTCCCCCAAAAACTTCACAGCACTTGTAGCAACTTTCCTTTGCAGGTTCTCACGTAGTGGCAAGGACTTGGGAAGACTCGGGAAGACAGAAGAAGGTAGAAAAAGCAGTATGTACAAATTCATATCTTCTGAACGGTCACAGAGAGAATGGGGCCACCACTTCTTGGACCACAGCAGCTCTTCTCCTCTCGGATCAGCTGGCAGCTCCCAGCACAGCAGGATCCTGATCTTGCACCCATGGAAACCTCTGTGGTTGAGGAGGAAATGGAGCACATGGAGGTGTTGGAGTTGCTGCCCTGCTGAGAACAAATGGATCATGAGGTCTTCATCCTGCCTCCTCCTCTTCCTCCCGGGGAGGGCTGTCAGGGATGCTCCGGGTGCCTCATTTTATCCCCTGTAACCCGCTGTATGACTGAGCTCCAACTCACCATGAGTGCTGTGGTGCCCGGAGCACCTCCAAGCCGGCGGCTGGCAGCGGGGTCCGGAGGCTGCCATCAGATGCCGAGCACAGCCCCATGCAATTATCTGCAGAGAGCTTGGCTCCGCCGATAATTTGTTAGCTCCACACATATCTCTACTAATTATAAATCTCAGCTGAGATTTGCATTTTTATGAAATGCTTGTGCTAGAAATCTTTGTAAAAAACCCTGTACATATTAATTCAATCTAATCTTGGTCATTTCAGGTTCCATAAGAAAGCATTTTCATAAAGCTACAAAGCTAACATCTATAACTTTTCAGTTTCGCCAGAGAGCATACCTCCACGTTACGCTGCTCATTTATCTTGGAGGACGGCATTTATAATGAGCCCTAACGAAGTGAGAGCCCTCCACAGCCCCAGTCAGAAGGCCTGGGCCAATGCAGCCGTGCCCATTGAGCCTTGCAGGAGGGAAGCCAGGGGAGCTATTTATGCCACTGATGTTTTTAGGGGGTGAGATGGAGGCACAAGGCAGGCAGGTGCTCAGGTGCCCCCCAGCAGCTGCTCCGTCCTCAGGCAGGGCCCCTCCACCAGCTCTGGCACCGTTCCTGTCTTCTGCTATTTCTTGTTTCTGTAGCAGTGCCTTGGAGAAGATGAAGAAACACAGTGCAATGAGGACAAGGCATCTCAGGCAGACCTGGGGGGATAAAGCAACACAGACCTCAGCCTGTGTGAGGCAGTCCAGCACTTGAACCTGGACTTTTTCCACCAGAAATCTTTCTGGGCTCAGCCCCAGAGGAGCTTTTGGGTGCCGTCAGCAGCAGGCAGCGTTCCCTGATGGTGCAGGGCACAGCCTGGCCAAGCTGCTACACCTCAAAGGCCAGAACAACCTTGTTGCCTGTTTTTTTGGCTGTTTCTGACGACGTGTGACAGTAGCGAGGGAAGTCACAGCACCCACCACGGCGGCAGCATGGCTGCAGGAGAAAGTCCTGGCCCCTGGCAGAAAAAAAGAAGGCTTCATCCCCGACAGCGCTCAGTCAGAGCCTTGGGAAATGACTTTCTTCCCTTTAGCAGGGACTCTTTTAAGTGGGCCTTTCCCAGATGAGGCTCAAAGCCAATAATTTCATCAGCAATTTGTATCTCATTTGAAATGCCTTTGTCTGGAGTCAGGGGAAAAAAAGATTAACTTTTCCTCCCTGAAATATGGCTGCCGGATGCGAGGGAATAGAGAAGGCAAATAAGCAAAGCAAAGTTAAGCTTTCTGTATAGAGCTGAAGGCTTAACGGTGCAGATTACAACAGCAGGTGATGAGCAACTCTAGCCTCTGCTGTGTAGGCTGTGAAAAATCCTGTTAAACTGCAAAGGCGTTTTAGCTACAGCTCCACATTTCAGAAATGATTGAGCTGAAATCTGAGGGGCTGACAGCAGCCAGGGACCAAGCAGCTTCTAGCTGAAGGCCAGGAGGAGTCCCGGGGGCTGAGCAGAGCAGGGACGCGCGGGGTGAGCGTGGGCTCGGAGCCTGTCCTCCTCCCCGGCACCAGGGGGGGAGCTGCTCCTGCGCCCTGGACCTTTTCGATGGTGATTAATGAAGGGAAAATCTGGCAGGATGAAAGCACAATGGGAAACAGAGCAGCCTAAGTAATGACACCAGCGAGCAGCCCAAACGTAGGAGCAGAGGAGTGTCTTGGGGCAAGCTCAAGGAAAGGTCAAGAGCTTTATTTATTGCCTTAAATAATGGATTAAGTGCCCATCTTCAAAGACACTGGCACAGAGCACAAAAACAAGAGCAGAGGCGCCACGAAGGGGCAGGAGGGGCGCGAGGGGCGGCGGAGCAGCACGGATGCTCCAGGCTTCATTTGGAGCTCTCCTTCGGATCCCGCTTCCTCAGCAGCCGCCCGACCTGCCAGCGATGGCAACAGATGCCAGAGAAGTTCCTGGCCATTAGCCGCTAATAAGAAACTAATTAGCTAATGAGCTAATATTTGATCTTTTGGACTGGGTTCTGTTGGTGTCTGCGGATCTGGGCTGCCCCACATGAGCTCTGGATGAAGTCAACACCACAGCACCACCAGCTCCTGGGGAGAGGAGAGGCTTCCAGGCAGCCGGCAGGCACAACTTGACATGGGGAGCATCCTCCTGCTGATTAGTGCTGATGCTCCCTGCAGGGGTGCCCCTCGCTTGTGCAAACCCCAGGTCCTCCTCTGCTGAAAGGGGCTGTCGGCAGAGATCCTCGTCCGTGTGCTCAGGAGCTCTCCCCTCCATCTGTCTTGCCCCCTCTCATTTTCTCCTTGCATGGCCAGACCCAGGGCCCCCAGCCCTCCTGCCTGCCCAGGGACGTCCTGGGACAGGGGGAGCCGTGCTTGTTCTCCTCTGAGAAGGCATCGAGCCTCCCAGGAGGATAAGCACCACCTGCCGCTGCTTCACAAGGGCTCAAATTCCAAGTCTCCTGGTACAACATGAAAGGCAAAACGTTCCCGGGCTACACAGGATAGCCCTGGAGGCAGTCCCAGGCTAGGCTTAAACCCACCGGTGCCTTTTGTGCAGGCACAAAGTGAGCATTTACAATTTCCTGAGGAAAAACACATTGGGGTGCCTCTGGGTTAGCTCTTGTGGGCTGGGAATGAGCCAGGTGTGCAGGGAAGGGCAGCAGGGCATCTGCACCCCGTAGGAGATGGATTTGCCCCGGTCCTGCATCAGGACAGCAGCAGCAGCACCGCCTGCATGGCTGTGGATGCTTGGGATGAGCCTCGGCAGAGCAGCCAAACTTTGCAGGCTTATCCAGAGCGAGCCGCCGGTCCCGGAGAGGTTTGTCCTTCACTAGAAATTAGAGACAAGTTTCCAGCGTTTTCCTCCACCATCTGCCCCGGCTTTAGTTGAAATGCAACATTTTACTCTGGCAATCAGTAGGTAATCTTGTCAGCATTACTTAGAGAAGCTGGGTCTGTCCTGCCCATCTGATGCACTGTGCAACAGAGGGAAAATCACGGGTTCCTCTTGAAAGGAGGGAAAAAATTGAGGTTGACTTTGGCACAGGAAAACAAGCAATCCGGAGATGACAATGTGCCACAGGAGCTTAAAATAAGCATCAACTAATTCAAACAAAAACAAATCTGCATTGAAAATAGACTCTTCCCCAGACCACATCCCCACTTTAAAGAGTCTTTGAATCCTCCCAGGCACATTTAGAACATACTCCCCCTTCACAGTCTCTCACTCGCTTTGTTTTGCTGTTGTGTAGCCAGCAAATGAGGGCTGAAGTTTGCAAGGATGCTTTCCTATTAGCCCTAATGCTAATAAATAGCCCTGCCCCCTGCTCCCCGTGCCAGCACCGTGCGCTCTGCCCGGGGAGCTGGGAGGGGGGCACAGAGGCTGGGCAGCCCCCGGCCCAGAGCCCCTCCTGCAGGCAGGTGGGCAGGAGAGCTGGGAAGGGTGGATGGGCATTAAATAGAAGTGTTTCTGCCTTTTTTTCTCCAACATTATGAAAACCAGCTTAGCCTGGCAAGGGGCACGGCCTGGGCTGCGAGGCTGAGCAGCCAGCAGTGCCCTGAACCCTCCTCCTCCCACCTCCTCCAGCTGCTGCTGCAAGCCTCGGAAACGTGGCTTCCCCTGCACCACCCGGAAAGAAAAGAGAAATAAAATCACAAGGTCACCAACAGGCACCGGCCGACGGGCTTGGAAATTGCCACATTTTTCCTGTAAATAGATATATTTGGGCTTACGGCTGTTCGGTCCCTATGGACTGCAGTCTATGAGTGGATCTCGCAGTATCCTTGGCCTGGGGGGGGGACGGGGCCATGGCTCAGGTTGGGGTGTGGGGAGCAGGGGGATGCTGCAGGCACCAGCCCCAGCACGGCCGGACCCCCCCCAGGGCTGCCGCACAGCCCGGCTGGCTCACTCCTCTCTGCTGTCCAGGCAGAGCAGCGGGCTCATTCTGCTAATTAAAAGAAAAGCAGGAGAAAGGGAGGAAAAAGATCACCAGGTGAGTCCCCAGGAGGCAGGCTGTCTCCCACACCTGCCAATCCCCTTCAGACGTCTCTCAGATCTCCGCCGCCGCCACCACCTCCTCGCTCCCGCTCTCCTCTGCATGCCACGCAGGAGCCAGGATTGATAATTAATAAATCTTGCAGAAGGGAGTGGAAGAGGCTGTCGGATGTGCAGGCAGCGCAGGCACTGCCGGAATTGATTATGGTGGAGGCTGAATCGCTGCCTCTAATTAACGTATTGTTCTTTACGTGCTGCTCTGCTGCGGGCTGCGGATGGGGCTCGCAGATCAGCCCTCGTAACCCGGGGTGCCCGGGTCCTGCCCTGCAGCCTCGCAGTGGGGGCAGATGTGGGGGTTCAGGGGGATGTGCTGGGGACAGATAAGAGGGGTTCAGGGGGATGTGGTGGTGCAGACGGGCGGGGTGCAGCCCGATGGGCAGCGCTTTCCCATGGAAGGGGAACGCAGAGGAAGCTTTGCCATCCTGGGCAAGCCACACAGGAGCTGAGTCCCTTCTTGGGGAGTGGGGAACATCACCGTAACGCTTCCCACAAGCCTCATCTTGGGTTAAAATGGCCTGAAACGGATGATCTCAGCTTGTCAGGTTGGGAAGACAGCAGGGAGAGTGACAAACAGCAGCACTGCAGCAGCACAAACACCATGCAAGGGCACGGCGACTTCCCAAGTGTGCAACCTCGTACCAAAGCACTGCCAGAGCATCTGACAACAACCCCTTCTTCTGGCCACAGTTCTGAGCAGAAACCTGCGTCCTGCCCAGCCCCAAAGCTTCCTGAGTGAGACTTGTGGAGGTGCAGGGGAACCTCCAAGGACACGGCGTGCCTGGCACCGTGGGTACAGGGCGGGCACCGCCAAGCCCCCGTGTGCACGGCTGAGGGCTTCTCACTGATAGCTGCTGGTTTGGGGGCAGATTATGAATTGTTTGATATGGAATTTCAAATGATCACTTAAGTAGCTAATTAGCTCGTAACAACTTTGAGCAACCTGGGTGTAGTGTGTATTTAAGTGTTTAATGCCTTTTTTTTCCTCTCTCTTCCTTTCTAATTGGCATTTAATTAAAAGAATAAATAAAAAAGAAAAGCAGCTTTGCCTGGGCTGTTTGGGTTTAAATATTAAACAGTTTGCTTCTCCTTGAGGAGCGAATTGCTTCAGCTTGGGCTTCCACAGCGGAGGCGAGGGGTGAGCAGCTCAGGCACCCCCATCCCTCGGTGCTGAGCGCTCCGGGGGCACCAGGTAGCTTGGCTCTGAGGCTGAACGCACCATCTCAGCTCAAATGCAATGTTTTCTTCAACTCTATTTAAATCCCACCCAACTTTCAGACTGCCTCACATCTCCCTTCTGCATTTAAAGTCATTTTCAGGTTGACCTGAAACAACGACCTCCCCTCGGTGGCTCACGTTTTGCACCGCTCCCAAAATACAGCTTTCTGCACCGGCCTGGGGGAGGTCTGTCCCTGGGGGAGGTCTGTCCCCCTCCAGGAGAACAGCAGGAGCCCCTGCACCGGCGCCGTGCAGCTTCTGCTGCGAACCAGCTGGAGACGGTGCCTCCCTCTCACCTTGCAGCCTCCTTCCTCAGCACATTTTCCAGCGGAGAGCGCGCCTTGGCACGGCTCCCTTTGGCTTCCCCCTGTGAAAGCAGTCTCAGTGCCCCCACGAAGCCCAAGAGGGGATGCTCTAGAAGGAAATGTCCATTAGCGAGGCACTCAATAACTTCTGCTCTCTGATTTATTGCAGTCACTAATGTCTGAAAATCATCTAGTGCTCTGGCTTCCTCTCTTGGCAAGAGGTGGCAGAGCTGGCTGGCCTGCCAGATTAAGTTATAACAGCTTCGGGAAGGCTCTGATGTCTCTGCCGCTGCTCAGACATCCAACACTAACTGAGGACGAGACAGTCCCGAGGAGCTTTTGAACAAAGCAGAGCTTTCAAAGCCGTTCTCTCTAGAGGTGCGATTATAAAGGGGAAGGAGGAGTGCGATTCCCCCCCGCCACATCCCTGCCTCGGGGTCCAGGCTGGTGCCCGCAGGGTCTGAGCCTGTCGCCATCCCCAGCTTCACCCTCACCGCAGGTAACCTTACATCCCCGTCCTCGGGTCAGCACCCCTGGGGAACACCGAAGCCTGAGAAGGGGAAAAAAAAGTCCCCACTGTGTATGCTACAACAGAGGAGCCAATGTCCACCTGGAAAAGTTGGTGAGCAAAGCGTAACCTTCCCCCCCCTCATTAGAACCCGGGTGGATCTGATGCAAAACTCACCAGAAGTGCATGCCTGTGAATACCAAGCATGTTAACAGGTTAAAGTAAATCCAAAGTAACGTTTGAAAGCTGAAAGATGAAAGTAGATCACAGGCCAAAGATCAAACAATCTAGAACCACTTCTAAGCCTTTTAGTGCTGCAGATTATTAGCATTTGAAAGTGAAGAGCATTAGTGAAAGAAGAGGATGGGGGGAGCAGGAAGGAATTTCAGTTGTGCAGATAAAAAGTGAAGTAAGTGACAGGGGGAGAGGAAGAATGAGAATTATACGGCTTATTAGGCACTGCACAAAGGGGCGCACAGACGCAAGTGCATGCACATCTGGGAGGAACCAGCAGCTCGTTTTCAGCCCTCAGGTGAACATCCCAGGCTCCATCCCTGCTGCACTGGATGGGAAGGAGGGCCAAAAACTCCCTCTGGTTGTGGGCTCGGAGCAGTCTGGGTAGCAGGATGGTTCTTCTCTTCGTTTCCCTCTCTTTGTAGGTGCTGTGCTGAGCCCGGTCCCGCAGCGGGTGCGCAGCTCTGGCTCCCCCACGCACAATGCACCGCCTCCATCTGCAGCTTCAGTGGGCTCAGAAGAGAGCCCAGGAGGTAACGGAGCACGGAAACCAAACTCTACAGCATGCAGCAGGTCCTTCTGCACCACTGAGGGAGAATTTGGAAGAAAAATATCCAAAAGGGAGCAGCAGAACTGAAGGCTAGGGCACTTGGTGTCACCAACATCTCAATCACTCGGAGCTGCCCAGTAGAGCAGGGCAGCAGCGCTGGGGTGCAGGGGGGTGGCTGCCCCCATCAGGGCACCACGTTCCAGCAGCAGGGTCTTGTCCTGATGATAACCCACAGCAATGTCCAGCATCCCCAGGAAAGCTTACAGCACTGGCAGTGAGAAAAGAGAACTCATTTTGTGCTCGCAGCCCAGGCCAGCCAGCTCCAGAGCCAGTAAAGCACGAGCTTTTATTTCATGGTCTCTTTACACAGCACAATTGCCTTTTAACCTCTTTCGGCTAAATGTGGTACGTCTCCAGAGTCCGAAAAGGCTCCAGTTAGTTCCTGATGGTTTAGCTCGTGCCACCCGGCGTACGTTCCTCTGAAAAAAACAGGCTGACATCTGGATGTGGCCACACTGCTGTGCCACCAGGGGCTGGGACAACAGCTCAGGAGCTGGGGCTGCAGCTGCTGGGGGGGCTTGGGGGTCTGCACCCCCAGCCCCAACTCACAGCCTTACAGTGTGGGGCCCACAACGTCCTTGCTGCCCCTCTGCTCATTTCCATACAGCAGTAATTAGATGCAATTAGGCCCAGCCAAGCGCACGGGTATCCGGCTCTCAACTGCAGGCTTTTTTCTTTGCTCCAGGGTTGCCAAAAACTCCCCCAACACACGCGTTGGGGGATTCTGTTAATTGCTGTTTGCAAAAGCTTTCCGTGAGAGCGTCCTGTGTGTATTCTTTCTGTTACCTGGGCACCAGGATGAAAGCTGCCACGGCAAATAAGACATGAGGGCTCCCCAGGCTGAAAGCAGCCCCGGGGGGAGCGCTGGAGCTGCCCCCAGCAGGCAGCGGTGCTGAGCCAGCAGGAGGGGACCCGGCCGGCTGCAGGGGTCTCTGCTCGTCCCCTCCTCGCCCGCTCTGCTGCCACCAGAGACCCTGGGCACCTTTGTTTATCTCAGGTGCTCCTCTGTGTGGCTGCAATCGCAAGTAGCAAATTACGAGAAAGGAGAGAGGGAGAGGGAGGCGAGCGACTACCGGCCCTATTATATGCAGCCTTGGCTGTAATAAACAGTGAGGTTGACTATTCCCAGAGGGACTTGCTAATATAGGAGATTGATTCACTGCAGTGTAACCCCCCAAGGGCTTTACACACAACTCCGACTAAACTTCCTATAAAATCAATCCAGCCTTTTCACCACTTTTGACAGGGTGTTCTAATATTAATCTACTCCCCTTGTCAGTCAGCTCCACTAACAAAGGCTTTAATGATTTTAACCAGGCATAATAAATACTACACAGGTAGGTGGAGGATTCCTGGATCCCTCCACAAGGAAAAAAAAAATCCCCTCCTTTCCACCAGTGAAGGACTCACATCGCTGATGATAACAATAAATAAGAGCAAAATAATAATGATGATGATAACAATGCAAACAGCTTCCAGGGTGAGGCTGGAGCTGGGTGACGACCACATCGCACACCTCAACGCTCCAGGAGTGAGTGCACAGCGAGGACTCGCCCTGAATTAGGTGCCACGGGTGCAGAGGTGCCGGGTGCCCAGGTGCCACTGCCCGGTGCTGTGAAAGACGGTGCCTGGCAGGCAAGTCAGCCTGATGAGCTCCGGCAGCACCATCCAGGCTGCACTTAGCCTCAGGCACCTGGAGGAAACGGAGTTTTGTTGTAAAAAATGTAAAGATCCTGGCCCCTGTGATTAAGCCCAGCACAGACTATTCCCTTCCTCCTGCATCGTTTCCACATCTCTGCCTCTGACTCACCGCCGACTTGTCCTCCCTGACAGCTCGACAGACAGGAGCCCACCTCAGTTTGTTCACACTGCAATTAGGAAAGTCCTTAGCTTCCTAAATGTGTGCAGGGCAGGCTCTGTACACCCGACAGGATGGAAACACAGCATGCAGTCCCTTTCCAGATCCACAGAGCCACTAAATTATGGAATCCACACAAAAGCACAGTGAGAGACAAAGCCGGCACGGAGCAAAGGCTCACAGTGCCCAGGAGCCAGGCAGAGCACATCCCCACACCTCGAGACCAGGCTCCAGGTCTCCAACAGGGTTTTCTTACCCTCCTCCAGCCAGCAAAAGCCCCAGGATGGAGCCTTGGGTGCATCTCCACTGCCTTGCCCCCATGGTCTACTGCAAACCTCCGGGCAGATCCCTGGGCACCTCCAATTTCCCCCCAGGCAAATTATTCTTCCCACCTGCCATGGGAGGAGTCCCAGCAGACCTCCTTGTTTTCATCCTAGATGGGTTTTAAAGACAAATTAAAGACCACGGTGAGGTGTGTTTTTTTTTTAAAAGCAGAAATGAGCATTTTATAGCAGGCTCTACCCTTGTGCAGCTTCCTTTCCAGCCCCAGCCAGCGGTGCTGTGTTGAAGCAGATGCCCTAAACACAGTTATGTTTAAACAAAAACACTGGTTTGGGCACAGGCCAAGGCTGGGTTGCATTCAGCCAGGTCACTAGTTATTTGTTTGCTTTGGAAGCAAGAGTTTGTGGAGAGAGCAGCTCTGCAAAGGCTCTGCCACGTGCAGCAGAGCCATGCTGCTGCTGCACCAAGCCCACAGTGCTCATTAGCAAGGAGTTAATGGGTGTGCAACACGCGCACAGCTCGTCAGTGTGCTCATCACTGCCCCTGCCAACCCAAAATTGAGGCAGCTGCCTGGGGCTGAAGGAATTTGCTCGTCCCCTCCTTCCTCAAGCCATCCCAGTTTGTGTCTTTGCTGCTGGTTTCTTGGGGTGCCACCAGGCGGGCTGGGCTGCACAGCTCGTGGCTGGTGCCTTAGCTGGGTACACTGGGGACAGCCTGAGCCTCCCTCAGCCCAATGATCCATCCTGAACACACACCAGCGTGGCCGACAGCAGCCTTTGGCTTTGAGCCCCGAGCCGTACTGCTGTCATTGCAGCACCGGACAGCTTTAGGGCAGAACTTCAGGCGGTGTACGCTGGAAAAGTGCCGCTGAGCTCCGCGGGGCTTTGTGGGGCTGACCGTGCACACCTTGGCTTTCCCTCATTGTAACACAACAGAAATTTTAAAGGGAGACAATGGAAATCGGAGGAGAGAACTCAAAGGGATCATCATCTGAGCTGATCTAGCAATTAACAAGTCCAAAAAATCTGCAGGATCCCTTCGTTGTGCTTAATTGTACAGCAAATGGAATTGCAAATATTTACTCAAAATTAATGTCACGCAGGCATCATCAGGAAATCCCAGAGACGTTTCCTAAGGATCACCTTAATGTCTTTTGCTGAAAAGGAGGTCCTGAGTGGGTATTACACTATCCATAATGTTATAAACAAATCTAATGGTCTGCTTTGCTTCCCCCCTCAACAGAACTCTTAATTATGCATCTTGCAAATGTGCTTGGAAAATGGATTAGCTGCACCAGCTGTTTGCTACCATGGCAGAGTCTTTTCCGAAGCGTTTGTAGTGGCTCCAAAGTATTATCCACGTTCCCTGCTCTGGCAGCACGAGCATGTGATGAGGAAGGACCCGCTTTGGTTCGGCGTGGAGATTAGCTCGGGCTTTGTAGACCAGACGCGAGGTATTTTGCTGGAATCAGTCACAGCTGTCTCCACTCGCAAGGCAGGAATCAGGACAATTTGTGCAAGGTTGGTTTACTTTGTTGCGTACGCTGCTCTGCAGCGGGATGGCAGGAAGAAATACAGAAGAATTTCAAAAACAAACACCAGCCACATTAGAGGGATTTATCTCACAAGCAGTAGCTGCAGCGAGGTGGAGAGGGGCAGGGCTGAGCAAGCAGGCAGCGACTTTGCACTGGGCTTGGAAGAGAAGGAAAAGCCAAAAGCAAAGGACCGGCCTTACAGCAAAACCCCACGCCTTGGAGGCTCCAAGGAGTCGGTGTCCTGGCCAGTCCTGACCTGCAGCCCCTGCTCAGCTCTGGTGTTTTGGGTGCCTGTAGGGAAAGGGCAACCTTTCGCTGAGCGCCGCTCCTTCCAAGTCCCAGCTTTGTGAGGCTGGGGAGCCCTCAGCCAACACGGGTGATCAAAGAGGATCACTTATTATTTACAGGCGGAGGAGCCAACTTTTTGTTCTGTGTTTATTCAGTGCTTGGCATAATAATGTCCTTGCGCAACCAGATCCCTGCTGGGACCGGGTGTCCTGGGGAGCCGTGCTGGAACCAGCCAGACCATCACCCTGCTGGCCCTGGTGGCCTTGCTGCCCCTTCAGAAACATGTTTGAGGTCTGAACAATGCATGTTGTTTTATCCCATGCTGAAATGAGGCAGGTGAAGGTGCCCCGTGTGGGCTGAAGCATCGCCTGCAGGAAGAACACAGCCTGCAGTGGCCGGCCACGTGCTGCAGGGGTGACACGTCCGATGGCTGCTGCCAGCATCCCTCGCTGCCTCGGCTCTTTCCCATGTTCATCTCCAATGCAGACGAGGAGCTATCCTTTAAATAAGCTCCCGAGGACACCCATTAATAAAATGCTACTTATCTCTGCGTGCTCTGAAATAGCTAGGTGGGCAGTGCACCGTAATGGAACTTTTAGCTCAAGTAGCAATGACTTTGACCGTGCAAAATTACACTCTATTCTGGCCAAATTAACTAGGTAATGCCTTGCATTAGTGTAAAATCCTCCATCAAACCATGAAGGCTGCCGTTAAAAACACTCAAGGCCAAAAAAATATGGTGGTGGGGGGAAGGCATTCTGCGCAGTTAACAACCTGAGAGGCTGATTTTCCACTGCCTGGCACCTCGGGCTGCCCTTTACACATGGGCGAGGCGGGGATAAGGCAGGGAGGAAACACAAATGCCTTTGCTTGGGCACAGCGGATGCTGCTGGGGGTGAGGAAGGATGGAGAGAGCACCACGGTGAGGGCTATGCCTGGGCTCTGACCCACTGCAGGGCTGGGGTCCCCAAGCCCAGGCATTGCCCAGACCCTCAGGCACCAGCAGCCCCCTGCCCTCAGAGCAAAACTGCAAGCTCCATCTCCACCTGCCCACGTCGGGGGCATTTCCACATTTCCTTCATTCCATCAGTGCTCGGTCTATTAATAGGTGATCCAGGAAGCTTGAACGACTCAAGCAGGAGAATACCTGGAAGAAACTAAAGGATCTCTGATGGAAGAACGCGCAGACATCAAATGAGGCTTAATTAGGAGAACACAACTTCCCTATTAGCGCTCCCCATCCATGTGACACAGGCAAAGGGAAAGGGAAGAAACTGCCAAAGAGCTTATTTGTTTTGCAATTACGGATGAAATAAAAAATTACTTGGTCTAATTAGGCCTCTTTTAGTAAGAGAACCATGCAAAATAAACTCCATTTCATTATCAATGCCAACACAATTCTCTCTTGCGCTTTATATGTTTAAGTGAAAATGTGGAAGGTCAATTTGCTATGTAAATTTTCACAAATTTGGCTAAACTAAAACGATTACCCTAATGCTTATGCAAATTAGCTTAATTGATAACGACTTCTCTTGGTAACTTTAAAGAAAGGGAGGGGGGAAATTATTCCAATTGTGACAATCCTCTAAAGTGTTTCTTTGCCCAATAAAGAAATGATATCTTGACAAATTAAAGAGAATATAATGAAATCAGATTAATTAATGCTAAGACCAATTAGCACATGCAAAGAGAGAGTGAGATTTACAGAAGCAAAATTCACTAGAGAAGACTACAGGAATTCATCATCTTTCATAAAGACATTTATATACCTTAATACTCTTCGGAGTGCCAAGGATTTCTTTGCTTATGCCGGTAGTTTGCTGTTAGAAGAGACACTTTGCTCAGTGGGAGAAAACAAAACAAATCCAGAAGCAAAGGCGCCTCCACCTGGTGCTTGAGCGATGCCCTTCACCAAAACGTTGCAGAGAAAGGCAGCAGGGCACGGGGCAGAGGCACTCGTGTATCTCAGCGTGTTCCTGGGATGCCCAGCACAGCCCCGCAGGCAGACCCCACGTGCCATAACGCCCCTGGCCCCAGCTCAGCTGTGCTGGGCTGTCCCAGAAAACATTAATTACACCAAGCAGAAAGCAGCGGCTCAAAAGTCTCCCTACTAGCACTATAAAACTCATATGAAGTAATAAAAATAATTACCAGCAACACTGTATGCAATATCCTTCTGTGTCATCTCTCTCCTGTTGGCAATAAAGCTACCTAACAAATTAACTATAAGGGAGGGCCCGTTTATTTACCTTGTAATTAGACCATGCTGGAAAACGTTCATAGAAAGCATCTCGTGGACAGGTATAAATTCAGGCACGTGGTGGTGTCCCCACGCACTGCATGGGCTGGGGTCCCATAGGTGATGGAGTGCTCTGGGCTGGGAATTTTGGTGGTGTTATGGAGTCCTCAGAGAGCTGCACTACTGGATAAGCGCTACTGGGGGCTTCATGGCACTGCTCTGCTGAAGTTCACATCTCCGACGCATTACCTCACCCTGGCCATTCAGAGGGGGGAGGGAAAAAAAGGGACATTCTGTTAAAAAAAAACAGCACAAAGTCCTCCCCCAAAATCACACATCAAAGCAGCAGCCAGAACCCTGGGCAGCGGGGTGGTGGAGGTGAGGAGCAAGGGTCAGGAGAAGGTGAGCAGTGAGCCAGCTGGCTTGGGGTGCAGAGGGCTCGCAGGGCAGCAGCCCCCAGACCCCCCCAGCACCCCATCAGGAGGTACCAAGAAAGCAGCCAGGGCCCCCAGGGTACAACGAGGGGCGACCTGCCAGCACCCCCAGCCCTGCCTCCAGCCCGCGCCGCGGTGAGAGCTGTGCCATCAGGGTGGCGAGGCTCATCAATCGCTAGAAATCGCCCAGACAACACTTTCTGACATGCATTCGACTGCAGCATTTATAAAAGTAAATCAATTGTGCTATTAAACCCTGCTCACAGCCCTTATTTGCTTGCAGCCCCCATCAGCTTCTGCCACCAGTGAGTGCTTGGCCCTGCTTTTTGTGCTGCCGAGCGGGGAGGCTCGCTCTGCGTCTCCCTGCCCAGGACAGGAGCCCTGGCGATTGCCAGCTCCCAAATGAGAGAAGCAGGGCCCTGATGCCCCCTTTCTCACCTCCCCCTCCCCACCACCCTGCCCTTCCCCGGGCATCACCCCAGCGAGGGAGGAAGACGTCTGTGAGGAGGAAAATCCCTCTGGGATGGGTTGAACCAGGTTCTGGGAACACCCCTCACCCGTTAAAATATCTGCACCTGTGGAGCCTGCCACTGACGGATGCATTTGCTCCCTCCTGTGAACCCTGCAGAGCTGGGGGTGGTGGAAGGAAACCTTTTGCTCGATTTATTTCACTGCAGTCAATTGTGTGGCGTGTCTCCCAGCTCGTCGGCACCTCTGGAGCAAAACAGGCCCTTTCCATCTCATTGGCGTTATGCATGAGCTAGGATAGGAAATGAGCAAACATGCTGCTTGGATAAACACCCTGAAGAGGGTCTTTCTTTCCTTCCTTTTATATTGCCACCCTCTTTTCTCTCTCCTTTTTTTTTTTTTTTTTTTTGCATTTTGTTGTCTACAAAGGCAGGCAGCAAAAAGGAGAAAAAAGCTGCGCCTTCAGATCATCAGCAGCAATCTCTCTTCACTCCATTTTCCTCCGCTATTTGTTAAACTGTACAACATTAAAGAAAGAACCGGGGGGGGGATGTGTTTTTTCGACTTTGTCTCTCATTTGTTAATTGTGCTCATCAGCGAAAATCATTCGCTGTAGAGATGGGGAGCAAAGGAAAGAAAAAAAAAAAAAGGAAGGAGCTGATCATATGCAGGGGAAATAACTCAGATGTGAAAATACTTCAGACTAGGAGATTGCACTATTTATTCACACAAGTGTCCTGCTGTGCCTCAGAAATGCAGTGATTTAATGAGCTGCTGCAAAGGTGTTTGTTATTAAGAAATCCTGTCTCTGGTTATTCTCCCCCGTGTGATTAGGACGGAGCGTGGCAGAAGTTCTGACTCGGCGTGTTATTAAAGATTTAGCGGCTCTTCCCTCCCTGCTCCCGGCTCCGCGGCGCTTTTGAGCCTGTTCCAGAAATAAACACTGTACAAGCTGAACGGGGCTTGTTCGGCGCAGATGCCGAGTGAGAGTTAAGAAGAAATTAGGAAGGCATTTGTGTTAACAGATGTTCTTCCTCTCTGCCGGGGATCTGCACGAGCACGGAGGCAGTGCAGGGCCTGGAGGGAGCAGGGAGGGGACCCAGCCCCGGGCACCGGGGGGACTCTGGGACCCACAGGGACAGGGACTGGTGGGGATCCGGGGGACCACCTCTTGTCCCTGGGCTGTGCTGCCCAGCAGGACTGCCTCCATCCATCTCCACATCCCCTGGCAGTCGGAGATGCCCTCTGCAGCAGGTGCTCCCGTCCCGGTGCTGCTGCCACCTTCGGTGCCGCACCGAGCAGGTCACCAAAGCCACCTCGGATGCATCAGATGCAGCACGGTGGGCACCACACCTTCCTCACACCCTCATCCCTCAGCCTGGCACTGGCCCCCCTGCCTCGCCCTGCAGCCTCCTGGTGCTCCTGGGACCCAGAAATACAAATAACGGGGGTTCTGCTGCGCCCAGCTCCCGGCAAGGTGAGGCACGCTCCGCGCGGCATGTCGGCGCCGGGCGCTTTGCCGGAGCGGAGTGTTTCTCCTTTCAAGTCACTCAAGCACTGCTATTACTCCGAGGCTAAGCAGCGCTAATGGAGAAAGCATTCCAAGTTTCATTTTCCTCTGTAATGGAAAATGCAAGAGTGAGATTTCAGTCTGTGAGCACTTCTATGAAAAAACAAATATCTTTATTGGCACTGGACAGCCTGCCAATCAGCCACAAAATTGCTGGCTTCTCTTTCTCCCCTGAAGGAATGCCTCTGCATACAAAGATACCGGAAAAACTTCAGGGCCTGGAGGATAAAAGGGCCTTCTCTGCCTTTCATTGGGTGATTTGCAATGCATTGCTTCAGCATAATTTCCCATCTCCACCGCTCACAAAGGGAGCTCTGTTGCTATCTGTGAGTTTAATAATTTCTGTTCCCTACACCTTGCATTCATAATGCACCTCTCAACACCTCAGCTCGTGCTGCCCAACCGGGCTGCGACTCTGCCTGGGTTCTGCCTCTCAGCTGGAGCTAAAGCAGGGATAAAACCAGAGGATTCGCATCCCAAAGGGCCCTTGAGGCAGGGATGAGTGGGCAGCGGGCGGCCACCTCCCTGAACGGGGCTCACAGAGCTTCCCAAAGGGCCACGAATACCCTGCCCCTTCACATCTTCCCAGGCAATGGCTCTCATCTCCTCGTGGCCTCGGTACCTCCAAAGTACCAGGCACGCTCAGCCGGGGCCAAGCAAGCTTCATGATTCTGTCCTCTTGGGGCTTTTTGGCTCACGCCACCCAAGCCTGCATCTTTGCCACCATCACCACAAGAGAAACTGCAGCAAACTCGTCACCACCTGCGTTCAGATGGGAGGATTTGCATAAGTTATTCCCCAAAGCCTTTAGTCCCCACAGGACATATTCTTTATCCATTTAGCCAGGAATTCAACTATTAAAAGCCTGCAGACATGCAGCATTTGTAAAATTAGTACAAGAGGCTCCAAATAATCCATGGCTCCATCTGTTACGTGAGCCACGTGCCGTCCTCTCTTCTCCTTTTTGCTTTCCAGGAGGAAAACACCAAGATTTCTGGGCTAGGCGCAGCGCTGTGTTTGTGCTGAGCCCGCTGTGTGTGTGCGTGAGCATCACCGAGGGGAGCTCGGGGGGGACAAAACGCCCCAGGGAGACGGCAGCAACGCAGCAGGCAGCGCTCAGTGCGCAGGGGCACGGCCTGTCCGTCTGTCTGTCTGCGTGCATTCAGGGACATGTGGCAGAGCTGTTTCAGCCTCACTAACCCCCAGGACAGCCTCTCTGCTCAGGACAGCCTCGCCTGGTCTCCCTGGCCAGTTGGGCTTCTCGCAGCAGGGACACCCAGGGCTCAGCTCGCAGCCCCCAGGAGGCCAGCAGGACGGTGCTCGTTTAGAATTTGGCACGATTCATTGGTTCAGCTGGGTGCCTCTTCCAGAAGCATCTTCAGATGGTGAAGGCTTTCTGGAGAGATAATTGCAGTGTTAACCTAACAAAATCATTTCCTTCCAGCAGATGAAAACCGAACGAACAAAGCCCTGCATCCATGGACATCTCCAGTTACTGCTCCGCGCACCCTGATGCCAGCACCCAGCTCGGGGCAGGGCTCTGGTAATGCCCCAAAACCCAAGAGTTGGGGCTGGTAGCTGACCCCCCAAACCCCTGGAGAGCTGGTGTTTGACCTTCCACAGCCCCCAGACCTTCCTCCCACCTGCGCATGGCCCCAGCACAGCCCCAATTCCCCAAGCCTGGGTGAGGTGAGGCGGAGACGTCAGCTCGGGAGCGGGCACAATCGCTCTGCAGCGGGCGTCAGCGCCGGGACCTTTGTGTTGGCGGCATTAAATAAATGTCTCCTGGCTTTCACTCACCACTGCCTGGCTCTTTTATCAAAATGCATCAAAAGGTTTCTCCCACGTCAGGCAGGAGCTCTTTCACAACAGCGAGGGAAGGAAGATGCTCTATTATTTATTAGGACAGCCCTTACAAAGTTTTGACCAAGTCACATGGGAGGCAAAGTGTCCGTGAGCCCAGTATTTTTGGGAGGTGCCAGAGGAATAAAAGCAGAGCCCAGCAGCGGTGCCGCAGCCCAGCCGGCTACACTGGGGAGGGGCTGGTGGCTGCAGACCCCAAGGGTTCCTGCTCCCCAGGCTGGTGTGCTCCCCATGCTATTCAACGTGAATTGTTTCTCCCTTTTGAGCAAGCACGCCAGCCATTTCCCAGTTCCCATGCTGGGAAACCTCTGGAATTTCACTCTGCCCTGACCCATGAGGCCACCACACATTCCCCAAGAGAGCTGAGTGCCTCCGCCTTGCAGTGCCTCCATCCAGCTCCTGCAGGCTGCGAGCACCTCGTGCACAACACGGAACGCACCGGCACCGCCCAGGCTTCACGCAGCTCTGCCTGCGTGCACACCGCAGCAGAGAAGTACATTACAAAGCAATCGAGTTAGAGCCTGGCAGAGCAGCAGCTGTGCAGATGGATGCAGCAGCCAGCGCGCTCCCAGGGCTGCACTGAGCAGCCGCCCGCTGCCAGCGCTCCCCGTGCCGAGCAGGACGTGCGCGGTGGCCGTGCACAGAAACCCCTGGGAAGCCTTCCCTGCCGGGCCAGCGGCTCTGAAGGGAGTTTGCAAGGAATGCATCCAGGTGTTTTGCACAGGTATGGAGTTCTGTAAGAATATTAAATTATTAATCCACCAGAGTTGTCTCACCCGCCACTTGCCATGTGAACGGATCGTTAATTACCTGCCGTATGCAAGAGGAGGCCGAGGATGTGACAGAAAGCAGAAAAAGAAGCTTCTTTTAGTCCCTAGCACCCGGCCCTCCTGCTTGCATCCTGCTGGTGTGCAGGATGAGACCCGTCCCGAGGAGACCTGCACCCAAGCACACAACCACTCCATTCCAGGCGCAGCCTGCTGTGGGCTTATTTATTTTTGTACGGCTCGGTGTGTAGCACAACTGTACACAAATAAATAATTCAGACCACTAAAGACTGCTGCAGAGGCGACTTTCCTGGAGATTTAATGTTCGCATCCCTCACACTCCTGCCACAGCAAAAAAGAAAAATTACAAATTGATCTACAGGACCGGGCTCCCCTCTCACACTCCTCTGCTCCCTCGATATAAATATTGGCTCTGGTAGGCTGGATGCACCCTGCAGGATGGTGGGCTGAGGCTGGGGGGATGTGAGGTGCTGTGCTTTGGTGCTGGGGTGGGAAGGAGCCTCCAATTGGGTGTCACCTGTGGAGCCAGCAATGTCCCCCAGCTGCTTGAGCATCCGTCCTCATCCCTGTCCCTGCGCTCACAGTGACCCAGGCAGGCGGCCGAGGGCTGCTCCTCGCTCCCCCGTGCCCCTGGTGCCTCTCCTGCAATCCTTGACATTTTCTTTCTCAAGGGGCAAGTCCCTGGTGCATCCTCACAGAGTAATTGTGAAATTATTATGGTTGGTGATTTTAATTTAAATTGGATGGAGAAATGTTGTACTGCGGCTGACTCATTTGCTATGGATTTTCACTTAACCAAATTGATTAGTCAACCAACTAGACTTAACTTGAAAGTCGTAATCATTCATTATTAGATCTAATTTTCATGTTGCTCTCAGACTACATGCAGAAATTGAACTGCAAAGACTCCAACGAAGTTCGGGTGGAGGGCCTGGGAAACTCGGGCAGCGCCGTGCTCATCCCATGGGGCTGCGCACCCTCACACCGCGCAGCAGCAGCCGGCTTTCCGTGGAATTACCATTTCTTAGCAAAAGCAAAATACAGCACACAACACATCCCTCCTGGGGTTTATAATGAAAATTGAACAGCAAAAGGTAGGGAGCCTAGGAGAAATCATCTGCTCCAACAAAACATCGTGCCCAACAATAAAATCCCCCTGCTCGCACCCGCCCCATGCGCCTGGAGCACCGGCATGGTGCAGTGAGCACCCAGGGCACGGCCACGGGGAGGACAAGGCTGGATCCAGCTCCAGACGTGCATTCACTCCAGTGCTCCCCAATTCTGTGCCCAGCCACAGCAGCAGCATCCGTCCCCCCCGGAGCACACGTGGGGACAGAAGCCCCCGCGCCAGCAGAGCCCCGCCGCCCACCTCCCCACCCGCGCCCGTCGTTTGAGGGCAGCTCCGTGCATCTCTAATTACTGCAGAGGCCACCGTCTCTTTAAACAAGCAGGCTGCATGCCAATTAATACCTTTAATTAACAGTAAGGACTTGCTGGAGGGACTAGGGCTTGGTCTCCCAGATGGACTCTGCCTGTTGATCCAAGTGACAAGGCTCTGTTAGGTCGGGCTGGCCAGGACCCGCCGCAGAATTACTGCCCCTTCCCTGCCAATTACAATGACCACGAGGGAAAAGAGACCTGGGGTGGGACAGACGGACAGACAGTGAGGGACAGACACACAGCCAGACGCCCTGCAGGGCACGGGAACGCTCTCGGGCTCGTGACAGCTTTTGGGAAAGCCTCGGCTGCTCTGGGAAGAGAGGGGCTGCGGAGCGGCACTCTGTGGGCAGCCCAGCGCTACCCCAAGGAACAGCTCTGTCCAGCAACCCTGCCTCTTCGTGAGAGCCCTTTATAAGCAGCTAATTGCATTTGTAAGAGGTGTGAGAGCATCCCCTCCTGCCCAGGAGGAGAGGGGACAAGGAGCAGGGCTGTCCTGCCAGGCAGGGACACTGGGGAAGCCACCACGTCCTCAAGGTCCTTACCCCACAGAGCAGAGGCTGCCTCTCACCGCCTCCAAACGCCTGGGCAATAGAATGGTAACTGTTAAATACATAATGCTGGCTTAAAAAAGGTAAGAAATGAACACGAAATACAACCAATACCGTATAAAGCAGTAGATCTCCATTTACAGGATGTTATTGGTGCGGATCACTCCAGGAGGTGTGAAATCATCGCCTGGGAACTTAAAAAAATATTAGACATGGGCCCATTGGAAATGGTGTGGCTGCACTGACCCCATCCCGGGGCAGGGGGACGGGCAGGACGAGGTCTCCCAGTGCCTCCCACCCTTATTCCCTGGATCCTGCAGCTCTGCAGTGCACAAGAGTCAGCCCCCAGGACCCAACCCCTCCGAGCTGTCCCCGAGCTGGTGTCCCCCTGCCTGGCACCACAGCACAGAGGCTCCGGGGCGGTACGGCTGCGTTTCAGCTCCCCACCTTCTCGTCCAAATAATTGTCATGGCAGCAGGTGCAGGGGCCGTGGGCCAGAGGGAGATCTTTATTCAAAGCAATGTATGTTAACGTCTCCAAAAGCTTTTAACGGAGGCCATTATTCCCACCCTGAGAATCGATGCATTTTAATTCCCTCCAAGCTATTTGTTTGGCTTTGCTTCTGTTTTTCAAACACGCAAGACACGTTTAACAAAACAAGGGAGCCCTGCAAGGGAGACAGCGCATTGCATTTTCCCTTGAAACTACTGGAAGTTCATTTTCAAAGCAGGGCAGTTTTCTTGGAATCAATGCATATCAACCAAAATCAATAGTTACTTTACGCAGATGGGCTGAGACACCTAAGTGATAGCTCTCTATGGCACTGGTATCCAAATCTATACGTTTTCAACAAGTCAATGCATTTTAGCAGCTGCTACTGTCTTTTCACTTAAAAATAATCCGATTGCAGATAAGACCGTCCCTTTCCACTGAGTCCAGCCGTACCCTCTGTATATTTACCGATGCCAACACACATTTATTGAATCAAAACCTCTCCATTTCCAGCTTTCCTCACCCCAACCCACTCTCCGCAGACGAGCTCCCGTCGCCCCTTCTCTCCACGTGGCTGCCAGATGAGGGCTGGCACCCGCCAGGCTGGGCCACGAGCCCTGGGCTCACCAAGGAGATGCCACAGCGTGCAGGACAGCACCCACGGTGCCTTCCCAAACCCTTCTGCTCCGAGCCCCTGCAGGATGGGGACCAGGGAGCCCAGGGGGCACCAGCAGCTGCCTGAGCCCCGGCTGAGGCTCAGACTTTTACAAACCAACACAAATCCTGCAGTTAACACTGAGCCCTGATAGTTCACTCCTCCTCTCAATCTGGGGATGAAAACCGCTGCTGAACAGGCACTCCAGCTCTTGACCACTTACATTTCTACTGACATTTGATAAGCTTTTTCATCTGGCTTTGCTCTTCTGTAGTGCAATCACCACCGTGTCCAGGTGCGCTGGCATGAAAGGCAGCATGTAAGCATATTTTTGCAGGACAGAGACATTCAATTTAGTTAAAAGGCTCTGCCAAGTGCAGTGCCTTTAAGAAGAGAGAACTGCAAGTCCCACTCGTCCCAGATACTCGGGGAGAACTCCAGACAGGGAGATCGGCCAGGGTGAGTTATTTCCATCAAATGCTTCTGTGATGTTCAGAGGGAGGCATTTTCCTCTGCTTTTTTTTTCTGTTCCTCTTGCTGTATGCAAATCGCTGTTCTCTGTGAGTTATTAGATAACAAAGGGCTGTTTTCTCTGCAGAGACTTGCTTGTGTCTGAACCTTGTGAGAAGGATAATTAAGGAATGCCGCAGGAAGCTGCACGGAGGATCATTTCCACCCCTTCCCCAGCGCAGTCTCAAGGAGGAAGCCACAAGAAGTTTCCTCCCAGCTGCAACACAGGGGGAACAGAGGCGGGATGGGTGCCTGGCTTGTGGGGGGCACAGCAGCAGCCCCAGGTCAGCCCCATGGGCGCACGCAGTCGCTTCCAAAGGTGGCCACATCCCCGGCTGCCCCATCCCTGCCAGCAGCAGGGCCACAGGAGGGACGTCCCGTGCTGGGACTGTGCTGCTGGCACGCAGCAGTGTGGGCAAACCGGGCACCCAGCCACACCACCAGCTATTTTCTGGCCAATTTCTGTCCCCACAAACACCCCCAGCCCGGAGCGTGCATGACACTGGATGTTCACCACGACTTCTTCTTTCTTTGGACAAAAGCAAGGCAACGGGCAGCGCCACGACGTGCTGGGGCCGTGCAGCATCCCTGCTCCGCGCCCCTCGGGGACATGCACAGCCCCGGGCTGCCACCGGAGCCCCCCTGCAGCCAGCTGCCCCCAGAGCCCGGTGCCCCCTCGCAGGCATCCTGGAGGCCCGGCACTGCTCGCCACCGGCCGTGTTGCCATGGAGAAGATTTCTGTGCCACCAGCCACACAAAGGAAATTGCGCCTTCCCTGGGATGCAGCGCTAATGAGGAGGAGGAGGAGAAGAGCGGGGGAAAGGGCTGGCTCGCTTCCTTTCTTTCGCTCTTTATTTCTTGCAGGAGGAAACAATATTAAAAAAAAAAAGACAAAAAAGAAAGTGGCGTGGGGTGGGAGGGGCTCGGCCTCTCCCCTGCCAAACGACAAAGCCGTTAGCAGCAGAGCGGGATTTGTGTGTGTGCTGCTGCCCGTGCATCAAGGCCCTGCTGGGCGATGGCAGCGAAGCAGCGCATCTGCTGAAAGAGCCAAAGCAACAGGTGACATCCCGTGCTGCATGTCCCAGCCTTGTGTCACAGCCCCCAGTCCCCAGCGAGGGGCTGCATCTCCACCCTGCACTGCTGGGAGCCACCAGGCTGCCCCTGGGGAGCACGGTGGGGAGCTGGGGTTATATGGCCTCAGAGACCCCCCTGCTCTCCCCCAGCACAGCCAGCTCACAACACACCCCTTGGCTGCCTTGCTTATTTCTGTATTTGCCACGAAAACCAGCTCCAAGAGAAGCCCACCTGGTGGCACACCGGTCCCTTGTCCCCCACGTCTCGGGGCAGCGCGGGGGCGCAGCCGTGCCGTGAGTGGCATCCCGGGCACTGCTCTGCCGCCCCGCCACCTCTGCAGCCCGCTCAGCTTCATAAATTCTCATTTGCTCCATAGCATTTGATTTTTGAGCATCTCCCAGACACTTCCTCACTTTACTACAATTGATGGGATCATGTGTAATTTGTAAATGATATTAAGTGAGGTAATAACACTCAGGGAACGGAGAGAAAATCATAAATTATTAAAAATTACTGCACTGAAATGTTACTTCTTTGCTTTTGCACCTGACTGATGGCTCACGCGCTGTCTGCTGTGCCCCCGAGACCTTCAGACCTACTCTTCCCCATCCATTACACCTCCGTGGGAGCCCGAGGGGCGAGGCGTGGGGTGAGCCACAGGATCAGCCTCACCAGCACCTCCAGATCTGCTGGAAGCCCACACAAACCCAGCTCCTTCCCCAGGTCTCCCCGAAGCCCACGAGCCCCCGGGTGCCCCCGGCTCGCTGTACAGGCAGAGGACAGCTCTGGGGCCGTGGCCCTTGCTCGGGGCTGCCGCAGGTTCCCGTGCTCCAGGCGCTGCCCGACAAGGGGAGCGAGCTCATGCATTTTTCAAGGCGATCGATGCAGCCAGGCACCCTGTAGGCATAATGACTGCATTGGCCGGGATGCAGAGACAGGCTGGGTGAATGACTCCGAGTCTGGCGTAATAGTCAGAGCCCTTGGAAAGCCGGGCATTATTTATAATTTAACTTATAATTTGCTGCTCAAACCCAGTGGTTTAAAGTGGTTGGATGTCAGCGTGCCTTTGGAGAAGGGAGCGGGATGGGAGAAAGAAGAGCATAGTTTTTCCCAGCTTCAAAACCCAGAGTGTTTGAAAAGCTCCTCACTGAGGTTCTGACCTACTTTGGAAGGCAAGAAGCAACCTCCATCATTAAAAAAAGAAGCCAAAAACCGCAAAATGCAGCCCAGCAGGCTGTAGGAACGCAGACCCAGTCCCTGCACAGCAATCAGAGGCAATTTGGGAACAATGCTGCGGGTAAGTATCCCAGATTTCAGCTCCAATCCCCCTGCCCACCCCAAGGATGTGGGAAGGCACCGGGGGAGCAGGAGCCTGCCCTGGGTGACTCCCCAGGCACCAGCACCCTCTCTGGCTGCGGACACACATCCCATCACCTCGCTGATGATGGGCAGAGCGGCGACATCCAGTGCTGGTAGCAAGAAAGGAGCGAGGCTGGTATAAAAGTGTTTTGTCAAAACTTTTTTTCTCCTATGGAAAACAAGGTTTTCAATCAAACTGTTTCTGGTTGAAAGCAATCTGCTTTCTTTGAACAGCTTTCCAGATCCAGCAGTTTAGGCCAAAAACTTGTCACTTCCAAGCCAGCTCTTTTCTCATCTTTCAGCAGATTATTTTTTATTTTCAACAAAGTCATAAACCACCTTCTGCCTGGCATTAGAAAGGTTATAAGCGCGTAGCCATCCCCAAAATTATTTTCTGCGAACGAGCGGTTAGAGATGCCCATTTGCATTCAGCTCTTGTGCTTTGCTTCATTTTCAGTGAACCCTGGTTCAGGCTGGACACAGGGGAAGAGCTCACACCAGGTGGTGGAGGAGGACGAGCTGGGGCAGCGGCTGGAGCACGAAATGCTCCCAGGCTTTGCAGATCCCAGCATTGTGCTTTGCCATGGGACCTCGTCCCCTCGCAGGTGCCGCAGCGAGCTCGGGGCAGTTCTGTCCTCCCGTCCTGGCACCTCATCAGAAAGGCACGGCGATCCCTCTGGGTGGGTTTGCATCCTGCCTACTTTCAGCCGAGGCTGTTGGATCGGTGCAATAGCCTGTAAGCTGTCAAATCACATTTTCGGAAGCAAATTGCTTTTATAATTAATTTAATTATTATTACAGTGCCGAGTTTTTGTATTGGCTTAATAAACGTAATCAGGTTTTGCCCTCAGTCTCCTTCCCTACTCCTTCTTACTTCCTTTCGTGAGTTGGGCAATTTGGGGAGGAAAAAAACAGACACAGGCTGAGTAATTAAAGTTTCAATTGTTGTCATTCGTTAAATGGTACATGTTTTAATTATCCTCTGAGTCTGCCCATGCATTCATGTCACCCGTGGCTTGTGAGAAGAAAAACACCGCCCCAGCCCACTGCCAGCGCACACAGAAGCAGGGAGGCTCTTGCGCGAGGGCTGGTCCCTCCTCCCCAAAGTGAGTAATTTTGAGTTGCCATGGAAACTGACGGATGGGCCCGCTCATGGTTTTGCTGCTGCTGCTGTCAGAAGAGCTTTAAACTTCCGAGCTGGGCAGCCCCCGCTATCGGTGGTCCTGGCCCCAGCCCAGAGGGGCCACGGGGGTCCCAAGGCACCCCAGAACCAGGAGCAGGATTTCCATTTGGTCCTGCTCAGTTGTACCCCACTTGCACATCGCATCACAACGCCTCTCGGTGACCTGCTCCCTCGTATGGTAACCCCAGCACCAGTTCTGTCCGCTCCCGCAGGGTCTAGCCCCAGTAAATGTGCTTTGTGCTTCTGGCTCAGCAGAAAACCCAAGGCCAGCAGCAGTGCCGAGGGGATGCTGGCAGAGGCGCTGCACCCCACGAAGATGCCACGTCTCTGCCTGCAGTGAGATCTGCCACTCAGCCCGTTTTTAATCCCGTCAACGTCTGCCACCTTGCTCGCCGCGCTTCAGTCCCTTTCTCCAAACCCTTTGAGCACCAACTCACCTGCCTGCAGAAGCTGAGCTGCACTACATCAACATTATTACCTTTATCAAGCAAACTTGTAATGTAATCAAAAAGATATCAACTTCGTTTGACAAGATCTATTTTCCATGCACCTGTGTTGATTGGCATTTATTATATTACCTCCTTTAATTTTTTATTAATCAGATCCTGTATCAGCTCTCCCATTATATTGTCCGGGATTGATGTTAGCCTGACAGGCCTGTAATTACCCACATCATCCCATTTATGTCTCTGAAACACTTGCAAGGCTCTGGGCTTTGCACCACTCTCAGCCCTGGATGGGGCACCCAGGGCAGGGAGCTCGGCTGGGGACCCACGGGGAGCCGCAGCACCGCCGAGCCCGGCCACTGCCTCCCCGCCAGGCACAGCTAGCAGGGCTCCCGGTCCTGTCGTCTTATTAATTCCTAATTTCCAATTTGCAGGAGGAGAGAACCTTAGCCCTCCATCATGCTAGCCCAGCAATCACAGCGATGAGCCAAGTATCTCTGGACAGTCTTTAATTTATTTCCCGGCGCACACGGACACTGCTGAGAGACTTGATGGCACCAGCTTAAACATAATAAATTACTCAAGTACCAGAGATTAGTTAATAAAGTGTCAAGCGCCCGTAAAGTGCTGCTTTGTCAAAGATACAAAATATTCCTCTGTTTCTCCCAAGATAAATAGCTCTGGCGGAGGGAGGAACGCCCCGTCGCCCGCAGCGCTGCCACCGCTGCCGGTGCTGCCCCGAGCCCCACCTCGGCTGCATCGTGCTGGGAAGATGAGGCTGGGTTCAGCATCAGTGAGCCAAGCCACCAGGACTTGGTGGCCCTTGTTATTACTCCCTGTGCACCGCCTGCTTTCTGCCCCCAGCTCTCCGGGCAGAGGGGAGCGCGCTGCCTGGGTAGTTTTTTTCTGGGCGGATTTTGCCTCTCTTGGCTTTGTGAGGCATCTCTGAGCATTTTCCCTGGCAACGGGTCTTGCTCCAGAAAAAGGCAAGCCGTATCCCTAAAATAACAGTCTTTGGGCATATCGGTCATCTGCCAGCACGGTTTGTGCCCCTGGCTACAGTCTGGGGCAGGTCTGCGTGCCGGGACCCGCAGCCTCCAGCCTCTCCTGCTCCATCCATCCTAAAGGACACGGCTCCGCCTGCCATGCGCTCACTGCCCGAGCTGCTGGAGTCCCCCAGCCCCGCAGGAAACCTTCTGCTACCTGCAGGACGAAGCCAAATCACCAGTCAGGCTGAAAATTCCCTCTGACTGGACGGTGTTTGGAGGACATCCCAGGCAAGTAGAGCGTGACCCCCGCCAGCCGGCCGGCCGGCTCACGGCAAGGGCTGCTGGCAGCTGCCAGGCTCTGCGCCGCGACCCGTGGGCACCCAGCACCAGCCACAGGATGAGGAGAGAGGCACGGGGACCCCAGCGCTGTCACTCAGCTCCACACTTGGATGATCCCACTAACGGAGCCGCCTCGGAGCTCCCGGTGATGCTGGCACGCTGCGGGGGCTGTCCTGAGCATCATCCCCTCCGTGTCCCCAGCCCCGCATCCCGCAGCGGGCACGGAGCAGCAGGGGGCAGGAGGGGGTGAGCGAGGGATCAGGAAGCACAGAGATTGAACAATCTGCTCACAATCAGCGCCGAGCGATGTCTGAAACTGTGCGTGAAAACCCCGTGATTGGCAGCTCCGAGGCGTTGACACCATGCCAGGCCTGGGCTCGCTGGGTGTTTCTGGACTTGTGCTGCTTGATTTAATTACCAAACAACAGATCAGACATCTAGAGAAGAGCAATTACAGAGTGGGGAAGGATTATTTGGGGGCAAAACCATAAAATATTCTGCAAGGAGCTACCGGGAACCACTTGTGAGCCCCGCTGCTGCCCAGAGCCCCTTTGGAGGCAGGATGCTCGTGGTGTGGGAGCGCAGGCACGCTGCCCCTAACAGCGACACTGCCCTCACGTGCTGCAGGGTAGCCAGGTTCTCTCTTCAAGGAGATGTATTTGTTATCCACAGCGACTACGTGGCGGGTTGCTGTGCTCTGTGCTAATTAGCGGACCTGTCCTTTTACAGCGGGAGCGAGCTGCTCTGTATGGAGCTGGCTGACGTTGCCACAGCGCTAAGTGCTGCGGCTGCTGCTCCGGAAACCCTCATGCCAACGCTCAGCCCGCTGGCAGGACCCGTCCTGTGCACCCGGGAGGTGGCTCTGTGGTGACGCCAGCCCCCGGTGCTCCAGGTGCCCGCAGGCACTGCCCAGTGCAGCCCCGTTCGCCTGCACCCTGCCCACAGGGGCACCTCTCCCTCCTCATCCTCAGCTCCTGCCCTCCCTTGTTTTATCTCACGGCAACGGTGGTACGCGGAGGAGATAAAATATTCAGCAAGGCTTTCAGATCTCCTGTGTCGTGACCGAGTGTCTGCAGGTTATATTTTGGCTTTTTCATTACAAAGGAGCTCTGTATTTAATCAAAATGTAAGAGTGATTTCATACCGCATGAAATGTGAATCTGCATCCGTCTCCCTCCTCTCTCTCCAACACAAATCACACTCTCTTTCTGTCCACGCTGCACACACAGACATCTCTCTCGCTCAGATCTCTTTCTGAAAGCGACAATACTGAATTCCTCTTGTCAAAGCGGTTGTATTTATCCCATTGGTGCCTATCTCAATGTCGCCGTCTGACTCACGCGCTGAGAGATTCATTCTGCTCCCATAAAATAACAAATGAGATGAACGGCTTCTAGGAAAGTTTCCTTGATAGGCCGGGTGGGGCTCTCCAAATTGCCCGGCCACGCTGCTAGCACCCCCCGAGCCCCCACGGGCAGTGCTGTGGGGGTGTCCCCACTCACCCCCTGCTCAGCCCCGGGTGCTGAGCCAGCCCAGACAGCAGCGGCTCCCTCTGCAACAGCAGCTCCATGCCTGCATGCCAAGACTGATTTCCTTCTGGGCTCTAAACTCCCTCGGTTTGGATCAATTAGAGTATTGACATGGACGCGCTGCAGATCAAAACTGCCACCCCTGTTTACACGGTGTGTGACTCCCAGTCAATAATCCTTGTCTGAAAGATCTGCTGTATTTGCTCGATACAACCTTTTGGGGCTGGGAAAACCACCAGGGCTTGAAAAAAAAAACAAAAAACAAAAAACATTTTAAACAGGATTTCCGTATTTAAGTCCTTGCACAATAGCAGAGTCGTTTCCCTGCTGGCATTTCCTCCCTTGCGTGGAAGGGGAGCAGCGCAAGGCAGCAGAGAGAGGCGCAGCCCTGGCTGGGATTAATAAGCTGTTAGGGAGCGATGCCTGGAGGAAAAGGGACACACAAAGAACGGGGCATGTTGCTTCCCTGTCCCCCCACTGCCATGTAAAACCAGAGGGTGGAGAGCACAAAAATGCTGCTCTCGTGCTTGGCTCTTTCCACAGGGTTGAGGCTGAGTGAACCCCATGGGCACAGCCGGGACCCCCATAACCACATCGGGTTGCCCCAGCTCCGGATAGGGACAGGTGGAGAGATGCGGGGGGCAGAGCAGCCCCGAGCCATGGCACGAGGAGCAAAGCACCACGCAGAGCAGATGACGAGATCAGGAGCAGGCGTTTTGGCAAGGAGTGGGTGATCCGGGGTCCCTCTGTCTAGCACCTTTCTCCCAGGCAAAAGATGCTCCCCCCTCACCTCCCTGTTTGCCAAAGGGATGGAGCCAGGGCTGGGAGCAGCCCTCAGGGGGATGCCTGCCCCGGGCACACGGCAGAGTGAGGGGCTGGGGGCTGGATGTGGCACCCCATAGGAGCGGGGAGCAATGCCCTGTGGCACCCAGCAGGAGCTCAGCAGCTGCCGGGATGCTCCGGGGGCTGCGAGTCTTGGGAGAACCGAGGGCCAAATTTTTGTGTGCTCAGCATCTGCAGTGAAAGACAGATTATTCAAAAGTCTTAGAAACATTCCCCTGCTGCTCAGATGCTCTTGGGAAAATCTGGTCCGACATATGCAGGCAATTAATATCATATCAGAAAAAAAGAAGAAAGATTCCAACCCCGAAGACAAAACAGAGCCCCAGCTAACACCATTAGCATTAGGCTCAGAGAAGTGTGAGTGCTGCTGGAAGAAGTCCCATTATTATTGTGGTTGAGTTTCTGTAATGAATTTGCCTCAGCCCGATGCCTGGCACTGTGGCGTTGGCTTCCTGAGAGCACCCGGGGGTGGGTCGGAGCCCCCACGCTCAGACTGAGCCCAGCCACCCCCGCCTGGGGACACCTCGTGTCCCCCCCAGGGACACGTGCACGAGTGGCTGGGCAGTGGCAGAGCCCAAGGGGCGCGGGGACGTCACCCAGGGGGCTCCTGACACCACGGCGCAGGCAGATGGGAGACAATGGCACACGGTCAGCTTTGGGTGGTGATAATTTGGGAGATGATTCTGAACGGGTTTGGGGAAATCCCTCTTTCCAGGCACTCCTGGGCAGAGGCAGACCCCTTGTGAAAAGGCAAATTAGGGTTTCCTCTTACAATAATAATCCCAGCCAGATTAGTAAATCCCGGAATCAGATTACCACAAAAAAGGGGACTAATACAAAATCTATAGAATTTCAATCACATTTTTGAATAAACTACAAACAGTTATGCAAGGATCTGTAATTCCCTTGTGTACATCTTTGCATGCTTCAGTAGAGTTTGTGGAGTCTATTTACCACATCTAAGACCAATTTCCTTCCCTTCAGTTGCTTTGAAGATAATTGAAGGTCCTTGCATTGTCTGCTTTCGAATGTAAAAGCCGGCTAATGCTGAAATCGATGCTTCCTAGTTAATGCTGCCTCTCCACTGGCATTGAACAGCGTGTAACAAAGCCCTGGGTGACTGGATCAGCAGATCTTTGCCGGCCAGGTACTTTGTTAATCAGAGCAGGCTGGGAGCAAGCCCCAGACCCTTTGATGGCACCAAATGTATTGAGTTGTTAAGTCCGAATTAAATATTTAATAGCAAACGTTGCGGTACGGCTGTGGCGATTCCTCTCGGAGGAGCAGAAGCAGCAGGGCAGGGCTGTGCCACCGCTGGAGTGCCAGGAGCGAGCACCTGGGGGACCACCCGGCTCCTCGGCATGGTCCTGGGGAGATGCAGGAGGGGAAAAAATGCTCAATGCACAGGGACAGCTCGGCACCACTCCTGGGTACCGGTGTTATTGTTCCTTCCCCGAGCCACCACTCAACACCCACCCTCTGCCCACCCGCAGCCAAAAGGATGCAGGAAAATAGGGCGCACGCTTCTGTACTTCACATTCCCATCTCTCCCCCTCCTCAGCCCTTCTCGCCCTGCCCATCCTTCACCCCATGGGTGCAGGGCCGTGCCTGGGGGCTGCAGCCTGGTGCTACGTCCTCAGGGAACGAGGAGTCAGATTTTCCCAAGCCCAGGCAGAATGCAACATGAAAGATTGTTTTTTCCACTTCAAACCGCACTCACCAGACTTTCTTCATCTCCAGACAATGAAGATATACAGCAAACTTGCTTACTGTTGGTATCATTAGTGGGGGAGCCCAAAGGCTCTCGCCAACATCTGTGCCGGGCATTGTACAGTGACGGAGAGAGAAATGCGGGATGTCCTGGGGAGCTGGTGATGAAAGCAGGCAGGATAAGACAGAAACACACCATGGGGTGGCTGCAGCAGGGAGCCAGCACCAGGCAGCGGGTGCCAGCCCTGCGCCCAGCGTCTCCACTGCGACGCCGCTGCTCCTGTCCCTGGGCTGTCCCTGTCCTCGGGGACGCTGCCGCACCCACGGTGCCGCATTGGTCACGCTCGCCCTAACACCAGAAATGGCTTTCATTAAAACCCAGTGAGGTGACATCCATAATTCAGTTCTGTCACCTGCAAAATGGGAAAAGAAATGCACAATTGTGCAGGGCTCCCTGCGAGGGGCACGCAGCGGGTGTGACCCTGGGACACCCCCAGGTGCCCGGCCCCAGCACGGCACGGCCGCTCAGCACCAGCCTCCACCCGCAGCCCCAGCACAGCTGCACCAGCCCCAGGTCTAGAGAAAACATAAATCCTCCAGAGATTTTGAATTGCAGCGAGAAAGAAGGAAAAGAAAAAAAAAAAAAGAAAAACCCTTTGGGGAACTGAGCTGCTGTATAAAGAAAAGCTTTGAGAGGGAGGAAGGACCAGAAATGTCAGGCTGGAAATGGATTGAATTGTGACACAGTCAATAAAACAAGTGACCCCTGTGTGAAGCTGTAATGGGGTGGTGTTTTTGGTATTTAATTCATAGACTATCGCTCTCGATACATGCCCATCTCTTCAGCTCCCAGCACCTCCACATCCAGCCGCTCTCTGACTCGCCGAGCCCTCCCAGCCGGTCCCTGTGCCTCTCCCAGCACCAGGCACTCCAGTTATGACCAGTCCATCATTATTCACTTGCCAAGTGCCAGGCGCAGCTCCCTCCCCCTGCCCCCCTGCTCCGCTTTTCCAGGTGCCTGCTTGTATCTATACGGAGCTTCAGTTTTTTATAACTTCCATAAACTTTATTGCGCGGCAATGAAAACTCATTATTTCACCTGAGCCTGGTGGATCATAATAATACATAGGGCACTTTTACGAGGCTGCTCAGATTGCCGGGCAGACCTTTAATGAGCGACCCCATGGCTTTGTGGAGAAGGGCTCCCTTTTATTGAGTCACAGGCTGGAGTAACACACAAATAAGCAATAACCACCGCAAAGGGACTTCGTGCCGTAACAAGCTGCCAGCACCCTCTTCAAACGGGCTGACCCCTTCCCCACACGCACGCCTGGGGCAGCAGGACACGATCTGCTCCCCCCTTGCTGTGCAGAGCTCTGGGAAGCTGAGCCACCAGGGATTTGGTGGAGCAGGATGGCTCCTGTGACCCGCACGCTGCAGCGAAACCAGCGGAGGACGTTTATAGGAGAGCTTTCGGGAAGAACTTCTGAAATTAAATTGTAGCTCGGGAGGGATTCTGGAGAGCAAATATCTGGATTCCTTCACCTGCTCTTAGCACTAGACTGGCAGCCAGCCTCCCTCCAGCTCCCCCTCCCTCCGCCTCCAATCAGTGCAATTATTTCCTTCCTTCCCCATCTTTCCCGCAAGAGAAGGAGGATCCCTGCCAAGGTGGCTGCTCCTCGCAGCGTGAGCTGCCCAAAGGCAAAACGACGCCTACAGCGCCGTGTGAGGGTGCCCGGCACAGGTTCCTTCCACAAGCTCTGGGTCTCAGGAGGATTCAGCACGACTCCTGCTGATCCACAGGACCACAGCAGCTCCGCGGTCCTCCCCCCCCCCGATCCTGCAGCTGGAGCTATGTGGTTTTGCAGGAGGGAAGGAAGGAGCTCAGGCTGCATTTCGGTGTCTGACAACCTGTTGGGCGGCCTGGCATCGCCAGAAGGCTGCTGGAGTTACACGTCCCCTCCTGTGGGAACAAAGAGGCTTCTCCCAGCCCTGCGCAGAAAGGTCTGTGCAGGTGAACAAGCAGCCCTTTCCCCTCTCGCTGTGATGGCATTTGCAATCACACATAAAGGCAAAAGTAATATGCAGAAAAGCACTTAAACACGGCGCATACAATTTTAATTACAACCAAGTCTGACCCAGATCCTTTCACATTAGTACATACCTGTTCCTGGCAATAACACCCTTGTCCTTGTATGACTAAATTAAAAGGTTTAGAAAGTACAAAAGCAGTGTGGAAGCTAATTGTATTCCTAAAAGACACTTAGAATAAGATGAGTTCAGCTTCGTTTTAATTATGCAAAGAAACCCATTGGAGCTGCCGGAGCTCCCTGGAATCTGTTAATGTTTTAACAGCAGCCACGCAGAAGGACGGAGGGCAGAAAGCGGGGCTCAAACACCGTGTAACCCCTCCAAAACCCCCTCCAAAAAGGCAAGCCTGCCCTGCACCGGGAGCCTCCGCCAGGCGCCCACGGGAATTTATCTGCGAGCGTGGTGCCGGGGAGCGCTGCCCATCGCTGCTATTTATAAACCCAGGACACAGAGTATGTAAATATTTCACAATTCAATATTTATGAAGTGCTGACTTGAGCCTGCTGTAAAATACGACAGCAAATGGCCTGAGCACAGCAGAGCGCGGGGCCGAGGCAGCCGGCGGTGCCATGCTCAGCCCATGTGGCCTCACGCCCACCATGCCGGGGGGGACCCCAGCTTTGGGGAGGTTTATCCAGCAGGGACGGAGCACGAGCCTGGATATCCCACCCTTGTCAGCAAACTCTGAACGCCAGGTCCGTCCCAGCCCCATCAGGGTGGGCAGAAAGGCACTGGTGGGTTTTGGTGACTCCTGGGCAGCCCACGGGCAAGCCGGGGATGGCTCTGTGCGCACAGACTGCTGCAGAGATAATCCTCCGCACCAGCTCTCAGCATTATTACTGTAATTTTCCCTGTGCATTGCAAATCCTCCCCACCTGTGCCTTCCCCAGGAGTGGGCACGAGGAAGCGGCAGAAAGCAGGACGAGACGAAGGAAGGAAAAGCCCATGCCAAGGAAAACAAATGCTAATGGCAGCAGCAAGGAAGCAAATCGCAAAAAGCTGCCCCTTCTGCTGCTCCGTCCTCCCCGGAGCTACCTGCGGCAGCGCTGCCTCCTGTCCCTTTGTCTCCAGGACTGTAAAAGCATTTCCAACCTCCATCTTCTCCTTCCTGGGTCCTGCGAGCAGCTGTTTAACAAAATGGATCTGCACAGAGCAATAATTTTGCTGCATTACTTAATATAGCTCTCGGCTAAAGATATAATTGAGTTGGTTAACTAATCAATCTTTCCATAAGCATAGATTTCATTTTGGTGCCCGTTTACAGGAAAAAAAAAAAATAAAAATAGAAATTCTGCAAGCTAAAAAGCGGTCATGAGAGGGCCTGGGGACAGCGGAGTAAACAAGGGCTGAGCCTTTCCTGGAAGGGGTGGTGGCAACGCAGAGGACTCAGGCTCCCTCGCTGGATGCAAGGTGCTTTCAGAAGGACACCGGGACCAGTGGCTGCATGCACAGAGCTGCCAGCACAGCCGGCAGTGTCCCCACAGGGTGCCCGCTGAGAAATCCCACACCCCGTGGCACCAAGCTGGCAGCAATCGCCTCCCCTGCAAGCACCCAGGAGCCAACCTTGTGCCAGCCCGGCTATCTCAGAGCAAAGCAAGGTGCTGGCTTCTGTCAGAAGCACCTTTACCAAAAGGGTTTGTCCCTAATGGATAACTCCCTCAGCTGCCTCCTTCCCTGGGGGGTCACGGCTTGGGAAGGGCCCTGCCTGGTCCCTGGGCACTGCCCCAGCCCGAGCACACCTCACCCTGGCCCCGTGCCGCAGACAGCAGATTTGGAGATACTTTGAAAAATTAAATCAGTGCAGCACCGAGCTTGGAAGCAAGCTGCTGTCTCTGGCAGTAACAAAGCCAGAGTGACCCCGGAGAGGCTGCGTGCTCCCACAGTGAATTTTTTCCAGCACGGAGGGGAACGGAAAGCAGGAGAGAGGAGTTTCTTGGCACGGCTGGGGCTGGGAGTTGCAGTTATCTGGTTTTATCTGGGCAATTGCCCTTCCCCAGGACATATGGTTCCCAGGCTGGGGCAGCTCTGAGAGGACGCGCTCCGTCCTGGTCCTGCCTTCATCTGATGCCCCCAGATGGTGCCGAAAATCTCTAGGAGTGAACCTGCACTTGGACGGGTTGCCAGCCAGCAGCCCAGCCTGTTTGCTGTAGCTACATATGTCTGCTTATTTCGCTTCCAACATCACATATTATTCCCCACCGATGCGTAGAGGGAGAGCAAAGCGCACAGACAGGCTTTGCTAAGACCTCCTGCGTGGCCTAAAATTAGAGCCCATTTCCTGGGTGCTCCTGGGTATGCCTGTCACACGCAGACCCGACGAATTTGTTAGCAAGAGCCCTGCTAGAGCTGTTGTTAAAAGCTTCCAAAAATAACCCCCGAAGCATCTCTGACTCAAGCCATCTAATTCAGGCTAAGGATTGATCCTCCTCCAACTGTTGTTTCACGGTGTTAAAAGCAAGATTGATTGTAAATTTATGTTGTAAAAGTGCATCATTATTTCAGCACATTAATGCAGTGCCTTTCTGTGCAAATTGATGTTATTTTTATGATGTTGTTTATGGGCTTGAATAATCGGATTGATTCTTAATTTCCAAGGCTCTGTTGGGAACACGAGACTCCAAAGCCAGGCTCCATCTCAGCATCTCCACGCAGGTCTGTGGGACACGGGGCAGACCTGGCATCGGGGTGGTGCTGTCTGAACGCTGGCCACCACCGGGACTCAAACTGCCCCAAAATGTGCGGCATTGGCTGCTCCTTCCTGTGCTTGGAGCAGCATCCACGGCCAGCATCACGATGCTGGACCAGGGGAGAGGTTGCCATGGCGAGCCCATTGCTGAGGGCCAAAATACAGATGTGGAGCCATGGATGGGCTCCTTCTCGTGCTGTTTGGGCATCACCAAGGGCCAAAATACAGATGTGGAGCCATGGACGGGCTCCTCCTTGTGCTTTCTGGGCACCCTGTCTGGGCACTCATGCTGTCTGGGCACCAGGTTTGGGATCGATCACAGAGGGGTTGCAGCCCTGTGCCTGTTGTAATCGATTGCCGGGTGTACAGGCAGACCCTGCGGAACTGCCTGCCACGAATAACGAATTCCCACACAGTCCCAGCCCAGATCTCCTCACTGGGGGGCTGTTCCCCTCCATTTCCTATTGCTTTCTTTCTCCACTTGTTCTTCCAGCACAGATATGACAGACACAGAGGGTGAGAAGTGGCTGCTTCTGCGGAAGAACTTTGTTACTAGGCCATTTAAATCATTCTAATTACTCCAGAAACACACCATTAACTTTTCCAATGAGGTCTGCAGAGGGGAGAAAGGGAAAAAATATATATATCTAATGTATTTTATGCAGCTTACAGGAATAATGCGGAGGAATAAGACAAGGGCAGAGAGAAAATAAACAGGCAATGCAATGTCCTGACATTAGGAATTCAGAATTCATTAGAAAAGCATTGATTGCCACAGACTGATTTAGCACAGAGTGTGATTGTCAGGAGTACAGGAGAGCCCACAGGAACACATTGTAATTCAGAATTACTCAAAAAATAGCAACGCCATGAGACAAGGACCGAGCAGCACCACTCCTCCTCCCTTCCCCATCCCGACAGGATTCTGCCCCGCTTGGAGGCAGAGCTTGGCCAACGCAGCGTGCCACGGGGTGCCTCTGGTAGCCCCTACAAAAAAAAATCAGTTGTCTCATACTGGGGTCAGCCCAGACCCCTTTGCCTTGGGGCAATGCCCCATGGAGCCCCCAATTCTGCCAGCACCCACCCTGCAGCCTTCCCAAGAGGAAAGGAGCACCCCCAGAGCACAAATCCCCAGAGACATCGGGCTCAGGATCTGTGGGCAGCTGTGCGGGATGAGCACCGCGCTCAGCACACTTCAGTTCTCCAATACGGAATTAGGTTTCGTCCGTCCTTCATTTTTCATTCATATGATATTGTGCAAAATTAAAATTAAAATGAAATGTACCACTTAGTCAAAGTCATTTTCTGGTAATTTTGTTTCAGGATTGTTTTTCTTTTTTTCTTTTTTTTTTTTTTTTTTCCCTATGTTGGAAGGGCCTTTGGGAAAGCTTCACCTCCAGCTACCACCCGCTGTGCCTGCCCACTGCCCGGCCTGGTTTTGGGGTGCGCAGCCACTCTCCCGCCCCATCTGCCAGGCCCTACAGAGACACGGGGCTGCCAGCAGCCCGGCGTGGTTTGTTATTTTCCTTGAAAGCCCTCGGAGTCCAGGAGGCAGCTCCGGGCTGTCTCCTCAGCGCGAGGCAGGAAGACGAGGCTGTCAGCGCAGCAAGCGGGGGGGACGCACTCGCTGCAGAAGTTGTTCTTACAAATCTAATTTATTCAATTACCAGGCGATAATCTAGAGCTCTAAATGGGCTTTTCAAAAGGTTTAGACATAAGTTACCCAATTATCCTATCAAAATCTCCGTCACAGCATCCGCTGGTGGGTGCTGCCTGCTTCCAGGAGGATGGGAAACCAGGGGCAAGCAGGAGCTGCATCCTCACCGGCTCCACCTGCAGCAGGCACGGCCACCGCAGCCCGCTGGGATCCCCAGCACGTCCCCAGCCCCTTCTCTTATTGCAGAGGACACCACGCAGCTGCAGGTGGGCTGCTCTTATTTAAACCCAGCTTCCCACAAGGCTTTGGCCCAGGTTTTCCCATGCACGCAGCAAGGCGAGCAGCGACCCAAAGGGGACGGGACCCCAAACCCGCAGCACCCAGAGCCCCCTCCGGGCCTGGCTGTGCCCAAACCCCTCGCTCCTCCACCTCCCGCCCCACAGGGATCGTGGGGTGCGCTAATGAGCATCATTTTTCTATACGTCCCTAACTGTTAATTACTCCTCTCCTGCGTTCTGCCTCCCACTGTTAATTAACGGGCTTTTTTGTAGCAGTGCATCCCCGCGGCGTCAGATGCGGCTGGCAGATCTGCCTCTCCCTGCAAACTTGAGCGGTGCCTCCTGCCTTTCTCCTCGGGTCGGGGGGGAGATCAGTCAGCTGATAATGAATCCGGCCATCCTCCAGCACCCGGGGTTTGAGCGAGGATTAGTGCCTGACCTAGCTTGGGAAAAGGCACCGCGACCGTGAAATTAGATCTTTACAAAATAATTACGGGGTTTTGTAAAGTAAATAAACCCCAGATCTTGAACAGAAGCTGGGGAGGGGCCCAAAACAAAGCCAAGGAGACGGTGCTGCGCTCTCCCAGGAACAAGGAAGCTTTGGGGAAGGCTTTGATCCTCCTCCTCGAGGGAAAGGCCAGAGCTGCGGCACTTCAGGGCAGGGCAGCATGGGCAGGACTTGTGTTCTGCTGCACGATAGGGCCGGGAACGGCTCCACACAGCTTTGCAGTTAGACACGCTCTTTGATTCCTCACGCAAGTCCCTCCAAGGTGCTCGGCTCGCCCGCATCGGGCTTTGCTTGGGGTTGAACAAAGCGTTTCATACAAGCTGAAACACTCCTGGGCTGTTTCTGCTTTACGGTTGAACTGCCTGTCAATATTTCGGGTAGGCTTTGCTTTGTTGGGAAACAAAGCCTGAAATCCCTGCCTGATGCGGGGTGTGCGCAGGCAGCCGAGCAAACGCCGCCGCTCCCCACGCTGGTGCTTGTGCCCGGCTGCGCACCCGATGTGCACGTGTGGACATCCTGAATGGGGCACGTGGAGAGGTCCCGTCCAGCTCCCCAGCTTGGGTGAGGGCCCCCAGAGAAAGGCAGGAGGCACCGATCCTGCTCAAGGTCAACACATCGGGTTCAGAAGCCACGCACGGATGTAATGGCGCAATTAGCACTAAACGTGTCACTCCTACAGCGAATTATTTGACTTTAATCAAGCAAAAGACGAATTACTGGGGTTTTTTAAAAGAGATATAAAAATGAAGTTATTAAAATAATATTTTTTGCTTCCATGAAAGCTATTCCTTTTTAATGAGGGCATAAACGAGCCCTCTTTGCCTGATAGACTCAGGAGTACGGGCGGAGAGGTTCGGGAGCGCGGTGGCTCCTCCATCCCCGCAGCAGGCAGCGTCCTGCGGCACGCAGAGCTCCTCACCTGGCAGAACCGGGCTGGGCTCCAGGCAGGAGGAGATTTGGGGCAACTTCTGCTGCTCAGCCCTTCCTAATTGCGCTCAGACAGCCCTTCTGCAGTGGCTGCACGCCAAAGGCTTGGATTGGCTAAGGGATTATTAAAGGGAAAACAAAGAAACTTCACCAAAAAAAAAAAGAAATCTGATTTTTTCACTTTTTCTCAAGAGGTTCATGAAACGTGGCTACAAAAAGAATTTTCTGGGGCTTATTTTTCACCATTCTTTTGTGCCAATCTTTGTTTTTTTAAAACCTTATAAAGGACCTCAAAACCCCCAAGTTTCCCCACAGATATCAGTGGGAGATGCCGGGAGCTCCCTAAGGCAGAGGGCTCGGGCCCTTTCTGGACACGGCTCGAGGTGGAGGGGGCAGCCCAGCACCCCGAGGTGCAGCTCCTGCATCCTTCACCCAGGGGGGGCCCTGCGCCTCCCCCCCTCACCTGCTGTGCCGCGGGGCCCGCAGCCGCTCGTCGTTAGGCTGAGTAAGCCAATCTTGTGCTAAATAGAAAAACGGGAGATCTTGGATGTGAAAAGACACTTATTTATCCTTTTACCAGACGGTCTAATGAATAATTTCATGTTTGCAAAAGCTCATTTTGAAATTTGAAGACAAGAGATATATTGCCAAGACGACTGGGAGACTGCGACATTAATTTTGTGCTGAAAGATTTACTTAAAAATTAGATTTTACAATTTTAATGCCTCCATTCTTTTCTTTAAATAAGCTGTGAAATGCAGTTAATTAGACTTAAACCCTAGAAGCTTAGACATTTGGGCTGCAGTGTAAGCTACAAAAGAAAACGATCTTTTTCACTTGCAAATTAAATCTAAATTCATTACGTGGCTCAACCTCCCGTTAAACATAGGCAGGCCTGGGGGGCTGGGGGCGCAGGAGCCCCCTCCCCGCCGGCAGAGGCAGGCGCTGAGCCCGGACCCAGCTTCGCCCAATATCACCAGTGGCAGAGCGACACAAACAGGGCTGTAGGACAGGGAGCCTCGAGAGGAGGCTCACTCGCCTGCAAGATTTCGGGAGGCTGAAGGGTCAGAAGCCCTCGTGGCCGACATCAAGCAGCAGCATGCTTGGCTCTGTGTGCCCGCTGCTCCAACAGCTCCCCTGGGACACGCCTTCTGCCTGCCAGCAGCAGCTTCCCATCACGAGGATGCTAATTAATTTTCCAGGAAACCCGGTAATGGCAGAGACCCCGATAAATCCAGCCCTAGCAGTTCAGGAACAAATGGGGACACTGCAGCAGCTCCAGGTGCAGGGCAAAGCAGCGTCCCCGAGTGCCCCAGCCCGCACCTCTCCGCTTTGTTCTCCACTGGGCTGGACCAGTCCAAGCTTTTTGCCTTAATCACTCGGAAACATTTTTGTTATTCTGCTATTTCCCATCCCTCACTATGACAAGATTTGTATTTTTGCATGAAAAAATCCTCGTGAAAAAAAAAAAATCCATCTTCATCAAAAGCTTCTAATTTCAGAACTATTAAGGAGAAGAAAATCAAACCAGGAGCCTCTCGGAAGCCCAGCCTTCTGTGCGCACGCACTGGGGAGCCCTGGCCAGCTGCTTGCACCCGCTGCAAGGCATCTGCCTCCCAGACAAGCAACTTCACAAGACCCGTGCTCCAATTTTTAGCCTGTTTTCTTTCCTGCAACCCTGTCTGCTATCTCATGAATGTTCCAGAAACCACATTTCTCAGCCGAAGCCCCCACGAGGGCAGCAGATTAGAAGCAAGGACCAGCACGAAGCACCCTAAAAGAATGACTCAGACGTTTCTTGGGGAGCCCGACGTGTTTTGAGCATTCCTGGCTAGGTGAATTTTTCACCAACATTTTTTTCTGAACAGTTGCAGGTGATGCACAGATACCCCAAAACCGTGCCCCCAGCCCCACAGAGGCAGGCGCACTGCTGGGCTGTGTGCGCCCCACGCATCGCCAGCACCAGGGAGCTCCCGGCCCTATCCCACACCCCAGTAATCCTAATTGCTCACCACGGCAACCCCTGCACCTCAGCAAGGTGGCTGGGAGAGGGTAAGCCTATTCACCGTGATATCGCCCAGATCCACGCGCTAAGTACCCAGAGGGAAACAAATCCCGTGTAAATTGGAGCGATACCAGCCGATCCCTCCGTACGCCCGGCCAGCAGCGATAAGCCCATTGTCTGGCACCGCAGGGTCTGCACTGCTGACCCCTCCTCATCACACCACTTAACGGCATTTCCCCAGCTCCCGAATTTCGCTGGGACTGGAGCAGGGAAAGGCACTGGTGGTGCCTGCCTTGGGTGCAGGCAGGGTGCCCAGCACCGAGGTGCCGAGGTTCGGAGCAGGGCACAGGGCACAGACCCTCACCTGGACACCTTACCGGGTCCTTCACGCCACCAGGAATGAGCACATCAAGAACGAAGCCTCCAGCCTTGCTCCAGCATCCCCGGGGCACACTATGTCCCTGCTAAACCTGCGGGCTGTCCCCTGCTGGGAGGTGGGGGCCAGTGTGGAAACAGGGCAGCCTCCAGATGACTTGTATTAAAAGAAGAGAAGAGAGGAGGGATTAAGAGCTAGAAGAAAGCAGGGGAAGCCCTGCGAGGCAGAAGATCCACTCAGGCCAGTCCGCAGCAGGGGACCAGAGGTGGCGGCACCAGAGGGGGATCTGGCTGCGAGAGAACAGAGAAAATTCTCCCCGATTAAACCCAAAAGGACACAGAGGGATTTGGCAGCCGGAGAGGGAGCGATGTTTTGCCAAGCCCCTCAAAGGAGAAGAAAGGCTGTGCGGCAACTGCCTTGTGATAAATTATACAGCAGGCAGGATGGGCTGGCAGCACGGGCCCGGGGGCAGGCACCAGCGAGCTGGGCTGCAAAGGTCTAAGGATACCGGGGGACAGGGCTGAGGGAGCTGACACCGTGTCCTCACAGCCTTTGGTGTTTCAGACAAGTTAGTTGTGTGTGTGTTTAACCAGGAGCCAGCTCTTAAGAGGCGCAGCAGGTAATTGGGAATAGCCTAAAATAAAGAAGGCATCTCAGGGCCCTAGGGGACATCTGTTAAAATACAAAATTATGAACGGTGTTAAACTGTAGAAGACAAAATGATGTCTCTGTTTAGATGTTGAATTTACAGTAAATACCAAGTTCTCCCTGTGGCTGCTGTTGTATTTATTAATATTATTTGAACACATCATAGAGCCTGCATTCAAACGGGCTTCAAAGAGCAGCAATAAATCTTTTCCAGGTGCCTGCAAGGAGAGCCCTCCTCCCAGGGCTGCGTCCGTGCGCTCCGGTCCTGCTGCTCCGCGTGAGAGCATCCCCTGCTCCTGCAGGCAGCCGGTCCCTGCCACCCTGGGGGTGAGCACCCGAACCTGCCATACCCAGGGCAGCAGAGGGGACTGCTCCCTTCCTCACCCTGCCTTGGGTGGGAGCCCCATTAATCTTGTCACTTCCCACCCGTGGTACAGCCATTTCTCTCCCCCGGTCTCACCGCATCGCCAGGGACGACAGAACGCGTATTTTAATAAGCCCGGTGCTCTAAGCGTGCCCGGGCCGTGTGTCAGCATCAGTTTGCAATATCGGTGGCAGAAGGATCTCAAGATAATAGGAGCCTCTTCATCTTCAATGGAGCTGGATTGGAGCAATTGAATGCCTGCGCAAGATTACAAGCAGTTATGGATATTGCTTGTCATGCTGCCATCAGCAGCCGCCTTTTTCAATTGACTAGCCGCATGCGTTTCCAGAATAGGTAATGCCAGCTGTATTTACTGTAGCAAAATGAGGTTGTGATGGCCCTTGGGAATGATCTGTGGGTGTCGTGTTAATTGGGCCTACGGCACCTTAACCCTGCACTGAGTCTTTCACGGTGTGCTCAGAGGAGCTGTGTCCATCCCGAGGCACGCGGCACAGGGGCAGAGGCTCCGTGGCACGGACGCAGAGCGAGCAGCACGTGGCTGCGGCTGATTTTGGTGCCTCCCCAAGGCACGATGCAGCACGACGAGGGGTCACCAGCTGGCTCCGGCCCCAGTGACAAGGAGAAAGCTCACACAGCATGGCACAGCTCAACGGGGAACGGACGTCAGCAGCACAGCTTGTGCCCGAGCACGGTTCACCTGGCAGAGCCACGCTGCACGGCTCTCAACAGCCTTGGAAGCACTTTGTGTTTAAAGTTTCCACCGGCTTTTGAAAGGACTGGGCATGGTTTAAGAGCTGCGTCGTGGCTTAATTCTCAAAGAGGAATGAGATTTGTTTGCTCCTGATCCTGAAAGCAAAGAGGAGGGATAGAAAAAGATCACAAGGCTGCGTGCCTGTGTGGGTGTATCTACACACACCTGCAGCCGGGCAGCAAGATTAACAAGCAGAAAACACCTCCCGAGGGGAGAGGGATTCTCCTCCATTAAAAAAAAATAAAGAAAAGAAAAAAAGAAAAGAAAGAAAAAGAAATGAAAATACCACCTGAAAACACACTGGGAAATCACCTTGAAATAAGCACCACAACCCTGTACAACGAGGGGACCTGCTCATACACGTGTCCCCGGGGCAGCACCGTGCACAGCGCTGGGCCATGGCCCTGATTAAGGAGCTGTATGATTGCATCCATCCTAGGGGCTCAGGGCAGCAGCAGGAAGGAAAGAACTAATAAATAACAAAAGCAGCGGTGCTTGGCAGCCCAGCCTGCTCCACAAACCCTGCTCCAGCCCCGTCAGGGTGCTGGGCTCTGCCCCAGCCCAGGACACCCCCAGCTGCATGGGGAAGGACGCAGCCACCCCGGGGAGCGTAGGGTGATGGACAGTCACCCATTTCGGTCAGGCTGACCTTCGGCGGCCTCACGGCTCTCAGCAGCTGCTGCAGTGCTTGTCAGAGCAGAGCCGAGGTGTTTAATAAGGTGTTGGAGAGCTCACAACAAGAACTTCTAAGCTCTGCAAGTTCTTTTGCTCTTGAACAATGCGGGCAGCGATTAGAGCTGACGAGCTTCTCCCTCCAGACCCTGCCAGCCTGCAGGACTGCACGTGCCCTGCTGCTTGCTGACAGAGAAATGAGGCTGCCCATCCATCCACCGCGAGGCAGGAGCCAGCCCAGCACCATCCTGGCACGGAGCTGCCTCTCGTGCAGCCTCGCTGGGCAGGGCTCAGATTAAGCAGGCAGCACGTGGTTAATTACCGCACTGTCCTTAAGGTAAACACGGGGTTACGTGCCATCTGCTTCCCAAACTCAAATGGTTAACCAGGAATATTCATTTTGTTCCTATTAAGTATAATTACCCACTAATCTGTAGGAGCCTTTTATTTCTATTTAATTACAGGATATTTAACAAATAAGCCAGGGAAGGGTGGAACCATCGGGGGGATGAGGCTGGGTGCTGCGCTGCTGCCTGTGCTGGTGGCAGGGCTGGGACGGGGACGGGATGCCAGTGGCATGGGGACGGGGAAATCAGGTTGATAGGCACGGAGTGAGGTCCTGAATGGGAATGAGGTGGCTAAATGCCAGTGGCCATCAGACACCCTGCAGATGAGAGCAGCACCGCATGCCCCTGGGGTGGCTGGGGACAAGAAGAACAAGAAATGGTTCCAGCCCCATGGTACGACCAGCTGTGTGAGACGAGAGAGAGGCAAACGCGACCACGCAGGAGCTGCTCAGAAAGTTGCAAAAACTATTAGTTTTTTCTATATAAAGCCAGGTCTCTTATGCAACCAGGGAGCTGGGAGCAGAGAGTGTGAAGGGCCCAGGAGCACTCAGCAGACCAGCAAGCCGATAGGTGTGTGTGCGCCAGTCCTTATCACACCCTCCTGATGCAAGCACAGCCAAGGCTCAGCACAGGCACCCATCCTTTCAAGCCTGGCGGTGGCACCAGGGGCCAACACGAGCATTTGCAGCCCTTGGGCTGACCCTGCAGGGAGCACTTTGTGCCCCAGTAGCCCCAGGTTGGGTGGCTGCGGTGCCACGACCCCAGGCTGGAAGCAGCCAGGACGGGTCCCACGCGCCCAGCACGGGGACACCCACTGCGGGGCTCCTCCCATGCCCCGTGGTGAGCCCCTTAATATTTATAAACCACACGATAACCTTAGCCCAGCTCACAGCCTGATTTCTGCCTCGGAGAGCTCAGCTGTTTATTTATCACCTCCTTTCCCCGCTCACAGCAGCCGCCTGGCATCACCGCGGGACGAGGCTGTGCTGCGGCCGCGCTGCCTCTGAGCCGCTGCTGCCAGCGGCACGCGAACCACGGCTGCAGTGGCAGCGGCGGGCTGGAAGGGAAGGCTTGCTCTGCCTGGGGAAAGCAGCTGAACGAGCTCCAAAGGCTTCTGATGCAAATCGTGTTCATCCTTTAGGTAAAGGCTGGCTTGGGAAACTGCGTTTGACAGGTGTCTCATCGGGTAGCTCCGGTCATCTTTCTCGGAGCAGCGCCCTTCTCCAGGGGCAGCGCAGCGGAGCCACGCTGTCTCCCTCATTTGATCCCATCATTTCTGCCTCCGCTGCTAAAACGCATGATTTACTCGCCGGGTACTCCTCCATCTTTTCTCTCCAGTGCCCCCAAGTAACGGGGTTGTACCTCCTGTACCCCCCGCAAGCTCTCCCCAGCCTCCTAAACAGTTTCAATCCCCGCTCCGGAATCAGGTGCAGAAAGAAAGGAGGAGGCATTTTCCATGCCCCCGCACAGCTCTGCAGTCAGACCTCTGCCAGCAGCACGCCGCTGCCCTGTGCTGCACCATTCACACTGCTGTTATTAAACACGCAACTGAAGCACCTTTAGCCAGCTGGTGTTTTAAAGAAAAAAAAATCAAGGGGATAATTGCTTAATTTAAAGTGATTTATTCCATTAAGTAACTCTTTACCATAGGCCTTTTTTAGACATTCAAGTGTATTTTTCATTAGTGCTGCATAATAAAATAATTGCAGACATAGGAAGGAATTTACCTTTTTTCCATAAAACTGTCCTACAGAGAAGCACAAGTATTTACTGCTCTTTCTGCTACGAGCCTGAGCCTGGCCAGCAGAGACAAGGGAGAAAGAAGTTCCAGCCTCCCTGCAAGGCAGGGGACCTTCCTGAGCCCCTGGGGTGAAGCCCCAAGAGCTTCCTGCCTCCATCACCCCACTGCTGACCCCAAGCCCTGTCCCCTTGCAGGTGCTCACGGTGGTGCACACCTCAGCATCCGCACCACTGCAGGGCATCAGCAAGCACGGAGAAATGCTCTCTGCAATGTGCATGGGACAACCTTGCCCAGGAGGCAGGAGGTAGAGGCGAGGGTGAGGATGCTGCAGTGGGCACCAGCCCCACCACCACACCAAGCACACACACGGTGATGCTGCGGGTGCTTTAGGGACGCTTATTTAGGAACATAGATTTAGGGACATTTATTTAGGGACGTAGACTTCAGAACCCAAATCTTGTGGTCCCGACACAGAAGGGAACACCTGTGAGAGGTGAACAAGGGCTCTCCTGGAGTCCCTGCTATGCCGCCTTCCCTCAGCAAAACAAACCGCCAGCAGCTCCCGGTGGCTGCTGGTTGTGCAGGCCCTGCAGAACTGCAATGATCTGAGCTCCCCCTCATGGCTCTGCAGCAGCAGTGCCTTCCTCCGCGGGCAGCCGAGGATGCTCGGCGGTGGCACGCCAGCCCCGCGCAGCCCTGCAGCCGTTTGTCAGCACGGAGCCGTGACCGAGTCCGGGCTGGGAAATCACTGCTCACCGCCTGGAAAAAGGCCTAAAGCAGCACAGAAATAAAATCAATACTCTCCAGATTCTCCGGGCAATTTACACACAATGGGAAGCGAGAGGCGAATAAGAAGCCACGACCAGGAGTGACTTTTCTGGGTGCTTCCAGGGACGCAGCCCCTCGCAGCCAGGGTGCTGAGACGTGCCAGAGCATGGGGTGGGCGAGCTGCCCACCTCACACAGCAGAGCCAGGGCAGTGTGGGGTGGGTGTGTGGGGTTCACAGCCCCCACCCCGCAGCCCCTTCCCATGGGGTGCCCCAGTGCGACCGCTCAGCAGTCCCGAGCCCTCACACCTGTGAGCATCCTCATCCGTGCCTCCCAGGTGCAGGGATGGCATCAGGACCAAAAGGTGGTCACATTTATTCTGGAAATTCTGAATTGTTTGGCCTTTTTCATAAATTTTTCCTCCACACCTTCTTGGCCGAAGCTGTTTGCCAAATTCAGTCTCAAGCACTTCGCAGCGCTGGTCCTTCCCAGTGAGATAATCGACCAGGTGTTGGGGGAAAAAAGCCACAGTTGCCTGGCTTCGGTCACTGGCTGCTTTCAGCAGTGCACCTTGTCTCTGGGGCTGGCTTCTCAGTTTATTCCAGGTAAAGCCACACAGATGCATCTCCATATGATTTTTACAAAAGGGCAAAATAAGTTGGAGTTGGATATCCCACAGAAAAAAAAAGGAAAAAAAAAAAACAAAAAACACCACAAAAACATGCCGCTCTTATTTTTCCAGTGAAGACAAAGAGGAGGAGCAGATAGGTGCTCCATGGAGACAGCCTCTCCAGAGCAGCTCACGCATGCACTGAATTTAATAGAGCTGTTTGTTTTCAGAGTACAGCCTGTGCCAGTGTCAGATGGCATTTGAGGGACTGGTATCGTGCCTGACCCAACAAATCTATCCTTTATTGTCAGGCCTGTATTTGCTTCCATGAACTAATTAGGAGAAACAAGAGAGCCCACCAAGAAGGAGGGAGCAGGGAGGGAACCAAGCCCCAGCAGACGCAGCCACTGATGACCCAAAACCACGCGTTTTTGCCCCAGCAGCAGCACAGGCGAACATCCCTGGGCTGGGAGTGAGCATCATGGCCCTGGAGCTGATCCCCCCGGCACCGACAGCAGCGAGGAGAACCCCGTGCCCCAGCTCACCCTCTTGCAGAGCCAGGACAGCTTCCAGCCCCGGGGTGCTGTGCTCCAACCCAGCCGCTCCCTGGCTGGGGCCCGAGGTTGGGAAGGCGAGAGGGGCGCGGGTCCATGCAGCCGACCAAGTTTGTCTCAGCAAAGCCAAGATTTTCGTTGGCGTCTCAAGAAAGGAGCAACCTCTCTGCATCCCCTTCGCCTCCCTCATTCATCACTGTCACATCTGTAGAGGTTTTTTATTTAACAAGCAATTTATTTCCAATTTGACTAATCTCAGGCTGGAGCATCTCACACAAATTCACCAAAGATGCCGGGGCTGTAAATAGACTTACGAGCCACACCGGTTAATATAAACTCCCATCAAAGTGCATCAGACAAACAGATACTGGAGGGAACTGCAGGCCACTAAAATATGCAAGCAGCCGCAGTAAACAATCCCTCCTCCTCCTCCCCGTGGCTGCGGGGGCCTTTAAGCGGTTTAGATTTATATATTTGCCTTCCGGATTGCCCCGTCTCACCTTGGGAAGGCAACAAAAGCTTTCATAAACAATTTACAGGGAGATAATGCAGAGGGGCTGGCGGGAGGGTGGGCAGCGCAGGCAATCAGCACCGGGAGCCGTATTTCTGCGGGCCCGCGGCACTGTATCACTCCCAGCGCCGTGTTATCGTACCCTTGCCTGTAAGGTCATGTTGCAGCCGTAGATGTACCTCGGAACAACAATTCCTCCAGATAAGAAAAATCTAACTGGATAAGGGGACAGCTAATCAGGAGACTACAAGCCCCCGAATTGCTCAAGGAATCCATATTGATCTGAACAAGATATCAAATGTAAAATAAAGGGTTTTACGAACTCCTCGGGCTGGTTCAGCCCCTGCAGCCTGGCACTGGATCTGCAGGAGAGGAGCCGGCGGTCCCGTTCCTCCTCCCCCACTCTTCTCCTCCACTTTTTGAGGGGCCCCCAGGTGTGGAGGAGCTGGGAAGGGGACGGTGACAGAGGGGGAGCCGTGTCCCCCCAGCTGCCCGTGCCTCTCCTGACAGATGCCCTCTCAAAATCTCACCCCGGCCAGCACAAGAGGCAGAGGCAAACTGCTCCGCCTGCACGGCGGCAATTACTGTGAGCAGGCATGTCCTAGAGAGATGTCGTTTTTAAACTTTCCCACTGGAAAATGCAGCTCCAACGCTTCCAGCCCTGAAGCGGCTCGTGCCACAGGTTTATGATGTACCCCGCAGAAGATTTCCCCTTTCATCCCTTACCCTCAAGCTCTGTAAATCATAAGAACAATTCTCCTTCTGTCTTCCTACCCCCCTTCCCCATCTCCTTATTTATTTAAAAAGCTTTAGCAACTGATCGCCTCTCTGCTCTTTTCATGCTCTCTCTCTACCTTGAACTGCAAAGCTCTTTGATAAATGGATTGAGAGGTTTGCCTGCTTCTGACGGCTCTCCTGTACACACCACTGAAATACAAGGCTGTAATTCCTCGCCGTAGCTCTCATCACCGAGTCACAACAGATATACTCCCTCCAGCAAGAGCATCTGTCCCCACCACCCCAAACTGCAATATAGACACACAAAGGGCCGGGCTTGCTTTCCGCGCTATGGCAGCGTAAATCAGGAGTCAGGGCGCTGGCTTCAGTTCACAAACAGCAACAGAAGCGAGAGGGGACTTGGGTCTTAACATCTGGCACGAATGCCCCTCAGCCCTTTCCCCTGGCCCTCCGTGTGTCCAGCCCTGGGGCAGCAATCGTGGGTCCAGACCACAGCCGAGGAGCTGGGGATGGAGCAGCACGGCCCTGGGGACCTGGGGGAAAGGATCAGGGTGATGGTGACCAGACCTCGCCTCCCTGAACCTCGCTCAGCTCCACGCTTCTGTGTCCACTTAGCAGGGAGTTGCTGCATGCGAAACAAATGCAGCTGGGTTATCAAAAGCATATCTACCAAGGCTCAGCACTGATGGTAGGAGAGACGTGACCAGCGGTGCGCTGCCCGCTGCCGGGCTGCCCTGCATGCTGGGACCACCCCAGGTTTCTCCTGCACTGCTGGGAGCTGCAGACACGGCTGTGTTAAGCCGGTGCACAAATCTGGCATTTCTTCTGTTTGCACTCAGCTCTCATCCTGCCTCTAACATTTCTGCAGCAAGGCCCGGTGGCCAAACGGGACTCAAAGAGCAGCTGGGAGGCTGGAATTGTGCCTTCCTTCACAATCCAAATCCAGCTTCCCTTCCCGAGGTTCTGCTCAGCCTCTGCCTTCTCCTGGGTGGAGGACCAGAAGGGGAGGCACTGCAGCACCCGAGCTGCCGCCCCCCCGGCTGAGCAGGAGAGCATCTCTCCCACTGGTGTTTTGACGTTGCCATGGTGATTGCCAAGCGATAAATCTTGATTATTATTGCCCGGCGCTTTAAGCCGCAAGCAAAAGCAACCTTTCTGAAGCTGCTGGGTTCCCTTTGTTTTCATTCTCCACCCTCTCCTGCCTTTTGTGTGCACAGATCTCCCCTCGCCACGGGGAGCACACCCGGGCAGCCCGCGCCGAGCACGAGCATCCTGATAGGGACCAGCACTGGTCCAGACCCCCTCCACCCCGAGCACCACGCGGCCCTACAGCACCCACACCCACTCTGCCTGGGCCATATACACCATCCCTCTTCTCCCTTTTTGCCCTGTAACGATGCTTTCTGTGCCGTGAAGCTGGTGGAAACCAGCGGGGCCCCCCTGCAGACCCAGTTGGGTGCACTGGGTTGGGGACATGGGACATTTGTTCCCCAGGTGGCCAAGCACAGCCCCACAGCAAGGTGCTGGGTGTGCCTGCACGGGAGAGCTCCCTCGAGAAGCATCGTGTGCTTTCAGCCCGCTCCAGCTCTCAGCCCTGCAAATCCTCTTACACTTGCAGATTCAAATGAGTATCCCTGGCTCATTTTTGTGTGGCTTGCCCAGCTCTAATCAATAGCTCTTGAATCAAAGCACTGAGCGGAGCTGAGGGGTCTAACGGGAGTTATCAGCTCTTTTGCAGTACCTGTGTGTAGGTAATACCCATTCTGCCCCCCAGCCTCCACAAAATCTGGGGGTGTTGGACCCCCAGACTGCGCGCATCCTGCTTCTGAGCGAGCCCTGTCCCTCCCGGACAGATGTCATTTGCAATGTATATTCTGGGCTGCGCTTTCATCTCGGTCCCTTTCGTATTTTGCCAGAATCTTTCTCTGTGTAATTTCACCCAGGGGGAAACACACGTCTGAAATTCTGCTTTTAAAATTCCCTTTCCTTCGCGTCCCTAGCTCTCTCCCATGCTGGCTCTCCTCTGTGCAGGCACAACCACAACTGGCAGTAAATCTATAAGCCAGCTCCCTTCCCCTTTGAAGTACAACCGGCGCTGCTTGGATTCCCCGACTTTTTGCTCCTTTTATCTTTCCTCCTATTTCACTTGTGGATATTCAGATCCACAGATTACATTTGTCTTTCAAAATTGCTTTCTCGGTTGGTAGCTCCTTCCCCAGCTTGCTCGTACGGGGTTTGCTCAGCCACTTCTCCAAGCGTCCCCCTTCCTCCTGGCTCTGGATCGCGGTGACACCCGAAATCCCAGCCGAGAGCGAGGACCTGGGGGCCGGGAGCCCCCTCCCCACATCCCCTCACCACACCAGGCAGCAGTCCTGGCGAGGAGCTGGGGGCCACCCCGGTCTCAGCACCACTCCTTTCATCAGAGCCTGTCAGACGGCGACGGCAGGGGCACGGTGCTAATGGGGAGATGGAGCTGATGGAACTTGGACGGATCCAGGCTTGGCCACGAACATCAAAGGATGATAATCAGAGCTCTGCGCTGCTTCCGGGGAAGCAGATGCTGCTGGGGATGCTTTCTGCTACCCATTCTGGCTCCACTCTCCCCTCCCCAGGTCCCCCCCGCACTCCTTCAGCTCCCTTTCATCTGCAAAATCATTAATTGAATTAACTCTCCACCAGGGACATCAGGACAGGCTCCAGAGCCATCCCAGCCAGCATTTGCCTCGCCGGCTGGGCACCGTGCAGCGCAGTCAGAGCTCAGTGGGAGCCCTGGGCAGGAGGGCTGGAAGGGGCTGATGCCCCCACCTTTATCCGGGGTGTCCCTGCCACTCGGCCCCCACATGCTCCCTGCTGTTCCCCCTCACTCTGCCATCTCCCACCCTGCTCCACAAACACCCAGGGACCCCACCCTGGGTCCCCCCAGCGCAGGGACATGATCTGCTCACTCAGACAGCACAGGGAAAGCACGGCGACAGCCAGCCAAACATTTCGATCCATTTATCAAACCTCCAGCAGTTCCTCTTTCAGGGTGAGCAAAACAATAAAACACATGGAGCATAGAAAGCGGCATCCAGAACATTGTATTAAATGCAAGGAAAAAATAAAGTAGAGACCTGTTGGCTCATGCCATCTCTTGTTCTATATCAAATGCCTCGCTCCCAGACTAATGGTGTTATGTAGACTGTTATATTGGTTCTTTGCTTTACAGCACTCCACATCCACCCCTAATGCTGGAGATGGATTCCCCTGCGCTCAGCAATTATTTGGCACGCTGTCCTCCAACGCCACCCGCGGTGCCAAGCCGCTGTGCCCATAGGAGCGGGTGTCCCATGGGGCCGGGCAGGGCTCGCAGCAGGAGAGGCAGGAGCAGCTCCCACGGTCACCTTGGCGAGTCATTCCTCCTCGTCCTGAGCCTCCTCATGTGCAAAATCACCCTTTGCTAAGCAACTACAGCTCCGCAGATAAAAGCACCGGGCAGCAGCCAGGCGGCTCCTCCCGGCTTCGCTGCTCCAGGGTCCCAGCCTGGCTGGGCACAGCACGGGACGCAGGTGGGGCAAAACCTGGGGGAGAACCCGCTGAAAGCCAGACCCTGAAAGCACTCATTTGCCATCCTGAATCCGAAATTAGAGTCTAGCACAGGTGCCTGCATTCAGATCTCCCCTATCCCCTCCGCTGCCCCGCGCTGCTGCAGCAGAGCCGAGCGCTGCTCGCTCAGAAAGGGGTTTTGTCATCTGCAGGTTATTAGCAGGTGTGCCAGGGATGTTTTTCTGCAGAAGGATAAATCGGTTCCTTCCTCAACATCTGACTCGTCTGAACGCCTCATTTAAACATTTATCATAGGGCATGGCACGCGATCTTCCTTACAAATTGAGGTGTTATACAGCACTGAACGAGCTGACACACTGCAGATAGCACCGTGAGTATTTTGTCACCCTGATATTTCACCGCGGAGTTGTGTAGCACTTTTGACTGCTGTTTGTTCATGAGGTGTAATGATCCCTTTTAAACAGTGCTACTATAATTAAAGTTTTATATAAACCTTCCTAAAGAAGGGGAAGGGAGAGAGCCGTCTTTGAAACCTGCTTACAAAGGGATGTCACCGAGGGAGAAGGAGAAACTTTGACGTGTGCTGTGATCGCTGTGCCGTGCTGCAGCGCTTCCCTGCAGCCAGGGACGCTTCTCCTGCCCCCACACAGCCCTGCCCTGCCTCCCTGCCACCAGGATGCTCTGGTCAGTGACACCTTTCCAGCAATTAATAAGCAAGCAAGGCCCTTCCCTGCGCACAGCTCCGTTTATTAAGTTGTTTTTTCCAGGCATCCTCATGGAAAGCAGTTTCCTTCAGCACGCATTCTGCTGAAGCTGGAAGCACCTGAAGTACAGAGATTAAACTGCAGATCTGCAGCGCGGTGCTGGCTGGTGCCCTGGGTGTTTGGGTACGTCTGGGTGCCTCCCTGAATTATCGGAAGTTCCTGAAATCTCAGGCCCTGAGCCAAAAGCTGCTCTGTGCGCTCCTGCGCCACACAGCACAAAGCACAGCAGCCTCAGGTCTGGGGGTTTGTGTGCCACGCAAAGCCAGGCTGCACCTCGCGTCCCACAGGGAAACGCTGCAAACCAACAGCGAGCAGATTTGGGCATCCCCAAAGTCAGGCACAGACGGGAACCACCTCTGCTCTTGGTGGGATGGAGGGAGTCGTCTCCCCTGCGATGAACACAGAAGCGAGGGGCAGCCACTTCCCCAGCAGCACAGCGGGGACACAGGCGGGTCCCCTGCTCGCCTCCTCCACCCCCACAGCCCCTATTGACAAACACCACCACCAGGCACACGCTGCAGCCCGGGGTGGAGCAGAAATTACGGGCTTTTAAGTGCAGGAGGAGGGATTTACGATGCAGTGCTATTAGCATTTGGCACGACTTTCCCACAGCACATCACTCGGGCACCGAAGCTTGAGAGATTTACGGGAGGTCAGGGTTGGTGGTGGGGGACGTAATCCCTAATAGTGTTGCACTAATTCTCCTCAGGCAGAAAGGGCTGTGACAGTGTGATGGACTCGGAGATAAGCAGATTATCTTGTCCTCCCTCACAGAGGAGTGCCGACCTGTGACTCGCTGAGCCCGAGATTAAGACTGAATTAACCTCCAGGAAGGAGGTTTGGCAGCAGAGGACACGGGGGGCCGCAGGACGGCGTCTCCCCAGCCCCTCCTCACCCGACACGGCTCCCTGGGGTCTGCCAAGGCAGGAGGAGCTGCTCCCTCGCGATGGGTTTGGGGAGAGGCATCCAACAGCCTGCTAGAGGCAGGAGACTGATGGCACCGGCAGACATCCACCGCGAACGTTCATCTGCCCTGGGAATAAGTGAGCTACAGCAATCTAGACAGACAGACGCACAGAGACACACAGATAAATTACAAGAATTCAGGGAGCTGTCGTGGCACACAGACAGACAGACACCTCTTCAGAGGCTGCTGCGAGCCGCCCGTGTTAGCCCCCATTCCCTTCCAGGCAGGCTCCACCTCGCTAGGAACAATGCATCGCTATCAACCCAGCCACGCAGAAATCCACAAAGAAGCCAAGTTAAACGTTGTGTGGGTTCACCTTGCCCCGCTGCAGCTCGGGGGGAGGCAGCCCCACATCACCCCTGCATGGGGACGAGCTCCCAGCTGCAACAGCCCCGCTGGGGAAAGGAGCAGCGGCTGTGGAATAGCAGCACAAAGAAGCGAGGGCCACAGAGGTGGCTTGGATATAGCCAATATACCCGGCCAGCCATGCATCGTTCTGCTTGCTGAGCTGCGTGCCCATTTTTTAGGGCCAAAGCTACGAAATGCTGCATGGGGCGGGTGCTTGCTCGGCACTGAATTAAGAGCAGATTCTGGTGCTCATGTTTTAAAGCCTGCAACAATGAAGTTATCCTCTAAGGGCAACTCTCAACTGCCTCGGATTTCCCTTCCCCTCCGCTTTCTGTCATTCTGAAATGATTACAGATAAAAACCCGTGACAGAGACAAGTGCTTGAGCATCGCAGCAAGGGGAAGCAGAGCCCCGGCCCCACAGCCCCTGCCCCATGCCCTGTGGCACCTCCGAGGCTGCAGATCATTAAATTCGACAATGCAAGGAAGTCCATGAAGGAAGCCCACGGCCTTCCCGATCCATCCATCACTGCCAGGAGCCCCCCATATTGCTTCCCAGGCCCCCAGCTCACCGAGGGGTTTTGATTTCACTGCTATTTCACCTCTGCCCAGCCAGGGCTCAGCTGGAGAAGAAAAACACAGAGCAGGGAAGAAAAAGAAAAAAAAAAAAAAAGAGCTTTTTCAATGCTGCTGAGCAGGTTTGTTATAGAAAGACATATTTATTTATTTAAGCGCGTGACAACCCGAGTCACTCTTATCTGACCAAAACACTTTGTTGATCAGACTTAGAAAAGCATCCCGGGCAGCAGAGCCATCTCGGCGCTGTGTTGGGAAGTGCTCGCGGACCTGCTGTTGTGTTCAGAGACAAGAAATCACCTCCGAGTTCAAAGACTGGCGGAGGCGATAGTCACCTTGGAAACACAGCCACAGCCGATCCCGCATGGCCCCGGGGTGCAGCGGGGGCAAGTGTCCCACATCCCATGTCCCACGTCCTGAGGCCTCTCCCGGGGATGCTGGCTCTGTGAGAGGGACGGATCCCAGCTTCTGGGCGCAGCCTGATCTTTATGAACCCGTTTATTATTCACAGTCGTTGGAGGGAAGGAATTTATGCGGCTGGATTGCAGTCCCTGGGCGCACACACGTTGCCCCTTTCCTTTAAACCTGTGGATCTGTCATCCAGCTCGGTGAACAAAATGTCTTTTGCAGATATTTTGCCTCAGCTACAGGCTGACACGTCCACAACGGGCACGTACGCGGAGCTCCGAGCAATGGCACAAACTAGATTTTGCAGCCCTCATCTATGTGTAATAGCGGACCGAGGGGACATTCAGCTCCCCAAGGCAAACCAACGCCTGCTGCAGCCCGGTAGCTGTCCTGGAGCAACCCGGGGCGGGTGAAAAATCAGCATATCGCTAATGAAAGCGCACAGCCATTTCCATCAGCTGCCCGCTGACATTACGCCGGGGCAACTTTGAGCCATAACACTAAAAGTTATCTTCCCTTCCTGCAGTAACAGAAAGCGCAGCACGGAGATGAAAGTATTTACAAGCCCAGAAAAACTCGCCTACGGTGCCTTTGCAAAGCGTTGCTGGCGGCCGAGGAGTAATAACGTGTCCCTCCAACCCCCCGGCCCTGGCACTGCTAAGAGGATCACAGCAGCCCCCGGATAAAAGCCGAACACCCTCCGCCAGCCGAGCTGCCCCCAGCTGCCTGAGCCAGCAGCACGGCACCCGCAGCAGAGGGACAGCCCGCGATAAGAGTTGTCACGTCAAGTTTGTTGGCTTCCCTTTTCCCCGGTGATCCGATAGGAATCATCCCCCAGCACCAATGCTGAATGCTGCTGCTGCCTTCTGTGTGTGTGTGTATATACGTGCGTGTGCGTATATATATATATAAAATATATAAAAAACCTGACTTCAAATTGATGGTGCCTGGTAAGAAGCAGTTTGTCACCTGTGCTTTTATGATTACAGCAACTAAGGGGAAAAAGATGTCCTTTCAGATAAGCACTGAAAGTGGGGGAAAAAAGGAGCTTTCAAAGGGTCTTTGTTCTCTTGAAGTGCTCTGCTCCAGAAGCTGGCAGATTCCTCAGAGGAGGGGGAGGAGGTAAAATTTAAAAACAAAATGCGTCCTCATTTTCAAACTGTTTCATATTAACAGTCATCAATTATGGAATTTGCCTTGACTAATGTTTCAGGCCATTATATCACCCTCGATGTTTATAATTGGATCCTAAATTAGGATTAATTCTCAAGGAAAGGGTTCCGCGCTAAACAGGTGATTTCTCTCTCTGGAGCTCCAGTGACGCTCTCGTTACTAAAATAATCATTTGCTTTTTAACATTTATACAGACACTAAAAGCCCCGAGGCACCTTGTGCGGAAGCACTGCACGGGCAGCCCGGGGCCAGGGCAGAGCCCTTGGGGGAGGACAGGGACACAGCCATGGGGACCCTGCTCATCATGCAGGGGGCAGGAGCTGTGTGGACCCTGCTCGCCGTGCCCTGAAGGGTCCGGCACAGACAGGGGGACAGGGCAGCAGCCCAGGCACGCCACCACGCCAGCCCTGTTGGGGTCCTCAAACTCTTTGTGCCCCTTCTGAATGGCTCGACAGCACAGCATTGTTATTATTTATTAAACAGTCGGTGTATTTCTTAATAGAAATTTCATTAGGAGCGTTAGGTATAGATAGTCACCAGCCCAGAACCTACAAGTAATTATGTTTAATTATTATGCCTGTATGTTTGGAATAACGATAGCTCCTGAGCACTGAGATTAAGAAGCGGAGTCAATTGGAACAGGAGCTTTTTTTTTTTTTTTTTTGCCTTAACAGTTCTCCTCCGCTCCTAATTGGTTTTTGCATTTCTTAATAATCAGAAAGAGTTTACAGGAGACACCTCGCCAAGTCCAGCCCTGACAGAGGCACTTCCCTTGGGATTTGTTCCCCCAAGAGCAGAGATGGGTGAGCCAGGAGGAAAGCCTGGCTGGTGGGAGCATCATGCCCATGGCGCAAGCTCTGGCTCTGTGCAGAGCCTTCCCACGGACCACTTCTGAAAACAAAAGTCATTTTTTCCTCTAAAAAGTAGCTTTGTAGAAGGTTTCCCTTATCTGCACCGAGCTGTCTGAGCCCCTGGTCTAGGAGCAGCTGCCCAGACGGGAGCATGCCTGGAACAAGCAGGCCACTGCATTTCAGCTCCTTGCCAAAAACGCTGCCCCAACGAGCTCATTTTGCACTAACGAAGGGCACTGCTGAGCAGGAGCAGCACTGAGCCACGGAGACCCCCGCATCACCTCTCCCAGCCCAGCCAAGGGCACCACCACCCCGCGGTGCCTCCCCAGCTGCGAGCCTGGAGGAATCCGAGTGTTTGGGAAGGGAAGCAGTGCTACAGAGAGACAATGTTGAATGTAAATACCAGTTAAATATGCATTACCATATGCCTGCGCCTTTGCGGTCTGTTAGTAGGCAGCATGAGCCAGGGAGATGTGGGAGCGAAGAGCTGGAGGCTCAGAGGAGCGCGCTCCCCCCCTGCCAGCCCGGCACCCTCAGCCCTCGCTGGGGCTGTGCTTTGTGTAAATGAGCAGCCGTGGACTGCTCCCAGCCTCCTCCCCGGGGAGCACAGCCTGCTGCCCACCCAACACTGCGCCCTGCCGAGGCTGCGACCGCTGGGCTGCGACTGGAAACCTCTCCAAGGGTGAAGCAGAGGAGAGGGAGGAAGAGGAAGGAGCTGAAGCCATGAGCCACGTCCCCATAGCATGTCCAAGACCACACAGCTCAAGGGACGTGGCAGTGGCAGAGTCCAAGGGCAGCGCTGCTGCACCCACCCTGAGCACCTCAAAGGAAACCACCCTGGGACTTGTACCTGCTCCCAACCCTGCCTCAGGCAGCTCCAGCCTGCCAGGTCCATCCTCAGCGAGGAGCCCCTCCGGCAGCAGGAGGGCAGAGCACAGTTCCCTGGGGACACACAGGCGGCGGTGGCAATGCCAGGGCTGCCCCCAAGCAGCCCCCACAGCAATGCCCCTGCCTGGGTCTGCGGCGTGCATGAGCGCACCGAGCCCAGATGGTAATCGTGGCTGTCTAATTAGGCGTGCATATGATATTAGCCAAAAATGTTTGATTATCTCTGGAGTTTCAGAGGAGATCAGAAAGCAAGCCTGCTCGGGGTGCAAGGATTACGCAAATGGGATAATTTGTTAGCAGGCGGCGCTGCGTAATTCCGTCTTTTGCTTTGCCTTGGGTCCTGCTGCCTCCCTCTCATCCGCACGCCTTCCCCTGCTGCTCGCAGGTCCCAGCACTCTGCATTTGCATCCAGCCCCCGGGGCACTGATTGCTGCCTCTTTGTGCAGGGTGCAGCAGGGGGCTGCTCTGAAAGGAGAGCCACCAGTGTGTGCTCCGGGGGGAGGATCGAATCCTCTGCCTGCAGGAGCAGCCAGCCCTGCATTTCCCACCTCCCTCCTCCCCGGTGTGGTACAGCAGGGCCCCAGCATGGGGTCTGGGCATTTTCCTTTGCCCCACCATCCCTTTCCCTAGGCCGGGGTTTGAAGGGAGAACACGATCCAAACTGAACCCTTAAAACCCCAAACCTGCCTTTGCAAAGTGTCCCACACCCATAAAACAAGCGCCCGCTCCTTGCCCACGGAAACACAACCACTATTCTCATCCATAAGCCAAGTCACGGCAATCTGAGCAGCAATAAAACTATTTCCCTGCAAAGGTTTTTGCAGCAGAAGTGGCCCTCTCCATTCAGGCTGTGTGGGCAGTTAATGAAGCCCGCATGATTCATAGTGAGACGAAGGACAACTGCTCTCCCAGATCCATCCAGCATCATTAGGTATGTACCTGGACCTGACAATGCTGCTAGTTCTGTAACGCAATTAACCGCATGCTTAAATTCCAGCACATTTTCAAGTGCCTTGGTTAATTGGAAATATATTAAACATGGGTTTAGAAAAGTTAAACATGTACTTAAATACTTTGCTAAACTGCAGTGCAGAGCCACACGCAGGCAGAGCTGCGCAGCACCCAGAGGTGCAAGAAGGGCGCAGCCACCACAAGTCAGGGCCCCCATCTACCACAGACCCTGGCCAGGAGCAAGGGGGCAGCAGGGCACGGCAGTGATATTTCCACACCTGCAGAGCACAAACCCAGCTGCGTGTCCCACACGATGCTCTACGAGCTGCAGGTAGCACTCCTACAGGAGCAGCCTTTGGCAGTTGGTTTAACATCCACCAGTGAGGCCAGGCGAGCAAAGAAATAAACAACCAGTAATTTGACTTTTTTTTTTTTTCTATCAGTGTGTTGTCATCTCGTTTAATGGATGCTTTAACGGGTGCCTTGGTGCACCAGAGCTGCAGACTTGGCTGGAGCAGCCTCCTGCAGGGTACAGGAGGTCACCCCATTACATTCGCTCACACCAGCCAAGGCTATAATGGAGGTACTTGGGCTGCATTTTTGTAATTATTCTTATGTTTTCTATAGAGAGCTCCCCTTCCATGCCGATTCTGGTTAATCCTGCTGCTTAACAAGTGAGAGCAAAGAAATAAATTCAACAAAGAGGAGAAAACGTGGAAACTATTGTCCCAGCATGGCATTGGAGGGGTTCCAAACCGCCACATTTTAGTTTTTTTTGGCTGGCTTTTGGTCTGTTGTGAATCTCTCGAGGCACTCTCCCAACTGTTGCTTAACAAAGGCTCCCTTCCAGTTTACCACGTATTAATCTAGAGCTTTAAGAAGACACCAAGAAGTCACCAGGCTTGACTGCAGTAGCACAACACAGCTGGGACTGTCCCAGTTTGAGCGAGGAGAGCAAAGAACATCCCACCCAAGGCTCTTCTCTGCCTTCCTCCCCAAAATTGGGCACAGACACACTGTATTTCCTTCCTGAGTGCCTGTGTTTTCTAGGTGAATCTATTTACATAACATTTATCACTCCCTTCCCACGAAGTCTACAGGGGTTCTCCTTCCTCGCCTTTATTGCGGAGCGCACCACCATTATTTAGCTCCTTTTCACCGCTCTGGTTTTCACCCTATCACGCTGGTGCAGACACTCATTAGGCAGGAGCGCCGAGGTTCCTCCAGCAGTACAGTATCGCTCCTTTAATCCAGGTTATGCATAACTAATGAAGCATGGCACATTGTTGCACGAGGAGACATATCTGATAGGACTGCCGCGGTGCACGGGAAGCACAGGACCAGAATAACTTTGCTTTGGTGCCTCGGCTTCACAGCTCAGCTTACAGGGAGTCTCCTGAATCAGTGGTGCTGGGTACAGAGGGATGCAACCTGCTATCAACCCTACAGACCATGCCTGCACTGGGCAAGGACCACAGGCAGGAACAAAACTGCCCTTGCTCTGCAAAGGTGCTCGCAGAAGCTGGCTGCCTGTAGGGGCACGCACAGCACTTGTAGGGTGTATGGGCACGCCAAGGGGCCAGGGCTGCTGCTGGCCTCAGCAGCCTGTGTCTCTGCAGTGCGAAAATACTTTATTGGGTTACATGAATAAGCCTTTCCTGACTCAATCTTGAGTGAAGGGCTTTTAAGAGGTGATGGCGAGCAGGGAAAAAGAGATGGAGCGCAGCAGTAGCTTCACGCCTCTCTCTCTCTCTCCCTCCAGAGAGGGTCATCCTTAGAGAAGCTGTTCCAAGAAACCAAATTGACACAGGCAATTACAGGGATATCCACAGCAGCCGGGTCCAAGTCCCTGCAGTTCAGTAGGCATGAGCAGGCATCACTGAAGTGTACATGCACGCTCCAACTGCCCATGCTTTGCTGCTGCTCCCCGTATTTTGGGGTGGCGCATCCAGCAGCTGGGATCAGCATGCAGGCTGTCGAGCTGTGCAAGGACTGCTCCCAGCTCCAGGAGGGAGGGCAGATGTAGCCAGTACGGTCCTGGGTTGCACTAAGGTAGGATACGATCAGGTGCAGAAGTGCCAAAAAGGTTTGGTCACGTCAGCAGGGAAGGGCTGGGCGGACAGCATTTACAGGCAAGAAGCAATACTGCTCGAGCTGGGGAGAGCTGCTGCATTTGACCTTACTTTGTCCTGTTCCTCTCTGCAGCTTTTGGCCACTCTCCAGTTTCACCAAGCATTTTTCAATTCTTCTCCTCAAAACCAGGCTGGGGCAGCCCAGCAGCAGCAGCTCTGCAGCGATGAACCCGGGGTGCGGGGAAGCACCCGTCCCACACCGCACAGCTCCTGCTGCTTTCCAGCTGCCACCTGGAAGCAGCAGAGGAGCAGAGCACAGGGACAACACCTCTCAGACCTGCAAACACCACTGCAGCCGGCTGCCCCGGCCGGGGCTGGAGCCAGCCCACTGCGGCAGCGCTCCAGGAGGCGAGCGGCGCCTGTCCCACCCCAGCGCATTCTCCTCTGAAATCTTTTGGCAGGGACAGAGCCAGCTCTAATTGCAATTTCCATTCTGGTGGCTGCGCTCTGCAGGCAAAATAGGTTCTGTCTATATAATGAGTCACTCCTGAATATCAATCTACGCAGGATAAAATGGAGACAATAGCTGCTTACATGCATAGTGAGTTAATTATGAGCATCTGCTATTAATCTTGCTATCAGACTGCTAATTGCTCCTTCTCCTCCACAAAGACGTGCTGGAGGTGAATCAGCTCCGCCGCCCTTCCCCGAGCCCTGACTCTTTCCCAACAGGAGGTCTCAGCTCACGGCTCCACAGCACACAACTGCAGAAGGCAAAAGCAGAAGCCTCACACCGAGGTGTTTCAGCCTTTCCTGGAGCCAGCGGCTCCTGCCCACGTGCCTGTAGGTGCTGGGGCTTGCTCCCTGCTCAGAACAGGCACAGGGGGTGCCCGGCCTTGAGGAACAGAGCCTCAGAGAGCGAGCAAGCTGAAGGCACCGCCACACCAGATGGAGGGGTCTCATCCTCCCCATGGGGGCTGTGGGGCAGAGGGGTGGGGTCCACAGGTGGAAACCACCCCAAAAAGCATCAGGGCCAGGAGACAGGGACACCCTGGGACACCCAGGAAGGTGCTTGGAAGCTCCCCTGTGCCAGCACCTCCACGAGGACACGGCAGGGACCCTGTCCGACAGCTGCTGGGGGAGAGGGAAGCGTTTCGGGAGGCTGGCACGCAGCAGAGATGTCGAGCCGCACTCCCACAGGTGAGGACTTGACACATCGCGTGTAATGAGGAAAGAAAACGCATCAGGAGCATTTGGGGAAGATGACAGCGGATCAGACATGCCTCCTTCTCCCACAGATTTATTTTGTCAACCAGTCACTCAGGAAGGGGGGAGAGCCCAGCGGGAAGGATGCGCTTGGAGCAGCCAGGGCTGAGGCTGCCCGAGAGCCCAGGCCCCTTTTGAACCCAGAGGTGCTCAGCGACTGCCTCAGAGCAGCTCCTGCTCTGATTTGGGTACCCAAATCCCAGCCTGTACTAAGGCTGCTCTCCCAGGAGGGCTGAGGAAGGGTTGGGGAAGCTCCAACAACAAACAGGGCCTGGCACAGCAAGCAAGGACCTCATCAGCATGTGAATGAACGTGAGATTAAATCTGAGCCCTGAACATTCAGCGCCTGGTGTAGGAAATGTTTGCTCCTGTCTTCTGAAGAGCCGGAGAGGAAAACAAAGCCGCAGCTTCCTCCTTTTTGTCCACAGCCCTGCCACCGGGGCATCCCAATGCTGCCACTGCCCGTGGCCCAGGGCCAGGCAGCCAGAGCTGGTGGTCCAGGGGCTGGTGGTCCAGGGGCTGTGGGCGCTGACCCCATCACAGCCCATAGCTCTCCCCCCATAGTAGTGGAAGGAAGCACAGGCTGACAGCTCGTGCTCCTCGCCACGATCTCGCCTTGCTGCTCTCCACCAAAAACCCCCACATCCCTCACCTGAAGCCAGGAGGCATGGTTTGAAGAACACATATGTCCATTTTCAGAGGTTAAATTCATTTGTTTATCTTTAATTAGTTCAATTTTTTTCCATCTGCCTGAAGTTTATCAGGGCCTTTGGAACACACCACGGTCCCTCCTCCCAGCACAAGAGCTCTTTGTGGGGCTCCTGCAGCATCCCCAGCACACCCGGAGAGCCGTGCCCAGGAAGGCAGAGCCCTGCCACCCTCTGGTTCTTGTGGCCTGAGCCAGCCAGGAGAAGTTAAGCTAAATTGTTCTGATATCCCCAGTGCAAAATGAGTGAGCTGGGCAGGGAGCTCTGCACAGCTACCAAGAAATCCCAGGAAAAACTCCCACGTTCCCACTGAAACTATCAAGCAGCACCATGAGAGCAGAGAATTTAGGGTATTTTAAGACTCTCAGAAATCTTCTGTATCGATTTCCCCTTCTCGGTAATTAGATGTAGTGATTAGGCTCTCCATTACATCGCAATGCTGTTTTGAGCGGAGGCAAGTAGAGCTTAGCATCCCTGTTGTAAACACTGGCAGTAACATAACCTAATCCATATGCACGGCAAACAGCCCAGCTGTATGACCAGAGAAACCTCCCTATGAATCTGGATGCTATATACATAATATATAACAAGCATGTTTATCAGATGATAACACTTCGCAGCTGCTGTTAAACGCGCACACAAGCCTTGAACTGCACGGAAACTTCATGTATTATTTAAAATACTTTCCCATGAATGCTGTCAAATCAAAACCAGCTACTGTGCCCATGAGGATAGTGGTCAGGGTACTGCAGCAATGCCTCTCAATGATAATGCCTGCTGTGCTCCTGCTGGCGAGCAGCGTGGAGCGCTGAGCCTGGCACGTGGCCATCCCGGGCTGCGGGGCAGGCACGGATGGGACCTGTACAGCACAGGTTGCTCTGGTTCCTAGAGGGAAAGGAGCCTCCGTGGCCCCGAAGAACTTGACTTCTCAACCGTGGGCCTCTCCTTCCAGGAGAAAAATCAAGCGCTTCGTTTTGAAGGAGATGAAGGGAAGGATTAGAAATCTCCAGTGGGATTTTATTAGTTCATTTTAGGTAACTTCCCTCCCATCTCCCCAGCCTTCCCAGGTAGGATCCTGAGCAGCACAGCTCTTAGCACCCACCCGCTACCACCTGCACAAACAACAGGATGTGCAAGATAACCTAAACCTGACTTTTTTATTTAAGCTTACCACTTCAAAGAGTATTTCTACTGATTCATTTCCTCCAGGGAATTATGTCACATCTGAGACCATCTCAAGTATGGAAAGCTTCCAGAAACACCGCACAGACCTTGTAAAAAAACATGCTCTTCACCTCCCTGCCTCTCGGTTTGTCTGTCCACACAACTCCCCCCACACATCGAGTGATGTTCAAGTGCTCCGCGCGCCCCCAGCCCCGTGCCAGCCACACCAGCTGTCTCACAACTTGGTTTTGCTTCATCTGCTGAATGAAAATCCAACGGCTATCCCCTCCCACATGCAGGGCATCCCTCAGCTTGCCTCGTGCAGCCTGGGTCAAGTAAATGAGGATTTAGCACCGCTTCCTCCAAAATAGCAGCAGCAGGCACAGCACGCTATTGATCCATTCTAATGCAAGCAGCCAGTGTAACCTTGTTTGCTCGGAGCCGGTATAATTTGGAGATTATGCTTTAATGAACAGATGATGTATGTTTCAATATACGGAACAAGAAAAGTAATGGAAATTTCAGACAGGTAAATAGAAAGCATAATTCTTGACTGATGGTAACAAATCCCTGGCACCGCCGTAATGAGGTCCTGCCTTCGCACTTGGTCACCCGAAGCAGAGGACCCGGCCCCACACCACCCTCACCCGGGGCTGCTCTGGCCACGGATCCAGGCAGCCAGCCCATGCTGGGAATGGCAGCAGTCCAGGGAAGGCTCTGCCATATCCCAGTGAGATGCTCTGAAGCAGCTTCCAACAGATGAAGGCAGAGATGGAGACACAAGTGCCCGCTCCCCTCTTGCTCCCAGCAGTTGGAGCCATCCTGCCCTGCAGAGGCTGCCCCAGCTGAGAGCCTGAGCTCGCTCTCAGGGCTCAAACACAGCAGGAAAAAAGAGCTGCCCTGCCAGATGGGGGGAGAGCAGCCCCTGCAAAGCAAGGGAGCTGCCTGGAGGGGCCAGCCCCTGCAGCGTGCCCTGCCCAGCTCCAGCACAGCCCCACACAGAGGGAACCAGCTCGCAGGAAAGCACCTGCCTGCTGCGTGGAGCCGAGCTGCCCTTCCTTCCTCCTCATCGCCTGTCTGCACTGGCTTCCTCTCAAGACTTGAGGGCTCGAGCAGCCCCGTACAGTTGAGCTCAGCAGGGGAGCTCAAGACAAATGGCTTAATATGTGCTAAATCCAGACTCCAGCTTCAACACTTATTTCTCCTCTTCTCTTTCTTCTTAATATTTCATACTGCTCCAGATAAGAATGAATACAACTACTGTTATTAAAATCTTTTTTTATATTATACACACAGGTCAATGTGGTTTGCCCTACTATCTGCATTTTTAAAGGTATTTCAAATATAGGCTTTCTTTTTCACGAGGAAAATAAAATAAACCTGCACACTAAGCAGGACTAATACATCCCCAGCCACAACTGGGGCTGGAGGCTGCTGCTGGGGAGGATTTCTCTTCCAGAGACACGCTCTCTGCATGACCACTTCCCTGCTCCTTGCCTTTCCCATCTGCAAAGAGGAGCAACCCAAGCCCAAGCCCTTTCCATCAGCCGGTGAGGCATCTCCCATCCCCGTGCACCTGATTTTTCTACTTATTCACTGCAGCAGCATTTGCAGGGTGCTGCCCCATCTGGTTCAGCACCCACAGCAGAGCCAGGTGCTGATCTCAGAGGCAATGCCCACCCAAAACTCCCTGCCCTTGGGCACTGAAGGAGAGCAAAGGGGGGAGCAAATCACCCGTCCTCCTCCTCCTGCTGCCCCCAGTGGGGCTGGGATGCCAGCACCCAGCTGCCTGCCCAAGGCACCCAGCAGCCACAGGGCCACGCAGGGCTCTGGCAGCCTTTCTGCTTATTTATTTCCATTAAGCCTTCTGCACACAACCTGGAAGAAACAGCCATGGGATTTTTTTGTTGTTTGAGAAAAGAAAAACTGCCATAAATTTATTTACTTAAAGGATTTCTCACCAGAAAACAGCCCCTCGAGACTCCCATTTTCCGAGAGTGAATCTCTCACCTAATCACAAAGTGCTGCTATTTACTGTATCTGCTATCAAGGCAGGCAGTCTCTGTCCCGCCTTTCCTAACATCTATTTACCAAATCCATTTGCAAGTCTAAAATTTAATCAGCCAGGTTTCATCTTAGAGGTATTAACATTCAAATGGGACTCACTCCCAGAGATGGAGCTGGAGTAAGCCGACAATTCGGGGGGAGTCTGTGCATTAATAACGGGCGCCTGTGAGCCAGGCGGCTCTCCGGCTGCTGATTTCGGTATTCATCGAGTTATCCACAGGTTATTCACAAGCAAACTCTCCGTGGCAGGCCCGGAGGCAGCGTGTGCAAGCGTGCAGGATGGGTCCACGCACTGCCAGCCCCTTTGGAAAAAACAACACTGCTCTGCAGCAAAACCCCACAGAGCACCAAGGAAAGCTATTCAAGAAGGATAAAAAGAAATATTCCCAACCACCTCACTAACACGTGCCTCGTGGGAGGGATTCATTAGCTAATGCTCATAAAGCATGTTTTATGGCCTGCCCTTCTCTCATTGAAATGGATGGGAGGACCACACTTGACCTCAGTAGGAACAGGAGACATTTAATGACAGGAGCCAACAGTATTTTATACAAACCAGATTAGCAGTCCCCTTAAAGCATCCGGGCTGCCAGGCCTCCCGCAGGACGGACTGAGGCTGTCTTGCTCTGAGCACAGAGCAAAAAATTAACAGTCCCATCAGAACCACAAGAACCCTATTTTTTGTTGCTGTCTTTTTTTCAGGATCTCACAAGCCCTTGGCAGGCACACAGCCTCGATGCCACCAGTGGGTGCACAGCCCCTCGTCCCCGCTGAGCGCCCCTCTCCAGCACTGCCGTGAACTTCTACGTGCTGCTTTTCCCACTTATTTCACCAGCTCCCCAGCTCCTCCCAGGAGAGGAGGTTTTTGGCCCTGCTGCTCCAATGTGCCACGAGTAAGAGATCATTAACTGACATCTCCCCTTCCCGTGCCTGGCCGGGGACTGCAGCACTTTAATGAAGTGTCTGTTCCAGCTGATATAGCCGGGATGTCACACATCATCTGGGCTTCTTTCATTATTTTCACCTTTTGCTGTCTCCAGCGCTGACAGATTAAAATTATTTGCACCACTTTCTTGCATATTTCATTAGATTTGCTTTAGCATCCCCGGCACCCGGAGCCAGCAGTGCCCAGGCTGCGTGGACGGGGGCTGCTCGCTGGTGCCACACGTGGGGGCTGTGTTTGGCAGGAGGAGGAGAGCTCAGCCGAGAGGCACCGAGCAGGCACATCAAGATGTTATCCACAGCACATCACGGACTCCACACGCAGCAGCTGATGCAGCACCTCCTGTGATCGAGGGTGGCTTTGGGAAGGCACCAGCACTCTCCCCGTTTCCCCATCAGTAAATACAGCCAGTACATCTGTCTCCTTCCAGGAAGGGCAGCGCAGGACGGTGTCAGGCAGGCAATGAAATACTGACACGTTTGTTCCTAGCATCCACCATGCTCTGCTGAAGCCTGAGATTCACTGCCAAATCCGAGCAGGCTCAGTGCTACCAGAGGGACCAGCAGGTTCCAGGCTCTGCGATGTCGAGCGAGCAATGTTACGCTGTGCTGCGTGATATTTCATGCCTGATGCAGCTCGTCTTCCTCCCTGCCATCAGCTCACCAAGCACACACCCATGGAAGGAGCCGGTGCTGGTTTGGACACGTGCAGGAGCATCGCCTGGGGATGCAGAGGCCAAACCTGCACCCAGCTCCACCAGCAGGGCTGCTCCACGCAGTGCTGCTGGGTGCAAGCATCCCTCCTCGTGGAAACACCCTTTGTGTGATTTGTTACAAGTCATCAGAAGAGAGCAAGTGTGAGAGCAGAGAGACATTATGCATCTTAGTACAATAGCGTGCGATGTCTTCCACTCCAATAAATAAAGGCAGAAATATTCCCCCCGGTCCCTCCCGCATATCTAGCTGCTATCACTGGGGATCTTCCATGCAGCAGACAGGAATCTCATCTACTGCCTCGTGCAGTCAAATGGAAGCAGCGGGGTGCCTGCCACCGAGCCTCTGGCTCCTGACAGGGACACGCGTAATGAAAATGGAAACAGATTATGGCCAACCTGATACCCAAATAACAAATAGGGATCCTGGAGAGAAGCCTGTTTTACTGGTGTTGGAGGGGGATTCTGCTGATTTGCCATCAGCTCATCCCCACTGTGCTCCTCACACATGGAGCCAGGTGGAATTGTGCTCCTCCACGAGTGCTTGGCAGCGATGGCAAAGGCACCAGTGCCAGTACCCAAACCCTCCCTGCACGGGAGGACCTTAGTGCTCACACCTCACCTGCACATAGACAGTTTGGGGAATAACTGCAGGGACAAACAGGAGGGGCAGCCACAAGTCCCCAGGGCAGGCACCGCTCTGCTCTCACCAAGCCAACTGCTGCAGGATGGTGCTGACAGACCCAGGAGCACCCAAACTCCTGGAAAAACTAATTTCCAGGGAAACCCAGAGTGAAGGAAAGGAGTATCAGGGGCTGCAGAAGAGACAGTGGCACTGAAATCCTGCACGTCACCCCCTCCCTGAGAAGCACCAGCCCTGACGTGACCAGACAGGGTTTGAAGGCTTGCTCTCGTCTGGCAGGGTGTCCAGAGAGCAAACGTGCGAGCGGAGCCTCGCACCGTGCCCGAGCTGCGCCTCCGTGGAGATACCCCTGGCCACATCAGCTGCCACCTCCCACCTTCCTTATTTAATTAACTCCCTCCTGATGTAGGTAATGGAGCTCTGGAGCTCTTAAACAAAGATTTAATCAGCCCAGGCTCTGCACTCACAGCAACTAACTCCCTTTGTTAGATTGGTGTGAAATCCAGGGCATGTTTAGCCCATGACAATGTCCTCACTGTTAATAGCTTCTAGCATCGTGCGTGTCCCTGGATAGTCCAGCACTGAGTCCTTTGGACTCTCTTCTCTGTGCATCAAAGAGTCACCTGGGTCATTGATTTTTAGCATCATGCAAATCGAGCCAGCAGGGAGCTGGCAACTCCAGTGCATTATTATTTAGGATGGATAAACTCTTATTCCTGGTTCTCAGCATCTTGCCGAGACCAAGGGAGGGTTTCTGATTTATCGTGATTGTTTTTAATCCTGCAGAGGAGGCACAACAGAAAAGCAGAGGGGAGGGGAAGCAGGCAGAACTGTTTCCATCACCGAAGACCTCACAGAACAAGGTGCTGCCCAGCCCAGGAGGAGGGTCCCCACCACATTTTCCGCTCCTCTACAACAGGCAGTATTTTTGACCTCCATCAGCTTCGTGGGGATCAGAGCTGGGCACCGAGGAATGCCCAACAGATTGCCCCGCAGCAGGCGGGTCAGCACAGAGCCTTGCACCGAGGTGTCCCTCACTAAGTCCTGGCCAGCCCCACGCAGCCCAGGCAGAGGCTGGCGCACGCACAGCTCACCGCAGCCGCTCCCAGCCTGCACAAAGTGCACCCGGAGTCCCCGCCAGGTTAGCAAATGATCTCCTTCAGCAGCAGACGATGAACAAGACAGTGATCTATCGGCAGAAAGGAGACATCCAAAAGCCCTTCCAGACCTCTCCCCCACCCCCAGCTCTCTCTGCCCCCACCAGCAGCTCCTTCCCGACCCGAAGCGAATTGCGGATAGATTGGCTCCCGGTAAATGGCAATAACTTTGCAGAATGCCATCTTAATAAGTGCATCTCCCAGCCAGGGGTGAGAAGCAGCAGCTGAAGCGCCGGCGTGGATGTCAAGTTACAAATGAGACATCCAACTGCTTCATTTATTAGAGGGAATCAATTCGACTTTTCATATTCACCAGGAGTTTCAGGCAGGAAGGACCCCATCAACAGCCTGCACTCAGCCCATTGCGTTTTAGCACAATGCAACACATGGGGGGGGCGAAGGGAATGAAAAATCTCTCACCGCACAGCATCACTGGAAAACACAAGTGCTATTTTCCAGAGCCAGGAAGGGAAAGCACGAGGAGAGCACGCTGGATGCGCTGCCCCATCCTCCCAGCAGATGCTGGGGAATCACAGCAGGAGCACAGTTAAGCTACGTATCTGGGAACAGCGAATGTCATTTTTGTCATTAAAAAAAAAGAGCATTATAAAGCACAGAACCATCCCAAACTCCTTCTCCTGCAAGCACAGCCAGCAGGCTAACAAATGGGAGCACAACAGCACGGGACCCAAATGCTCACAGGGAGCCCCAGCGCTGCTGCCAGCCAGTCCCGAGCCCAGGGTTGCCTCTACCCAAACCCCTGTTCCCTACAATCAAAGCCTGCTCGTGTGCATTCTGGTTTTACACTCTGCTGGCCTCATTAGGCTAAATGGGGTGAGGTAGAAGCATTGGTTCTCTTTGCACTAGGGAGCTTCAATGCTGCCCTTTAGACTAAGTTAGCAGGTTGTGTGTGTGCACGCAGTTTAATCCTCCAAGAGCTGTAATTGCGACTGTACAAAAATATTACAGGCCACTAGAAGCAATTTAATGATAATAATTTTTTTAAAAAAATAGGAAATGAAGCAGCTGTCATCCTTGATTTTCAGGCTTCTTTATCATGCAAAAACCTCCTGTTCGTTTCCCCACAGACAATTAACAGATCTGCAATCACAACAAGAAGCCTGCGCCAAGCGCAAGGCCACGGGCAAACCAAACCTCTCCCAAGGCAAGTAGAGAGCACTGCTCAGCTAAGTGGTCTGCAAGGCACCCACATCTCCAGTCAGTATGGAGAGGAAGGACACACTGGGCTAGGGGAGACCTAGGGAAACACCGAGCAGAGGTTCACAGCCAAATTTCTCATCTTCTGCCTCCACACACCCGCGTGTCCCACACAAATGGGACTGTGCCCAGCTGCCCCAACACCTCTGCCTTCCCCACAGCCCCCCAAAGGGAACCCTCAGCTTAAACTGTACCTAAACCACACGTAATCTCATGCATGTCTGCTAATTAACAAATAAATCAAGTTCGTCATGCTGATTAAGAAAACGTAGCCAGTGCTGCACTCGTGGCAGGACGCCTCCGTCCCACCCGGCACACTGATGGTGCTTGCCTCCAGATGTGTGCAGGGGGGGCTGCATCAGGGGCAACCCCCCCGTCGGTGCGATACTTATAGCCCGATTCAGAGCACCCCAGAGCTGCTCAAGAGAGACACCTGTAGGCAAAATACAGAGAGACCCTGGAAACCAGCCCGGCACAGCCATGGGAAAAGGGAAAAATTCACTGCCACCGTGACCTCTCCATGAGCAGGGATGTAGTGGGGGATGCCCCTGTGCTGGGGGGCAGCAGGAGGCTCCCGGTGTCACGGTGGGGCCAGGAGCACGGCCCCACAGCTCAGCAGCACCGCCGAGGCAGCAGGAAAGGTCACGCCACTGGAGATCACCTCCACGTCTCACCTGCCACGCTGCCCATTACGGGGCTGTCACATCCTCGCCAAGACACTTGTAATGAGAAAGGGGAAGGGAGAGGGGAAGGAAAAACACAGAGCTAAATTAATTCTGATGACAAAGATAATAACAAGATCAGGAAATGGTGCAAAATGAATCCATTATAATTACAGTGTCAGCACTGTCAGCCCCAAGGTCTTCCTCCAGGCTGCTGGAGACGAGCAGAGCAGCGCTCGCAGCAGTGCCGGGGCGCTGGGCACAAGCAGAGCAGCTCCTCAGAGCAAGTTGCCATCGAGACAAATGCTCTCAGCCGGTATGAGACCTCTCCTCTGCCACCCAGGGACGTGTTGATTCTCACAAAGAGGGCTTTAAAGCACCCAGTAAACTCATATCCCACCTGCTTTGCCATTGCATTCATGCTCCAGCTGGTACCCTCAGCCTCTGTGCACGGTGCTCATGGCTCCCTGCTCCCCTTCCCAGCCTCAGACCCCGCTCCTCAGCCCTTCCCCCAACAGCTGCCAAGGCTCACGCTGTTCCCAAACCCTGCCGAGCCCAGGGTATGGCCTGGCCCAAACAAACAGCGCAGGATTTGGGATCATCGTTGGGTTTTCCAACATCAGGCTGCCTCCCTCCTGGCCCGAGCACCAACTCCCCATGCTCCACAGAGCCAGGTGCCATGCCCTCCTTGCTGGTGCTACTTTCCAAATGACTAATTGATAGCATTTGGCCATCTTTCAATTCTTTTCAATCTCTTCAAACCCCAACTAATTAATCTTCACAACCAGAGCCTGGCTGACTCTTTGTCAGAAGTGATTTACCCAATTAATTTGGCCCTTTTCTTTGCTCAGCTAACTGCAATCAGATAGATTTTAGCAAATAGCTTTGTTATTCACAATTGTTCAATGAACCTGCTATGTGAACTTATTTCCATCTCTGGGCAGCTCAGATATAGCTTGATTTGTGTCGTTCCTCGTTATGCCTTAACGATGGTCACAGGATGGGGTCCTCCAGAGCCGGAGCCGCACCTCGGTTTGCTGGTTGGGCAGGCGAGGCACAGCAGCCTCTGAGTGTGTGCAGGCAGCTGGAAACCCTTCGTGTGAACACACGTGAGCCAAGGCTTTGCCTGTTGGCTTTGCACAATCAGGAGCAAAACAAAAAAATCCCAGAGCACAGAGCCCAGGAGTTACTGCAGCCACGTAGAAATGTTGCTTGCTTCCTTCTGCTCTCAGGGTCCCCTCTGGGGCACGGAGGAGAGCAGCAGGGTCTCGGGGCCCTGTCCCCTCGTGCCATGCAGGCACTTGTCAGAGCTAGGCAATGGCGACACTGTTATTATACATGGCCTCACAGCCCATTCAAGGCACTGGAAGATGAATTATGTTTCATTTATATCAAAGAAGCAATCTCAGAGCCCATTTGTGATCAAATTTGCTGTCAGAGAAACTTTGCTTTATCTCATTACATCTGATATCTCTTGGCTTCTTGTCCTTGAGACTATTAAAGTTTAATGTCAAATTCGAGATGAAATGGAATCTTTGCTGTATCATCTCATCAGGGCCTGGTGCGCCCCGTCCATCCTCACGTTCCTGACAAGTCATTACAGCGGGGCAGCCGGGGGGGGGAAGCCTTCCTCCCCTGCCAGCACCACACTTCAGAGGCAGTCAGCATCGAGGGAGCAGCACCCAGATGGGCTCCGCCAGCCCCCCGTGGGGCACAGCCACCCCAAAGCATCCCTGAACACCCTCACCCTTGCGATGCCTTCTCCAGGGCGTGGGGTTCAGGGGCAGGAAGGGGAATTGTCAGGCACAAGTGGTTTTCTCTTCTGCTGGAAGGCAGCACACTGCCGTGCCCAGTGCCAGGGACATTGGAGCGACGTGCCCAGGTAAGCCCGGTCCTGAAAACCATCAGCGAGCAGCTTGCACTTTGGTCCTTTAGGGACCGAGCCGGGCCACAGCACAGGGAGGAATTTGAAATTCAGAGCAGGGCTGGCAAGCAGACCCCTTTGAGGTGAGACGCCCTTTCTGGATCATTTAGTCTTCGCACAATGTTTCCTGCAAAGACTAAGCATCTTTGATGATAGGCTTTAGTGGGCTCCCAGGAGGCTTTCCTGGAGCTAACTTGTGCAACCTCCTAAATATGTTGTGCAGAAGGGTCTGCTGGGTCTAGATTAAAGCGAGCCCTCCTTGACTGATCCATGAAAGCTTTCTAAGATGAACACGCAGTCATTTCCAGCTCTCCAGGAAAATAACTCGCATATGCTGCTGCTCCCACCTCCCCAAAGACAGACAATATCTTCTTCTACCACCACCGAGGGGGGGAAAAATAGCAGAGCACAAGGTTTGCAAACACGGCACTCACCCTGCCTGCAGAGGCCAAGCAGCAAAGGAGAAGCGAGCAGAAAGCAGCAGTTCCCCATCTCCCCCAGGCACAGGGGGGCAGGCACACGGGCACAGGGCAGAGTGCAGCCAGGGGGGGAACACTCAAAAGAGCCGGTGCTTCCCTGGGAAAGCCATTTCTGAGGAGTTACCATCCATCACAGGAGAAAAAAGGAGAGAAAATGAACAGAAGCTTTCCAACCGTCGCTAGCACAAGCCCTCTCATCTCAAAGCCCAGTGCCAAAAGAGGGAGAGGAGCACAAAGACGTAATGGGGTGAGTTCTCTAAATACCCTCTCGTTTTCAGGTGCCCAACCTTAGACTCTCTGGCTGGGATTTTCAAAGCAGCCGAGGGACGCGGAGGCACAATTCCTGCCTTATTGCAAAAGTCTCAAGGAGTTCAGTCTTTCCAGATTAACAAAGAGAAGGTGATGAGGTGACTTGATCAAAGCCTTTAAATACCTACACAGAGAACAAAAAAATTGATAGTAGAGGGCTCTTCAGTCTAACAACAAAGGTGTAAAAAACTCAGTTGCTGGAAGTGAAAGCCAGACAAATGCAGACCAGGCATCAGGTGCACGCTTTTACAGCAAGGGTAATTAAGCAGAGGAATTTAGTAAAAAGGGTTCTGAGCACCTGGAAACTGCAACCCAAATGGGGTGTCTTGGTGAGAGATCTCCCCTGCTAAACAAAAAGCCCCTGGGGAACTCCCCCATTCCCAGTAACACAGGATGCACAACTCCAGCAGCTGTGATTTATTGGAGAAGCGACCCCTATTATATTAAGGGAAGCTGGCTATCCAGGTCCCACGTGTATATAAATCTGGACACCTCTGTCCACAGGGCTTCCAACTGTGATGGAGACCTTGGTAAAAGCCGAGCTCTCTGGGGCAGACGGAGGGGCGGCGTGGCTGGGGAGGTGACCCCGGTTCTCAGGGCAATGAATTAGCCCAGGCAGCTGCCACGTGCCCCTCGCTTCCTCAGCCCGTGTGCAGTTCCTGCAGAGAGCAGTCTGTGTGATTTGCTGTCCTGGTGTCAAACCACTCTCTGCATATTCCCCCTGGTCAATCTCAGGCATTGCTTGCCTTCAAGAGGTCCTAGAGGGGAAGCCACTGCCGCCCTGCTTCAGCTTGCATCGTGCCAAGGCTGCATTTATCCAGAGCACTGCACGACGGTGGCGTTTGTCAATGTGTATTTAACCACAGAAACAGAAGTGAACGTACACCGAACCGCGCTCCTAAGCGAGGCTTCACCATTGAAAAGGCAGCTTGCAGGAAGAGCAAGCATAAGCCTATTTGCATCAGTAATTTAACACGGAGACAATAAGCGATCCAATCGATGGGAGGTAATTCCCTGAGGGGACTGTCACAGACACTGCTATGTACCATCCAGCTCCATATTTTCAGAGCCTGATCCTGTGAGACGTGACCCAGCAGGCTCCAGCCCTGCCCTGCCCGGACCCCATCCCCATGCCCAGCTCCCCTGGGATTTGGGGCAGGACCAGCACCCAGGGCCAGCGCTGCCAGGGATAAACACCAACGCCTTCCTTCCACACATCCAGCAGCTTTTCCAGCCTCGGCTAAACCTCCAGCATCAATAGCTGCTAAACACATCATCATCCACGCTTAAAAGAATAAACAGCAGCCTTCATTAGGGGACCCAGGCAGGGGCCAGGGCTTTTCTTTTCTGCTTTTCTGTTTTTAATGGGTTAGTTATGGCACTTTCAAAATGAATGAACTCCCAGCCCAAAACCCACAGTTCAATTGTCAGTTATTGCTGGCAGTTTATCAGCATTAGCTGATTAGACTCAGAATGATGGATTCCCCTGCCTCAGACTGGTGCAAGGCAGAGGAAAAAGCTCCTTTCCCTCGGTTTTCTCTGTCACCCAGCAGTAATTGCTGCCTCTAATTCTCCCCAACTGCTTCCCCACCAGCCCCGCCACAGCAACCTCTACCAGCAGCAGCTTTTGTTTTCATCCTCCTGCAATCACAGAGAAATAATAATAATAAAATAAAATTCAAATGAGAAGGAAGCTCAGCCCCAGCAGAATTTAATTGATGATCATTACACTTCAGAATCTAAACTCTTTTAATTTCATTGTGTTTCACCGAGATGAATTATGAAATTACAGCTGGCCAATTATAGATCGTGCCTTTTGCTTTGTGTGCCTTTCAATTCCTTTCTCCCTTCCAAGCGTCTGGCTCTTTCCTTTGAGTCAAGAATTGATATCAAAGGGGAAATGCTGCCCTTTATTATCCATGGAGCATCTTCCACCCATTGGAGGGTGGAAACAGAGGAGAAAAGCAGTGCTGGGGGGTTTAACCTGTTTGTGGGGTCTGGGTGTCCCCACTCACCTTACCCATGGTGGCTCTGCAGAAGTCACAGCCGGCTGGCACCGAACAGGCTTGAAACCCATTTGGCACAGCCTAACAGACGTAAAGAGCATCACACCTGTAATCTCATTAAGGGAAGCTTTAAGGGAGCCTGTCCCTCAGGGCTCTAATAACAGTTTCACGCATTAAATTCCTTCTTGTTTTGTTTCATTTGCAGGGACAATTTTTACTATAAGTGGAGCCGTGCCTGCAAGGAAGGGGAGAGATTTAAAGACTCACATACTGCTAGGCACAGCCTTGCAAGCCTCTCCCAAACCCCATCCTTGTTCCAACTGCTTCACTCCTTGACCCCACGCTGCTCCCAGCACACATTGACCAGCAGCAGGGTGCAGAGAAGTCCCAGCACCACACCATGTGCTACCACTGCTCAGAAAGCCCGGTAGCACTCAGCACCCAATTTAAAAAATAAATTGTGGTGGACAACTGCTCCGCCACCTGAGCGGTCCAGCAGCCAGTGCACCACTGCAACTGAGCACCCAGGTACCTCCTTTACCTCCATCTGGATTTTATTACTGAGCTGGCTTGCTCCTTCATTTTTTTTTTCCTAGGGCTGAATGGGAAAATAAAGCCTTTTGCAAAATGTCACTTGAAGAAAAATACATGCCACCGCCACAGCCTTGCAAAATAAATAAATAAGTAAAAAGTGATAAATTTTGGCTGTCTTAAAAAGACAGGCCAGCATTGCTTATCAACCACGATTTGACCAGATAGCTGCTTCAGAAAACAGACACTGGTCTGCGTGTAATAAATGGAAGCAATAAAGCCAAAGTGCCTCCTCAGAGCTATAATTAAGAACTGCAGCGCCTCGGAGCGAGCGGAGCCAGCAGCAGCCGCACCCCAGGCAGAGGGGGAGCCTCCCGGGCACCCCGGGGGTCTGTGGGTGCCTTTGGGGCCCTGCCCCACCTCACCACACACAAACCAACCCTCGAAGCCATTCCTGCCTGCCAGGGCTGCTGGTTCTGCCTCTTGGCAAGCTGCAGGAGCGAGCCCAAGGCTGAACGCCTCCCCGATCAACATCCCCGGAGCTGCTTTTTTCTTAAAGAGGTGTCTACTTAACACCATTTCCATCACAA